>NC_141264.1:19665000-20265000 GCF_054856545.1 Hippocampus guttulatus | reverse complement strand
TATCAACTTGCCATGCAGCCTATGAAGAGAAGCTGTTCTAATACTCTGTTTTAATTAGGTCGAGGAGTTGAAAGAGACTGTGAAGGAAGAGTTCATGCCGTGGGTGTCTCAATATCTGGTGATGAAGCGTGTCAGCATTGAGCCCAATTTCCATAGTCTCTACTCCAATTTTCTGGACACGCTCAAGAATCCCGAGTTTGTCAAAATGGTCCTCACAGAGACGTACAGGAACATTAAGGTTGGATATTTGTGGGATCTCTCCTGGAAATACTGTTTTGCTGCCTACTCTATAAGCCACCTCCTCTTCTCCATTTAGGTTTTGTTGACATCTGACAAGGCTGCTGCCAATTTCTCTGATCGATCATTGCTGAAGAACCTTGGTCACTGGCTGGGCATGATTACACTGGCCAAAAACAAGCCTATTCTTTACACAGTAAGATGTGTTAACATCTTTGATCCCTTGATAGCTCAGTTGGATTTTAAAATAACTTTATATTCCCCTTGCCCCAGTTATTTGAAATGGCTCAATCTTTCCTCCCATAACTTTTCCAGGATCTGGAAATAAAGTCGCTGCTACTGGAAGCTTATGTGAAAGGCCAACAGGAGCTACTTTATGTGGTTCCCTTTGTGGCCAAAGTTTTGGAGTCCAGCCTACGAAGCATGGTAAGCATCATGGATTGAGAAAGATCACCGCAGCCCAGGCCTGCAACTTTATGGTTTGTTTTCACTCTTGTAGGTTTTCAGGCCTCAGAATCCTTGGACCATGGCCATCATGAATGTTCTTGCAGAGCTACATCAGGAACATGACCTCAAGGTAATTTTACTGGTATTGGAAGCCTAAAGAAACATTTGAGTCATTTTGAGTCTTGAATATCATTGCACAAATGTCTTGGGCATTTTTTTTAAAAAACTGCTTGAAAAAAATGTGGCTGTTTTTTTGCAATGTTAACATTAATTGGCAGCATCACACTTAACCTGAAAACACTGAAGACGGGATGACGTTTGTGTTTAATTGCAGCTTAACCTGAAATTTGAGATTGAAGTTCTTTGTAAGAACTTGTCTCTGGACATCAATGACCTAAAGCCGGGGAACCTGTTGAAGGACAAAGACAAACTTAAGAGTCTTGAGGAGCAGCTGTCGGCACCAAAGAAAGAAGCAAAGCCTCCGGACGAAATGCTCCCAGTTTCCACATCAGGTCAATCTGTATTTCGACACAAGTTAATGTGTTATTGTAAAACGTGTTTTCTGTTTGCCTGTATTTTTTCTTCTTTTTTTCCCTGATATTAAATAGACTTTTTTGTGACCAACAGGAGACTTTGTTCCGTTTTCAGCGCCGCCCTCCACTCCAGCTGCCACCACCGCTCCTTGCACAACCACGGGGCCCCCCACCCCACAGTTCAGTTATCACGACATCAATGTGTATGCCCTGGCAGGCCTGGCACCACACATTAACATAAATGCCAACGTAAGTATTGGTTGAATTGGGTCAAGCACACACACATTATTTTTTTGTGCGGGGTTGGGAGGTTCCATTTTCCTCCCCGTATTTTGGAGAGAGTGTTTGAATGTTTGTTAGGGTTTTTTGAATATTTTGGGGTGTTGTAATTTCAATTCTCCATTAATTGTAGTATATTTATTTTAAAATGGGCAGTTAATTCTCAATCACCCTGTATATTATAGTCCAGGTTGATTAAGGGAATTGCTACTAATTTTCTCGATGTTCCCTCACTTTCTTTTTCTCTTTAGATCCCTCTTCTACAAGCCCATCCTCAGTTGAAGCAGTGTGTGAGGCAATCAGTTGAGCGTGCTGTCCAGGAGCTGGTGCACCCGGTGGTTGACCGCTCTATCAAAATCGCAATGACGACATGCGAGCAAATCATTCGGAAGGACTTCGCGCTAGATTCGGAGGAGTCCCGCATGCGTGTGGCGGCCCACCACATGATGAGGAACCTGACTGCCGGCATGGCCATGATCACCTGCCGGGAGCCCCTGCTCGTCAGCATTGCTGCTAATCTCAAGAACAGTTTTGCGGCTGCGCTGCGGGTAAACTTAGTTCTGCTGCTTCAGCCTACCTTCTTTGACAAAGTACTCAAATGTTTCACCTTTTGTTGTTTTTTGTTTTTTTTGGGTTGTTTTTTTGTCAGGCACCAACTCCACAGCAGAGGGAAATGATGGAAGAGGCTGCAGCCAGGGTTTCTCAGGAGAACTGTGAACTAGCATGTTGCTTTATTCAGAAGACGGCGGTAGAGAAGGCTGGCCCTGAAATGGACAAGAGGCTTGCCACGGTAAGGGCTTGGGAAGGTCACATTCAAGCATCTGTGGCTTTGACCTAACGAGACAGTTTTTTTTTTTCTTACTACCAACCACAAATTAATTCTACCTTTTTTTTTTCCATCAGTGTATACATACATGGTGAGCCAAAAATTTGTATACAACGGAGCCCTGCTATTTGTAGGAGCAAAGGGAAGGAGCCCGACCGCAAATTTCTGCAAATGATTTAAAATGTCCTAAAAATGAGTATATTTTCCTACTGCATAAGCATATTTGACATTATAAATAGCCTACAACATATGATCCCAAAACACTTTTGGTCAAATTCCAAATTCTTATGGAATTTCAAACATAGCTTTACCATGAAATTATATGATAGTGTTTACGCAGCGAAGTGTAGATGGATGCGAAGATTTTGGGTGTACACTCAAAATGCTTTTATTAAATTATATCTACAGTGTACATTGAAAAATTATGGTTTCAATATCAAAGGGTCATGGTTTAAATTTTTTTTAATTTCTTTTACATGATGGAGTGAGGCAGCTCCTTCCTCCAGCCTTATTTTGAGACATTTCTCGTCTCCTCCATCACTTACTATTCTTTGTTTCCTTCATAATTTTTCCTTCCTTGTTTTCATACTTTTCTTCCCAGAAGTTCATTAAAAAGTGAGCTTACCTTTGGTGCACTCTGTCTATTTCTAATCAACTTGTATATCCCTTGTCATCCAGGAATTTGAGTTGAGGAAGCATGCACGTCAAGAAGGACGGCGTTACTGTGATCCAGTTGTTCTGACTTACCAGGCCGAACGTATGCCAGAGCAGATAAGACTAAAAGTAAATGTTCAACTGATGACTTCATTTTAATAGTAATTTAGTTATACATCCACCTAACTCACCATTCATGTTCAATGTCTTTGTTTTTCAGGTGGGAGGAGTCGACCCCAAGCAGCTAGCAGTGTATGAGGAGTTTGCAAGGAATGTTCCTGGTTTCTTACCCAGTAATGATCTTTCTCAACCAACTGGTTTCCTTGCTCAACCAATGAAGGTATGTATTTCTTTTGTCAAGTAAATGTGCACAAAATGCTCCTTAACATCACAAAGTAGTGTGATGGTTTCTTGCAATTATCTTTGTCATCAGCAACAAGCCTGGGCCACAGATGATGTTGCCCAAATCTATGACAAGTGCATGGCAGACTTGGAACAGCATCTTCACGCCATCCCTCAGGCGCTTTCCATGAATCCCCTGACCCAAGCCCTGCGCAGCCTGCTGGAGGCTGTGGCATTGGCAAGAAACTCCAGGGACGGTATTGCAGCTCTTGGACTGCTGCAGAAGGTAAGACTTGAGGCTTTCTTTGGTAGCAGAGACAATTTTTAAAAGTTCTCAAGTTATTGCGGCAGATATGTTCCAGACCCACCTGCAATGGGTGGAAATTCTCAATTTTTTTTTCATTACTGTCACTATATTACTGTAAATAGTTGTTAAATAGAATGATAATTTACGCATGTGCAATCCAAGATTTAATACCAACAAAGTTACTTGTGACCAACCGGTGAAGCACACCAGGCAGCCTGTATTGGCACGCCATACCGTTAGCGCAGTCCGTTAATATTCTTGCAAAAACACGTTCATCCAGGATTTGTAGAACCATCGTTTACACGCATAACTTATTTTCTACTGTATCCCTACTGATGGCCAGAGGTGGTGCTTAAAGCACTGGATGATCATAAAAGTGCGTGCGCAGGTATAAACCGTGGGTTTCTCTGCTATAACTGACATTTTCGTTCTAGACCAGTGGATGTGGGCCACAAAAATAAGCTACAATGCAGCAGGGCTCCGTTAGGTGAACCCTGATTATAACTGGGGGAAACACTTTTCTGCTCACCGGCCTGCTGAACCCATAGTTGTAATGTGGTGTGAGACTTGGATCTAGAATTCAATGTTGCCTAATACCATGTTTCCTCTCCTTTTGAAGGCTGTGGAAGGTCTACTGGATGCCACAAGCGGGGCTGATAATGACTTGCTTCTCCGGTATCGGGAGTGCCACCTGCTGGTTCTTAAAGCCCTCCAGGATGGGCGTGCATACGGACCGCAGTGGTGCAACAAACAGATCACCAGGTGAGTGTATGGTCATTTCAGTTTGGAAATACAGGCGATCCTTGTTACGACAGTTTTCTGTTGTTATGGCAAAGAATGGAAACATAATTTATGCCCACCACAATCTAACACAGTAAAGCACTTGTTTGATTTTGTTTTTTATTGACAGGTGTCTAATTGAGTGCCGGGATGAGTACAAGTACAATGTTGAGGCGGTGGAGCTTTTGATCCGAAACCATCTTGTTAATATGCAGCAGTATGATCTACACCTGGCCCAGGTACAACAAACCTCCACATAGAATTGTCTCACTGCAAATGTTGAAGAGGTTGTACTAGGTCTTGATTTGGGATTCCAAAATCTTAGTGTGGCCACACACCGCATGATGCTTCCGACTCTGACTAGGACCCAACCACCGCAAAAAAATGACAGTTGGCCCCTCGCCCTGGGGCGCTCTAGCACAAGAAATCCTTGTAATGTGTGTCATGAGTCTTTATTCTGTTCTGAGGCTCCTCATACTATGTAGTACCGTATCATTATTTTTTAAATCCATGAAGTGGACTGTCAGTCAAGGAAAACGCAGGTTGCTACAGAAAGAGGAGCTGCGTTAGCATTTAGACGAAAAAATGTGAATTCCTTGAAAGGCAAGGCTCGCTCACATTCATTTGTAACTGGTACAGTATGTATGCTGCTCGCGTATACTATGTTTTTACCACAAGCTTCACAATTTCTTTCATGGTACCTATAAAATTATAAATATGGTTAAGTACTGTTTTGAAACAAGTGTACTCTACTTCTATCGCTTAGCGGTGCATTGCGTGTGGCTGTGTCTTGCTCATTAATAACCCGGGTTTTGAATTGCGGCAAAACCAGTGTGCGGTGCCCCTTAAAGTTAACAAATTGTTCCGTGGTTGTTGGCTTTCAGTCGATGGAGAATGGACTTCACTACATGGCTGTGGCGTTTGCGATGCAGTTAGTGAAGCTGCTGCTGGTGGATGAGCGCAGTGTCAGTCATGTCACCGAAGCGGACCTCTTGCACACCATTGAGACTTTAATGAGGACCTGTGCACACTCTCGAGCAAATGCACCAGAAGGGTAAATGACACGGTTGGAATACAGTGAACCTGTTATATCGGGTCGGCTTTCATGGCGCCACAAAATGACAAATTAATAAGGCGATTGTTTTCATGTTGGCCTTTACATTATACAAGCAAGTCTGGATTTACCTGAGTTGAGTGCCTTCATTGAATTGCAATGAATAGTGTAAAAGTTTTGAGACCCTTTCAGTGCCATACAGTACCACATTTTGTCATTTTAATATTAGTTGTCACAACAGAGCAGTGTGATGTGCTGAAGTATCACAGTTTGCTCTATTTGTATGTATTGCTGCTCCGTGTGCGAAAATAGTAGTTGTATGAAGTTGTATAATTGACCTTACACATCAGACTTAATTCTGTGCTTTGCTAAATATGCAAAGTTTGGTTCTCTTCCCGTGTTTTGTGTGGGACTGATGCGTATTCCCCCTGATAAAAGGAGAGTCACTGTTTACATGTGTTTTAGTACATGGCAAGCTCAAGTTTCAGCATCTTGCTTTGTATTTCAAAACGTTCAATGTTTTTGCCCAGGCTTCCACAGTTGATGGATGTTGTCCGCTCCAACTACGAGGCCATGATTGACCGGGCCCACGGTGGTCCAAACTTCATGATGCACTCTGGGATCTCCCAGGCTTCGGAGTACGACGATCCTCCCGGCTTACGAGAGAAGGCAGAGTATCTCTTGAGGGAATGGGTCAACCTGTACCACTCGGCTGCTGCGGGCCGGGACAGCACCAAAGCATTCTCTGCCTTTGTCGGCCAGGTATTCAGCAACTCTTTGAAAAGCAAAGATAACCACTATTATGACTTTATAGTCTCTGACCTTTTGCCACTCAGATGCACCAGCAAGGTATTCTGAAGACGGATGACCTGATCACGCGCTTTTTCCGGTTGTGTACCGAGATGTGTGTGGAGATCAGTTACCGTGCACAGGCTGAACAGCAGCACAACCCAACAGCCAGCGCAGCCATCATCAGAGCCAAGTGCTACCACAACCTGGACGCCTTTGTTCGACTCATAGCCCTGCTTGTCAAGCATTCTGGAGAAGCTTCCAACACTGTGACCAAGATCAACCTCCTCAACAAGGTACATTGTGTACATGTGGCGGGTGGTCCTAGGTTTCCAATTGAGTTCTGTTCCAATTGCAGCAGCATAACCAAACTTTTTTTAAGTCGAAATGTGTATGAATGGGCTCAGGCAGTTAATTGCTTTCATCAAGTTCGGCACTACTCGAGTGTATCTTGTTGCGTGATCGTGTTATTCATACCACACTGCATATGCCTGTTCGTACCCTCGTATGTCACTCATGTCATCAACTGAGGACCTCCCTGGATTATGAATTTACACAGGAGCTTCCTCACGTAATGGGAGATAATCAATTTTTGCTCCCCACAACTGCACCTTCTGCATTCCTCCATTAGGTGCTGGGAATCGTTGTTGGGGTTTTGATCCAGGATCATGATGTGCGTCAAACTGAATTCCAGCAGCTGCCCTACCATCGCATTTTCATCATGCTGCTTTTGGAGCTGAACGCCCCCGAGCACGTCCTGGAGACCATCAACTTCCAGACGCTCACCGCCTTCTGGTAAGACAGGCGTCTACAGCTGCCTTAGCAGGAGGCTCTCTCTCTCTCATCTTTGGAAGATTGTTTTACTGAAATTGACCGTGCCTTCTTTCTTTTAAGCAACACCTTCCACATCCTGAGACCCACCAAGGCACCAGGTTTTGTGTACGCGTGGCTTGAACTGATCTCTCATCGCATTTTCATCGCCCGCATGCTTGCACACACGCCACAGCAGAAGGTTAGCTTCCCATGTTTCCGCAGTGCAGATGAATGAATGGCAAACATCATTGGAGTCTCAATGTTTCGTTGTCTCCCAGGGTTGGCCGATGTATGCGCAGTTACTCATTGATCTCTTCAAGTACCTGGCACCTTTCCTGAGGAATGTAGAGCTCAACAAACCTATGCAAATCCTCTACAAGGTGTGCTTTCTGTTCCTCTTTGTGTTCATCTCATTTCCACAATGGTTTCTTGATTTGTGTTGGTTTTAGGGCTGTCGCTAACAATCCTATTTAGACTCCATCATCCTGTCGTTTATTTTATTTTTTTGGCAGTCTGTTGTCGTTCTCAGTATTTCTCACTGGCAGTCAGTTCTCATTGACTGAATGCGTGCGTCCGTGTGGTAAACATGGACAGTGGCCAAATATGCTTCAGAGTGGCCCAAATACAGTTTACAAATGATTAATTATAGTTTTGAGGCATACATTTGTCAACCAAATATTTGTGTAGCCAAGTTAGCAGATTCCCACACCCCTAATTGTTTTAATTTTCTTTTCAGGGCACACTGAGGGTACTGCTGGTCCTGTTGCACGACTTCCCAGAGTTCTTGTGCGATTACCATTATGGGTTCTGTGACGTGATCCCACCCAACTGCATTCAGCTGCGCAACCTCATTCTGAGTGCCTTTCCGCGCAATATGAGGCTTCCTGACCCTTTCACTCCCAATCTCAAGGTAGAAGGCGCTGCCACATGCAGACGACAGACCGATAACGGTTGCACACTAGGGGTTTACAGACGAGTTGACTTTAACCACCATAACGATCTTTTTGCCTGCATTTGCTGGGTGTCTGTGATGTCGTGCAGGTGGACATGCTGAGTGAGATCAACATCGCTCCTCGCATCCTCACCAACTTCACAGCTGTGATGCCTTCCCAGTTCAAGAAGGATCTGGACTCATATCTTAAAACACGTTCGCCAGTCACTTTCCTTTCAGAGTTGCGCAGCAATCTACAGGTAGTGTTCCCCCTGCCCCACCCTCATTGGGAAGGGGCTGTTAGAAATCTAAAATCTGTTTGTCTGTCAGGTTTCGAACGAGCCAGGAAACCGCTACAACATCCAGCTGATCAACGCTTTAGTGTTGTACGTGGGCACCCAGGCCATCGCGCACATCCACAACAAGGGCAGCACGCCCTCCATGAGCACCATCACCCACTCTGCACACATGGACATCTTCCAGAACCTGGCTGTGGACCTGGACACAGAGGGTAACTTGGCTGGGTGCACGCACATGACTGGGCAGTCTTAAAGATGACACTGAAACACGTATGTGCTGCTTTTCAGGACGTTATTTGTTCTTGAACGCCATTGCCAATCAGCTGCGCTACCCGAACAGCCACACACATTACTTCAGCTGCACTATGCTCTATTTGTTTGCCGAGGCAAACACTGAGGCCATCCAGGAGCAGATCACCAGGTCAGTTCGGCTCCTCTCTCGTGTGCAGGCACGATCACATCATTAAATGATGAATTGCATTTCAATGGAGATAATTCACTTGATATCTGAGTAAATAGTTGTGGGTTTGGTCACAGAACAAATGCAACTGCTAAAACGCATCCTTTTACACAGGGTCCTGTTGGAGCGGCTGATTGTGAACCGGCCCCACCCGTGGGGTCTCCTCATCACTTTCATCGAGCTCATCAAGAATCCCGCTTTCAAGTTCTGGAGCCATGACTTTGTGCACTGTGCCCCGGAGATTGAAAAGTAGGTTTAGTCTCGGGGTGTCAAACTGGTTTTTGGCGAGGGCCACATTGTACTTAAAGGTATGACCGTGATCACAAAGGAATGTATGATTTGAGCTGCGTGTCTACACCAGTGCTGACCAAATGTCCATTACTTTTGGGGGGGGGGGGGGGGGGGGTCATTGCCCCTGCCAAAATGGTTGACATGTTGGCATGGTGTTTTTTTTAGCCCGCTCAAGTCTATTGTAAGCCTATATATTATACATATGAGCCCTTATCTATAAGTGAGCACCACTCTCTCTATTGATGCTGCCACAGCGCTGTTTACTGGTGCTGCACCAATTATGGCCAATTCTGAAACTACCAGACTTAAACAGCTGCTTTAGAAGGGTTCACTTAAAACGCAATGGACTAGACACTATTTTCTGTCCAATGGCTCAAGGGGCATGAAATCGAGGTCCCACTGTACTTGGATACTTCCCAGCTCTGCTTGTTGGCTTTGATGTGTTGACAATGTTCCCCTGTCCTCAATCAGGTTGTTCCAGTCGGTGGCTCAGTGCTGCATGGGTCAGAAGCAGGCCCAGCAGGTGATGGAAGGAACCGGCGCCAGCTAGCCTGGCTCACATACAGCTCGTAGCCTTCGAGAGAGACGTACGCACCTCCCCCTTCACTGTTGGCAGCACTGGATAAACTGGCAACCACAGTCTTTGTTGAGAAATGTGGACATAAGGACTACTGCTCCAGGTTCTGAAGATTTACATTTTTTTTTCATCCCTTTTCGAGCCGTTTCTGGGAGGAAATAATGGATGTGAGAAATGCTGTTTACTTTTTTGACGCTTTGATGTAAATAATGGGGGGAAGGGAAAGTCGATAAGTGGAGAGTGGGGAACATGTCGCAACAATTGTATACTGACGTTAAAAAAAAAGACGGAAAAAAATATCTGAACATAATTTCACTTTACCAAAGTTTTTGGTTTGCTTCCCTCTCACAAATCCTTTTTGCCCTTCACCTTGTTTGCTCTGAGGCTGAAAGCTAAAAATAATTGAAGAAAAAACGTTTTGCTTTATTTTATTTTATTTTTTTTCCTGTCCTTAAATGGACCTGAAGATGAAATTTCAACTCCCGGGGGAGGGGCTCGTGTTTGTGGTGTCGGATGGAGATGCTTTACTGATGGTTTACTGACGGGTGGTACGGACACGTCTCTCTCCCTGGTTCTTGTAAAATTGTGCAAAGTGAAAATGGTTGACCTTATATGTTGACAATTTGTACAAAGATTCAAATTGAAGAACAACAGAAGGACCAATACAGCCCATTTTGTAACATTTTGAATGTTTTGTAAATGTATTGGTCCATGTGTATTTTGTAGTCCTTTCTAGTTTGCCTTTAGTTCTTGCTACTTAATTGCAGTATGCGTACATACAGTTAATAAAGCATTCAGACTGCAAATCAGGATTGTAATGTATCTTCGTCACATTTTGTCTATAAAATACTACTATGGAGATTGGGGTGATCTAGTATAGCTATGTAGTGTAATGTACTATCATGTGTATCACTCGGGAGCTACTGTCAGCCACGGCTGATTGGCAAATGCGACCCCATCAGGCCTCCAGCTCTCAAAGGCATATGCAAATATACAGCATATCATGTACATGTTATGATTAACTGTTTTGTAAACACTTGGAATTGCAGTGGACACCCACCATTCGCGGGGGATAGGGAACAGGCTAGTCCATGAGGAACGAAAATCTTTGTATGATTCACACCCATTGAAATGCATTGGGGATTTTATTTTATTTTTTTGATACCCCCCAATTCTTCAAAAAATGAATTCATATTCAATGTTTTCCACAAAAAAGGAGATGAAACTCTTGAAAAAGAAAATTAGCAAATCCATGAGTGCTAAGCGAGTATGTGTGGGTCCATTGTTCTTTAAAATGGCTTTAATAACGAAATAGGTTTTCAGCATGTGGCAGGTGTAAAACTGTATCAAGTAACCTACATATACATTGGGATGAAACTTTAATTGATGAAGGAAAGAAAGGGTTCCACGTTCATGACTTTGTGAGCTTCATGACTTTGTCCAGGATGCTTTTCTGCCCATATCGGACCAGAAGTGCATTTATCTGCCTGCGGCTTAGTCTCTCTAGCGAAGCCTGGTCCTCCATCAGGACCCGGTCCTCGTCCAGGTTGGGGTAGCCCATCATGGTCAAACGTGCCGCTTCGTGGATGAGCCGTTTCCACTTGCTCTTTAATTCCAAGAGCCCGTCGTTGGAGAAGACCTGAGAAATAGTCTCATCCTCATCCTCGTCATCCTCCCATCCGTCATTGTTTTTGAACTCCAAGAACTCTTCGCTGGACATGCACAACACCTGAAACCATCCACACCACATCAATGCGTACGTTCTTCTATGGTATTAATTTAGATTTAAAAAATGAATTGGGCATGAATGATGCATAACCTTGAGCATACTGTGTAGCTCCGAGTGAGTGAAGCAGCCGTCTTTGCCGAAAACAAACGCTTCTTTATCCCTGAGCAACTCCCACATCTCTGCCAACAGCTGTTGATCCGCATCCGGCTCTGTAAAGTGAAATGATGATTTATGATAGGGGATTTCCCTGCTAAATTGCAGCTCATCGGTCGTGCTTCTACTATAGTGCGAATTTTTCGTAAATTGTTTTTTATCGGTCATTACAGTATATATCTAGGTAAGTCAAGTCTGAATTGTGATGTTGTACCATGTTGTGCCACAACATGCGTGGCAGCACTGAGCTCTATTGAAAGATGTATCTCTTTCAATAGAGCTCAGTGCTGAGTGCAGAGATGTATCTCTTTCAATAGAGCTCATAGAGCTTTCAAGTGCAATTACAAAATCAAGATCAAGAGAAAGAGGCACAGAAGATCCCCCAAGACCAACTGAGATATTTACCGTAACATATATGTTAGTTTCCGTTAGCCTGTCTTTGGTGTTTTGCACTCTATATTAGCATGAAGCTAGCGGCCTTTCGTTATTAATTGGTTTGGTTAAGCAACACACAATCACCAAAAAACAAAAAACACCTATTAAGAATGGTTTTTAAATTCACATAAGCTGCGATAAACAAGGGATCACTATATTTGCTCTCGGAATTATCATAAAGAGATGAACCTTTTGTGGCCGCTTTGTACAGGTTGACGACGGGGATGTCGGCGGTGTCGGCATTGTTGTCGGAGTGCGTCTGGGTGAAGCCGTACATGTGCAGCAGCTGCCAATTGGCCATCTGCCCGTATGTGTTGAACACTTCCTCGCCTTTATTGATGGGGCGCACGCATACCATCTTCAAAGAATCCTGGGGAGTCAGGGGGCAGAGGTCAGAAGCAAAACTTTTCAGCGGGAGTTGACAAAAGCATGTCAGAGATATCTCAAGACACCTGGAAAATGTTTCAAAGAGTACATAGGGTGTCCTTTAAACAAACATGTAGTTAGTTACTGGCGTGAACTCCAGATTGGCATTGTGTTTGGACACATGGTTGAGCATATCGGCCATGGGAACCATCATGGGTGGATTGGGTGAGTCCTCCTCATCATCTTCATCATCATCCTCTTCTTGCGGCTCTTGGAAGCTACAAAAGGAGAGGAAAAGGCCTTTATTTCGGTTTACTGTCAAACTCAACATAAAACAAAATTTACACATTGTGTATTTAAAACAACCGGATAGCTCGACACTGTAAAGTCCGTTTAACTTAATACTAACAAACAATGTGAAACGCCATAGACAGGCTAAATTGCATTGCAGTTTTAGAACTCTTTAAACCAGAACATAAAACAACAGATTACACCAGACATTATCTCTGTATTCTCTCTGGAAGTTAACCAGGTCTTTGTCCACCGCCCCGAGTATGCCGGTATCTCACAGGAGTGAATCTCATTCCTCTTTGGAGCTGAATGGACCATTAGCAGTGTCTCGTTATGACCACACGGAGGTGCTGTTTGACCTACAAGGAGCATTCACTTGCCACATCACCATGTTTGATATCTAACCCTAAAAAATTTACAACATATCATATGGCTCGTTGGTCTAGGGGTATGATTCTCGCTTAGGGTGCGAGAGGTCCCGGGTTCAAATCCCGGACGAGCCCTGACTTTTTACTTATTTGCCTTGAACTTTTCTGACACACCATGTTAAATAAAATAGATCACTCTGAGATGCACAGAAATGAGGCGTTCTGTCCAACCGGTTTAACTTATGATTTCAAACAGTTAACAACAGTTCACTGTGTATATGTATTCATTCATTCATTCATTCATTTTCCAATCCGCTTTATCCTCACAAGGGTCACGGGGGGTGCTGGAGCCTATCCCAGCTGTCTTCGGGCTGTGGGCGGGGGACAGCCTGAACCGGTTGCCAGCCAATCACAGGGCACACAGAGAGTCACTGTGTATATGTAATAGTAAATTGAGACAATTAAACATTTAATTGATTTGACCACCATAAGCAGCCCTCTGAGGGAAGCTGTAACTACAAAGTGGCCTGTGACAAAAATTAGTTTGACACCCCTGCCCCAGAGGTACCCCTGGTTGGGAAACAATGCTTTAAGTAATATTAAATGCTTAAAATGCTCAAAGGCACGCATTTGTATCTCCTGAGAAGAATGGACTATTACTGCGTCTTACTGAGAAGTTGAGACCGTCTCCACGTATAGCTGAATATTTGTGTTATACTGCTCCCAGATGACCACAGTGCCCATAACAGACAAAGCTGCACAAGATCCATTGCACTAAAGCAGAAAATGTGGCAAAAACTTCACTCTTTGCCTTCTATTTAACTGTATGTTTGTAGAAAATACATAACGGGGGTTCACTATAGTGTATGCATTAACAGAAGAGGAAGAAGGGGTGGAATTTCATGTTCAATACAGTACAAGCATAAAAAACTATGTTTGACCAACCTGTACGCCATGACAAAAGCCACAAGCTGAGTGTACAGCTCCAGAGTGTGCGTACGGGTGTTCCACATGTCAGGATGCTTGGAAATAAAGGGCAGGACTACATCTCTGTATTCCCTCTTGATGTTAACCAGGTCTTTGTCCACCGCCTCTGGAATGCCGGTTCCTCGCAGTAATGAATCTCGCTCCTCTTTGGACCTGAATGCACCATTAGCAGTGTCTAGTTATAACCACACGGGGGTGCTGTTCAACCAAGGAGCATTCACCTGCCACATCAACAAGTTTGATGTCAGACCCCAGAAATTTAACCAAGTGTATTGTGTGGCTCGTTGGTCTAGGGGTATGATTCTCGCTTAGGGTGCGAGAGGTCCCGGGTTCAAATCCCGGACGAGCCCTGACTTTTTGACTTAATTGCCCTGAAATTTTCTGACACACCTTGTAAGTTGAAATTGATCCCTCTTATTTGCACAGAAATTAGGTGTCTTGTCCAACTGATTTAATTTATGATTTCATCCAGTTAACTTGTGTTTCTTTACTCACCAGAACATGGGGTGGTCTAGCATCTTGAAGTCCGTCCATAATGACAGGTATGGTTTCCATTTGGACTGTGTTGTGGTGTATTCATAGAGCAGAGCCAGCAGAAGCGGCACCCACCCTGATGTGCTCTCCAGGGAGTCCTTCTCTGAGGAGGAATCGAGGGCTTTAAAATTGGGTTTGACTTCGGAAATTGATCAGTCAACTGCGAACTGTTGGGTCTCTCTTTCAAGCTGTTTTTTTTTCAAGGTCATTTTCCCATGACAATTAAGAATGAAGCAATAAATTAAAATGAATATATAAATACTTTGTTCTAGTCCAAAAAAATAAAAAATTACAGGAAAATCTTCCAAATGGTGGGGGCGATTGATGATACAGCAGAGAAACACTGTATGATTGCAGTAGTTACCTTGCTCCAGCAGGGCTGCAACGTGTGTCGTGCCCTGGTGAAGAAGAGCCGATCTGGGGATGGTGAACAACACCTCGCCTTCCCCGATGTCTTCCTGAGCTACCATCCCGTAGTCAGCCACCACGCCTCCCTTACACACTTGGACCTGAATCAACAATTGAAATGATCCAACAGTTCTCCTCAACCAGTATTCCGTTTCGAGATCGCCCTATGTGCCGCAGGAAAGTATTCCATTTCACTTCAATGGTCCAAAAATTGCTCACGTTACGGGACTACAATATTTACTTTCCATCATTGTTCAAAGATCAACACCTGTGACCTATTATGACAGGCAGATCAAATCAATAATGTTCCACTTGATTGCAGAAGGGACATATCTACTTTCTGTGACACTTTTGTTTGGGAGTGCACCGTGATTTTTTTTTTGTAATGTAAAATGTGTGTTTTAGCTCAATCACTGTTGGGGAAACACTGATCCGACAGACACAAGAAAGGATTCTGCTCTTGAGAGCACGTACTTTCTTGCTGAGCACTAGACTGACGCAATCGCACCACCGGAGGAAGTTCTGCAAGGAAGCATCGTTGTCCACCTGCACAAAAGAAAGAACCAAAACTGTTTTGCAAACCCCTCAAATGGCATGTATACCATAAATAAAATATACAGCCGAAGTCACGACAGCTCATTGAAAAGAGCATTGAACTCAAAACATTACTGAGGTAAATTTACCACTTCGGCGGAGATTATGTGACCAAAGGTTCAAAAAATATTAAACAAAAAGTACTCTGGGGGGACACTTTTTGCTCTCTCTATTACAAGACAACATAATCACTTTAAATATATTTCGATTAATATTTCGGTACTCGTCGCAATGTTTTCATCAACGGTTTTGATTTTCTCATACTCAATATTTAGTTTTTCTATCAAACTGAGTGACAAAGTTTTGTGCACTTGGAATCAGTACTGTATTTTGGTTCTCTGTACACCAGCAGGTGACAATAAAGTTTTGGATAGAAAAAAATGCATGTACGCTTCTACGCACCCGCACGCGACTGAAGTTAGCTTCCGACGTGGTTGGCTAAATGTCAGATAAAATGCATTTGGGATGGTTTACTGTTACTTAAAATATATTATCACTGTATATCTACCATACGCTAGCAAGATAGAAAAGATGTAGTTAATATGCTATTTATCGCCACAACACGTATAACCTACAAAGCTATCTACTCGTACTTTCATTCGTCGCACCGCAACGTTCCATTGTCTTAAACTAAATCGATCTGACGGAACCGAACCTTGGGTCGTTTAGCTTCGCAAGCCATTTTCTGGTGTCTTAACGAATCCTGTCAAGCGGAAAAGTGGATTCGAACAGCCTCACGGTCCATGGCTTACTTGAGTACATGAGCCAGAAGACCCCGTACGAAGACTAGCAGGGACACCGTGTGGACACTCGGGGTCGATAAAGCTAATACAAAATGTGGTCAGAGCAAAGCAGCATTTTGTTATCGGGAATCTCTGCTGATGACAAAATATGTGTTATTTTTTGCAGCGTTAGAAACTTGTCAATATTTGAACGTGTGTTTAATTGTCCAATTTCTACCCTGAATGATTACTTGCAGGATATCACCACTACCAATAAGCTTCACTCCAACGACAATGCCGGTTCATGAATATTATATAACATATTAATATTAAGATACTTTAGTTAAATGAAACCATCCCTTTTTGTGTGGCATTTATAACCTTTTAAGCCAGTGCTTCCCAACCTTTTTTGGTTTGGGTACCGCCGAACCTTTTTGTCATACCACGAGTACCCACAGACTCATGCGTGTTGATGATTCTCCAAAATAGAACATAAAACAACGGACTACACTGGACCGATCCCTCTGGATGTTAACCAGGTCTTCGTCCTCCGCCTCGGGTATACCGGTTCCCCGCAGTAGTAAATCTCGCCCCTCTTTGGACCTGAGTGGACCATGAGCAGTGTCTAGGTATGACCACGCGGGGGTGCTGTTTGACACGGGTATTCACCTGCCACATCACCAAGTTTTATGTTTTATCCTAAAACAATTATCAAGAAGCACATGGCTCGTTGGTCTAGGGGTATGATTCTCGCTTAGGGTGCGAGAGGTCCCGGGTTCAAATCCCGGACGAGCCCTGATTTTTGATTTAATTGCCTTGACATTTTCTGACACACCTTGTAAGTTGAAATTGAACTCTTATTTGCACAGAAATTAGGTGTCTTGTCCAACTGATTTCATTTATGATTTCATACCTTGTGTTTCTTTACTCAGCAGAACATGGGGTGGTCTAGCATCTTGAAGTTCGTCCATAATGACAGGTATGGTATCCATTTGGACTACGTTGTGGTGTATTCATACAGCGGAGCCAGCAGGAGGGGCACCCATTCTGATGTGCTCTACAGGGAGTTCTTCTCTGAGGAGGAAACAGGAAATATCCTTTTCAAAATGTTTAGCTCATTTGGCATCATTCAAGCCTTTTACCCTGTTTTCTCAATCATTTTGCCTTGGTCAAACAACAATTTGTTTACTAGTGGTGCCATCGAAAGCTTTTCCCACGTGAAGAACTCATGTTGATGTGTGTGGTAAGTGTAGACATAAATCATAAATCAGATCACAACAATAATGCAAACACATCTGTGGCATTATCACTTCAGATTTTTCATGTTTCATGAAACTATATGTTTGCATGGACTGCATTTCTTAAATGCTGAATTTATCTTGACATTCAATCAAAAATGAATAAAAAACATCTGAAAAATATAACTGATTGAGATGCAGCATTTTCCATCAAAATTTAATTCTACTCTATTCCGATTAAGTTATTCAGCCATAGTAAAAAACATGATTGCAGGAAGCAAAATAGTGGGCGCGATTGATGAACCGTGATGCAGTGGAGGAACATATGTTGCAGGAGTTACCTCGCTTCAGCAGGGCAGCAATGTATGTCATCCCCTGGTGAAAAAGAGCCGATCCGCACAAGGGTCGGGGTGCTGAATCTTCACCCAGCACTAAGTGGGGTACACTCCGTTTGCAATTTGGAGTGCCATGCATGTTTTTGGAATGTAGGAGGAAACTGGAGTAAACACACGCAGGGACACGGAGAAAATGCGAACTCCACACAGGAAGGTCGGAGGCAGAATCGAAACCTCCACCTCTGCACTGTGAGGCCGACGTGCTAACCAGTAGACCACCGTGGCGTGTTTGGCTCGCTGTCGCATAAAATGCATTAGGGGGTTGAGGTTATTGTTCCTTAAAATATAGCTAGCAGAAAAGAGGTAGTTAATATGCTATTTATGGCCACAGCATGTGGAACCTACACAACTATCTTCTTCTGCTTTCATTCGTCACACCGCAACATGACATTGTCTTCAACGAAATCAATCCGACGGAACCGAACCTTGAGTCGTTTGGCTTCAGAAACAATTTTTTGATGTTAATTATAACACCCATACCACTAAGATTTACTGCCACGACAATGCCCACCGGATGTGGAATTCATCATATTACAAAGCATCTTATACGGTTGTGCTGTAGTGTAGTCATTTTGTTATATCTGTGAATGTTTGAAGCTGTGAACGTGGCTCGTTGGTCTAGGGGTATGATTCTCGCTTTGGGTGCGAGAGGTCCCGGGTTCAAATCCCGGACGAGCCCAAATTTTGTTGATATTAATGAGTTTGTCCATCCCTGTGGGCAATACGCGATCTCCATTCCAATTCTCACAGCAATAAAGAAAGGCACCCCAAAATCTCTGCACTTGTGATATGCCGTGTTTCTAAGCTGTAATGTCTACATGTTACCATACCGAGGGCGCTATTTTACTCCGTGCCTGAGTTTATGATTTTTTAAATGGTGACTTTATTCTGATTAATGTGGCTCGTTGGTCTAGGGGTATGATTCTCGCTTTGGGTGCGAGAGGTCCCGGGTTCAAATCCCGGACGAGCCCAAATTTTCTTGATATAGATGAGTTTGTCCGCCTCTGTGGTTAATGCGCCTTCTCCCTTCCAATTCTCACAGCCAAAAAGGCACCCCGAATGTCGTGACCGGTGATCATCCGTGTTTCCAAACTGTAATGTCTACTTACGACCACACTAGGGCGCAGTTTTACCCTACTTTGCCACGTTACCACGTTTCTTTTTTTTAATGGGGACCTTCCACCTAAAGTTGTGGCTCGTTGGTCTAGGGGTATGATTCTCGCTTAGGGTGCGAGAGGTCCCGGGTTCAAATCCCGGACGAGCCCACTCTTTTCTGCGTTTTGGTAAGTGTTCAGCCACCAATGGCATAAGTTCGACCAAAGTTCTTCATGTAAGTCATATCACGAAAACCACTGAAAATATGTTTCACTAATGCCAGTTCGAGCGGCCCAGTGGTTAGCCCATTGACCTCACAGTGCAGAGGTATTGGGTTAAATTCCAGCTCCGGCCTCCCTGTGTGGAGTTTACATGTTCTCCCTGGGCCTGCGTGGATTTTCTCCGGGTACTCCTCCCACATTCCAAAAACATGCATGGCAGGTCTGATTGAACACTCAAAAATTTCCCTAGGTGTGAGTGTGAGTGTGTATGGTTGTTTGTCTCTGTGTGCCCTGCGATTGGCTGGCAACCGGTTCAGGGTGTTCCCTGCCTACAGCAGATTGTTAAAAAAATTGCCTCCTCACTACATGCAGGTCTAATCATGAACAACTGGTGGAAAAGTGTGCGACATGGTAGTTGACTGGTTAGCACGTCTGCCTCATAGTGGGGAGGTCCATGGTTTGATTCTGGGCTGTGGCCTTCCTGTGTGGAGTTTGCATGTTCTCCCTGTTCCTACATGGGTGTTCTCCCAGTATTCTGGTTTCCTCCCACATTTCAAAAACATGCACGGGAGGTTAATTGGACATCTAAATTGTCCCGTGGTGTGATTTTGAGTGTGAATGGTGGGTGTTTTGTCTATGTGTGCCTTGCGATTGGCTGGCAACCAGTTGGAATAGGCTCCTGCGCACGCCCGATACCCGCGTGAGGATAGAGCGGTTCAAATGATGGATGGATGGATGGATGGATGGGCGGATGGTCGCAAATCTAAGTGCTACAGGCCTTACCTGTCCCTTTAAGAAAAATTGCCATATGGGAAATGTAGTGTGATCGTTCTGTGTTGTAGCGCAGGGTAGCGGGCAGTTATAGCAGGGCGCGTTCTTCACGCTTGTGTGGGTGTTAAGTTGGAAGCCAATAAAGTTTGTGCAATAAGACAACGTTATATGCCTGTTCAGCCTCTGTACTACGGTTAGGACATCAGTATACAGTACAGGGGAAGAAAAGAAACACAAGTAATATTGGCTTTTTGTTGCATTTTTTAAAAGTCACGTTTTAATTTATTCACATCACACGCCAAATACAATTTTAATGCTAATATTCTCAATTTAATACAGCATATAATTATTTTCCTAGTTTAACAGTGGAACTTTTAATTATTCCCAGCAACGCGGTGGTTTTACAGTGACGCACCATGGTCTCAGGCAGAACGTGAACCAAACAATATTGATTTTGATTGTCATGTTGTCTGAATTTCTTCACTTGAACGTGATATTACGGTTTATTATTTGCAAATAATTTTTGAATGTACTTCTTAAAAATGTGTTATTTGACATCAACTGTCGTTCCTCTCGGCGGTCTAACCGTAAACACAAGGCAGGGCACCAAAATAAAGAAAATAGTATTGGATTTCATTGTTTTATGGGTTTTTTTTGCGGATGAAAGTCTAAAGTTATTTACTGTTTGCGAAACGACAGTGTGTTATTTTCTCGGTTTTCATCGCGCGGGACCTTACCTATGCCGGAACAATATCTTTTTTTCGCTACCCATACGGATGTGTTATAGTGAAACACACAATTGGAGGCATGCTGCAGCGACTTCCGACAGCAAATAAACACTAACAAAATGGTGAAGAGTTTAACATAAACATTTTAAAATACTTTAAAAGATTTAAAGTCAGGATGGAGGTGCTGGGAGGCGAGTTTTGTAACATGTCCCAGCAGGAACTGGCGGCTCCTGTCAGCACTGTAGAGGTAAGTCGAAACACGCCGACATGTTGACACCACGAGTTCGATTCAAATATGCAAAGATGGGGTCACACGAATTGAACTTCCAAGTCGTTTTGTCTTTGGCAAGTCAAGTCGAATCCTGTTATCAGTCAAGGCCCCATCCAAATCATTTTATTCGTGCGGTCTTACCATCAGTATCTTCAGTCCCCCTAGAGAACTCAACTCATCTCAACTCAAC
Organism: Hippocampus guttulatus; assembly: GCF_054856545.1. NCBI lineage: Eukaryota > Metazoa > Chordata > Actinopteri > Syngnathiformes > Syngnathidae > Hippocampus > Hippocampus guttulatus. The sequence goes on along the minus strand of NC_141264.1, from coordinate 20,243,885 downwards.
TGTATTTATAGAGCACTTTCAAACAGCCATCGGTGCATACAAAGTGCTGTACATGGAGCAACTAACATACACAACAGTAAAGCAATAAATCAATAACAAAGACGGTAGAAAGCACCGAACAGCAAAACCAATAACAAATCTGAGTCATGCTGAGTCAAATGCCAAAGAATACAAGTGAGTTTTGAGGCGGGTTTTAAAGCTGGAGGCTTGCCGAATGTTCAGTGGGAGGTCATTCGAGAGAGAGGGACCAGCAACAGAAAAGGCTCGATCCCCTCTGAGCCTCAGTTTAGTTCTTGGTACTTCTAATAATGTCAGACCTGAGGCGCCGGGCAGGTGTGTAGGGGCGGATGAGCTCAGAGAGGACAGATGCGATCAAATAATTACAATATTTCACTTCTTTAACCTCTAACTTCCAAATTTGACCCTATGGGATTTAACAATAGCATTTGAGTCGCAGAATTTATAGGGGCCAAATTTGTCCCCGTGGGTTCTCCAAGGTTAAATGTCAAATGTTTTTTTTTTCCATTTTTCGTCACACTTGTAGTTTTGTAACTGCCAGCAACCCGACATGACAAAACTGTTACAAATCCAGAAAATCATGGTCAATGACAAACTTGTTTCATGTATGTCGAATTCAACAGGAAAAATGGAAGCTGTTGCCTGCCTTTTTGAAGGTAAAACACACAGAACCTTCTATGTCTACCTTTTTTTTATATTTGAATGACCCCCTAGCACACGTGTATGCACACCAAACAACATAATGCAATTCCTCCAAATCAAGTCACATTTAAAAAAATTGAATTCCTGACATTTGTTTTGAAGGTGAAAGGCTTGGTGAAGCAGCACATCGACTCATTCAATTATTTCATCAACGTGGAGGTAAAACCCAAGCCCAACCCAGTGTGTCTGAATGTATGTAAATCTGAGTGTGTCTGTGTGGTCGTATGTCGTGAACGACCATCGGTTAGTGTGAGTCCATAAATGTGCGTGTCCCTTAGCCTGTAATGTACACGATCAACATCCCACTCCACAGATCAAGAAAATCATGAGCGCCAACGAGAAGATAACAAGTGACGCGGACCCGATGTGGTACATCAAGTAAGTCACCAGACTAGTTGGACAATAGGCTGCAGAGTGACAAATATTGACATTATTCAAAATGTGGACATACCAATGACCTTTTCCATGATTTGTATTCCTCTAATGATCAGATTTTTTAAATTTATCTGTTAGTTCACCAAACCAGTTCACCAACCATTCCACATTTATTAGCCAGCTCATTTCCACTCTTTGATATTTCTAGACATTGACCTCCCAAATTTTTGATTGCTACGTTCCGTTTAATGTCCCTTTATTCTTGCAGATATCTCAATATCTACATAGGTATGCCTGATGTAGAAGAGAGCTTCAACGTAACCCGGCCAGTCTCCCCTCATGAGGTAAGCCAATTTACTCTGTAAACGTTAATACACAATATACTAATACTGTATTATTTGGGATACTGTAATTAGAAAGGCCAACACTTGCCATGTCATCTGTGACATTTTCTATCATTACTAAGAAGAAAATGTAAAAAATCCCGATGTATGTAAATCCAGTCGAAAGCAGTGCCACCCTGAAAAGAAAAATAAATTGCACTATGAGATAATACACCACAATGTCATTCTGTCTTTTTATCCTCAAATATTCTTAATATTTAACATATTGTAAACCAGAAATTTTTTAATGTAAAAATATCAATTTTTCTTGAATAATGTCTTTGTTCTTATGTTTTTCCATCCTCTATATATGACTTAAAAATAAATCACAATTTTTTTTTCTAATCAAAACTTTTATCTAAAAAATATACAGTATTTCATAAAAATTAACAAATGTATTTTTCTGATATAAATAATCTTTAAAATAACTTCTGTTCTAGAAAAAGTCTTAATATTTTTAATTTAAACTTTGAATTTACTTTTTTTTTTCTTTGTACGATTGTCGTCTCATCTATATTTTCTTTTCAGTGTGGCCCAAAAAAAAACGCCATCGTACCAAATGTGTCATTGGCTCAGGCTTTCATAAAGTGCTCGATAGGGGGCGCTATTGTCCAAAGTGAGCCTGAAGATGTGCCACATCACCACTTTTTGTAGACATCTGTCTTGCCTGGATCTGTGTGGCTCGTTGGTCTAGGGGTATGATTCTCGCTTAGGGTGCGAGAGGTCCCGGGTTCAAATCCCGGACGAGCCCTCCTTTTAACTCTTGGTGGGAATAGCAGCATGTACAGATCGATTTCAGGGCATTTGAAAACCTGTCACAGTTGGTTTGGAAATGTTTTCTTGTTGAATTAAATATAATTTCATTTTGTTAGTCTGCATTATGAACAAAAGAGAAAGCATACCACCTATTATTTGAAAATATTCAGTGTTTTTATGCAAGTCTTCCAATTTTGTTCTTTGTGCTAGTGTCGTCTCCGAGACATGACCTACTCGGCACCCATCACTGTGGACATAGAGTACACACGCGGCACTCAGAGAATCATCCGCAATGCTCTGCCCATTGGAAGGTACCCATAAATTTTAGTCAGGGATGTCAAACTTGTTTTCATCATGGGCCACATTTTAGTTATGCTTGTCCTCAGCGGGAAAGTTATGACTGAATGTAGAAGTACCTTGAGTGTGTTCTCAGATATGATCAGAGGTGGCTTGAGAAATTATCCAATTTCGCTTAATTCATTTGAAAATGATTATTTATTAATTACAAATATGTTATCTTAAATCTTTTCTTTTTTTGGGGAATTGCCGCAACACTAGTTTGTCATTTCTTGAATTTGACACCTATGTTTCAAGGGCTCCATCCGCCTCGCTGTCAGATAAATCTGAACCTCTTTCAGCAATTTTAACGTATTAATTTGAATGTGTTTGGTCAGGATGCCCATCATGCTGCGAAGCTCCAACTGTGTCCTCACAGGGAAGACACCCTTGGAGTTCTCCAAACTCAACGAATGTCCCCTTGATCCAGGTACTTGGTGTCATTTTAACTGTTAAAACTAAGTTCAGTCTTTAAATATGCCATTGTTTTTGTCGCATGAGGTATGAATTTTTTTAACCCCTCTGGCAATGTAGGTGGTTATTTCATTGTAAAAGGTCAAGAGAAAGTCATTCTGATCCAGGAGCAGCTGTCCAAGAACAGGATAATTGTGGAGCAGGACAGGAAAGGTGCGGTGGGAGCCTCAGTTACCAGGTAGAGACAACCAGCAGAAAGCGTCACTACATAGCAGCTTTGCATAAGACATACGGTGAAGAAAATAACCATTCTATCCCCTGGTGAATTTGTGTATCAGTCAAAAATGCAAAAAAAACCCAAAACAACAACAACAACCCCAAAACAAAACACAATGTACAAGTTAGAAGATGTCAAATGCATTTAATTATTGGTGTTTTTTTAAATGAATTTTCAACTGATGTTCTGCTATTAGTATAATCCATAAACAACAATTCAAAGGGGTATCAAAACATTTCTCAGATAAAAATAGGAGAAATACTTCACGTTACCTAGAATCAAAACATAAAAGCAGAGCCTGTTCAGTAATCATGTGGAGCAACCAAAATGTCGCAGATGTTGCCACCAAGGCACAGGTTAAATTTCCCCCTGGAGAAAGCAGGAACAAAGAGCGAGAGTTAGAGAGAAGGAGCAGTGCCAAGCACTCATTGTACCTGAAATTGGCCGTCTCTTCTCAAACTCACATTTCTTCTGTTGGTGCAGCGTTGGTGCGATACATTTGTCTTCCGTATCACCGTTTCCTTTGTGACACCCCTCCACCCTCCTCCCAAACTATTCCAGCTCCACCCATGAGAAGAAAAGTAGAACAAACATGATTGTGAAACAAGGACGATTCTACCTGAAGCACAACACGCTGACGGAGGATGCGCCCATCGCCATTATATTCAAGGTGCGTGCACCAGGGGGCGTCGCAAGACCACTTTCATATCACCATTGGAGGCAAGCGCACTGAAAGACTTCCCAGCAGAAGTCGTTTGAGGTCCGTCGTCACATCAGAGTACTGCAGTTCATTTCAGTACTGTATTCCTAGCTAATTATCAACTAAAAACTGAATTTCAGAAAAGTTACCCTTATCCTAAGCTAAATAATTCTTAAGGTAGATCATTCTTTTTCCCACTCAACTGGGATAAATCCACTTCGTTTCCTTCACGTTTTAAGCAAGTCCTGAGTCCCTGTGGCAAAGTAAAGTTGAGTCCCTATTATATTTCAACCAAGTCAAGTCATCACTTTGGTTAACGTTGCAAATTTATCCAATCCAATCCAATACAACGTTGCTGACTATATTTACACCTAGGATTGAATGAACAACTGAGAGTATAAAATAACATGTATATCCTTTATGCTAATCATTATCCATGAGGTCGAGTCTCATGAATACCAAGTCGAGTCTTTCATCAGTTTAGCTAAGCAAGTTGCAAGACCCAAAACTGGCACATCTGCTTTTACAGCATGTCGTTGTTATGCTACAATGGTTGAAAAGTACACACACTTTATACTTAAGTTGAAAAAAAGACTGGTAATAGTAGAAGTACTGATTCAACTCCTGTACCTACATTAAGTGAAAGAAAAAAGTGACTCAGGACCGTACTGGAGTACCAAAGAAATTGTTATTTGTACTGTCACTCGTATAGATGAAGACATTTGTTGATTCAAACTCAGACCTCAAAACTGTGAAATGCTAACCACTAGCTCAGTATGCTGCACCTTGTCTGATTTCATTCCTTTAAAATGTCAATCTGCCAGCTGGCATCATGATTAACTTCTTTGCCCGCCGAGAGCAAATCTCACGTCAACCCTGAGCGCCGACTGTCTTCCGAGCAAGGGTCATTATCCTGACGTTATCACTTTTGTGTGCTCACTTTATTTGCATGCGCTTGTCTCCCATCCTGCTGGGGCTCTCCACGGAAATGGAGGAGGTTCAACTAAATGTGTCCAGTGCGCGATGAGCGTGTCAGTTCCCACAGCCTCACATTTCCATAAGCAAATGTCACAGACAATTCCTGTGACTCCATATACACACACACACACACACACACACACACACGCACACACATTTTTCTTCTTGGTTCACCTCTGCTCACTTTTTGTGGATGTAAGAAGTCCACTGTGTGTTCACCTCCACAGTGAGGTCCTGTCGACACAAATCTTTTTGTGTAATTTCCACTTTCAGTTTTCAAATGTTCTTTCACAGAGATTCCCACAGGTGCTTCAGATTCTAAAAAAGCAAAACAGAAAAGGGATGCATTTTGTTGGCTCATCAGAGGAGCTGGCAAAGGCTTCACAATTGATCTTGTCATAAATGTATTAGCCATTGATGAACACAGCTTGTGGGTGTCTTTCACTCAGGGAATGGGTGTGGAGAGTGACCAGGAGATCGTACAGATGATTGGGACAGAGGAGCACGTCATGGCCAGCTTTGCCCCAAGCTTGGAGGAGTGTCAGAAAGCCCAAATATTTACACAAACCCAGGTAGCTTACTTACTGACAATCAGGTGGTATTTGAACATTTTTCCTCCCCTTTTGGTCAAATCAGCAAAGGCCCGATTGGAGTACCTGACATTGTTTTCAGTTGTTGGTTTTATAGAGTTACTGCAAAGGTTTTAAATGTATTTGAAAACTGTGTCTTAATTTGTGTTTAAAATTTTCATCTATTGCGGGTAGGTCCGGAATGTACCCCCCCATGATAAACGAGGGTTCACTGCACACCACTACAACTACAGTCAGACACGTAGTCTGTTATCGTTTTGGCATTATTAGTTTCAAACTGCGCTCTGGAACCTGGTGGATTTTGGAGGTTTACCAAATATTATTATCGTACTACATTATAATAGACTATTTTCACAATTACGCTCCGATGAGATCTCAGTTTTTTTTTTTAAATTAATGTCTTTGTAAGAGAATAATGACCGAGTCACTTGAGTGATGTCACTGAATGGGATGTGTCTACTGAAGAGCAGGATGTCGCCTCTTGACAGAAGACCCTTAAATTTCTTTGTCACCTTCAGCCTGTTAAGTCATGTTATTTTTGACACCCGTGAATACAATTTGTTTGTGTTTTTCTTCCCTCCTAAAGATTATGTCATTAAGAGGAGCAACCCGGTGCACTGATGAGGCATCATTTGCGTCCTAGCAACCATTTGCTGCCCGCGCTCCTGTTTCTGCCTCCCTCATTTCTTTTCAGGGTGTTCACTGAGTCATTGTATCATGCACAATGAGACCTAAATCTATATCATTAAAGGCAGATAAGGCTAAGGAATGCATTTATCAGATTATGATGAGTAATCTGCCTCAGTCCAAATGTCACAATTGGGAAGTTTGTCATGGAAGCTTAAATGCACCAACAACAAACAACACACGTAGTCCAATATATTCAGATTGCAACAAAATGTTGCCAAAATTCTGGCAAAAAATAGACAAAAAGCAAACAACAAACAAATAAAACTCAATGTCAAAGACAGCCTGACAAATAGGCACTGGGTTAGTGATAGTCTACACCAGGTTCCGACATGCGTACAAATCGGGGTCAGCTCGCACCAATGACCCTATATTGACAAATAATGATTGTCTTGATCAGAAGTCTTGTGTTATTTTCAGGCTCTGAAGTACCTTGGGAATAAAGTGCGCAGGCAGCGCATGTGGGGAGGACCCAAGAAAACCAAAATGGAGGAGGCCAGGGAACTGCTGGCGTCATTGATTCTCTCACATGTGCCTGTATGTGGAATAATGAAAACAGATGTGTGTGTTCTTGGTGAAGTGAGTCAGGTGCACAAAATGTAATAATGGTGTGTGTACAGGTCAAAGAATTTAACTTCAGAGCCAAGTGTATTTACCTGGCGGTGATGGTACGCAGGGTGATTCTGGCTCAAGGGGACAACAAGGTGGACGACAGAGATTACTATGGCAACAAACGTCTCGAGTTGGCCGGACAGGTACGACTCTGTACACCATTACACTTCAATGTGTTACATTATGGCTATGTTCCCACTGCAGGTCAATTCCAATTAAAATTATTATTTTTAATCTAACTCAACATGTATTGGATGTCTTTTCAAGTCAATGTGAACAGCATAATTAAAAAAAAATTATTATTATTTTTTATTTTTTATTTTTTTTTTGTAATCCGCCCTCTTTCGTATGTGGATATAACAAATTGTATCCGATGGTAGGTGCACACAGCTCATGGTCATCCGACCTAAATGTCATCAAAAGATGACAAACCTCACAATTGTTTGCCAAAATATACCGGTACACACAAAAACGGTCAGTGGCCATCAAACAACAACCACGGTGATCTTCTCTGTTTGTACTTAGATTTTTCTTTGGTGTTTTGAAGATTTTAAGAGAAGAATAACATTTACACAGGAATCGGTTCAAAGCTCACCTATATCTTTTGTTCCTGCCTCCTCCTTTTAATAAGACTCATTATTTTTCCCCGGCTTTGCTTTTCCCTGTTTTGTTTTCTTCACCCCCACCAACTCTGCTTGTATTGCAGCCTGCCTTTGTCAGGCGGGAGATATGCGGTGGCACCGAAATCCCAAAGCTGCAGAACGGTGGGGATTTTTCAGCACGCTGACAATAGACATGCTGCCTTGACTAGAGCGATTGAGCTAATCCGCAGGCCCGGCTCTGATAATGTCATTATTGCTGTCTTAAGGCCTTTAATTTCCCCCCTCCCCAACCTAGAGCAAGAGCTGGGAGGGAGTACTCTTTTAAAAGGGGCTTACTCCAACAATCTTCTCACTCTCCAATTATGCTTCCCTGACATTCAACTAATTGGCCTGGCTGTGCAACGAAAGCTTAATTTCTTGATTAATTTCAAGCCTGTTTATCGTAACGTATGCTAAGGCAAGGGCGGGGAGGAGGGAGACGGGACAGCAAACATCACTCTGGCCCATCTCGTCGTTTGTTGTTTATTGTCGATAACTGTAAAATCACACAAGTCACACTGACTGACATCTCTGAATGCATTTGAAGCAAAACTGATGGGCACATACTTTGGCCTCTCGCAGCTTCTGTCCCTGCTCTTTGAAGACCTGTTCAAGAAGTTCAACTCTGAGCTGAAGAAGATTGCTGACCAGATCATCCCCAAACAGAGGGCGGCACAGTTTGATGTGGTCAAGCACATGAGGCAGGACCAGATCACCAACGGCATGATCAATGCCATTTCCACTGTGAGTGTGCGCGTCTGAGTGTGTATGTGTGGGTGTGTCTCTGCACCTCTGTGTGCATGTGTGTCATTACTGACTCGACACATCTCATTTAGGTGTTGTTTGGCTTTGTCACATGTAAGTAGGGCTCAACTATTAATTACATTAAACTTAAAGACCCGAATTGTCCTTAGGTGTGAATGTGAGTGTGAATTTTTTTACGCTACAGTCGCCGTTCAATTGGCTCACGACCAGCGACAATCACTGGAGAAAATGAATGGATGTATCAAGCATGAATTCAATTGATTTTTAACCACATCCATATATTTTTCATGTCATAGGGGAATTGGTCATTGAAAAGGTTCAAGATGGACCGTCAGGGTGTGACGCAGGTGTTGTCTCGCCTCTCCTACATTTCGGCTCTGGGCATGATGACCCGGATTTCCTCGCAGTTCGAGAAGACCCGCAAAGTTAGCGGGCCGCGCTCGCTGCAGCCCTCGCAGTGGGGCATGCTGTGCCCGTCTGACACACCTGAAGGCGAGGTGAGCCCGCTCATGCACTCCTCATTGGTTCTGTTGCTCCTGGTTAAGTGGTACCATGACTTACATGCTTTTGCTTGTGGGCAAGGAAGAGTTTCTGTTGCCGATGCATGTTCTGCGTTTGATTTTAAAACACAAAGTGGTGTTTTATGGGGTTGTAACATTTTAATGGCATTTCAATTAATTTCAATGGGAACGTTTGGTTTGAAATACGCTATGTCTTGTCAACTTGTTGTGGTAGGCTTGCGGGCTGGTGAAGAACTTGGCTCTGATGACGCACATTACCACCGACATGGAAGACGGTCCCATCATCAAGCTGGCCTTCAACCTGGGTGTGGAGGACGTCAAGCTGCTGTGTGGAGAGGAGCTCTCTTACCCCAGCGTCTTCCTCGTCTTCCTCAATGGTAAAACATTCACTCTATGCGCGCGCTGAGCAACAGCATGAGATGCTCTTTTGCTTTAGACCACGCTGTGACATGAACGATCAACAGGTGTGCCGCTGTGAATGATCCAGTTTCACTTAATTCTGGCGTCTGAAAAGGATTTTCTACAAACAAATTGTCTACATCAGCGACTTCTAGTGACCGGCTTATCAATGAAATGCCCCTCGATTAAATGGCAGAAGTAACAAACTATGTCTGCACCTGTTGCCATTCACACAACAGAATAGCTTCGTGTTCAAATACGCACAAAAGGAATTTATGAATGAATTTAGATGAAATCCTCATTATTTCAGGATACTTGTTGTGGCCTTTTACAAATGTAAAATAATGTGCCGTGGCTCATTAAAGGTTGGGGAAACACTGCTTTAGATCACTCCAGAGCAAACTCTTAATCCTCCTTGTGAGTGCATCAGGGAAATGTTCCTTTTTCTATAATGTGTCATTCATTTCACAGCAGCAGTTTACTGCGCTTTAATTACTCCGTGTTTGTGTGGTTACTGATAACTGTCACATGTCGTTAGCTGCTGTAGTATTTAATTAACTACAAGCAGCAGGTGTTCAAGTGTGTTCGGTGTGCATACATATGCACGTGCGCGCGCACAGACACACACACACACACACACACACACACACACACAGTCTACTCTGTTCTCTACTGACTCGCCTGTTTGATGTGATATGAAGAGAACCTCAGAACGGCTCCTTTTGCCCACATCGTGAACCTAATGCAAATTGCAATTATGGTTACAAATGTGGACACCCCACCTCAAGCCTTTAAAATCTTATCTCATTTGACAGCATTAACTAAAACTAAATAAAGTACTGCGAGAATGCTGGCATACATGCTGCAGTTTTGCAACCTGTAAAAATGCCAATTACTTTGCTGTTAGCCATTTTATTGTTTTTGACTCCGCATACTGTAGATACCCAGTTTTTAATATCGATATTGTACTTCCATCTTTAGCTTGCCACTTATTGCACCTTACATAAATTGTAAATCTTCAGTTAGATGACACTTTTTTGAAGCATCAGTGAAGATTTCTACTGATTGGTATTAAAAGTAAGCGTAATCCATCTAGTCCTCTATTTTGTGTAACACATGTCCTCATTTGCATCGGGGGTGAGCTGGTATCCCAAAAATTACTGCAACATTGACCAGTTGGACTCAAAAATTCCTATGCATTCTGGGTTCATCCAGAAATGTCACCAATATGTCAAACGTTTTGTGAATGTCGTACTGCGGAACATAGACGATGTATTTGATGTAATTCACTGCCCTTGTCTGCAGGAAACATTCTCGGTGTCATTCGCGACCATCCCAAGCTTGTTAGCACCTTCAGGCTGATGCGCAGGGCTGGATTCATCAACGAGTTTGTGTCCATCTCCACCAATATGGCCGACCGCTGCGTGTACATCTCATCGGATGGAGGACGCCTCTGCAGGTAGGTCAGGTCACGGGTTGAATTAACTAGAAAGTCATGGTAAAGGTCAAGTCTTCACATTTGTTCCCTTTGTAGGCCGTACATTATCGTCAAAAAGGGTCAACCCATGGTAAAAAACAAACACATTGAGGAATTGTCGCAAGGCTACAGGTAATGCCCACCATTTTTAAGATCGCAGCTGTCGCTTGGCCTTGGCTGGTGCTTGTCTGATACACATTTTTATCCACCCCAGATCCTTTGAGGACTTCCTGCACGAAGGTTTGGTGGAGTACTTGGACGTCAACGAGGAGAACGACTGTCAAATCGCCCTTTACGAGCACATGATAGACAAGTGAGTAGTGTTCACCGATTTGTTCTGAAATAACGACTGATGGAAATGACCAAGGATCTTCTATTCAATTCTGCGCATGGAATATTAGACTTTTTTTTGTACGTTATGCGTGTTATGCTATACAGTTATTTCATCCCAATCGACGAAACCATATGAAGGGCTACAAAAACAACAAAAAAGGTCCTTGTTTTGGAATAAGTACAATAAAAACAGACACAAAAAGCTCCCCCTAAAAATTACTCCAAATGGATATTTTACCATTACTTTAGTTTAGATCGCATGTCACATACAGAGCTGTAGGGATGTCGCTTTTCCAATATTTTGTCTTTGATGCTGTAACCGCATAAAGTATCTTGATGCTGGCACGGAACAATACCATGGCATAGCTGTGAATGTGGTAATGTACACATCTTAACTTTGGTTTTTATTTAGCGTGTTCAAGCCTTAGACTTGGAATTAGGTATCGTGTAATTTTTACCAGCTAAAATTCACAGTACGATACTCGTACCGGTACGGTACTTGGAACACACTACATACTGTACTTGTATACATATATGCATACATACATAAGCAAGAGCACTATTGTGCCAAATATAAATGCAATTCTAAAATCATCAGCATTTTATGTTTTATTGATATTTTCCCCTGTAGAGACACAACCCACTTGGAAATCGAGCCCTTCACGCTTCTGGGGGTGTGCGCCGGCCTCATTCCCTACCCCCACCACAACCAGTCGCCCAGGAACACATACCAGTGCGCTATGGGCAAGCAGGCCATGGGTAAGAGCGACACGTTCGAGCAAGTAATTTCAGTCGTCGGTTCAGGAAGATTTCCAATTCCTTCTCAAACATCCCCCCTTGAGATTGGCGCCATACCTCAAACCATCAAAGTGGTTTAATATCACTTGAACACAATTGTAAACTACTAAATCTGCTGCTTTTCATTGGCTGTGTTTAGGGTCTTCCATTAATTCCCTTCTCCCATTATAAAATTGTTTTAAGCTGAGTATATATTACAGAATTAATGCCAAGTATTTTATGTCCATCCGTGTTGTTATGTGGTGCTCCACTTGTGAATTTGCTTAGTGCCAAATTCAAACACATACCCAATTATCAGCGCAATGTGGGATGGAATGCATTTTTTTTTAAACGCAAAAAATGTTTACTCTGTTTTACAGCAAAGTGATCATACAATATTAGTGTTAGAGACACTCACAAAGTGTTGTTTCTTATCCTCACTCTAAAACCAAAAAATTATATTAGGTAATAGAATATTTTTCTAACATTTTTGTATTGACCATTCACTACTTTTTAAATGCATTTTGGGCTACATTGATGGCACTGGATAGCGGAATCCTATACACATTTCAAAAGCGCAACAAAATCACTGTATAGGGCACAACACAATCATTTAAGTGTTTTTCCTGTGCTTCTCGCTCTTTTGTGTATCCTTGTGTACGTGTTTGCATGTGAGTGTATGCGCATGGACATCAAACATGGAGCGCTTGCGTAGGTCCTCCATTGTACCGTGTGTGTGCGGAGGCCCTTTCCCTGCCAATCAGCCCGAGTGTCATTAGCAATTCATTGTGTCTGCTTTGGCTGTGCTCAGGGGGGTCGGTGTGCTCAGCTGCGAAAGAGCACACCCGCAGCTCCCTGGTAACCACAACTTCCCCAAACGGCCCTGCTAACATTCGTAACCCCCACTGCAACTCTTTCGCCCCCCCATCTTTACAAAAAACACAGACTGGAACTATATTTGGCCCAATATCCTCGGCCTGCTCTGTTTTGTGTGGACAAGCCTATACATGTGCAAATCTTGCTTGTGCGGCCTGGGCCTATTATCACCGGCTCTGCGCTTGTAGCCCAATTGTCAAGTAATCGCATGTGACAAATGTCAAAGACTCCCGGGGAGGCCATTAATTATGCCATAACTCAGCCAGTTCCGCCTCACTGGCGAAGTAAAACTGCACCCCCCCAAAAAAAACCAAATTCTTATTCGGAGTTGACTGAAATGGCCATCAAAGCGATGAGAAATTTAAAAATTCAGAGGAGGTTACTAATTTATCGTGGGTGGTAGCTTTCAGATTCCTGAGTGCCTGTTCTGACTTTCGCAACTTATATATTGTAAGGGATTGTACCATAACACTGAAGCAAAATGGAGAAAGTGTGTATCAATAGTTTTCAAAAAAAGAAGTAAGGCATGCTTGCCTCAAGCTCTGAATTTTACCATAAACCTGTAACATAAAACAAAAGAGAATAAAAAGCACTTCTATTGATTTTCTATCCTCATAATTTGGTGTAGTGAAAATCAGATAGCTTAATGCTAGCAGGGGAAATGGGTTGGGCTAACTAGCATAAATGTTTTCGTAATTATGAACCTTTTATGTCCAAGAAATGTCAAAATAGAAACAGAGCATATAACAATACTCACAGACATCTATTTTGTTTTTGCTTTGTGAGTACTACAATTATCTATTCTCGAGATCAGGTCAGGACATTCCTGCTTCTTGTTATTGCTGTTAATTACACTGCATCTCTCCTAGCAGACCATAGCGCTGAAAGACATCCGTATTTGAAGTAGCTCTCAGTTAATGCAGTGTACTCCTACGCAACATCAAGCTACAACCAAACAAAACAAATATATTTTGAAATGAGTATCTCTCTGACGGTGCCAATAAAAAGTGAGCATTCCTGTCTCTAGGTACGATTGGCTACAACCAGAGGAACCGCATTGACACGCTGATGTACCTGCTGGCATACCCGCAGAGGCCTATGGTCAAAACCAAAACCATTGAGCTGATCGACTTTGAGAAGCTTCCTGCTGGTCAGAACGCTACCGTGGCCGTGATGAGCTATAGCGGCTACGACATCGAGGATGCACTTGTCCTCAATAAAGCATCGCTGGACAGAGGTGGGGGACAGTTGACAAAGGAACACCTGAAGTCCATCCTGGACAAAAATAAAAAAATAACAGCATAATCTTTATCTAATAAGATGACAACAACATGAAATTATTATGAATGTGTTTAAATCGCTACTGAGGTTTTTTGCTTGTTTAAGTTGGTTGTAACAAGTTTTGGGCTGAGCACCCAATCAGAAGATAGAGAAATGCAGATGTCAGCCCGGGCCAGCACACTGGCCCCTGTGAGGACAAATTTTAAATCTGATTGGTTAAAGCAACCCGTCCCATTGCTAATTGGTGTTTTGAAGCCCCTGGGCAGATTGATTAGTGGCAACACATAGAGGCTGAAATCTGATTGGACAAAAAAAAATCTAGACATCCTCATACATGGATTAGAAGCAATTTAGCCAAGGGAAATGCTATGAAGTAAGGAAAATTGACTGTTGTCAAATTATTTTAATTTCATGGAACTAAGTTTCAAATTGACATTGTAAATGTAGTAGGTCAGTGCTTTTAACTCATTTAGTACCAGCCAATTCTGGACCATGTCTGAAAAGACGTTTAAAAACGTCTTTGGGAGTGAATGAATTAATGGTATTGCTGTCCCTCATCTTCCACCAGTACTAATACCGACGCTCCCTTCAGGTTTTGGTCGTTGTCTGGTGTACAAAAACGCCAAGTGCACCCTTCGGCGTTACACCAACCAAACCTTCGATAAGGTGTTGGGCCCCATGCTTGATGCTGCCACCAGGAAGCCCATCTGGAGACACAATGTCCTGGATGCTGATGGGATCTGCTCCCCAGGTGAGTAGCTGGAGGACCGGATGTTGCCCAGCATGATTTGGTGTATTTAACTTTATTGAGCTGAGCCCTGCCGCGGAAAGCGCAAGTAATCGATGCCCCTTCTCAAATATTTAGAATTAGAATGTTACAAGTTTTGTTTGTTTTCCACTCAGCAGTATAATTCGATCACTTGTTTTGCATTTCCTTTAGCAAATGTGTTGTAAAGTACCAAAATAATGGACCACATTTTTGCACCATTCCATTAAAGGATGGGAAGGTAAAACAAAAAGTATGAAACAATCTAACACAAAAGTGCAAGTCAGTCAGTAACTGAACACGCTTTTATGCGCCGTGCGACCCTGTATTTTCACACTATCCAGCAAACTGTTTATTTGTGCACCATTCCTAACCTCAAAACTGTTGTTGACGTCATAAACCGAGGACCCTTTGCAAGTGCGTTGAACTCTGGCAATTGTGCTCCCATGTTGCGCTGCAGGTGAGCGAGTTGAGAACAAGCAGCTGCTGGTAAACAAATCCATGCCGACCGTCACTCAGACGCCACTAGAGGGCAGCACCCAGCCAGGCCAGCCTCAATACAGAGAAGTGCCCGTCAGGTGAGCTTAATCCATCCATCCGTTTGCTTATCCTTGTCAGGGTTGCGGGGAGCTGCAGCCTCTCCCAGGCGACTTCAGGCAAAACTTATACCATACCCTGGACCCTCCCTGACATTTTGTGAGTGACAGGCAGACACAATGAAATGCTCTTCCACTAGACGGCTGAGGATACAGTTTTCCCGTCTTTCCACCTGTTGCCATTCATACAAAAAACTATATATCTTTGAACTAAACAAGCCCAAATTTGATTTGAAGTTAGTCAAAGTCATTGTTTCAGTATTTATGGCGATACATTGAGAATATTAGAGAACACTAACAAAGAGCTACAATAAGCCAGCTCTCACGTTGAAAAATTCACACGAAACTAATCAGTCATGTTTCTTACGTCACTCACCCAGCAACGCCTCCTCAAGGCACACATACAACAAAACAGCTGTTGGTGGGATTCGACTTATCCTAACAAACAGTTACTCTTTATAAAATATTCTTTCACTACTCTTTTCCTCCCTGCATTGATATAATTTTGTGTTATTTTTCAAAAATAAAAGCTGCTACTCACTGTACCTTTTTGTGAGATTTTTTAAGGTAAAATTTCGCTCAATGAACATTGGGAATTAAGGCGCATCACCATCAGGTGCAGCTGTGCTATTTTTTTTTGCGATAAATAATAAGTTGCCCTCTCGCTTCGCAGCTACAAGGGCTCAACAGACTCATACATTGAGAAGGTGATGATCTCGTCCAACGCCGAAGACGCCTTCCTCATCAAGATTCTTCTCAGGCAAACCAGGAGGCCCGAGATCGGGGACAAGTTCAGCAGTCGGCACGGGCAGAAAGGTGAGCGAGGGGCAAGGGAAACCTGTTGTACAAGACAACTCCACAGGTTGTTGAATCCCTTGCTCCCTCCCTCCCTACTGCATGTGTCCTCATCCCTCAACAGCTCTTTTCAATTAATTGGCTCTTTGTCCTGTGCCAGACTATGCAAATTTATTACACCCCAACAGTATTCTGGCCGAAAAAAAAAAAGTGTTTACAACCTTCATTGTTGGCGGCCGGAACCTCCCCTATAGAGGTGCCTCTATGATGTTTTAATCAAAAAAAGCTAACTGGCGCCGTGCATAATTTACTCTCTTCATTAAGGCGGTGGCCACAGGGCGGTCAGCTCAGAACGGGACAATGTCTCCTGTCTCGCATCGTGACGGAGAGCGCGGGGTCACTGAAGGGTTAGTCCGGGTGGGGTTTTTTGTCAAGGTGGTCACTTACTGTAGAGAAGATTGTCAGCAGCAAAATCTCTTATTTTTAGCTTGTTACATTATTAGTATTTTGAATGTTCAATAATTTACCATTATCACATCACCATGACAAAATATTTGCAGCTTGGACTCACATACTCCTTATGAAAAGTTCCCAGCATTTCAATCAATAAAATTAGCATGAAAAATAATAAATTCATTAAAATGAATCACTAAAATCAATAAATCTCCCAGCTGTAGTAGCCATGATGGTATTGATCCGAATTTTGAATATTCCGGTTGCTGGTGGTCTCTTTAATTTTTTGTATAACCTACAGTATATGTTTTTGTTATTTAATTAGATAGTGAATGTGAGTGTCCTCCAGCTTCTCATGACTGGTTCTATAAGTCCCGGTCAACAGAGCAGAATAAGTTAATTATTTACCGGTCACACACATATACACACACAGCTGTAGGTTGTGTGTGTGTGTTGGACGTAGTGAGAAAGAGGGGGGGGTGGTCCATTGTGCAAGCCGCCGGCATGGAGCTGTAAGTGCTGTGATGAAGGGCGCTGGACCCTCACTGTTGTCTCGCTTTTCTCTGCTGATTTCATGCCTCTTTTATCATCCACTTTCACACAAAACAAACAACACAGAGCACGTCTGCCATGGGAACCGCTGCCCGGTCCTCACCGTTCACCTTCCCCACTATTTTACCCCACTTTCTATATTTTTCTTCGACACGTTTACTCGCTCCCTCACTCCTTTGACTATGTTGGCCTTCCTCCCGCTCCCATTCAGACTGCAGCTTCCTGCTGCTGGACGACTTTCCAGTAAAACGCAGCGCTTGTTGCCGGTCAACATCCTGTCGCAACATCCTGCCCAACATTAGCAGTCAGTGACATGGGCCAGGCAGGCCAAAAAAGGATTTATCTTTTTTTTTTTTTTCCCACGTGCAGAGGTTTCAATATCTCCTCTCCAAACGCTCACCCTCCACTTCCTCTGAGTTGAGCTGAGGGTTGGCCATGTGTAATCCTGCTCTCACTGTCGAGTTTAAGCACCTTTTCTCCATTTCCTGCTCTGCATCTCATTCTCTGTGTTCCCGATTTTCTTTCTTTTTTTTTTTTTTTCATTTGCAAATGGGCCTAAAATCTGTTTGTCCTGGCCAGGCAAGAGTACCGTGGCCCCCTCCGCAAACATTTGCACTCCCACTTAAACTCTCGTCTACGGGGCTGCTTGACGAATCATAAAGGCGAGCCCGTCTGTCCACATGAGGGAGGAAATGATCCAGCAGAAGTCCACACTAAGAAAAAGATAGGATTGGAACTCCTGCAGTAGGTTGAATTAAAAATATGTGCCAAAAAAAAAAAGCCAAAAATACAAGAAAAACTTCAATTAAAAAATCCGGCAAAACAAAATCCAGCAAAAACCTTGTACAGAACTCAGGCAAAAATGTAACCCAAAAAAGGACAGAAACACAGTAAACGGATAAACATCTGACAAAAACGAAGCTGTACTATTAATGCTTTACAATAATAACAATACGTTTGTATATTTCAGGTGTCTGTGGCCTCATCGTCCCTCAAGAGGACATGCCTTTCTGTGACACGGGCATTTGTCCCGACATCATCATGAACCCACACGGCTATCCTTCCCGAATGACGGTATGCTATTTTCAGCATCCATTACTCCTCGTTTTACGACCGTGCCAACATGGTCAGTTCCAAGGTTACGAACGGTGTGCAGTTAACGCATAGGAATACGTAGTCATGTGGGAATATGTGATTGCTGTGTACTTATGGCTTGCAAGTGTTTTCCGTGCAAATATTTACTCTAATTATGACCTTACTCCCATGTGAGAGAGAGAGAGAGTGCATGGCACATTCCAATGTACAATTTTGGGCTGTCAAGTGCTTGGTTATGCAACAAGTGGCGTAATTACCCTGAAATGTAAGTACATTTGAGCTGATCACATTTTGTATTTGTGAGTCTGTCTGTTGGTATTGTTGAATAAACCTTTGGAAGTGCATCAAACATTTTGACTCTCAACACAAAGCAAAATATTGACCAATCGATAGCTCGTAACTGGAAAAACCCGGAATTAGCCACATGTAAGTCAAGGTGTCATTGCACTTGAATGGGAGATAGTTCAGGGGTGCCCAACCAAAGATCTACTTTTCAAGCAACAATCCTCCGCGGTCGACCCATTCCCGCACGTGCACACACGCACGCATGCCATGATGAGCAACAGCCATAATGGCCCCTAACATGAACGAAACAGAAAATGCGAAACGCACTCTTGCAGTGTGTTAAGTGCAGAAACTATTGTTCATACGTGTACCGTTTTGAAATGCTTCTCCTGGTGCTCCAGTTACCCATTCTTCGCCAGTGCCATCGGTCAATTGCAGATGAAACGAACTTTGAATGAGAATTTTAAAAAACAAAAAGAAAGAAAAGCAAAAGGAAAAAAACAGATATAGTGCAACAGTTCTAATCGCAAGCTGCAATTGCAGATTTCTGACCGCTAAGCACTTGCGGTGATGCAGGTCACATGACACAGTTGGTTAAAGGTCAACTCCTTTATCATTTTATTTTTGAAATATACAGTATATATTTTTTGTGAACGTGAAACTGATAGGATGCTTATGGTGCAGTGTGCACAAACAAATAAAAATATAATAACATTAATAACACACACACACACAGACATAGACCCCCCCCCCCCCCCGCCAATTTCCCTGTAACACCACCCGCGATCGACTTGGGAACAGTTCGCGGGGGGTGGGGTGCACCCCAAGGATAGATTTAAAAAACAAATCGAAGGAAATTGTCATATAGAGAACTTTTGACACACAAGAAAAACATACTAACGACTCCAATTTGTGACAGATTTTTGTATTGAAAACCATATCTGTGCGTATCCCATTAGGGTTACAAAAGCCTCATTATCTCCTCCTGAGGTTATCATTGTCACCCAGGGCTCTAGTCCTTTTGACTGAAAGACAGTATGACTGCACCGCACAAACAGATAGCTGTCGCCATGGCGACGGACGCCACCAGGGTGTTGCAAGTTTTATCAAACGTTCACAGAAAACGTTTGCAGCATCTCTGCCTGTAAAATCAGCAGTGATCTTTACTGCTCAACTTGCCGGTGCCAGCGTGGTTGCTAGCCGCCGCCATCGCCATGGCGAGCGCTCAGCAATGTTTGGCTGCGGAGGACATCTCCCCAGAAGGAGAGTAGGTGTCGGCCTTTTATGTGGTGGGGTCAAGGGTTGTGCGGGGGCAACCTTAGCCAAATTGCCAAAATCAGTCACCCTCAGCTGGGAGTTACACGTGTTCCCTAATGCAGTGATTCCCAACCAGTGTGTTGTGGGAGATCATTTTCTCATCTTAAAATGTGTGTCCAGGCTTTATACAGGTTCGGAAGCCCTGATCTAATGCATCTTATCGTATCAAGGAGTGGAATATGAGTGACACACAGAAGCACTAATAAACACAAACTTTTTCGTGTCAGGTGGGGAAGCTTATCGAGCTGCTGGCCGGCAAGGCGGGAGTCCTGGACGGACGCTTCCACTACGGGACGGCTTTCGGGGGCAGCAAAGTGAAGGATGTGTGCGAGGACCTGATCCGCTATGGATACAACTACCAGGGGAAGGACTACGTTACCTCTGGCATCACTGGGTAAACATCACTATGAATATCACATTGCATTTTGAAATGTTGCATCTTATTAGGGCTGAACGATTTTGAAAATTAATCGATTGCGATCGATGGCAGGCGTCTTAGTTACACCGATGCCTTAGTTATAGTGCCTTATACTGCAACGTGTATTTTGGCGGTTTTGGAATGATATGCAGGACAAAAATAGTAACACAATAATATTAAAGTTTGGAGTAAATTAACTATTGTGAAAAAATGTACAAAAGGAGTTCTTGTGCTTATTGGTTTCTTTTTCAGAAGTTTTGTGACGCCCTTGAATGGGATTTTTTAAAATTCATTCATTCATTCATTTATTGATGTATTTATTTATTTATGTATTTGTGTATTTATTTATCTATATTTGTGTGTTTAGTTGTTTTGTTTTTGGCAAGGGAGTCCTTTGCGCCGGAAAAAATAATTACAGTGTGTGGTTATTTTGTTGTTTGCTTCAAACCCTTGGTTGTTGGGTTAGCATAGTGGGTCTTTTATACCATTAAGTGACAAACTCAAAGCCTGGGGGCCAGTCATTAAAAAAAAAAAGTTTTTAAAAGAAACTGTATTGTATTGTAACAAATATTGTATCCCCTCAGTGAGCCACTGGAGGCATACATCTACTTTGGACCCGTGTATTACCAAAAACTGAAGCACATGGTCTTGGACAAGATGCATGCCCGAGCGCGTGGTCCCCGAGCTGTCCTGACCAGGTAAGCTTTTACTTCCATCGCCCTTGCGAGGGACTCTGACAAAGAACACATTTGAATCCCCCCCCCCGGTTCGTCTTCAGGCAGCCAACCGAAGGTCGCTCTCGAGACGGAGGTTTGCGCCTGGGTGAGATGGAGCGCGATTGTTTGATCGGTTACGGCGCCAGCATGTTACTGCTGGAGCGCCTCATGATTTCCAGTGACGCCTTTGAGGTGGACGTGTGCGGGCAGTGTGGCCTTCTGGGTTATTCTGGCTGGTAAGATGCACACACATCGGGATGCTGAAATGCACCATTAATTATAATTGTAGTGCAAGACAAATGTAAGTCACATGTAAAGTTACTTGTCTATTTGGTTTTAAGACATTTGGGTTTTTTGGGGGATTAGCACTGCATGTCCAAGTGGACAGGTGTCCTAGAAGGATGGACAGTCTTAAATTGTCACTCCTTTTCCCCTGTTTTAATTGTTATAAATGTTGTGGTCCTCAAGAAAATGATCCACAGCCCGGTACCAGGTACCGTCTTACTATTCGGTTGCTCCCCAACCTTCCACAGGTGTCACTACTGCAAGTCGTCATGTCACGTGTCGTCGCTGCGCATCCCCTACGCTTGCAAGCTGCTCTTTCAGGAGCTTCAGTCCATGAACATCATCCCCCGACTCAAGCTGTCGCGCTACAACGAATAACAGCACCAGGGAAACAGGCAAAAGCCTAACATATCTTTTTCTCACGCTTTTTTTTTTTGTTCTTCGATGTGGATAATATTTCTGTAGTATGATAGTTTGTGTACATAAATAAACACTTGACATTATTTCTCACATGCAACTCTTGCTTTGGCTCATTTTGCCTGAATGTTGACATTCACAATACTTTGTAAAAACCCTGTCAAATCCAAAACCATCCTATATCGTTTTTTAAAATGGGATTTATACAGTGCACTAAAATATGTACTACGATTAATATTTTGTGGTTCTATGCCAGTAGTGACAGGCAGAACAATGAAATGCTCTAGATGGCAGATGGTAATCAACCTGTGTATCCACCTGTTGCTATCCATACAACAGAATAACAGTGTTCAACTAAACAAGTCCAGATTTCCCTTTAATCAGCCAGTTTGTGAGTAAATTGAAATGCATTCATCTGGTGATAGTTGAAATAATCCTCTGCTACTCGCAGCTGATCAGGTCCAAGGCCTGCTGCAAATAGTCGAAATCTACAATCGATGACCCTTTCAAAATGTATTTATATGGCGGCAAGGCACCACTTATCCATTTTGATAGGGCTTTGACCTGTCTAGTAGAAGCTCCTTCCCTCACGAAAACATTGGTAATTAACATTGTGATAAAGCCAATATAATAACATGAAATCCCCTTTGTCCCCCAGTTTGATTTCAGAGTTGAAATCATGAATGAAAGGACTTTGTTTGTTTTGCTTGTAGCTGATAAAAGCTCCTGTGATGATGTCATAACCTGCTTTGTATTGAGTGACATTCATGTCAAGTCGACAAAATCCCTTTTTGGACGTATGATTTCCTCCCATCAAAGCTTGAATGCCACACACACACAATTGGGGACTTTAGCAATGGGACAAAAGGCGTGCACATCCCGTTTGTGAGCGTGCACGTGATGAGGAAGGATGCACCTGTCCATGTTAATTGGCCGCAATTAATGACATCCTCCTTATCTGACTTTTGTGTATTTTGCCTTAATGTGCACTTTGAACGTCTTTTTGCTTGTGTGTGAGTGTGTGTCGCAACTTCCCAGGTGGCTTGTGGGTACAAAAAAAGAAAAAAAAATGTCCAGCGAAAATGTCCTCTCTACGTTGTGGTGAGTAATTCAGCCATAATCCTCCTTTCTCCTCTTCTTCTTCTCCTCCTCCTCCTCCTCTCCTGTGGTTCCATTCATATTCTAATCACAGCTTTCCCTTCTCCAGCTCTCAGGCACTCCATCAGAGCCCCGACCAGCCTGGGGCTTTACACTTTTACCCCCCGTCCCCCTTTTTTTCACTCACTTTCTCTTCTCTTTGCCTCCCCTCCTTTTGTGACTGCCCCCCCCCCCCCCCCCCGCTTGTCGCAGGCGCACCAAAATAAGGTTGAGGTGATAAACCCCCTGACAGGAAATCAGTAGTACTGCACTATTGCACACGTAATACTCCTAAATGACTCTGTACGTTTGTGTACATGTCCCGAATGCACATTTTGAGTTTAGTTCATTTGATTTGGTTTAGAACATTCAATTAGATGGTCTATGCCAGTTTATGGCTTTTTGCCTCATTTCCATGCACAGTTCAAATGGCAGGTTAAAAAAAAAAAGACAATGAAGAAAAGTTCAGTCAAAATGGATTAGGAGTTCATAAGCATGTACAGTTTGGTGAATAGATGTTTTTTGGGGGTGAGGGAGATAATAAAAAGGTCTCCTTTTTTTTACAATTTTTTTTTCAATTAAGAAATTAATTCTTGTCTGTTGTTTTTAGGAGCAACCCCCTGTTTTTCGTGAAAAATGGTCGATTAGTATTTTCTCTTGAATTTTTTTGTATTATTATTTTATTATTATTATTATTTTAATGCATTTTAATGGCCGTCAAATATACACAGATTTTCGCTACTGGCCAGCCCGCTTCCTATCCTCCACGAATAATGGGGTTCCACTGTTTTAAGCAGGAATATCACCATTCACCTTTCAATGGTCTAATACTGCCAGATATTTTTTTTGATGGATTTGGAATGGAATGCAAACATAGTAACTCCATCATATTAAAATTTGATTGAAGTTGATTTTTGTGAAAAAAATGCACAAAGTCTGCGATTTGCGGAAAAAAGAAAAAGCTTATTTCGGTTGGTCAGTAGGCTTTTTTTCCTCTTACATGGTTGTATGTTTCTAAATTTATAGTGTCTAGATAAGTTCTGTGCTTGAGAAAAAAAGACATGGGAAGGCGGCCTTGAAAAAAAGAATTTGCACATTAAAAACAAAAACAAAATTGCATTCTATTATTTTTCAAAATGGTTCAGCTCTCTTCCATATCCATTTTGAAGTTTACTTACTAGAAGGCCAAAAGTGGCACCACAAGTAGAAAAGACAAATGCTCCCTTGTTGTTTACTAGTGCACAGAATTGTCCTACTCGTGAGGACAAAGAGCGTGCTCGTACATGGACCTCACGCTGTGCATCAAGGATATTGAATAAATACTCCACCGAGTATTGCAAAATGTACGTAGCTGGTGAGTGACTACATGCAACTAAACTTCCTTGTGTGTTTTCAAATCCAGGCGTTAGAAATGATGATTCCGAGCTGAGCAACCGCGTTTGGATACTTTGGAAGTGAGAGCCGTGTGTGGTGTGAAAGCGTATGAAATGCCATCATGGAGGATGGGGAGCGCCCCCCTCGCCCCCTTTCTTTTTTTTTTCTTGGGAGGGGAGCTTTTCTTATTCAAAAGAGGCCCACAAAAGACTTCCAGTGAGCCTTGCCACATCCCCATCTGACTCGGGGGCCATTCATCAGCCCCGCAAGCCTATCAATGACATGTCCCCATCAGGGCTCCTATAAAATCAGCCCCTTTTCCCATGAAACATCAGCAAACATTTTGACGGCTCTGCCTTTGCCCCCGCTGGATTTCTGGAGGACCCTCTAAAACACCCCCCCTACCCACCCACCCACTACGGTTCCCCACCATTCCCCACCCACACGTACCCACACTCGCTCGCTCTCTATCTCTCTCTCGTCCACTAAGAGTACCAGCATCTCCCCTCCGACGGCCAGTGGTCGCGGAGACGGCAAGCCGGGCGAGGATAGAGAGCAGGTGGAGGAGGAGGAGGAGGAGAGAGGAAAGTGGCAGCCGTTTTCTACCGGGAGGAGTGCTGGATGGGAAGAGGATGCACTGCGGGCTGCTGGAGGAGCCTGACATGGATTCCACAGGTCAGTGGGATGGCTCCGGGCCGCCTCGGGCCTCGTGTCAAGCGTTTTGGGGAAGTTCCCAATGGGAAGCGCCCTGAAAGACAGGGAAGTCGGGTGTCCGATTTTTGCTGTTTTCAGATCGTGTCCTCGTTTTTTTGGCAAGTTGGAGCAAAAGTTTGCAATTCAGTTCAGCTTCATTCATCCATTTATTTATTGCAGTTTTTTCCCATTTAGGCATGTGTCCAGTTGTTGTTGTTTTTTCTGTTTTTTTTTGAAAGTGTACAGTTGCTGTTCTTTTCAGCTGAACTTAATTTTGTGGAGCATTTTTCAAATACATAAATTCTGGTTATTTTTTTAAAGAATTAAACATGTCTAAAATTTATTGTATTTTAAAATGGTTTATTTTGTAGCTGTTTTTTTCTGCTAACTTTTTCCATTTTGGAAGGTTTGTTATGCGAGGAACAGTTTCTAGTAAGGAGTAACTTAAATTGTTTTGTAATAGTGTTTTTAAAATAGTTGGGGTTTTTTTTTAATTTCGTTTTTAATTTAATTTTTTAGTTCGACCTAAATTCTTCATTGATGTTGGTTGACCATTGATGAGGGTTGGGGGGTGAATTCAGGAGTAACTTTTTATATTTTCTAGTTAGTTTTTTTTCTTATTTTATTTTTTAAAAATAGGTCCTCTTTTCGCCGAAATGTTTCAATCTTTGTGAAGTTTGAATCTGTAGGAACATTATTGCTAAAAATATTGAAATTCAGGAGTGATTTTTCATTTTTAAAGTATTTTTTTCTAAATTCTAGCTTTTTTCTAATTGTTGTTCTTTTCTCTTTTGGTGTTTTTTTGACTTAGGTGTAGTTTTTCAGAACGGGGGAGTGTGGTAATTTACCCAAATAAGTTCACTTCAGTTGTAAGTTGTAATAAATTTTATTTTGCATTGTTTCTTAAAAGTGGCTGGCTACTTAACTAAACTTACATAAGGTTAGTTTTTGTGTGTTTGTGTTTCTCATTTAGAAAAGGGTCATTTGTTGCAAAATATATTTTTTTCTTAAATTTATATTAGAAGACACAATAGCTAAAAAAACCCCCATTCAATTCAGGATAAAAAAAGAATGAACAGCAGTGATAAAACTGTAGAGGAGAAATACAATGTGGAGTCATTCAATCACAAGTATGCTCAGATTTGCCGATGCAGGCGTCACTTATTTAAAGTTTAAATGAGGGAACGAATAGAATAACAGAAATGTCTTTTTATGTTGCATCTTTAATAAATGTAGTAATGTCATGAAGTGTAGAAAAAAATTGGTGTGTGGTCAGTTTTTAGTCATTCAGCAGCTTTTCCTTAAAATAAAAAAAATTCTATCTTTAAAAAAAATTACAATACAGTCAGAAAAATCTGTCAGGTCCTTTTTTAAAGTTGAAGTTTAGAAAAGCGTGAGTGAAGTGATGTTTTGACAAAATCGGATGAATTTTTACAAAATCTGTATCAGTGATTAGAGTTCAGGATGAATTCACCGTTTTAAAGTGAAACCTTGAAATGGAGTGCAAAAGGCTTAAAATAAATAAATATGTAACGTTTCAAATTGTGGGGAATGAAGTAGAAGCACCAGTAACAAAAGTCCAGTGATGGGCCACTTTTTTTCATAGTAAAGTTTCAAATTGAATAAAAATCTTACCGTTCATTTTGCAAAAAGTTAAGAGTTCGTCACATTTAGACCTTGGAAATTGAAACTGTTCCTTTTAAATATTACTTCAACCATTTCGAATTAAAATAGCATCTGCGACAAAAGTGTCCAGTCACCTTTTTGCAAACGTTCCAAGTTGTATCAAGTCAGTGAAAACTTGTTTTTTCGTTTTCCTCCCCACTTTATGAAGCAATAAAATGAACAGTGCCAGTGTCATTCCCTCCACTGAAAGGCATTTTTGCGATTGAGCATGCAGGTGCACGCCGGCCGTGTGTGTCGGGTCACTTAGTCCACAGTGTGTGTTCAGAAATGTGTGAACATCCGTCCCACTTGTTGATCGACTTTAATCCAATTATTTCCGTCCCGTACTTATCTTTCCCCGAGACAAATGAAGCCTGTGTGGAGAATTAGCTTCACTTCAGCTGCTTTTGCTTGTTTTGTGTTTTTTTTTTCTTCTTACCCACCATGCACCCCTCCTCCCCACACACACATACACACTTTTTTTTTAAAAATTTAAACAAATTAGAACAATAAAATAAGATCACAATCTTCTGCTGGAGGCCCGCAGAGGTTGTGTTTGTGCTGTTGCCCAGATGGAAAAACAAGAGTTAGATCCAAGTTGTGTAACATCAATTAGCATATTAGCACGGCTATTGAAAACCAAACTTGCACAATCCCGGTCCGCGCTCCAAAACAATGATAACAATGCTCAAATGCTCATTTTTGATTGACGCCTGTCTGACAACTTTTTATTTATTCTTGTTTTTGGGTGGCTAAGAGCTTTTGCTCATTTATGATTGTCAAAATGAGACTTGTATGATAGAACAATTGTTAAATAACCATACACTGTTAAATCAATAGCTCTGATACCGTCGCTCAACAATTGCGCATTAGAGTGAACCCCCAATTGAGAGCGGGAAGTACATACCAGACTGACTTGTGTTCGGTGAAAATTTGTGATATCGAGAGAGTCTATATATTTTTTTGAATAGTTTTAGCGTTTAAAGACAACCTCATTAAAACACGTTACACTTTATGTAATACTTTTTTAAAAATTCCTAAGGTTCCACTCTATCGCCGTTCTCCAAATAAGACCCCAAGTGGGATTGCTTCAAGCCGTTTATTTGTTCACGCCCGTTAAAGTTAATGTTAAACAGTGTTTCAAACAGAAGAATATGACAGATTGCATATGTAAACACAAAAATGTTGAACCAAACCACGTTTGGCACGCAACGAAGGTCTGCGTGCTTAATGCTAACATAGTGCCAAATGGCATAAGCAGGCAAAGGGAATTTGCATAGATGTTACGGTAATTATAAATCCAGCCTGCCGCCGCTACTTTAACACACACGGAGCGATAACAGAAACGGAGCATCCAAAAATATTCACAGGCAATATATTCTCTCTGCTCTGTGGGAATATCGACTATGACTGGAGTTTAGGTGGGGACCTTCTCTGCCTCTTCTTCCCTAAGGCTTCATCTCTTCTGGGATGTTGCGGCACAAGACTAAACGGATGCAACTTTAAATTTAGACTTGCCCGGTTACTGTAAAAAGCCATAAAAAACAATATTGCTCTATTATCTTGATACTGAGTGAATGATATTTGTTTTGAATCTCCTGAATATTGTGGCCCACTTGCTGTATCAGTGAGAAGAAAGCAAATGAATCATGCTTGTTGTTTGGTTGACAGTCATAGACGATTGGGAGGATGCCCCGGCTGGTTGTGGTGTGTCTACAACCAGAATTGTAGCTTTTATGGAATCTTTCTAGATCATGTACCTAATATTTTGGCCCGCTTTGTATCTAAATGTTTGTTCTTAAAAATTAAGTGTTCTCTTTTTAACTATATTCGTTCTTGTAGGAAAATCCTTCCACTCAATTCAGGAGGGATTTTCTAACATTTTTTATGTTTTTTAATTTTTTTGTAATGTCTTTTTTTGTCGTTGTGGCTTGCTTGGATCTAGTTATTGTTATTTTTTAAATGAAATTATTTTCAATATTTTTTTTCTTTAAGAGTAACATTTTTTTTTTTGCAAAGAAATATGAAGAAAAAAAACTGAGTAATGAACTTTTTTTAATCAAGCCTAGTTTTTTGGCTGTGGTTTGGCTTATGCCTAGTTTGTTATTTTTATTATTTTAAGACTAGCGAGTTTTGATACAGGAAAAAAACCCTCAACATTTTTTAAAGTTCGAAATTGCTGGCAAAGTTGGAAAAAAATACCCCAAAACCAAAAATAACGCCCTAATTGCCCATTCTAGCTTTTTGTATTGAATCTTAGATTATGGATCGAATGTTTCGACTGTATCAAAATGAGAGGAAACCATATTTTTAGAATGGTTTAGCTGTCGTATAACATTTATTGGATGATGTATCTAATGGTTTGGCCCTGCATATCGAAATGAAATGCGTGTTATTACAACATGCGGCTCTGCCTAATGTTTTGTTCCAAATGGCAGTAATGGACTTTTTTTGGTGGCGCATGTGCTTCATTGAAAAACAGTGGGGTTGGAGAAATACATTGTGGTCGTCTACAGTCACTGGCATTATCGCTTTTCTTTTGGCTCCAAATTGATTGTGCAGTGGTGTACCTAATATTTTGGCTAAATTGAGAAGAAAGCATATTTTGATGGTGCACATAGAGTGCTAAAGAATAGTGCGATGTTGGTCTGGAGTGATGGAAGGGCCAAAATGTGTAATTGGATGTCTTGAGTTTCTGCGTGTACCTGCGCCTCTTGATTTTGAGCCGATTGGTTATTTTTGACCCAGCAAATTGGGTTGAAGTTTGGATTTGGGCGGGCTAAAGAGTTGAGGCTGGTCGTCATTTTGGAGTTGCGTGCTGAAGTTGCGGTAAATTTAACGAATAGTTTTAAGATGTCTTTGGTGGTGGCAGTACGGCTCAGTGTGCAACCCCGTTGATGGTAGGCATGGAGAATGGGGTTCAAATTTTGTCCACCCTTTCATTTAATTTTTACAGGTGTACCTAATGTTATGTCAATCCTTACTGCTATTGCTACTGTATCACAGTGCTACTGTGTCGACTGGAAGACATGCAGCATAATTAAGGGCAAGAAGAAGTGATAGAGAAGGTCCCCAACTAAGCTCCAATAATCGTTGTTCCCAAAGAACGGACATATACAGTATGTCTGTGAGAATTGTTGCTCGTTGGACTGCGTGTGTTGCTGCTCTTGATGTGTTCAAGTAAAACACTTTTTTTACAGGTTTATAATTACCGTAACATTTATGCTAATTACCTTTCGCCCCTCTACGGCACATGTGTCAAATGTACAGTAAACAGCTTGAAGCAAGTATGCTTTGTCTCTTATTCGGAGAACGGTGCTCGTGAGACGCTTTCTGGGTTATAGGATTGTTTCCCATTTCTTGACAGCGAGAGAGTGAGAACAGATGCTAAGGAATACATTCAAAAGCGGAATATTTATTATTATATTGATTATTACTATTAAAATGATTTTTTTCCCATCTCTCCATATTGCGGATTTTCACCAATCGTTGGTGGGTCTGGAACACATCCCCCAGGGCTAAACGGGGGGTTCGTTGTACAACTACTACCACTGATAATAATAATGACGATGACAATAATGACATTTGTTATGTTTGTCCCCTGCTGGGATGCTCGTGCGTGTTCCCTTCATAATACATTCTCCGTCCCCCATGCACCCAAAACACTTTTTAATATCTGTGACCCCCCGACCCCTCCTGCTAATGGTGCGTCCCAACAACGGCTGCTATGCTTGTCACATTCTATCAATGTTCGTGTGGAAGAAAAGGGGATCCTTACAAAACTTGTATCTCATTAAAATGGCCCGTACCTCCATGTGGCCGTGAGCAAAATTAGATTCTTTGGGTCCTCTATTTCTGTCGATAATATTGATTATTGATCATTCATACACCTACTATACTGTACATTTAGTGCAGCGGAGTTACACGACGTTCCAAGTGATGAAACACGAAGTATGATCATGATTATCAGCTCTACTAAAAGTAACAAAACTAAACCAGAGAGTAGTATGCTTTTACTTTAAGAGTGTTGTTTTTTTGGATCAAAAAACTGCAACTGACGATGTACAAAATGTAGTACAACAACAACAAAATTACTCAAGACACTCTTTTACAATAACCTAAAATGTACAAAACCAAAGCATTAAAATAAACACTGAAATGTCAAGCAAATACAGATATAATGAGTCAACTGAGTTACCCGAAGCAAAATAAGGTTTGTTGCGACTCCCAAGTGAAATTTATTGGAAAACTGAACATACAACAGAATCACACACTGTATTGGACCAAACCATTTAACTTTGTTTTACAAAACTATGTTAGCTTAATGCTAATACATAATGCCAAACGTCATGAACAGGCTAGTGAAAGTAGCAGCATATGCAGACGGACAAGAGCAGTAAACGACTAATCTTACTGCAGCTTACTGAGCAGTTGTGACTGTCCCCTCCATGTATGTCCTGTTCGCGTGCACGTATTATTCTGCTCGTGGTGGTCAAGGATCTTTACATTTTATTACAGTCTATTTTAATGTTTATCTGAAGTGCAGTACTTGTAGAGTGCTGTTTGTCTTGTTAAAAAAAAAACAAATTTTAGCTTTGAAGAGCAGCCTGTAGGGGATTTATTGCTTATCTTAAGTTCACTAGACAGAGCATAATGTAAAAATGTATTACCTCATTCAAACATTTGAGTTTTGTCTTACTTATGTTCCTCATTACTACTCAAAAATAAAATTAAGAAAAAATAACAAATGACTTCTACAGGCTTTATTGACCGTTAATTGCTCTTGGGGATTCCCTTGTAGTCACAGGGCACTAAGCAGGTGCTTAGTTTGCCTATGCCTTGGGCCAACTCTCATTAAAATGCTAATGTTCTTCTGATAAACACCAAGCAAAGTCTCTCTGGGCTAATTTAATACTTCTTGGTTTTTGGAAATTCCAACAGTGAGCCTCCGAGTAAGCACGTACGCAGTCCACACACACAAACACATACAACAGTTGAGCTGGAAATGAAAACAGGCACAATGGCCTCCTTACTAAATGTGTGCAGGTTCTTTTAAACCAGGGTGCTCCCGCGCCGTCCTCTCTCGGGGGAGGAAGGAAGGAAGGGAGGGAGGGAGTAATGGGGTCTTTGGGGGTGGGGGGGGGGGTGGACAATGTTGGCTGGATTCCTGCTGTGTGGATGAAAAAGCCCCTCAAATAGAGCCGAGGCTCGGGCAAGCCATGTGAGCGTTTACGCCACATCCTTGATAGCCATCGTAAGGGCCGTTTAGCACGATGCTAGCACATCGAATTCAATGATAATATGTTTGAGCACATATTTCATTTGTTTGATATCCGGATTAAGGTTGATTTACTGGTACACTTTTTCCTCACTCGTAGAACATTTTTCGCATACTAAATTCTTAAAAGTCAAAAGTAACCCAAATTGGATGGAGTAGCTAAGTCAGTGCTGGGTCCAAAAGGGATCGAGTCAATGCTGGGTTATTTATACCCAATGCATTGGATTGAGCATGTTGGGTCATGATCTTAATCCAATAAGCAAGTTGCTTACATCATGTTTGGCACAGTTTTTACAATGGCTGGGTTGCATCAGGAAGGGGTCCTGATGCAACCCAGCCATTGAGCCATTCAGTCACCAATAACCTTTTCTAAGAACGTTACATTCAATTTACGTCAACTTCAGGACACAACAAAACTGTCCAAGATGGCAACCAGCTTCAGCTCTTCAACCCACCCAAATCCAATCTTCAACCCAATCTCCCGGGTCAGAATAAGTAACCGACCCGTGGGTGAAAGTAAGCCAATGTGCTCAAAATCCACAGCTACACAGCGAGTGAGTTAGGAAAACAACCCAGCGTTTTTTCGTGCAGTAAAACAGCTGCACGTTACTGCTGCGGCAATACTATTCACTAGTTGATAACAGCTTGCTCCTAATACAGTTGTGCCTTGAGATACAAGTGGCTCGACTGATGGATTTCTCTCTCTTTGTTTTCTGACTTTTTTTCTAAACGTATCAAAACATACTTAACCTTATTAAAACACACTTTTTAACACATTCCTTAGCACCTGTTCTCGCTCTAGATCACGCCGCTCTTCAATGGGACAAAGAAAGGATATCTTAAATATGCCGGCTTCAATCGGTTTATTTGTCACTCCCAGTTGAATTTTCATGTAACACTGACACATGAGACAAAAGAGAATTAAACATTGTATTTCAGAGCTCGATAATGTTCAACCAAGTCATGTGACTTAGTCTAAATCGGCGAGCTTAATACTGTCATGTAATGCAAATGGAAATTAGCACAGACGTTACGGGAAGAATACACCTTTTAACAACTGCTACTTTAGCACACACACACACACACACACACACACACACACACACACACACACACACACACACACACACAGCAGTAACACGTTCAGAGCATACAAAATATTCACAGGCTTGTAGAATGCAAATGCAAAAGTGTATACACTCCTCTTCAAATGTCTGATTTTTTATTATATATATTTTTTTCCCACCCTGATGTGACCTATAACCTGCTCAACCCAACTGCATAAATAATTTAATAACTGTATCCTTTAGGAAGGTTAAGTGTCAACAACTTAGTGAACACACAGGTGTGCACACTCCTTAAATTGTACTTAGCACACAATTATAGTGGAAGTCTTTTGTCATGATTTGTCTTGGGCTCCCTTTTTTACATCCCATAAACCTGGCATTTGAACAGCGCTGTGTAGACAATTTTTTAAATTTTTTTTAAATCCACTCTATCGTTGCCCAACGATGGAACGTAACCGGAGATTGGTTGGGGACCTTCTCTGCTTCTCGTAATTCTGTTGCATCTCTTCCAGTAGGCCTCAGGGCTCCCTGGCATGCTGTGGCACCACTTGAAACGACACGAAAGGTGCACAGCTCGATAGTTGAGCATCTCTTGTTTTGGATGCATGATTCATGTCAGTCGACTTGGTGCAACAGCTCTCCTCGGTGTGATCACTACCGTTTAGCTCCAGGCTAATGAGCAGATCTTATCTGATGCAGGTGTT
Source organism: Hippocampus guttulatus (assembly GCF_054856545.1). Taxonomy (NCBI): domain Eukaryota; kingdom Metazoa; phylum Chordata; class Actinopteri; order Syngnathiformes; family Syngnathidae; genus Hippocampus; species Hippocampus guttulatus. The sequence continues at coordinate 20,210,374 of NC_141264.1, read as the reverse complement.
AGTTTTGGGAATGGGACTTTAGTTGTGTGTCCTATCTGTGATCTGCTTTTTTTACTGCAAATTTAAGCAACTTAATGAACACCCTCTGAGACTGATGATTCCATAATTTTTGCCAGGGGTTGTATATGATTTAGCAAGGGCAGAAGCAATGGACCACAATATACTGCGGGCTTATAATACTGTCCATTAAAAACATGGCCAAAACTTGACGTGAAGTACTTCAAATCTTAAAAAGATAGCCCAGTTATTTATTTGTTTGTTTGTTTGTTTTGATTGAAAATACAGTTGGCCCCCACTATCCGCAGGGGATAGGTACTGACCCGACCGTGAATAGTAAATATGTCTATTTAATTGATGCCCATTCTAATTTTTCAATGAGATAAATACAAAACATATACAAATGTAATTTATTTCTCTCAAAGGTTTGGTGTAAAATTGTCACTTTATATTTGTATGGTTTTTTTTTTACTTTAAAGTTACAAGCTATTGGCTCTTTCCATTTGTAAAAATGAAAATGAAGAAAAAATACCGACGTTGTTACCACAACTTCATAAAAAAACAAATAAAGACATTAAGAATGTTACATGCTAGCATGCTAATACTAATAACATTTTGCTTTGTCACTGCTAACACAAAGTTTACCTGTAGATTTTTTTGCCCCAGCATTTAACAGTACTTTGAAAATTTTGCATATCCCTGTTCCAGATATATGAAGCGCATTGATTTCCGTCCACATGTCATATTGAACTGCGTGCCTGTTTCTGTCTGCAGAGAGCTGGATCGAGCGATGCCTCAATGAGAGCGAGAGCAAGCGTTACTCCAGCCACATGTCCTTGGGCAACATGTCCACCGACGAGCGTGAGTCACACAGTAAACAATGTCACGTCAACTTCAAGCAAGAGTTGACACTTGTTATCAAACTGTGGGTGCAGTTATTGATGAGCAGCATCATTTTAATCCACATTTCAGACGAAGAAAAAGAAAATAACCGGGCCTCCAAACCGCATTCCACACCTGCCACTCTTGAATGGTATGTTATGATTTTTTTCACGTATTGATCACAAATTTGTCTAAATCTGGGATCATGATCACTTCTCCTTTACTGAAACAAGGCAATTAGTCGTCAGACCAAATACTGACTGGCACGGTGAGCATTTCAAATGGCACATTTTTGAGCGGCTTTTTTTTGTGGCCAGCCAAAGGTACACCTGTGCAATATTCAAGATGTCTAATCAGCATCTTAATATGCCAGATCGGGGAGTGTGATGGATTTAATCGACAAAGGAGAAGTGTTCAGTAACTCTTCATGTTTATTCTTTGCTTCTTGAAACATCAGTAAAAACAACCGCGAAAGTTCTGCGTCATTTCATACAGACAAAATTTGGAGTTCTGAGTCATTCCAATTAGGATGATGAAAAAACAACCAACCTCCTGAACTACTTGTCCTGACATATATGATTTTTTTTAAAGCTGATCCTGATTCAGATATTTGGCAGAATGAAATTCTGATAACTGATTAATTGGCTGTTTAATTGAAATATGACAAAGTGAATGAAATAACTTTTTTTTGGGGGGGTGTCCCTTTTTGCTGAGTTGTTTTTACTTATTTTTAATTTGGGGGACCATATGCCGGACAATTAGTTCTGTAAACGCTTATTTTATGTTGGAAATGCAGGAAAGCCAATTTTTACATGAGCCAACGTAAAATATTTTTGCTGGTTTGCCCAACTTATGGCAGCTTTGTTGCCTTGACATTTTGAGTTCACCCAACTTTTTATTTATGTATTTATTTTTACAGTGTACCTGTACCTAGCCCGTTTTAGTGACTATGTGTTATCTGAAGTTTGACTTAATTTCTTCATCTATTCTACGATAGAGGTTGTCTTTACGGCACTCGTAGAGTACAGTATGCGTCTTGCTGACTTTGACTGTATATCATCCGAATGCGTTCGTTGTGTGCTCCAGGCTGGAGGAGAACTACGAGATCGCTGAAGGCGTGTGCATCCCGAGAAGCGCCCTCTACATGCACTACCTCGACTTCAGCGAGAAGCACGACACGCAGCCAGTCAACGCGGCCAGCTTCGGGAAGGTAACTTTTCGAGAGAAAAAAATCAATTAGAAATTTAAATGATATTCATTGGGAAATGAATACCCAGCTCCTGAATATATATATATCTGAAGATGTGTGTGCGTGCATGTTTTAAAACATCGGCCACTCAATCGGTTATCAGAATTTGATCCTGCCCCATATTTGAATCGGTATCGGCCTAAAAAAATCCGTGTCAGTGGGGCCCTACTCCTAATAGTGGTGGGAAAGAAAATTCTTGATTTTGCATATTTATCCTGACGCTCCCCGAAATGTAGCTCGCGTCCTGCCCTCCAAAGAGTTTGGCTCTTTATGAGTTTTTGCACTAAATGAGGCGGGCGAAGCTTCCCCACTCGGCCTCAGTGTGAAGCCTCCAGCGGCAGAATCCAATCCCGCCGACAAGATGACCGACTTTGCTCCGTTCTCACAAGCCTGACAAAGCCACCCGGCCCTCGTGCGCTGGACCCCCCGCCCCCAAAAAAACGCCAACCCTCCCCTCCCCGCTTTTCCCCTCAGCGGCTTCTGTCGGAAGATATTGAAAAAGAGAAGGGGCCAGGATTAATGTGTAATTAAAGGAAATTTGGAAGGGTGAGATGTTGCGGAATGTTAGATCAGTGGCTGGAGCGGTGTGGGGTGTCCTTTAGGAAAGCTTCATTGATTCAGGACAAAAAAAAAAGAGGGAGAGAAGAGGAGTAGAGAGAGCGGGTGCTGCACCGCCTCCTCTGTCTGCTCATTTATCAAGCGGGGGGCCTGACAGAAAGTTCACAGCTTGGCCTCTGTTTTCATGGCACACAATGGAGAGCGACACTGTTTGCTAAAGTTCCTCCACCCGCGGCCCGACCCTTGGAGACGGCCACAAAAAAAAAAAAAAACGGGGGGGGGGGCAGTGGGAAACTTATCATTTATGGCTGCTCAATAAGAACTAAAGACAATGTTTCTGTCACCGTCAAATGTGCTAATGTCTCAGCTCGGAAAAGTGCACACTCAGCATCGTTTTGTTGTGAAACAGATTATCAGACAACAGTTTCCAGCACTAACCACCAGACGACTCGGCACGAGAGGGCAGTCAAAGTAAGTTGCTTCTCGTCTTGCGTCATCTTTAGTTCCAATTATTTATGTTTCATTATTGTTGTTGTTGTTGTTGTTGTTGTTTTTGCACAGATGTATTTGTTTTAGGTTAATTTCTTTCACTTTATTTTCATTAATTGGAAAGTCTTTTATTTTCCTATTCTTTTTTGTATTCAATATTTTTTCATTTCATTTTTTTCGCATTAAAATTTTTTTTTTAGTTAATTTACTCAGATGTTCTTGTTTTTTGGAGATCTCAAAACAATTCATTGATAAACAAACTATTGTTTAAAGATGATAATTGATTAATTGTTGATTAATCTTTGCACCTCTACTATATATATATATATATATATATATATATATATATATATATATATATACTGTATATATATATACAGAGAGAGAGAGAGAGAGAGAGAGAGAGAGAAAGAGAGAGATCTACTGTACATACATATTAACATATACACGTAATTTATGATAAAACAATCAGAAGCATTCTATAGTTCGGTTCTTTAGGGTAAAGTCTTCTGGTAATATGTGCCAAATGGTGCATATTTAAAGTTCCATTCAAGCCTGACAACTCCCATGTACGTAACTCGTATGTTCAGGTATGTCGATAACTAGGTATGTAAGTGTGATGTAATTGGGTGTAGGTACCACTACTACGGCATCGCAGTGAAGGAGACGTCGCAGTACTACGACGTGATGTACTCCAAGAAGGGCGCGGCCTGGGTGAATGAGGCGGGCAAGAAGGAGGTGACCAAGCAGACAGTGGCGTATTCACCGCGCTCCAAGCTGGGGACGCTGCTGCCAGAGTTCCCAAATGTCAAAGACCTCCATTTGCCTGCCAGCTTGCCAGAGGAGCGGGTAAACACCCATTTGTTCTTTTTTTTTTTTTTTTAAAGCCCTTCGTCAGCAATGGTGGGACATAACCAAGTACAAATACTTTGTTACTCTACTTAAGTAGGGTTTTCAGGTATCTGTTCTTAGTATTTAAAATGGCATATCTTTACGATTTATTTTTCTGACTACCGTTTACATTTACTGCCTCCATTTCAAGAGTTTTCCATACTTTTTTCTACGTACTTGTCAAAAATGGCCCGTTGCTTTTTATAACCTCCATGCCTTATGTCACAAAGTAAAAAAAAAAGTAAAAGGAGCGGTGAAGTCAAACACAGTTGAGATTTTGATGGATTGATTGACTGAGAACTTGAGGACTTGCAAGGCAGAATACGAACCAGAGCACATTTATCGCAGGGCATACTTTTCAGATTTTTTTTATTTAATTTTTATCTAGTCTTCCTCCCCCAGACTTCAAACACTTGAAAGAATGCTTTATCAAGATCGAAAGTGTACATACATCAATCCAATCAATCATCTCTCTTGCTTTTTTGTAATGTTCAACAACAACAACAAAAAAGAAAATAAGTATTGTTGAAAGATTTATAAAAATACAATTAAAACAATTTTATATATGCCATTACAAAGAAAATGACAATCATAAAATACATAAAAATACTGCAAATATTGCACCTTCTCTGTACATGCAGAGACGGGCATGTTGTAGTTTTGCGTGTGAGTGTGGGAGTGACCTTTTTTGGGGGCGGGCATATTATGGAAATTAATCGGGGGTTTATGAAATAATGAACAGTGTAAAAATCAACATATTTTTACACACTGTCCCTTTCAAATGTAATATAGAAGGGATGTGAACAATGAAATATAATAAAGTGGGGGAAACATTGGAATCTGAAAAAAAATGGATACAGGTTTGTTGTTTTCACTTTCATCATTAGCTAATTTTTTGTCAGCCGTTTCATCAACATAGCAAAACAATAGTAACACTGTTTGTGTGCTGCAATGCTTTTGCTTTCGTGCCAAGTTATCCAAACAGGTACTGTGTATAACCGACACCAAAAATTCATTTATACACAGTTAATATGACACACAAGTACAATTCAGAATCTGCACTTTGTTTTACTTTGACAAAAGGAGTATTTGTACTTTCACACAAAAATCTGGACTTTTCCTTAAAAGCACATAGCATGGGTCTTAGCGAAAGAGACCCCCGCCCGCTGCCGCCGCCGCTGTCTCGGGCCCTGGAGAAAGACCCGAAGGATTTATACGCTGGCTCCTTGCTAACGCTTAATCTTTCGGAGGAGATAATAAGATCTCGGCATGGACAAAGGCCTGGCACTAGCTGTCCGCCTTTTTACACACATGCGGGGGGAGGGAGGGGGGGGTGATTTGAACTGTTTTGCTGATCTCTAAAGCCTGCTTTATAGCTCCTGTGCTGTAACGCCAATTTGACTGTTCCCATGCTTTGCGCGGGATTTATCGCCTTGTTTTGCTGGCGCATTTCATTGCGCCTCGGTCAATCAATACTGCGCTTGTCGCCCACAGGTGTCAACCTTCATCATGATGTACAGAACACACTGCCAGAGGATACTGGACACGGTCATCCGGGCCAACTTTGACGAGGTGAGGCTTTTATCAAAGTGCTTCACTTGCAAAAACAACATTGGACATGACTTTGTGTGTGTGCGTGTGTGTGCGTGTGTGTCTGTGTGTGTGTGTGCAGGTCCAAAGCTTCCTGCTGCACTTCTGGCAAGGCATGCCGCCCCACATGCTACCCGTGCTCAGCTCGCCCACCGTAGTCAACATCGTCGGAGTGTGCGACTCCATCCTCTACAAGGCCATCTCCGGGGTACTCATGCCCACCGTCCTCCAAGCGTTGCCTGACAGGTGAGCTGGAGACTGCTGCTGTTTACACCCACCGGACATAACATTAGGTACACTTGCACAAACTCATCCAAAGCATCCACACTTTTTTTTTTTTTTTTAATGACGCTTGAGCTCGCGGGTGAACTTCTGGCAAAACCTTGGCCTGGTCGCCACGGAGTTTTAGGGCCTGACAAATATGCATTTTTTTGAGGCCGATGCCAATTCCGAAATTAACCGTTAAAATGGTTGATTAATTCGAAAAAACAATATATAATGAATAGAATAATTTTGTTTTTGGCCTCATAACACGATAAATACATGAATTGCAGACAGAATGTTTGACCAGTGGTGTCAAAATTAATTGATTAATCAACTTTTTATCGATTGTCACACCTATTTAAACATATCAACTTTTTTATAGCTGTTGTTTAACTTAAATTTGTCCAAATCCGGTGATTGCTGCCCCCCAACAGTAATTAGTGTCCGATTTCTGCAGACGTGCTACCCATCGGTGTCTGGCGCTAGCTTCTGTGCAGAGTTCATCCATAGAAAATCTGAGATGCTTTTTTCATGAATTAAATTCCCTTTTTTGTCTTTCCTTGACACAGTTTGACACAGGTGATCCGGAAATTTGCCAAACAATTGGAAGAGTGGCTCAAAATCGCCCTTCACGACCTCCCGGAGAACCTGAGGAATATCAAATTTGAGTGTAAGTGTCTTATCAATTGTTATGGTTATAGATCAACGGCGAATGTTTGTTCATAGTAGGGCGGCCCAGTGGTGTAGTGGATAGTGCGTCGACCTCACAGTGCAGAGGTGCAGGGTTCAATTCTGGCTCCGGCCTCCCTTTGTGGAGTTTGCATGTTCTCCCCGTCCGTGTCTGCGTGGGTTTTCTCCAGGCACTCTGGTTTCCTCCCAAATCCCCAAAACATGCCTGGCAGGTTAATGGAACACTCTAAATTGTCCCTAGGTGTGAGCGCGGATGGTTGTTCGACTCTGTGTGCCTTGAGATTGCCTGGATCAATGTTTGGCTAGGCTCATTGACAATTAATGTTAGCTAGTGGGCTAGCCTTTAGGTTACATCTATCGTAATCAAAGTTAAGGCATTTCATTTGCTGCTATCTCTTGAAATACTGTCATTACTCAGTCAGTCCCTCAATGGGTACAGTATGTCTGAGTTTCTACCACATCTAGTTTTGGTTGAACTCACCAGTGAATATGTATTTGTATATGTATTTTTAAAAGGAAATATGTCAAACTCCCCTTTATTTATTCACTTGTTATCCATTCAGTGTCTAGGAGATTCTCGCAAATCCTCAAGCGGCAAACGTCCCTAAACCATCTGTGTCAGGTTCGTACTGGTGCCTGAGAACCTTTTTTAATAAAATCCTTTGGAGCAAACACAACACTGCCTCTCAGATAACGATATGTGCTGATAGCGATAGTGTCCGTGTGGCTATCCGCAGGCATCGCGCACTGTGATAAATAGCGCCGACATCACCTTCCAAATGTTGGAGGACTGGAGGAATGTGGACCTGAACAGCATCACCAAGCAGACGCTGTACACCATGGAGGACTCGCAGGAGGAGCATCGGCAGCTCATCATCCACTGTAAGTACAGTGCAAGCCATTTTCAACACCTTCAATCGGTCGAGAACACTGATCAACAGCAGATTTGAATCAAACATAATTTTGATATTGATTAAAAACAATGTCTACACATTTTTTCGAGCAGCTCCGATTTTTTAGAGATTTCCATTTTTTTATTTCTAAGTTTATTTAAGCTTGCAGAGTACGGCTTTTACCGTGTGGTGATATTTATAGCTACGATGTTTCAGAATAAAATTCCACCTGTTGTTGAACTTAACCTTTACCGGTAATCCATACATTTGACTAAATATGATGATGATGATGATGATGATCATCATTGATGATCATTGATGATGATCAATATATGATGACATATTGTTATTGAAATGTGATGTGCTAGAAAAAATAATTGGGCAGATTTGATATCGATTAAAAAAAAGTGTCAAAAAAAGTTTGCTTTCATCTCTGATTAACCTCCATCCATAATAAATAAAATGGAGCAAACTGTGACACCGATGCCACCTGTAAGAATTCTAAATTAATTTATAAGAAACAACAAACCGTGCATAAAGAACACTACCTGTCCTTCTGTCTCAGTGTACCAGGAGTTTGATCGCCTCTTGGAGGAGCAATCGCCCATTGAGGCCTACATTGAGTGGCTCGATTCCATGGTGGATCGCTGTGTCATCAAGGTAACACAGCTATCCATTTTGTGCGAGTGCGTGTGCATGTGTGTGTGTGAGAGAGAGATTCACTAATTCCCACATGCAATACATAGTAAATAGGAGGTGTGTTCCAGGTCGGGTGTCACAAAAGACAATATTTCAAACTCAAGCTACAAACTAAAACATTTTCGTTCTAATGTGGACCTGGTCAACCAGCACGTCTACAAAAAGATCCTGTGGCGTTTGATTCACTCAGTGAACGAGAAGAGGTGAGAGTTGTGGCAGGACGACTTGTGGCTGCTTCACCATGACATCACGCCTGTGCATCTGACAGTTCCTGTCCGAGGAGAGCGTCATCGTGCTGGAGCAGCCTCCCTACATGACCAACCTGCCTCAATTCGATTTTTTTTTCCTCTTTTCCATACTTAAGAGAGTCATCAAATGAATCAGATTTGAAGACCATATCACGATGGTCGTGACGAGATTCCGGAAGATTCATTCCAGGAGTGCATGAAGGCGTGGCAGAAAATGCTGGGAAAGTGCGTTAGACTCCAGGAGGATTACTTAGAAGGTTAAAACTTTGTTTGTAGTTTGGATTTGAAACACATCTTTTGTAACACCAGTCCAGGAACTTCACATACCTTCCCTAGACTATAACCCCCCCCAGTGATGTACACTGTATTGCTTAGCCCATCCTTACTTATGGTGCATCTGGAAAGTATGCAAAGGGTTTCACATTTTTCACATTTACAGTACTTATTTGACAACTTTTTCCAAAACTCATAAATGTTATTTTTACCTTCAAATTCTACACACAACACCGCCATGATTCCAATGTCACCAATGAGATATCTGAAAATTAATTGGAAAAGAGAAAAAAAACAAATCACACATACCCGATATTCACAGCCTTTGCCTGGAGTTTGAAATTGAGCTCAAATGCATCTCGTTTTCACGAACCATCTCTAAAGACACCGTACAGTCAAATCAAGGTAAAAATGTAAGAATGCAAAAATATCACTCGATAACAAGAAGAGGGAAGCTTGAGAGTTGCTGCAAAAAGTAAAGGGCGAAACTGGGTGTGCCAAGCTCATAGCATTATATTGAAGACAAAAAATTGAAATAATTGCTGTAATTTCTCTCTTGACTGCAAAATAAAAGTGGAGAACCTCGTTCCGAATGATGCGTTCAATGTGTCGTGTTTTTTTTTGAATGGAATAGAACTGAGGTGAGTTGAGCTCTGGAATATTGCGCCGTGTAAAACAGGACTGGTCACCTGTCAACCACACAAGAGAGCAGATAAAAATGATGTTCTGTTTGTCTAAGCAGGCTTAGACAACTTTTGGAGAAAAAAAACGGATACAAAAGTGGAACTTTCTCACTGTGAAGCACCACTGCGAACGTTCACCGCATGGCCCGCCAACTTCAGCTTCATAAACGTCATTGCGTCTACACGTGATGGAAAAAAATAAAATAAAAATAAAGTCTTTGCAAATCCTCTGGGCCTGTAAAAAGACACCTGCAGCTCTGAGCTCGCTGGTCCCTCACTCACACAGCAATCCTCCCAGTTAATGATGCCTACAAGCTTCCCATTTGCGCCCATTATATGCCCGATATGGCCTTGTAAAATGCGGTCGCCCGGGCAACGCCTCGCCCCGGCCACACAATGGTTCAATAGGAAGGCGTGTCCCTGGGGGCAAATTAAATAGTTGACTTGTTGACATGTTTTCTGGTCCCGGAGGGTTAAGCCCCCAAACACAGGCTGAGGGGTTAATGCCCGGCATCCTCAGCCTCCCCACCTTTTCTCATGGAAATGGTCTCCCTCTCTTTCTAGGTGTCTGGGAAGAGGCCCGGCTGCCTGAAGAAGATGGCCCAACAGTTCCTGTTGATGTGGTCCTGCTTTGGGACCAGAGTCATTCGTGATATGACGCTCCACAGCGCCCCCAGCTTTGGTGAGCTGTCATTACCGCTGCCGATCCTTTGGCTCCGTAGCCACTAGCCGAGGCAGCACAGTACTTAAGTGCTTCAGTAAAAGTCCCGAATATTTTAGGTAAAAGTCAAATGAGCACTTCAGGAGTAGAAAGGGCTGTTTTCAGATGAAGCGAGCAAATAAATAAATAATGCTGCCGCATACACAAACAACGTGCTAACCACTGGTCCACCGGGCCGCCGCTACCTTTTTATGCGAAATACTGTATATATTTTTAATAGTGAAATATTTAAAGCAAAGGAAGTGCAGCTATCTGTTATTATTTCCACCACTGGCAATGAGGATAGTAGCCAGATAAATGTCGAGCCAATTGGTGTGCAGGTGAAGTGGGTGTGGCCTGGGTAATTGAGGTGCCATAAAATGAATAAGGAAAGTGACCTCTCCTTCCCTGGCCGTCCTTTGACTGGACATTTGAATATCAAAGACACAGCTGGCTGCCATGTTTCCGTAAAGCAGCTTTATGTGCACAAACAGCTAATTAACAAACGTGACAACCCCCCAAACCACCACACACACGCAGATCGCCGCCTCCCCCGATGTGTTTACCAATGTGTTTCTATTTTATGACAGCTCAGGATTGCCCCGGACTCCTTTGAATCGTCAGCAAGTGTTTATCATGCAGTCACGCATGCACAATGACACCATTGTGGTGCTCACCCACCCACCGTCACCCGGAGGTCAGCAGGACCTATTTCTGGCACTGACCCGGATTATGGAAAAATCAGGGCAGGGTTCAAAATCATTTCCTCCCCCCAAAACATTATATCCCGTAGGGATATTATGTAGTACATATAAATATCGATAGCCAAAATGCCGCATGGGTCACTGTCTACATTAGGAGTGATTGTGAACTCAGTCCAGGAGTTACTTTCCCTATGATGTCATAGTGCGGGGGGCATATGCAAATTGTTGTCGTGGGTGTGGTGGCAACAACGTGCACTTGTCCCACAGGCTCCTTCCACCTGATCCATCTCATGTTTGACGACTACGTCCTATACCTGCTGGAGTCGCTGCACTGCCAGGAGAGGGCCAATGACCTCATGAAGGCAATGAAAGGCGAAGGCGGCACAGGTAAGGACGACGATGCAACCCTGAAAGTGATAAGAACCACCACCCATGCATGATCGTACGAAGGAGTATTGGAGCCACATTTTTGGGGGGGGGGTAGTCAGAATCACAAGTATAAAGAAGAAATTATTATTATTAAAATAATTGTAACTATATAATAACTAATTCTCTCAGCCTGTTGCCGTCGTGGTTGTGGAATGATTTTGTTACCTTAAGCTTTTGTGCTGGAATTTTTTTTTCCTTTCCTATTTTTTTGCGAATATTGAACATGTTTTCCTGACTATTTTCTCTCATGCTTAATTTTTTTCAGATTTTCAAAAAATATATATATATATATATTTGCCTTTTTCCCCAGTCAGATTTTTTTCTTTTCCATTTACTTCTAGGTTTTTTTGGGGTGTATTGTACTGTTGTTCTCCCCTCATTTTTCTTTTTTTGTACTATGCAACCACTGATTTTTAATGTAATATTTTTCATTATTAAAATTGTTTTTTGTTTGCCAGTCATAATTTTTGTTTATTATTTCCCTCTGTATTTTTCTTTAATATTCTCCTCATATATTAAAATTTGATTTCTTTTCCATTCTTGTATTATTTATTTTTCTTTTCATATCTTTCTATTATGTACCACCCACACATTTTTCTTTGTAGATTTATTCAGGAAATGGATCTTTTTTTTTTCAGTTTTCTTGACCATTTTTTTTCTTTTAATGTTACATCCACTCATATTTTTTCAATATTTTCTGTACTTATTTTTTCCTTTGTAATGTACCCCTTGATATTTTTTTATGCTCTCACTTTATGCCTCATATGAATATTTTTAGTCCCTAATGCCGCTTTGTGGGAATGGACAACCATGTGGTTTTGGAGATTTTGTCTTATAATAGGCGTGTAATAGATTACAGTAAGAGAGTGAACATCCATATTCATGCCCTCTCCCACAGAGCAAGACGAAGGGTTCACGCTGACCGAAATAACTGCCACCTCCTCGCCATCCCCGGGTGCCTACTCGCCCGCCCGCTCCGTCCATTCCGTCGCCGTGTCATCATCCTCGCCCGCAGCCGACACGTCACCTGAGTACCCTTCCAGCACAGGTCAGAGAGGCCAAACGTTTTTTTCCCCCCATTGTGCCAAGTTATCCGAGTCAAATTCCTTTTTTACTTTTGTACTTAAGTTCATTTCAGAGTCTGTGCTTTTTTTGTGTGTTTTACTGTTACTCAAGTACAGGAGTTAAAACATTATTTCTACTTTAATTTTGCGACGCAAGTGTCTGTACTTCTACTTAAGTTCAGAGTGTGAGTACTTTTGCCACGTCTGTGTATGTGTCTGGCAGGCGCCGTTCAGTCATATACGTGGTCCCTTACATACACAGTGACAACGGCAGGAGGTTGCGCACCCGACGCCGGCCAGCAGCTGTCCTGCATGAGAAGCAGCAGCGCCGCCGGCTCGACGCCACCGCCGCCCTCCTCCGCCCATCGGCTGCCTGTCTACGCCCACAGAGAGGAGCATGGGTAATAATCTCAGGCTGTGTTTGAAATCATTCCCTCATTTCCTACTATCCAATCACTACATAATGGTACCCTGTTTACCAGGGGCTCAGTTTATGTTTTTTTAACTGAAAAGTTGTTGGTTTCCCTTTGTGCTTTTGTTTTTACGAGCCAAAAAGTAAGCTTCATGTATGGCGCCACTTAAATGGAATAAAAATAAAATGGAGCAAATAAAATAAGCCAATCCCACTCCAACCCTGAGAGTTAATTCATTTCTTCATAGGTGCAATGCCTCATGGGAAATGTTTCTTTTCAGGTGCTTCATGGGTTTTTCACTGCTTTTCAAGTTGCATTGGGACTTTGAGGGTGCTGAATAGGGGATGATATAGTTATACTCGCTACACATTCGAACATCACTGCAAAAATGGCAGCGACATCGTATCAGTCGTTGAGCTGGGCAATTATAGAAGAAAATCTCCATCCTCTTTTCACACTTCTCGATGAGCGTGTTGAAAATGCATCCCTGCGTTTTCAGATACACGGGCAGCTACAACTACGGCAGCTATGCCAACCAGCATCCTCACGCCATCCAGAGCCAGTACCCAGGGCTGAGCCACGAAGCCACCATCCCGGCACCGCTCCACTACTCCGCCTACCACCGCTCATCCGCACAGGTCAGTCTCACGCTCAGACTGAATGGCAATTAATTTGTTGATAGAATAATTTTTAAAAAATTAACTTATTGCATGGGTCCTTCAAAAATTTACATGTGTCCTCACATGATAGACATGCCCGTCCGATTTCGTGTTGATCCCGAGAACTGTTGTTGGGGGCTCCTTTTTTTTTTTTTTAACTTTTCAAGACGGCCTTCCTCAAAGTCCCACAATGTTGCTCTCTGCACAGCGGAAGCAGCTGTCGGTGTTTCATCATCATGCGTGTATTACTAAAATATTGTTATTCAATGCTCTCTTTTCAGCTGTGAGCCCCCCCCCCCCCGCTCTGCCCTTTGACTCCCCCGCGCTGACTGTCTTTTTCCGTGCGGCGACCGCTCATAATGAACTGTCTGTGGTGTTTATATGTTAACGTGAACACGTACTTCCTCTTTATTAAGACATTTTTGGGCTTAAATTGGGCACAATGCAGCTGCTTTGTCCCGTGGGAGAGGTTGGACTTTGTCTAATGTCCGAAATATGGTAGTCAGCCACAGCTTGCACAGTCTGTGCTGTTTGGCATCTGTCGCTATGGCAACGCAGGAAGAAGCCCAATTTTCAAATGCTGTTTGATTTGACAAACTTGCTCAATGTGATATTCTCTTAGACAAGTAATAATAATAATAATAATACATTACATTTGCAAGCGCCTTTCACAACACTCAAGGACACTTTACAACCAAGAGCAAATAATAAAACCACAGATAAAATTATAAACAAAGAAAGAAAGATTTAAGATTTACTATAATGACCAAAATAAGACATTTAGAGCCACTGAATTGTACTTTAAAGCCACACGTTGAAAAAGAAGCTAGACATAAATTATCATCAAAATGACATTTTACATTTTTATCATCCTGATCAATCTAGAGCACAAGAAACCGAGCTTCGTTTTTTCCCTTTTTAAGGCTAAGCTAAGAGATGCCAAGCTAGGTTATGCTTTGCTATGTTCCTATTATTTTTAAAGGAAGTGAGCGTGGCTTTGTCCTATTTTAAAGTAGGCTAGACTATGTTTGAGGAAATATATATTTTTAAAGAAACTAAGCCTGTTTTCTGAGTGTATTCTATTTATTTATTTTTACAACCTGAGAGCTCTTTTTGCCCCATTTTAGGCTAGGCTAAGCTAGAATAGGCTATGCTGTGTTTTGCTAAATTGCTGTTATTTTTAAAGGAACTGTAAATATTTTTCTACTCTATTGTCATTTACATTAAATAATAGTTGCAGAGTAAGTGGCACTTTAACTCTCAGGTTTATTTTGAGTCTACGATGACAAGGTTGTACCTCAATATATTAGTCGTCCATCAAATCGATTTTCACCATTGAAATGAATTCAAATCCCATTCACCCCCCCCCCCCAAAAAAATCACCACAATTTTTGGGTAAACGTGTTTAATAAAGATAAAAGGCATTGTATCACTTCAAAACAAGAAGAAAAATAGGGGGCATGATATTCATGTGCTCGCGCCGTGCACCAACTGGGCAGGACACATCACAGCAGCCCTTCATTATAACGTGTCTTGTCCTTTTTCCCTACAGTACCAATTCAACGGTCAGATGTCCCGCATGGATCCGTGTCTGATGAGTAGCACTCCCCGACTGCACCCTGCGCCTGTGACCCCCCGCTGGCCGGATATGTCCTCAGTCAACGGCTGCTACGGTAGCCCGCCTGTGCACTCGGCGCGCTACGCCACGTCGGGGGACGTGTACTCACCCCTGGTCCCGCGCAGGAACTCCGAGTACGAGCACTCGCAGCATTTCCCCGGCTTCGCCTACATCAACGGAGAGGCCACTGCCACAGGCTGGGCCAAGTAGCCTTCATGAACACTTTGAACTGTAAAGGACACCCATTGTTCAGTCAAGGTGTGAGGACACTGACAGGACAAAATGTCAATCATGTATGGGATTAGTGCGGCGGCGTTTCTACACTTCCAACCCTTTTTCTTTGTCCATCCATCCCTAGAAATCTGGGAAATCATGTACAGTTTCATGAAAAAATATCTGCCCCCTTCCGGCGTTCAAAGGGTTTTTTTTGGGGGGGGGGTTATTCATCACACTTAAAGGTTGTGTTTACAGTCTTGAAGCTTTGTGCAAGATTTGAATGTAGCCTCACCTTTCTCACACACACACACACACACACACACACACACACGCACGCACAAAACTTTTCCCCACTCCTCCCCTGGGCGTTTCTGCCCACAGAAATGCCCCCAGCTCACTAACGTGCATGTGGGGCAGCACACCAAGATAGCTCCGATGCTCATGTGCCCTTCTCATGATGAAGTATCGCCAAAAACTAAATATTACCGGTTTGATGTTGAATTTCTTAGAATTTTTCCCCCTCCCATTAGCTTTAAACACATTTTAACATCTTAAGACTTTTGAAACTATTCCTTAGCGTCTGTTCTCAATCTCACTTGCAGTGTTTGCATACATGCTAACCTTCAATCGACTGCTACGTCAACTCACGTGGCAGCAACACTTACAAACAAGGTTTTTGTTCTCTTTTTCACATAGGGCCACATTAAGATTTTTTCCCCTCTGTATTTAATGATAATCAATGAAAAACTGCAGTTTCTATTAACTCCAGTTGTCATTGTGAGATATTAAAATTGGCTTGATTGTATGATAAATATGCTTTTTTTTTAAATCAGAAAGGGGGCAAATAGTTTTTCACCACACTGTACAGTATTACCTTCATTTAAATAAAAAAAAAACTGCAGCAGAATCATGCCACGCTGCCGCCAAGCTGTGCCTTTGTTTTCAGGAATGTACGCCTCTGCCAGTTCGGCCGCGATGCCTAAAATGATCTGAGGGGTTGGTGCAAAGCTCTGAAGTCGATGTGCAGAAGCACTGCCTTAACTTCTCCCAAGAAAAGAGCCCAAAACATCACAGAAAGCAACGCCCTACCATCCACATCTGAGGCTCAAAATGTTGTGTATGTATGTATATGTGTGACTGTGTGTGTGTGTGTGTGTTTTATATATATATATATATATATATATATATATATATATATATATATATATATATGTATATATATATATATATATATATAATATGCTATGTATTTTCTGTAACTATGTAACATGGTGTATCTTTTGCTTTCTATGGTACTCTGTTGTTCTGTTTTGTAAGATGATTAGTTCATTAACCTTGGGTTGTGTGTTTTTATAATGCACTGAAACACTACTGAGGACCTATTACCCTATGGGTATTTATAAAAAGACAAAAACAGAAGAAGGGAAATTATTAAAATGTACAGTAACATTGTTCAATGCAAGCACTGGAAACGCATCTGGGGTGAATGTCGAAGGATTGCAGTTGAAAGGGAGAATGTTGCCACATAAAGGATTCTGTTATGGAAAATTGTTGACTTGCTTTTGTCTTGTTTTTGTTGGCATTATTGCCAATATTATATTTTACCATACAATTGTAGATTACAATATACAGTATATTAGGGATCAACAACCTTTTTGAAAATCTGAGCTGTTTCTGGGCACTGATTGAATGCGAAGGGGCTACCAGTTTGATTTCTAAAATAAATTTTCTCAAATTACCTTTACAAGATTATTATACGTTTTCATTAGTAATTAATAATATTTATTCATAACAAAACATTGAGCATGTTCATGATTTGTGACAATAATTAGGAAATAATTATCAATGAGAACACTATCTTTACAAATCTCTCTCAGTGTTCACATTTTAAATGATCACTTCTTCCTAGAGAATGTCCCTTGACTGAGAGGTATTTCTACAGCAGACTCAAGGGCTATTTATGTGGTCTGTGGAGCCTACCAGGTGCCCATGGGCAT
This sequence comes from Hippocampus guttulatus, assembly GCF_054856545.1. Lineage (NCBI taxonomy): Eukaryota > Metazoa > Chordata > Actinopteri > Syngnathiformes > Syngnathidae > Hippocampus > Hippocampus guttulatus. Next base: position 20,193,168 of record NC_141264.1, on the reverse strand, counting down.
CATGTTGGTGACCCCTGCAGTATATTTGCCTCATATCGTAGATGCCAAGTCAAATTTGAACGCGTTCCGAAACAACTCAATTCAACTTTATTTTTTGAGCACTTGCAGCAAAGTGCTAAATGTAACATCAAACAACGTAGACAAAACAAAAAAAACGTAGACAAAATAAATAAAATTAGAAAAATGAATGATTAAATGATGATAAAACTAAAAAAAAATGAGCAAGCATGTTATTGACATTGTTACATTAAATTAACAATTACTGTATTTGGGCTATGACGTAAAGATGGTGTAATCTGTTGCAATTAATTTCAATGTACAGTATTGTATGTATCTAATTTGCTTTCATCTCATAAATTAAGTATTTTACAAATAAATATTGTGGTACGGGTTCATGTTTTTAATTCCCTCCGATTGCATAGATTATTTGAACGTTATTAAATTCAGTAAAATGAAGTAAATTAATTATTTTAATCGACTATCATATGTCAAATAAAAATATAAAAGAAATATTTTAGTTTCGTATGATTATTTGAAGTAAATTAGACGAACTATTGGAATACCGTATTCAAACTGGAAGAGCGTATTCACACCGCGGAAGAGCGCGAAAGCCGCCCAGACCGAAAACGGTGGCGGAATTTCCGTACTGGCGAACCAACACTTAAACGCATCAAGCTAGCCAGACAGCTAGCTAGCTAGCCAGCAGTTTAAAACCGACACAAGCAAGCCGTGTTGTGTTTCTCTGACAGACGTCATGGATTTGGAAAATGTGTTGTCGCAGCTCGAAAGTGCTAACGAGGTGGACATTGAGGAGCTTCTCAAGGAGTTTAATCGAGAGGTAAATTGCACTCATATTATTTTTATTTACGTACGCTAAAAACAAACGTAGCTCGAGCGTCAGTTAGCAGCTTTGCTAATAAAGCGGATTGCTTCTAAGTAAGCAAGTTATCCCCATAAGCCTCCAAAAGACAAAAGTAGAGCCGTGTGATTTTTAATGTCCATTTTGTTCCGATGCTACCAAAATGTACGTCCTCGTGTAAATACTGTACACACAGTCGTTATGATAAACAACGTACTTAGGCAGTTTATGCAGTCATTAAGTTACATTAAAAGTGGTTTCAGCGTTCCCTTCTGTTGTACTGTTGGTATGTTAATTGCTTAACAATGATTTTCTCTTTTTCAGAACAGCCACACCTTCACTTTTGACCAGAAGGAGGAAACACTGCGCAGTGTAAGCAAACACCATCATTGTGTAGCATCCATCATTTGAGCGCTCGCCCATGTAAGGGTGGCCGGTGAATTGGAGCTCATTCCAGCTGACTTGGGGGAGACAGGCGGGGATTCACCATGGACTGATTGCAAGTCAGTGGCAGGGCAACATATAGACCAACAAGAATTTATGCGCTTTCATTTTCAGACTTGGACTTATAGAGTCCTCAATAAAACTTGAGCTGACTTTGGGAAATGGTGCTACACCACGGACAGGTCGTCAGGGCATTTTATAGACAAATAAGTGTTCGCGTCCACAATTAACCTGTCATGCATGTTTTTGGAATGTGGGAGGAAGGCACATAAAACACTCTCTAGCACAGGCAATACAAACTCTAGATCCAGAGCCGAGATTGGAACCCCACAGGGCTCTTAAGCAGACTAGCTAACCATTATTAGTTGACCGTCCTGGGAGACTGTTAATGGGTTGTCAAACCTTTTTAAGATTAATTTATTGAAATACAATAATCACTGAGTTTGCTATTTTGCTATTATATTGAGTTTGCTATGAACAGCTTCATTTCTATCAGTTAGCTTTATTCTTTATGATTATTTTATTTACATTGTGTCAAGATAAGTTTAGTGCTTAAGAATTTCAGTGCCCATGTTCACATATTTTTTCATGAAACATCAAAATTTGAAGTGATTAAAAACACATATTTGTTTGGATTATAGTTGTAATCTGATTTACTATTTTAAGTTTACACTACACTTGTAAGAGTTGTATGTAGTTGTTGTAATGAGCACATCAAAGACTGCACCTCCAAGTGTTTTTTGTAATTTAGCTCTAATTTAAGTATTTCTTTGTACTTCATGGTTCATTGGCCTTTATGTTGTTGACTTAGTCTTCATTTGCTTGCACGAGGCTAGCCTGTAAAACCAAAATACATGGGAAGAGGACCTTGAAAAAAATAATTGCATATTAAATTTCAAGTGCATTATTGAGGGAACAAAATTGCAGTTGAATTATTATTAACACCTGTGGTCTAATCCCGCATTGCCAATATGAGTCTGGTGCAATTTCAGAAGCTGTGCCAAAGTGTGCTGATAGTGCTCGGGATGCAAGTGCAGCCCAGCTGTCAGAAGACCTGTCTGGAGACCCTCCGCATCCTTTCCCGGGACAAATGCGTCCTGGCACCAGTCGCCACCCGGGACGGCATGCTGACTCTGGCCAGGATGGCCCAATTGGGCACCGGGGAGACGGCGGGCGACGGCCAGGAGCCCCCGCAGCCGAGCGCGCCGGTGGCCGAGGAGGAGAGGGTGGTGGTGGTGGAGGCCCTGAAGTGCCTGTGCAACGTGGTGTACAACAGCGCGGCGGCTCAGCAGGTGAGCGTGGACGTGAAGCTGGCCCACGGTCTGTGCGCCAGCCTGCACACGGCCGCCGCGTGGCACCACGAGGTGGGCCTGTTCACGCTGCGCCTCCTCTTCCTGCTGTCGGCGCTGCGCTCGGATCTGCGGGTGGAGCTGAGGAGGGAAAGGCAGGTGGTGAAGCTCCTGGCCGAGGTGCTAGAGCACACCCTGGACGTGAGGTGGGATGGCACTTACGAGGCTGCCCGGCCTGACCCCCAGGCCCTGCCCCTGCCCAAAGAGGACAACGAGAGAGCGATGGAAGCTCTCAAAGCCCTATTCAACCTCACTGTGTGCAATGCTGGTGCAAAGGTGAGAGCGTTGTGTGGCTCATATCCATCCATTTTCGATTGTGCTTGTCCTCATTGGTCACTCAATTATTTTTCACATGCAGTGCTCACAAGATGCCTCACGTGGTTAAAATACACAACTCACAAAAAAAGTGAGCGATATTCAGCTTTCCGGTGAAATTTCAGGATGAACCTAAAATATTCCCCCTCCGAAACCTAAAATGAGTTGAAGAGTCACGGAAAGGCTTTGAAGACTCAAGTCAATCATTTTACAATTAATACCAGAAAAACACCAAGTTAATTACATCAAATCAAAATGAAAAATCAACACCGTCTTACTGGAATGTCTGCCTAAACAAATGTGTTTTTATTGCTTTTTAAAAATAATCACTGAGAGGGAGCTCTTAGTTTCCAACCCAAAGCACTCTCACTTTTAGTTTGGAATATATCGTTCGAGGACATTACGTAAAAGGCCATCAGCAGACTGTCGTGACCTAATGAGGCAATGAAAAGCTACTGTATCCGCCCAGTCTTGGAAGTGACTGTTCAAATGTTCTGTAAAATCGTAACATAAACAGGAGATAGCAGATGCGGCTGTTAGGCTTTTGTTTAGATCCCACGGGCTCAGCCAAACTGCCATTCCGAATGACGGTGTGTGAGGACACAATTGTAAGAGTCAACACGTGAGGAGACTTTTCTCTTAAAAACATACTGCTTTCGAAATATTTTTGCGGTGGAAAAATCCGGCACCGCGTTCCAGTTTTAACGTGTTCATCAAAAAGCTTGGCCTGATTGAATATGACCACAAGATTTCTTCAGAAGCATCACACATTTTTACAAGGCGATCCTTAACAGGTGACAATTTTAGAAACCAAGCTGTCAGGGCTTAAGGCGAGTACCTGGGTCGCGGGTCAGCTGCAGTCTGTCCCAGCTGACTTTGCGTGAGAGGTTAATACGCCGCGGACTGGTCGCCAGGCAAACACCAATGTGGTCCATTTGTTCTTTTACGATATACGAACGTCAGCTCGTGCCGTGGTCTATCGCTCATCTACTCGAATATCAGTGTGAATGTCACAATCGGCGTAAATGGATAATATATATATTTTTAAAAGTAAGATGGCGGCATTGTGGTCTTTTGGTTACTACATCTCATGGCCACAGGTCAAGATTCATCTTTGGGCTAGCGCTCATGAAATAATTGTTTGACCAGCACACTTAAATTTATTATTATTATTTTTTTTTAAGGAGGATGAGCACCAGTACAGACTCATTGCTGCCATCCTGCGCCATGTGCTGATGTTAAGGACCGAGACGGAGGAGAAAACAGAAGAAGCACACAGGTGGGGAAATTGAGCTTCTCATTCATTGTTGCTTTGATGTCCGTGTCGGCGTCATGCAATTAGCTGATAGGCAGTGCACACAAGACATTGAAAGACTCACAACACCTGAGCCGTCACTGTAGCACCTTAAAGTAGGCACGCAGCACACTGAGCCACGATGATGTCATACCAGTGGTGGGCTGTGCTTTTCAGTACCTGGTGCGTCGGTAGGGACTGACCGTACTTAATCCACCTGCCCGAGTAGGCAGCTGTCAGCAAGTGCTCTTCAAGAGCCTTGCCTTTTTTTGTTTTTGTGTTTTGTTTTGTCAAATGGTGTTGTTTGTTGGTAGGTCGTGTGGACCTGATGTGGATTGTTTTCAGCGTTTTATGGCCACGACATTCGTCAAAGGAGAAGAATCTACGCTAGAGCATATTTGACGATAAAGTTGACTTGACTTTAGTGAATTTAAACATGACAAAGATGTAAAACCATTTCATTAAATTACCTCACACAAGCTCACTACTGACATGTTTTGCTTCCGACCAGCCAATCAGAGTTGCTGACATCATAAACTCTTGCAATGTGTGGTCAAAACCGACTCTTGCCATGTGTGGACGAAACCGATCGGTTAAAGAAATGGTTGCATTGTTAATATAGTTTCAGTTACATCGGCCAGCACTACTAATTCTGAAGGCCCCTGGGCAGATGAATTTGACTTTGATATGGTGTCACATAGAGCCTGAAATCTGATCGTACAAGAAAAAAAAAATCCAACGTCGTCACGTACTGGAAGCCGTGCAGCCTCGAGAAACGTGACTAAATGAAGACAATAGACTGTTGGGAATAAATTGCTACGATTTCTTGGAAGACAGAAAAAAGATTGTGTATGTCATGGCTTCTGACAGCGGTTAAGTCATTTTCTATCTGATCTAATATATTCTACAAAGTGATGCCATGGAATAAACCCTCAGCTGATCTCGGCTTTCGGAGCTTAGCGGCTGCCCGTGGGGAAGCAACTGCATAACAAGCTCATGTCTTTGGAGCTCAGGTGCTGCCAATAGAAAAAGACAGAGTTAAGCAGGGTACACGCATCCTGATTTTTAACATAGCCAAATTTACTGATGGTTTGCAAACAGGGAAACGCAAACAACCGTAGAGGACCTTTTGGTGTTGATAAACCTGTGACCTTGCGTGCCCCCCCCCCCCCCCCCCCAAAAAAAAGTCTTTGCTGGAGCGTGACCGTATTTTCTTTGTAACCCATAGCCACGCCGTCAACCTGCTGAACAACCTGCCCGTGTCCTGCCTGGACGTGTTAATCGACCTCCCCATACGGGGAGGCCTGGAGGAATATGGCGGCAAAAACATGGACGCCATCCAGGTCTTACTGGACTTCATGGAGAAACGGATCGACAAGGTACAAGTTAGCCGTGCATGATGTTGGATACACCAGCAGCACATCGAATGATTTTTTTTAAAAGTGACGGTTGCTAATGAATAAAACACAATGGTAGCTTGACTTACAAGTGCCACAGTCGTAGTTCTATTTTTCTACCACGAGATGTTGATGGAGATTCTTTTAGTGTTGATGATGCGTATGTGTCAGGGCTCCAACTACAAAGAGGGTCTCACTCCTGTGCTCAGCCTGCTGACCGAAGGGTCCAGACACCACAGAGAGATCCGCAGATATATCAAAGCTCAGGTACAGCAACCCTCTAGCCCCCAAACACCATCATCAAATATCTTCTTTTGACATTTAAAAAAAAAAAAAAATCTCTTTGGTCCACCGCGTAGGTGCTTCCTCCGCTCACAGACGTGAAGATCAGGCCGGAGGTGGGAACCACCACTAGGAACAAACTGGTGCGCCTGATGACGCACGTGGAGATGGCTGTCAAGCAGGCGGCCGCAGAGTTTCTCTTTGTTTTGTGTAAAGAGAGCGGTAAGGAGGAAGGGCGAGTGCGGGCTTTTCAGGCCATGGGCGGAAACATCCATGTGTTGCCCGTCTCTCGAGTAAACCAGCTTCCGGTCTTTGCTGTTCAATATTGTGCCTCTAGTCTTTGAGGCTTTTTTTGATTTTATTTTTGCTTCTTCTTAATTGGTGAAGGTGAAAGTTGTCGGGGGCGATTGTATTTATTTTTTTTACCCCAAAATATTTTCCAAAGCCTCGACAGGAACACGTCATTATAGAGACACACGCAATTTCATGTCAATCAGTAAGACTGGTGGGGGGGGGCTGCAACTAAATGAGTTGGAAGGGGAGACTTGCTAACTGTTTAATATTTCAAACGTGAAATTTGAAATTCCATTTCTTCACTGTACGAATCCAAATGGAATCGCTCTATTCACACCACATGTCATATGCGTTTGTGTTATTTAGTGGACAACCTGTTGAAGTACACTGGTTACGGGAACGCGGCGGGACTCCTGATGGCACGAGGGCTGCTGGGAGGGGGCAGGGGAGAGACCGAGTACTCGCCGGACGAAGACTCTGACACTGAAGAGTACAAAACTGCCAAACCTTTGTGAGTGTCTGTCTTTATGTGTAGGTGAGCGGGAAACGGCATTCGACCCCTTCCTGAATTTTTAAGTTAACTTACTTAAATGAACAGTACAATGAAAGTCCGTACATCACCGATACGTTCTTATGGTCTCGGCCATTTTGGTGCATCCCAACGGCACCCACGACGGTTGAGTGAATTTCAAATAGCATGCAAATCTTTGAAATGTTCAGTGGCTAACTTGAAGGAGATATGTACAGTGTGTACCTTCTTGATCAGGGATCGGTGTTTTACGATGTTGCGCGCTACCAAATGTTTTCTTCAACAATACCGCTCGGTGTACCTAATAAAGTGGCTTGTGCATGCATAATCTACAATTTTCGGTTCAATTCTCAGCATCAACCCCATCACTGGTCATGTGGAGGAGCCCATGCCGAACCCCATGGAGGAAATGACCGAGGAGCAGAAGGAGTACGAGGCCCAGAAGCTTGTCAACATGCTGGACAAGTTGTCAAGGTAACCACGGCAACCATGTTTAGTTGTTTAGTGAACAGAAGAGCCAAATTCAAAATGAGAACACTCGTACAGAGCTGCCGTAGGCCAACAATTCAGAGCCAGGGGCTTGCCGGGGTTGTAATTAATTTTTTCATTTGGAATTATATGAATTTGAATTTTTCATTTGAAGTTTTATTTTCATTTTAATTCACTTTTACAGTGAGCTAGTTTTTATTTGTCTTTTCAGTTTATTAGGTAGCTTTAGGTTTTAAAATATGGGGTAAAGTCAGAGTAAATTGTGGAGTACAAAAAAACCCCCTCAATGAAATATGTCATTTTCAGAAGAATAAGCAGATGAAAACCAATGCACAAATAAAATACAGTACAGCTGCTGTAAAACCGGAATAAATACATTTAAAATCAACGCCAAAAGCTTATGTATGAAATTTATTGACAAAAATGGAAACAAAAGCCATGGTCAGTTTCACTCAGTTTTGTAAATGTAGTTTGTCAGTTAGCATGTTTTAATTTTATTTATTTGTTTTTTTATAAAGATTATTTTGTTGATGAAAATGTTTTTCCAATTTTAGTTAGTTTCTCTTCACTAACTATAATAACTTTGGTGCTCACACGCAGCCTAAATAGTTCCTCACGTAACTTACGAGGCTAATAAGTCATAGAACTAAAGCAAGGGAGTGTTAAAAGTGTTCGTCCAGTCACAACACAAAGCCGTAGCTGTCCATTCAGCGTCCCAAGTAAAAACAAAACAAAACAAAAAACCCCTAAAAACAATCCAAAACCCACACGCCTATGATACTCTTAACCAAGGTCCTTTAATCTGCTGGCAGAGAGTGCAGGTTTTACGGCATGTTTTTGTTTTGTTTTGTACCACCCTGCACGTGTTAGCCGCATAAAGATGTTGACAGGCGGTTATTCAGCGTTCTAACATTTTAACAAGAAGCAACATCGAGCTACCGTGATGTATATTAGCACTGACCTTTGCTGCGCTCGCATCCCAAACGCCCGTCTCGTCTCCCCCGGCCAACAGAGTCGCCTGAGCAAGAATCTCCTCTGCGTCAATTAGTCGGGAGCAGCACACGGGAGTGACATGGACGCCGTTATTAGGGCCTCGTTAATTAGGCCCCACCTAATTGGTTAACGGAGCAGACCTGTCGCGCAGGTTTCTATTCATGTTTTTAATAACCAAAGTGAGTGTCCTGACTTTATTCTTGTGTGGAAGAGGCTGAACAAACGTGCCGGCCTGGCCGTTGTCACAAGGGCTGATGGCGTAATGAGGCACGTGTGCCCCCTTAAAAGAGGAAAATTCCTTTCCGAGAACTTCTTCCCCTTTTCTTTCATCGCGGGTGTTGCGCCTCCAGAACACACCGACTCTAAGGGGATGAATCAACCCCTGAAAGAATCTCCTCCGCTAACTGCTTAACTGCTCCTCCAATTAGCACATACTCCACCTGCACGCCTTTTGTGCATTTCGGCGTCATCGTCAATTGCGGGGTGGAGATGACGCTCCGCGGTTCTACGGGTAAACATCTCGTTAGGCCTCACTTTTGGAATCGGTGACATCACCGAATTGTCGACTGTACTTTATCATTATAAAAGAGGTTTCTAATCAACCTTTTTATAATGTTTATAAAGATTCCGCACAAGGGTACCACCACCACCAGGTGGCTGAAAGCGGTTGACGACTGACGTCCTGAACTGAAACCATGACCAAAAAAACATGTCGGGATTGGGATTAGACTCACTTGTACCATATGTTCTGTATCCCAAAATCGGAATCAGAATACGCGCACCGTTACACCCAGAATAAATGCCCTGTCCTGTTTCAAAATTGCCACCGCAAACTATTTATACCTTGTCAACAGTGGCGGATGCTGGTCTGTCCGTTTATTTATACGTGAATTCTACTCTCCGTTCCTTTTCAAAAAAATTAAAAGGATGCCTTCACCATAAGATCGGCGATTGGCTCATTTTGCTGTCAATCAAAAAGAGATTCAGCCTCAGACAGATCATCCAATCATCATGCAGAAAAGCTGAGTTTCCGGGCCAGCCTATGAATGCCCACTGGCCAGAGACTCCCAGAGAGGCCGAGCGGCCAATGGGCGGGACAAAACCAGCATTTATCCAATGACTCGTCTCGTTTCAATGCATTGGAGCAACCTACACTGAACTTTCGAGACGCCCAGCGTCCACACCGTTTAAAGCACAGGGAAGCTGCGGGAATGAATGAGAAGAGAGTCGCGTCGTAACAAGTAAATAAGAAGCTGATTCGGAACAAACGTTAAGTGCGTTGTAGCGCATATTTAGTCAATGACATGTCCACACAATTGTACGTACACACATATATTTGATCACTTACTTTTTGATATTTTAGGGGAAGCTGAGCTTCCCTTGCAGTCTTAGAACAATTGCCTCCGCTTGTCAAGAAACTGCGGTAGCACATTTGACAGCTTTATAAAATGGTTATAAAATAAAAGCTTGCGATTGGTCGGTGACCACGCTCCAGGGTGTAAAACTAAAAGTGAAGTCTGTTCATAGACAACTGTGAGTGGAATCGTTTTTAGAGGGAGTGGCGACATGCACGCACGCAGTGACGCAAGCACCACACACACAGAGGAGGTCTAATTGGATTAGGATGAAGGGGCAGTCGTGCCTTTGAGGAGATTAGCCTCAGTGCTGATCCTGTAATTAAACTGCCACTGGAGAGGAGAGGAGGAGGGTGGTGGGCAAGCGGGTGAGGGGGTTGTCTGGACTGTGACATGGACAAGTGTGCAAGGGGGGAGTTGGAGACTCTGAAATGTAAAAAAGGAAAAAAAAAATCACAACCACGAACGTCTTTATCTCTCTTTGTGAACATCTTTTTTTTAACATCAAATCAAGCCTATTTCGACCAAGTAGAATATATATAAAATATAAAAAGTCTGATAAAGAAACACAGAAACACCCAAAGTACATCTAAGTGAAAATCTACTGGAGTGCAGTACTTTTTTGCTACCTCTCACAACTGCTCAAATAAAGCGTCACAGTGCAGGTTCAATTTGGAAGACCGACTCACGAGTCAGCCATGTTTGTTTGTGTGCGCAGGCAGAGTTTGATCCGTCCCATGGGAGTCAAGCCGGATGGGACGTTGGCACCCCTGGAAGAAACACTGCATGCGCCACCTGGAGACGATGCCGGATCAGACTCTGATTAGAGCATTACGGTCGGATGTGGGCAAGGCAGTGGGCGGGGGCGGAGCCCAGTGAAAGAAAGCACACGCACACAAAAAACAAAGCTGTGTCACACTTCAAGGGCTGGATCTTTCAGACCACCTCATGGAAGGTGGATTCCTCTTTAGTATAAGTATGTTGCCGCCCTTACTATAAATTTATTCAATGCGTGACCAATAAGAGCCAAGTACATTACAAATCGTCCGTGTTCAGAACTCATATGGGTGCAAAATGTCGGGTTATTTCTGCGACATTACAGATGAGATGATGTCATTTTTATTGTATTAGTAGAAGTGTAAGTACCGGTATTTGCCATCGTAAATATTGTTACATATTTATGATTGCAGACCCCGATGGAACAGAGAGGATAGAAAAAAAATGTTCACCAGTAAAGGTTGGATTGCACTCTAGGCTCATTCGGAAATTTCACGTCAAAGCTCAATATGCTTCGAATACACCGTAAGCTTTCACCGGCAATTGCAAGTGTGCTCGACCGCCATTAAATTAGGCCAACTCAATTCCAGCGAAAGCACACAAGTGAAGTGTTAAAATGGTCACTCAAGTTCCACTGGACCTGTCATTCCCAATCATCCCATGGAGGAAGTACAAAGTACTCCTGCCTCAAAGGATCCAGCCCCTACAGTGTGTAACGCAGCTAAAATGGCGCGGGTCTTGGTTCAGGAGCACTTTGCTGAAGTCTCCCGTGACGCTAAAGAGACCTTACTGTTGCACCTTTTTCTTTCTTTATATGTTTGGTTTATTCATTCTTAAGTTGAGGACCTATTCAAACAATAGTCGGTTTGAATGGCAATCAATCATTCCGTCATCAGTACTGTTTGTTTGTAGTACTTTTTCCTGCTCCATATTTTTTCCCCCCCAGTTGTCGTATTCGCACATAGGCCTAAATTAACGCATGAGGTCTATAGCGAGAGTGGGACAGACCTGCTCGGGTTCGAGGTATATTTAATAAGTTGGACAGCGTCGCTGTGAACAGTTTTTGAAGCGCAAAGGGAGCCTCGTGGCTTTGCGCTTATTAGCGTGTTGCACATCAGTTAACCTCCTACGTGCTCTGTGTTACTGTAAAGAAAATACAATTTTTATTTCAATATTTACCAGACAGTGGTATCTTGACTTACATGGGGGTGGTGAATCACTGGTATGGAATGGCGTCGCATGTGGCCAAAGAGAACCAGCAGTAGTTTATACAAGTTTGGGGGGGAAAAAAACTGTCAAATCCAAAATAACAATTGCAAGGAGCTGTTGTAGGCCACAACTCACGTCGATGCTCCCGACGCAGGCGACCCAGCCAACCAGTCCAGCTCCTGACGATACTCACTTGGCCATGCGCCTTGAAGGTACACATCCAACACACAAATACTACAGTATGCACGGTAATTGCGTTGAAAAACAAGGTTATGTAGGTTTTAGGTGTGAAAGATTTTGAAATGTAATTGCAATTTTTTGAAGTGAGTAAATCATAAATCATCTGTGGATTTATCACTCCAACGCTAATATCTGTAAATATGTAGATTCCCGAAGCACTGAATGCATACATAATAAAGCCGAGCAACTGAAGAGGCCTGGCACCTGAAATTGCAGGCAATTGATTTGAAAATGAATTTTCAAATTTATTTCAATTTGAAAGTTTCCTTCTGCTACATTGTGATCGATGGGAATTGTTTATCGCGAATTGAATTGAATTGCTTTGAAATTTTAAAAAGTGGATTTAAGCACCCAATCAGGGAAAGGATAAACTCTGAAGTCAAGGTCCTGCTGTAATTTCTAAACACAATTTAGGGAAAAGTAGGCCAAAAACGAAAGTTACCCATGTAACTTCTGTTTTGTTCGGCACTGTTTTGAAGGGACGTAACGGTACTCTGTTCTAAACATTCCTTTCATCCAGTGGACTTTGATGATGGTGAACGCCAGGTCTAATTCCCTGCATACTTCAACTCATTCGTATTGCATGCCATATCCCTCAATTTGGTTTGTTTTTTTACCCCCTGGGGGGAATGTGTCTTATTGCACACTTTCCCATGATGTAAACTTCACCATTTTTATTTTATCGAGTGAACATATCACTGAAACAAAGAAAGAAAAACTGGATTTAATTAAAAAAACATTAAAAACAAGTCAGTTTGGGCTCATTACTCAACAGGCTTTTATTAAATATTGGTTAAAACTGTGTTTATATTGTATTAAACAGTTGACTAGATTTTTGTCACGCGTGCTTGAAGTAGACTTGTGTAAACGTGATACGTGGAGGCAAGCAAGCGTCAAAGTCAAACATGACGAGTGTCAAAAATTTCCCGCTGTCAGTTGCTCGGGCAGGACGACGCCGAGCACTTGCTGTCTGTCTCCGAGTCTGACTCCTCGTCGCCGCTGCAGCCATTTGCGCTTCCGCCACTGACCAGCGTCGGGACGTGCTGCTGAGAGGAAGGATTTGATCGCATCAGTTGTTTGTTCCCTTGCTTCAGAATTTGACATTCAAATTTTTATTTATAAAATACACTTGAACCAATATATGAAGAAATGTTCATTATTTATACTGTATATGTTGACCGTAATTTTGGTAAAAGTGCTCCATCACAGATTTCTTAAATTTTAAAAAAAAATTCCGGGATTTTGAGGTAACCCAGCACTGAGTCAGTGATGTGTTCCTCGAGCCGGTCCTTGGCCTCGAGGACCGGCTCGAGGACCGAAGGGCGGTCCTTGGTCCTCGGCCTTGGCCTCGGAGTCAAGTCCTTGGCCTTGGGTTGGCCCGTCCTTGGATACAACAAGGGATTAGAGCCCCTAATACTTCGTCCACAGGTATAAAGTGGGCCAGAGGATCGCAAAAATCACAAAGAAATCAAACAAAATCCATCCAGGGAAACCCACGTTGATAACTTTGTCTGGCGCTTTAAGAGGGGCGGGGCTGTCACTGACAGTCAGTACAACGTGTAAAAAGCAGCATTTTTTCAACACACAGCCTTGTTTTACAATTGCACACCGATGCGGAATTCCATTCATCACACACACACACACACAATCAGGCCCGCAGGATAATTTAAAAATGAAAAAAATGCATAAAAGACACAATTAATAATTTTAATAAGGTGTAATTCATTAAGTATCCACTATGGGACACGGTTTTGACCAGAGAAGAAGACAACAGCAGCCTCAGTCCGTCACTGAGACAGACCCATGACAGCAGACGCTATCAAGAGCACTCTCACATTTACACATTTAATAGCACTCTCCTTAGTTTGTAAGGTGTAGGCAGGGATTACATTTAGATTTTATATGCACGTGTAAATGGTTTAAAACTTCCTTTCTTTATAAATCTTGTTTAATCATAAAGTGCATTACTATATTTTCAAGACCAATTACTTGTTAAAGTTTGTACAATCAGTGGGATCAGTTGCAATGCATTGATGTGAATGACAAAAGTAAATTGCACATTTGTTGAAGGAAATGTAAGGTGCTTCATGAAACGTTTTGTTCCTTTCATAACTTTGCTGCTGTGAATCTGGAATATCTCCATTGCGAGACTAATAAAGGTTTTCTTATCTTATCTAAAAGATACGTTCATTAAATTTCAACATTTTCCAAATGTTCTTGTGCTTCTTTATACCAAAACAAAGGAAAGACATTGTTTTGGTTGTTTATAGCAAAGTATGGTTTTAATGGTCTGGCCCACTTGACATCGACCGAGGCCGTATTTGGCCCACCATGTGAAATGAGTTTGACATCAGTGATGTATAGTAAGGCGTTTTTAGCCGAAAAAAACAACCATGTACAGAAAGGAGTTTTTAGCCGAAAAAAACGACCACGTATAATAAGGCGTTTTTAGCCGAAAAAAACAACCACGTATAATAAGGCGTTTTTAGCCGAAAAAAATAACCATGTATAGTAAGGCGTTTTTGACCGAAAAAAACGACCATGTATAGTAGGGCGTTTTTGACCGAAAAAAACGATCATGTATAGTAAGGCGTTTTTGACCGAAAAAAACGACCATGTATAGTAAGGCATTTTTGGACGAAATTTTTTGGCCGAAAAAACCTACCATGTATAGTAAGGCGTTTTTGGACAAAATTTTTAGCTGAAGAAAAACTACCATATATAGTAAGGCGTTTTTAGCCGAAAAAACGACCATGTATAGTAAGGCGTTTTTGGACGAAAATTTTAGCCGAAAAAAATGACCATGTATAGTAAGGCGTTTTTGACCGAAAAAAAACGACCATGTATAGTAAGGCGTTTTTGGACGAAAATTTTAGCCGAAAAAAACGACCATGTATAGTAAGGCGTTTTTGACCGAAAAAAATGACCATGTATAGTAAGGCGTTTTTGGATGAAATTTTTAGCCGAAAAAAACGACCATGTGTAGTAAGGCGCTTTTAGCCGAAAACCCCCCCACCATGTATATATAGTAAGGCGTTTTGAGATGAAAAAAATGACCATGTATATATAGTAAGGCGTTTTTGAAAGAAATTTTTAGCCGAAAAAAATGACCATGTATAGTAAGCCGCTTTTAGCCGAAAAAAACGACCATGTATAGTAAGGCGCTTTTGACCGTAAAAAAACCACCATGTCTAGTAAGGCGTTTTTAGTCGGAAAAAAACCACCATGTATAGTAAGGCGTTTTTGACCGAAAAAAATGACCATGTATAGTAAGGCGTTTTTGGACGAAATTTTTAGCCGAAAAAAACGACCATGTATAGTAAGGCGCTTTTAGCCGAAAAAAAAAAAAAACGACCAGGTATAGGAAGGCGTTTTTAGCCGGGAAAAAAAAACCTACCATGTATAGTAAGGCGGTTTTGGACAAAATTTTTAGCCGAAAAAAAAGACCATGTAAGGCGTTTCTAGCCGAAAAAAACGACCCTGTATAGTAAGGCGTTTTTGACCGAAAAAAAACGACCATGTATAGTAAGGCGTTTTTGGACAAAGATTTTAGCCGAAAAAAACTACCATGTATAGTAAGGCGCTTTTGACCGTAAAAAAACCACCATGTCTAGTAAGGCGTTTTTAGCCGGAAAAAAACCACCATGTATAGTAAGGCGTTTTTGACCGAAAAAAATGACCATGTATAGTAAGGCGTTTTTGGACGAAATTTTTAGCCGAAAAAAACGACCATGTGTAGTAAGGTGCTTTTAGCCGAAAAAACCCCCACCATGTATATATAGTAAGGCGTTTTGAGATGAAAAAAACGACCATGTATATATAGTAAGGCGTTTTTGAAAGAAATTTTTAGCCGAAAAAAATGACCATGTATAGTAAGGCGCTTTTAGCCGAAAAAAACGACCATGTATAGTAAGGCGCTTTTGACCGTAAAAAAACCACCATGTCTAGTAAGGCGTTTTTAGTCGGAAAAAAACCACCATGTATAGTAAGGCGTTTTTGACCGAAAAAAATGACCATGTATAGTAAGGCGTTTTTGGACGAAATTTTTAGCCGAAAAAAACGACCATGTATAGTAAGGCGCTTTTAGCCGAAAAAAAAAAAAACGACCAGGTATAGGAAGGCGTTTTTAGCCGGGAAAAAAAACCTACCATGTATAGTAAGGCGGTTTTGGACAAAATTTTTAGCCGAAAAAAACGACCATGTATAGTAAGGCGTTTCTAGCCGAAAAAAAACGACCCTGTATAGTAAGGCGTTTTTGGACAAAATTTTTAGCCGAAAAAAAAAAACAACCATAAAAGTCAGGCGTTTTTAGCCGAAAAAAACGAACATGTATAGGAAGGCGTTTTTGGACGAAATTTTTAGCCGAAAAAAACGACCATGTATAGTAAGGCGTTTCTAGCCGAAAAAAACGACCATGTATAGTAAGGCGTTTTTGGACGAAATTTTTAGCCGAAAAAAAACCAACCATAAAAGTCAGGCGTTAAAACACCTTATTATTCATGGTCGTTTTTTTCGTCTAAAAATGGCTCATCGTTCACTTCAAAGAGCCGGCTCGTTCGCGACCGACACATCACTTGTGAAAATGTATGTGATTGAACAGTCAGATGTGCTGCCAAAAAGAACCCTCTCTGCACTGAAATACAATGATATTAATTTTGATTCCGTTTGCTGCAATACAAACCGGATACTTGACCATAAAGTTAATTTAAAACTAGTACCTCAATTCAAAAACAAAATCTGAGGTTGAAAAAAACGTTTTGTATTTGTAAGACTGAATATGAAAATAAACAATTTAATTTTCAGTGAGGATCAAATACAGTTTCAAAGAAAAAAAAGTATATCGTTTCAAATTCAGATCGCACAATTCAGATTCAGTTATTCAATATGATTCAGAGTAAAATATACAAATCCATCCATTATCCGAGCCACTGACCTTCAATTCACGTAATTCAAATTCAGTATAAACTATTTAAAAGTTATTCACGTTTAGTTTTTGGTGGCAAATATTCCGCCCCAGAGCGTCACACCTAGTTTAGTTTTGGTTGTAAAGTGTCCTAGAGTGTCTTGAAAGACGCTTATAAATGAAATGTATTATTTTTATAAGAAATTTCAGGGGTTATTTTTACTGACTATTCATTGTTCATGACATGTACAAATGTTTGTTTTCCTAACACACTGTCCATTCTTGTTTTCTTACAGTTCCGTATGCGGCCCACATCATGGATGCCAGACGTGGGCCACTGCAGGACCGTCATTCATTGAGGTATGTGGGCCGAGTGTACGAGCCGTGTCTGCCCCAGAGCTGGGCCAGACCAATTTTCCTGACTGGGATATTTTAGTCCCCAAACTGAGGAATTGCGCGGATGAAAGTTTGAGATGGCGGTGAAAAAAAACTCACAAAGGTCTACTAATTACGACATTTAAGAAATGGGAATGCCAGTCTGATTTTTCATATGAATCGTCCAAAGGGCGTTTTTGATCCATTTATTTTTTGGAATAAACCTGTAGTACACCGCTACTGATGTAATGTTCATTGTTAATGCATCGTTTTCAAACATTTACCCTTGAAACATTATACTTTTGAGTGTCAGAATTCTTGATTATGAATATCAGTCAAAATAGAAAAATGGGTTCCCATGATGAACGTTTACAGGACCCAACATTAGTTACCACGGTTTCCCATTGGGTAATCCGACGGAACCGAAAAACGTTTACCATGAATTTCCGAAATCCTCAGGCCTGCTACCGAATTATTTAAATTTTTGCAGCATTTGTTTATAATTGTATGTATATGTTGTTGTTTGTGTTATTATCATATGCAATCGAATAAGTAGACCATTTCAGAATTCGAAATTTGGGACTCTCTCACTGCATAATGGGACTCAAACTTTTCTGATCAGCGAGTCCCTGGGACTTGCTGCCGGTAAACTGTAAAATTATCACTGCAGAGATTACCGCTTTTTCTGCACTCAGTGATTGACTTCTATGCAAAGTCATTTCTCAACTTGTCTTCCGTGCCACGTCATGCCTGTTGAGTGTTGATTTACTTCATATTAAGAAACTACTGCACTAAAACATTAATTCATAAATGTATATCATATGCTTTTATTTTTGTTTTTCTCACTATAAATAACACGTACCCTGACTGTTCTACTCTTTGAGTAAAAATACTTCATTCAAGCGTTAGGGAGTGCAAGGGGTTATGATGGAGGGGTGTTGCAAATCATGAAGACCTGCCAAGTGGTATGACAGCATTGTTTTATACATGTCCTCGGCTTGGCCTCAGCTTCAAAATCAGTCCTTGGTCCTTGGCCATGGCCTCGGAAAATTTCTCAAGTCCTTGGCCTTGGCCTCGGAGTCAAGTCCTTGGCCTTGGCCTCGGGTTGCCGGTCCTTGGACACAACACTGCACTGAGTAGCCACCAAATCACCTTTCCTCATTCAGAACTAAAAATCACAATCTGGAGTAAAGTGACAATCTTTAAAGTGGCATTTACGTGAGGATCATGTGCTGCGATCACAAATTGGACACCCAGGTCATTGTTTTTATTTGAGAGCCAACCTCTTGTTCCTGACTCCTCATCAACTCCACGATGTCGTCGTCCCAGCTTAGCATTTCAGCGAACCTCCGCACCGTGTTCTCGAGGTCGCCCAGTTCCATGTGGTCTCCTCTGCGCAGCGGGACCCTCTGGAACGGGCCCACGGCGTGCCGGTTGAGGAGCAGACGTGGCACCGTGGAGCGCACCGTGTTTACCAGGCTGGCAAAAGGCTCGATCTGAAACGGCATTTGTGAAGAATTCAGTAACGCTGGAAAGTGAAAGCTCCGTGGACGGCCGCTGAGCACCTGTAGCGAGGTCCCCATGATGATGAGCAGGTCGGCTTTGGGGAAGTCTTTGGCGTGGAGGAAGTACTTCTGAGGAAGGTCCTCGCCGAAGAAGACCACGTCAGGCTTGACTGTGGCGGCGCAGAACGTGCATGTGGGGGTGTCCCCGTTCATGATGGCACGCTAGGAGACAAACGCCGAGGTCAAAAGCGGGCAGGCGTGCAACTGAAATGTGTTTGCGGGGGTTCAAACACACCTTTGCTTCCTCTGCGGGGTACGGCGTGTAGCACAAGTGACAGGAAGCGGTGGCAAAACTGCCATGAGCTTCGACCAGTTTGTCATCCGGGATCCCACACACTAAGCAGACAACCATGACTTCAGAATCAAAACAAGACCAGTGAGATCAAATCTAAAAATGGTGTTGAACACGTCGCGATAGAAAATGCATCTCGACAACCAGAAAAGCCCTGACCGCCGCTGTCTAATTTATTGTACTGTTAACTGTATTTCCGTATTTGTCACTCACGTTTCTCCAGGCCGTCGATATTCTGCGTGTAGATGCGGAGCAGCAGGCCTTTGTGGTGCAGCATGCGGATGAAGTAGTGGATGTAGTTGGGTCTGTGACTGCCGGGATAAAGCGCCTTGGCAAGAGAAAAGAAAGGCTGCGGGTCGTTGGAGAAATAGTCCACGTTGAAAATGGCTTCCGGGTAGGGAACGTTGTATGCTTCCAAGTTGGCGTAAAGGCCCGTCCCGGGAGTTCTGACAGAAGACAGTAGCCAGTTGAAGGGCGAAGGCACTCAAATGAAGACACCAAGGATGGACCGGAACACAAACCTGAAGTCGGGAATTCCGCTGGCGGTGCTGATTCCAGCTCCGGTCACCACCACCACGTTCTTACAGCGACCCAGCTTGATCAGGCGGACCACGGAGGCAAGACCGCAACCGGATTTGACGACAGGGGGAGCTTTCTGATGTTCACCTAACTGCTGTTCATCACTGTGCAGGCCAAGAGAACACAATTGGGAGTTTGAACAGATAATGTCCTAATCTGATTCTGAAGCAATCAAACAGTTTCCCACCTTGAAGTTGGGCCTCTCTGCCCACTTACGCTCATCTGACGGAGGTCCTGCGCCAGGGCCGAGTCAGACTGCTTCTTGCGCTGTTTCCCGTACTTGTCCAGTCCAGAGTCCGGAGACTCTGTGCTTCTGGAACTGCGTGTTGTTCGCATCAGCGTAGGCCGCAGGGATCTTTTATCTTCATCAGGCTTGGACTTTTTCATCCTGGAACCTTGAGAAAGTAATGGAACAAAATGACACGACTCGCGCCTGAAAAGGAGGAAAGCTGCCAGTTTCATTCAAAGCGGCTATTTTTTGGATCAATTCGGTCAGTTCTAGTGGTTCTTCTAAGAAATTATTCTGAGAGATGATTGAATTTTAATTTTAGTTTGGTAATCAAATTTCAATTAATGCGTTAATCGCCACATCTCTCATTGTAACAGATTTATCAAAAGTACATGAGAAGAGGGCCTTGAAGAAATAACGGCATCATAAATTGCAATCAAAATATTGAGGAAAAAATATTCTCTCAATCGATCAGCACTAACTCACTTACAGATGCTCGTGAGAAGACTAAGCGGCCACGTAGCTGACGTCGCTCACTGGGTCACGCCCCTTAAAGGCACACATACTGCGCACCACTCCTGTTGTAGTGACTTTTCCCAGCGTACAATAATTACACTTTATAAAACCAGCCTATTGCTTCATAACTCTTATCATTTTTTTATACACTAGGGGGTCGTCTTCAATAGAAAAGGTGCAACAATTTCTAAAACTTTGGGTTGGCCGGAACAGATTACTGGCCTTTCCACTCATTTCAATGGGGAATATGGATTTACTGTGAACTGGGTTACGATTTTTGTCACAAAATAAATTCAACTCTTAAGTCATGGCAGCACTGTATTCTAGACAAATCTACAGCTTCTTGTGCGTGGGATGAGCACGGTGGTGAACTTGATGACTTGCCATCAATCAATCTGTGAACGCAACAAAGTCAGAGCTTGAATGAACAATCTTATGCGTGATGACCTTTCTCGGCACACTCAGTCCTCTCAGGCCATATTTAGAAAGCTGTTAACGTGGAATCAACCCTTCATCCGTGGTCTCCCTCAGCACTCTGACATGCTTTAAAACCTCCAACTGTTGAACAAAAGCTAATGGCTGCAATATATTTAGCAAACGCCACCCTCTCTTTTCCATCGTGACGCCACCTTTACCCACAGCCTCACTTCTGAGAAGCTAATACAGTCCACAGCTGTGGCATCTTTACTGTTCAGGGAAAAGCGGAGGGGTTAGCTGTGGGGCGGGGGGGGGGGGGGGGGGGTTGAGGGGGTGGACTCTTCCACCCAAAAAAAAAAAAAAAGATTGACCATGTGTCAACAAACCCAGCTGGAGAACAGAAAAAGATGCCCCCCACCTTCCCTATATGAGCAGGGACTGCAGAGATAAATGATACAGAGGCGGGATTCAATAAAGAGAGAACAGAGGCGCACAGGGAGGAAGGGGGGGGGGGGCGGGTCTTCGTTTCCAAAGCTATTGCGGCCCGGACTGAGAGGACTCAGCGAAGGAGCACACAAAAGGAGCTACAAACCAGAAAAGTCGACTGCCCCGAAGACAAGGCCTTTGCCTCTCCCCTCCAGTGGCCCCTTAGCGCCCCCTGGAGGCCACGACAAGAGTACAGGAGTCCCCCCTCAATGGATACTTCACAGGCCTATCCTCAAATCAAGTCGATTATAGAAAGTCCTAAGAGCATTTATCTTGTACATTCTTTGTCCTCGGTCGTTCAACAACTTTGGCATATCGTACGACTAAGACCACTGGATGAGGCGGGGGAGGCCAAACTGTGCGTTACTTAACAATTCGGTGCTACTGGTACGACGAGAGTACTCAGCGCTTCACTGGTAGTATTAGTAGTGTGCAGATGTCACCCGGTGCGGTTTTGCCTCAGCAGTAACCTAGTTGGAAGTTGTTCGACAAGTGTTAGAAACGTCATAGAGCAATAGACAAACAAAAGTGTTCGTAAGAAGGTTGTTCTACTCGCGCAACCTAGTTTGCGCAATTAATACTATTGCGGACAAAGAGTGTACTTGGACCTTAAGGCGGATATGAAATAAATGCTCAAGCAAGTTTGCATCAGCGTTTTTTGTTTTTGTTTTTTTTTCCAAATGCAGAGTGCATTGCTGTTAAGGAACAAAAATCTTCTTGGACTCATTTGAAAAGGCAATCGTTTTTGGGTTTTTTTGGAACACATCCTTAAGAACTATTAAAATCAGCGGGATGCCAAGGTTGTCTTTTGTGTGGCCTTTCCTCTGTCAGACACTGCCGCTGAGTACAGGCAATAAATCAGCTGCCCACTTACTTAATAAAGTGAAAATGGAGGAGAGAACAGCATGCTTTTTTTTCTTTAAAAAAAAAAAATCTCTTCAAGCTTTTGCCCCAAGTCAAGCACATTCACCGGGTGTCCGGGAAGTCAAACATCAGTCGCATTGGCGAGAGAAGGCCTAAACCATGATCGAAAATGCTCTTATCGTTCTTAAATGAAAGAACGAATCCTTGTATAAATGACAAAAGCTCCTTTAAAAAGGATTTGAGTGAACCCTCCCCCCCCCCCTTTAATCCAACCCCTCCCTTGTTTAGCCTTTCACACAGTTTGCTCTTCACGGTGGAGAAGTCGAAGGCCCGTTGTGGCCCCAGTGTGCCGCAGCACTGGACCACCAGTGGTGTCGCTGCTCACATGAGGGCTGCAGTGATCTCATTAGGATCCCCGCACAACAGTGGGCACACTCCAGTGCTCACCATTATACCACCCTCCCCACCCCCCCCTTCTCAAAAAAAAAAGAAGATAATCCTTTTACAATTTCAGTGGGAGGGACTCCGACTCCAACGCGAACAAAGAGCAAATCAGGTCAGTGTAAAAAAACCAGCACACGTTGCTAACGTTGCATCAACAGTGTGATTTGTCGGCCCGTTGTTACAACAGCAACACACAAAAGGTCGACTGGAGAACAAATGTTTCCCCAACCTCTATTGAGCCAAGGCATATATTTTACATTCGAAAAATCTCACGCCCCATCAAAATGTTAAAACAAGCCGCAAAAGTAGCCACTACAATGATGACATCATCGAAATGTACTTGATAATTTGCTTACTCATCTGGGACTGTTGAACTAAACTTGTAGTCCGTAATTTGCATACTAACATGATTTTAGTGCACATCTGACCTGGTGATCTCTCATGGAACATTGCTTGTGAATCACTGATCTAAAAAAAAAAAAAAAACGTCCGCAAGTGCTATGACAACTACATTTGTCCAGTCGGGTGAATTTGCAATCTATATTTCTTCAAATTTGACTGACAGACGTGTTGTCTGAATAAATAAGTAAATGCTGCACCTCATATAAGACTGGGAAAAAATGATCAGCTGGCCAACCTTTTCCGTGACATCTGCTACTAGCACGCAGCCCAGCCGTGGCATCTGTAAGGCTGACGTTTATGTTCGATTGTAAAGGAAAGTGTGCCAAGTTGCAGCATTCCAGAACTAAAGCGGCTACAGAGGCCGTAAAATATTATACAGTATATCCATCCACCCACTTTCTAAATTGCTTAAACACATTTGGGCCGTTGGTGCGCCTATCCAAGCTGATTTCAGCCGAGCGATAGGCTACACCCTAGCCAATCGTAGACATTATGTATCATAAAACAAATTATTTGGTGACATATGTGAAATTATGTAATTACAGAAAATGAATAAATACCGTATAGTTTGTCATATCATCGTCTTTGGTACAGTTCCCATTCATTTGGGCGCTGCTTGTCCTTAGCGTTTAACCCATGCACTCATTTTAGTCCCCCCGCCACAAAACAAGCGATGGCAACAGACAGCTTGGTCGCCGTGGAAACCTCTTCATCACTTGATCAGAGAGGCAACAGCTCAATGTTTTGCCTCCCCACCTGCTCGCTAATGACACATCAGCGTGTGTAGTGCCTTTGTGTGGCCCTCCACTGACACAAAGCCGCGCATGCTAATTTGTGTTAGCATATTGGCTGGTGTCACACTGGGGAAGGACGACGACTAATGACTGTTGTCCCCCCGTTACCCCGCTGAGGACGCTCCTACTAGCTCCACTTCCAGCTCCATACGACTGAGGCCTTCAATAGGTAGAAATGGGACAACAAGCCAACTGGCTATTTTCTCTGTTAGCTTTTTTTTCCCCATTTTGCATTCAAGATGGTCCGGTAAATACAACAGCAGAAAGCTCACTCCTGCAGATCTTCAGATGCTGTCTCTTTTGTCACACTGCAAAATGCTGACACGTGAACCTCAGAATGGCCTTAATTTAAAACTTGTTGAAAAATGACACACTGTTTGTGAATTAAAATGTAATAAAAGTGTTATGCTTGATATTACACTGCACTACAAGATATCACACAATTACAAAATTATTTGTTTTTTAAACTTTAATCCCGGTAACCCTAAACTGAGAATTTTTTTTCTTGAAATAAATGTAATTTAGCATATGTTGACAATACAGTGTGTTGAATAGTTTTTAGCATGCACACATGATGAAGTGGCCCTCGATTGAAAAAGGGGCTCTGAAATACAGATAATAAATAAGAAATGTTTGGTTATTTGTTCTTAGTTTCAACCATTTTTAATACAATACTTGATTTATATCCCGCTTTCAGAACAAATGCAGCTGTAACAAAGCGCTATACCGAATATTTAACATTAAATAATAAAACAAAGGCACACATTAAGTTTCAAATACCTTAAAAAGAAATATTTTACAAAAGTAAAAAAACACCACTCATATTTAATCTTTTTTAATTTTTTTTACCAGTGTGTTTACCAAAGTTTGAGATTTTTAAAATGTCTGATTTCCAAGACTTACTGTAAGAAGATATTTTTTTCTCGTTGTATCTGCATGCACTTTTATCCCAGTTTGTAAAGTCATTTAAATATTTATTCTATTCAGTCCAATCTCCAAAATAAATATGATGCAGCGTAAAAACAAGCATCATAGTAATCACCGTATTTAGGATTTTTAATTTGTGTTATGTTGATTCCTTAGAACATTTTTCTTACTCCGAGTTGTTTCTGTTGATCAAGGACTCCTCCAACGCGTTCCTGGCGTACAAATTCGGGTTACGCCGCAGCCTTCCGAATGAAATTCATCGTAAACCGGGCGGGGACCATTCGTATAATTTTCTGAGCAATAAAGGCATTCGAAGGGTTAGAGTGCCACCTGCTGTAATCAGGACGTAATTGCACGTGGTACACAAAGTACTTCTTGTTGTTTACTCATTTCCTAAACAATAACAAATAAATTGCCCCCTTTAACAGCATATGAAACTGCTCAACGGACCGTTTGAATCGTATATTAACAAGAAACACGTGCATGACAAAGAGTGCTTAGTTGCAGCAAGGTGAAGCTTACTGTTCTGGTGACAGAAACATACATTTAAAACGATTTTAAATACCTTTTGTCTCCAGCGAGCAGAACTTCCGAGAGTCCAACAGACGGGGGTGTTGCGATGGCGTAGAATAATTTGTTTAGGTGAGGAAAAAACGGGGGACTAAATTAACAAGGTCCAAACCGTGTCGTAAAAGCACGTAAGTATCATCTCGGCGGCCGCTTCCGGACACTCACGAAGCCATTCCAAACACTGGCGGGAAAAAAACGGGGGCTCGTGTCACGTGGTATAGGGTTTCCGTTTTCCATGTTTTGTTTTGTAATGTCTTTTTTGTGCTGAAATATCAATGTGCAAAGCACAAAACAGAATAAAAAATCCTGATCAATTACATGTGTGATTCTGTTTCAACCTCGAATGAGTGATTTCCGTTTGTATATTTTTTCTCTTTATAAACTCTCTCATAAACAGTGAACAATTTGTCTCCTGTATATGTACCAAATATCCTTATTTTAAAAAGTAGTGAGACATTTTTTAATAATGTTCAAGTTCTTTTACAGAACTTTCACTCGAACCAAAATGTAACGAAAAAGAAGCGAGAGAGAAAACAATCACACTAAATGCAAGGGGGTGGAGCTTTTTCTCATCCTCCGAGAAAAAAAACAACCGATTGAGTCGGGTCAGTCTATCAGTCGCTAACCGTACAAATTCACACATTATTTATTATTTTAACACAATTTTGGGAGTCGATTCTTTGTGTCAAAGGGTGCAAAAAATAGAAGGTAAGTTGCCATATTGTGTCAACTTACTGGAGTTTGTTGCAAGATGTCAGCCATAACAGCCGCTGTTCCTAAAACCGTACGAGTTTGTGTAAAAACGCGCTAAAACCTACACGATATGCATTTATTATTGGTGCATTACACGAAAATAAATAATAATACTGATAAATCAAAACACGATATCCGTTTTCCTCGATTTGGTGGGGGTGCTGTTCTTCACCAGGAGCGAAGTGACGTGTCTGGCTGCGTAACCTAGAATATTCGAAAGAAGGCAAATAAAACCATGCAATTCATTCAGCTCCATAATATTCTACAAATCAAATTAAATTCTTTGTAAACACGAGTGCAGACATTGCAAGTGGTTGTGTTTCACTTGACGTTGCTGTAGTTAACCAAACTTAAGCTCTCGTGGGCTATAGCCGCTTTGCTAGCGTGCGATGCTGTCAAATAATCGTTTTTAAATCCTCGCTCCATACTGCCACGTCGCGTCCGTACATATGTCAACAAGTTACGGCGTGTCGTGCTTTGCGATGTTATTACTTCAAATAGCTCACACCTCGTGGCAGGTTACAGGTCCTGCTGTGCAAGTTGTCTTTGTATTTGCAGTGAACAGGTCTGCCTTGTTTGTGGAACAGCAGCACACCCCAGAACAAACTCTTCTTTTTTTTTTACCTTCGCAGTATTGAACCGTTTGATTTTCCAAATCCTAAATGTCCATTTGACGTCCCATGTTACGCTTGCAAGATTTTTTTCTACCTCGGTTTGGCATTTCTGGACAACTTTCTCATTCTAGTAGGACAAGTACATGTTACATGTGAGGCAAAACTGTAGCGACCAAAATTCTCTTTAAAACTACTAGCATAGTGGCTTCCTTGTTAAGTAGAATTGCGTTCTAGTTGGCACTAGAAATGGCAGTAGGACAATTGTTTACTGGTGTGCCATGGTCATTCTACCAGTGCGCCGAATTGCCCAATTTATGAGGGCAAAAATACTAAATACTCATCGAAGTTCAACTTATGCACACCTGACATTTTTGGAGACATTTTCCACTGACCGATCCATAATCAAACCAATTAAACATAATGAAAGATACCCCTAAATCCCATGGGAATATTATTTTAATTTTCTGTCCATAGTCTCGTAATAAGCACACGTCTGCTCAAAAACCACCACTCTGCTCTATTGTTGCGACGGTTTTCTCCTTGATAATACTGTTGGTGCGCATTTATTTTAATTGATATCTTTGTAATTATCTCCATTATTTCTTCCCCCACAGAGATGAGTCAGGCAGAGCAGGTGCTTGAGGGTACACCTGCTAACCTTAATGATGAGCCAATAGATTCAGGTCAGTGAATGAAGACTATGTATTTGTATGTCTCACACACACAATATTTAACATTTCAACTGATTTCTTTTTTTTTTTAATGTGCCAGGCCCACACGTGAAATTGTGGCATCCAGACTACCAGAAAAAAAAACGTTGAACTTAAATCATGCACTGCAGACATAAAACCATAAAATCAAAAATAAACAATGTTTACTTAATTAATTTTTGAATGTATTGGTGTGATTCGAAAAGATTTAAGTCCCCCCCCCCCCACATAACGCCGTGGGGGATGCACATGCAAAAGTCAATAGCCTGTGGCATCATGCGAAGAATGCCAAATGTAAATCATGCACTGCAGAGATAATAAAACGATAAGGATAAGAATTAACATTGTTGAATTACTTCATTTTTAAACGTTTTGGTATTGGTTTTAGTATTTATCAGTCATCGCACCAATACCAAAACGCCAGTCAATACCTCATGGCATTACAGGAAAATGCTACAAACGTACCATTTAGCCTCCAAGTTTGCTCGGACCTGTTTGCAAGTACATTCGAACGTACTCTCAAGTTGGTTTGAATGTATTTGCCAGTCAAAATATTTTTACTCTTTCATGGCAACGCCACACTTCCATTTAATTCTGACGTGTACATCAGTTGCACGTGATTAAAAAATGTTAAACTAATATATATCATTTGAATATTTTCATGGTCAAGAGAAGAAAATTGCATCAATTTCCCACTTTTTATTCTTGTGCAACTGAAAGTTAAGCAAAAATTGGAGTGAATTCACTAATTCGGGCACTATTTAGTGGCTCGGGAGTGTTTCCGAACACAGCCATTGTAACATCGGCCAGCATTACTGATTATTTAGGCCCTGGGCAGTTTCGATTGGCATGGCTGCACATATAGGCCAAAATCTGATTCTCCAAAAATAAATTTAAAAAAGCTAACACCCGGGCGACACAGTCGACAACTGGTTAGCACATTGGCCTCACAGTGCAGAGGTACAGAGTTCGATTCCAGATCCGGCCTTCCTGTGTGGGGTTTGCAAGTTCTCCCTGTGAATGCGTGGGTTTCCTGCGGGTACACCGGTTTCCTCCCACATTCCAAAAACATGCATAGCAGGCTGATGAAACACTCTAAATTCTCCGTAGGTGTGGTTGCGAGCGTGAATAGTTGTTTGTCTACGTGTGTCCTGTGATTGGCTGGCAACCAGTTCAGGGAGTACCCCGCCTACTGCCTAAGACAGTTGGGATAGGCTCCGGCACGCCGGCGACCCTCGTGAGGAGAAGCGGATTAGAAAATTGATGGAGTGATCTAACACCCACATCCACTACTGGAAGCAGTGCAGCCAAGAAAAAAAAATCTGTGAATGAAAAACCCTATCATCTGTTGGTAATAAATTAATCGAACAAATTGTGGGGTTGTAAATGTTGGTCAGAGGTTCTGATAGCCTTTAGGACCTTGCTGGCCCTTGACTGTCCACCACTGCGTATCATTCACATATCACATTTATCCAGCAGACACCCTCAAAGAGCACCCTCCAACCCAGACGGGCATGCTGGGCAGGTTGGCGGGGGGCTTGTATGGCGTCACCAAAGGGGCTGTGGAAGCTACCGTGGGCGGCGTGACCTGGGTGGGAGGAAAAAGCCTGGATCTCACCAAGACGGCCGTCAGCTCCGTGGCCGCC
Organism: Hippocampus guttulatus; assembly: GCF_054856545.1. Lineage (NCBI taxonomy): Eukaryota > Metazoa > Chordata > Actinopteri > Syngnathiformes > Syngnathidae > Hippocampus > Hippocampus guttulatus. The sequence goes on along the minus strand of NC_141264.1, from coordinate 20,164,256 downwards.
GTGCCCGCGGCCGGAGTGGGCCTTGTCAAAGGAGGAGTGTGCGCCGTCGCCGGCGGCGTGACGGCGGTCGGCTCGGCCGTGGTCAGCAGAGTTCCGATCGGAGGAGGCAAAAAGAAGGACAAATCCGACTGACGGCGAGAGGAGAGCGATAGCACACCGCCCGGGATGTTGATCACACTGAGAGTTGGCATCAGATATCGCCAGGTCGAGGCAGCAAGGCGATGAGCAATATGGGACTCAAGCAATCAATGTGAATGTGTTGTTCTTTGTTTTTTGTATTCACTTTCTGTTCAGTATAACGGCGTGTTTATAAACTCCAAGAGACTGTACCGTACTTTGTTGTGGAATGAAGCCTTTTCTTTTCGCCTGGTAGACAAGTGGTCCAATAAAATGTCCATGTCTCATTTTGATCGCAATCCCTAGGACCGTTTTCAACTGCGGGCTGCACAAGACAAATCCTAAATGCACTTGAAAATCACCAGCGAGACAATCAGCCACGAATGCAAATCAATAATTGAGGATCAGTTTTTTTTTGTTCCATGTTTTTATTTCAATTTAGTCGTGCAAGCTTGACTCAAATGCTCGACATCCTTTATTTACATTCATCTAGCTATCATTTTCTCGACCGATGAACTTCATTTGACCTCTAAGCTTCAATGTCCCCCTGCCCACGTATCCAACCTTTTAATTTTTGAGTACGTTTTGCACAACTTGCTGTCTCTCGAACACGGACCACAATGGGACAATTCACAACACGTTTGTGTCAGACCAAAACGTCGACAAGGTTTTCCACTTCATGCCTTTCTGTGACTCTTTCGGTTTCTCTGGACCAGCCTGCCGATGACACGGTGATACTCAGTGGCCTCTTTCCCTGCGAGAACATCTTGTTTGAAACTTTGTAATGATGATGTCGTGTTGCTCAATTGTTTGATATCATCTCGGACTTGTGATGTCAAAAAAGCAAAATGAAGGGGGATTGTTTCATTTGTTTAATTCTAATTCAGCTCAGACATTTATTGGTCAATTCATGATTCAAATCGGCAAATCACAGTGTTAGCATCGGAGAGACAGGAAGAGTCACAGAAAGGCACGGACGTGTTGGTGCACAGCAAGTTGTGTAAAATGCACCGAAACATGGAACAGTTGGGCATGTGAGTCATGTCATTTTTGTCAGTTATGTAAGTCTCAAAACTTAAACCAACCCTGAACTTAAATGTGCCTGCTCCTCCATTTTGCTTTCGAGGTCATTGTTCATGTTCCGCACAAGACATAAACACATTTTTGGGGGGATTTGTTGTTCAAATGTTAACTATCATGTTGGCAAAAAATCCTCTGACTACATTTGAATCAAGAAATGGAAAAGTAAACATTACTCCAATAAATTATGAAGGATTGGATGGACTTGTGTGTGCGTATGAAATGCAGACGACACTTTTGCAAGCTTTTATTTTTTCTTTGATACAGATAGTCTGGATAACTTGCACAGTGACAATTGGGGTAGAAAAGGCAGCATTGGGGTAGAAAAGGCAGCATTTTATTTTTGATAGCATAAAAAATGCTAGATGTTCTAGTGTTTCATGTCAATTCAATTTGACTTGCTGAGAGCAACGTGGTTTTGGGATTTCAAAATGATATACAGTCAGTTCAGATCAATTACAATTGTTCATTCTGCTATATTATTTACAGTGCATAAAGTATTGTAGGACACAAAATATAAGCATTCATTGTACATAAAAGCACTTTTTTTAATATGTTTTGCTTACAGGCATTTGAGGAATCCATTTTATTCTCATTGCATTTTAGATTTGACGCATATGCCTTGTAGCAGACTTTCGAGATATCATACGTAAAGTCACCAATATGTTGTTTCAATGAAATGTCAAAACTTTGCAACTGCTCCGTTTACACTGCCCGGCTAATCATCTGCAGAGGTCCAGAAGAGGCCACAATCCTTGGCTCAGCCATCTTCTTGACCGCATCTTTGGCGTCTCTCCCTGTACAAACACAAGAATGGTTAGCCTGACATCTACAATGTATATAGTTTTTTGGTTTCGTTTTTTTTACTGTGTTCCTTACTTCTCCGGCTTAAGCAATTCGGCTCACAAGAGAAGCCAGCTCCAGCGTTGCAGATAGATGTACTGCAGTGAATATACACCTGGACAAGGAGAGCAGTGCATATTTTATATGTGCTATTCAATGGTAACTGTTTCCGGCGCAGCTCAAAATAACATGTCATTCACTGTGTTAGAAGAGATTTTGTTTCAAATATAGGACCGCGGAGTTCGGATGTTTTGTAGGCTGTACGCCGGCCACTAAACACGGGTTACCTGCTCTTTTTGTGGTTCTAGTGAGTTGGGATCCACGAAGGTAAACATTTGGAAACTGAAACGCCTGTAATGTCTTGGGAAGTTCAGACCAGAGTTTGGACCAACTGGAACCAAAGAGGACGTGTAGCGATCATCCCTGTTTGGACATCTGGGGAAGGAACAGTTCAGGTCATGATGACAGGTTTTCTCAAACATTATGAAAATCGTTTGTTTTTACCCGTCAATAAGAATGTCCCACTGAGGCAGACTGTGAGGATTTTCACTCGTGGTGGTCCAACAGCGGCCGAGATTAAGGACAAGGTTGGCGTCACTCCTATCCATGAGTTGAACCTCCACATACACGGGATCCCTCAAGATTCTGGTCACAGGATAGTCCGCGGCCACATAGTAAGAGTTGTAGGCCACTTCCTCTGTGAGTATGTACACCGTAATTATTTTCTGTCTCCAAACAATGCCAGGAGTGCATGGACATACCTTCGTCACAACCCTTCGTGAGGCATCGCCCATTACCCAACCTCAGCTGCACACTGATGGGACCCCGAGCAAACACTGCTGCAGGATGCTCGTGCGGTTGGAAAATTTCTGCAACAATAGTTTCAACTGAAGTGCCCCTGTACCGACACTGGAAGAGTAAACTGAAAAGAGAACAATCGCATCAGGTTGATCGTTACGGCGCCTTTGATTTGACAGTATTGCTCATAACATTGTACGTAATCCCTTACTCGTAGCTGCTGTCTCGGGTTATAGCACCCAGAGGTCCCATGGCCACTTCATACGAGGAGGTCATCCTATTCTCATAGATTATCATACCAGGCTCCTCCTGCAAGAGACGTTTCGAGATGATTTGGGACTCGAGTATTCATTTTTGTGGCTTGAAAATTTTTTGATCTAACCGTAACAACAGTTCCACAGGTGGTCACAGGAAACTGGTAGATGGCAAAAACGGAATTCGAGTCAACAGTCATGCAGCCAGGACCATCTCCCAATAGTGAAAAGGTTTCCAGGTCGATGGAGGGTAAGGTGGCATCTCTGGCCACCACTACGATAAACTGAGCATCTTTGGTGCACTGGACAGTCACTACAAGAGCACAAAAGACAAATGTGATGCATGACAAAATCCTCTTGTCCTGACTCTACAGAAGGAAAAAAGCAAAGGAGATTGTTCGGTCCTCAACAACTCACCCGTCTTCCCAAAGTAGCACATGCCTCCATTATAGCAGCACTGAAGAGCTTCACAAGCCTCCGCAGAGATATCATCTCTTCCACACGGGACTCGAGCAGTTGTATACACATCACACCTATTGAAAGGAGTCGTGGGGTATTGGGTGTCAGGGTTCGTCGTATGTTTGGTAGAATGATCATAAACAAAAGCATCAGGAAAATGATTTAGGGGAGGATTGCCGTGTTGAACACCCCAATCAGGAATTTTAACAGGATTCTGCCCTCCAGGAACTTTAACAGGATTCTGTCCTGGAGAATTTTCAACAGGATTCTGTCCTGTGGGATTTTTTACAGGATTTTGTCCTGCGGAATTTTGAGGATTCTGCACTCCGGGATTTTGAGGATTCTGTCCTCCGGGATTTTGAGGATACTGCATTCCGGGATTTGGAGGATACTGCCCTCCAGGATTTTTGACAGGATTCTGTCCTCCGGGATTTTGAGGATACTGCATTCCGGGATTTTGAGGATTCTGTCCTCCGGGATTTTGAGGATACTGCATTCCGGAATTTGGAGGATACTGCCCTCCAGGATTTTTGACAGGATTCTGTCCTCCGGCATTTTGGGGATTCTGTCCTCCGGGATTTTGAGGATACTGCATTCCGGGATTTTGAGGATACTGCCCTCCGGGATTTTTGGCAGGATTCTGCCCTCCGGGATTTTTGGCAGGATTCTGTCCTCCGGGATTTTGAGGATTCTGTCCTCCAGGATTTTGAGGATACTGCATTCCGGGATTTTGACCAGGATACTGCATTCCGGGATTTTGACCAGGATACTGCCCTCCGGGATTTTTAACAGGATTTTGTCCTCCGGGATTTTGAGGATTCTGTCCTCCGGGATTTTGAGGATTCTGTCCTCCGGGATTCTGAGGATTCTGCACTCCGGGATTTTGAGGATTCTGTCCTCCGGGATTTTGAGGATACTGCATTCCGGGATTTTGAGGATACTGCCCTCCGGGATTTTTGACAGGATTCTGTCCTCCGGGATTTTGAGGATTCTGTCCTCCGGGATTTTGAGGATTCTTTCCTCCAGGATTTTGAGGATACTGCATTCCGGGATTTTGACCAGGATTTTGTCCTCCGGGATTTTGAGGATTCTGTCCTCCGGGATTCTGAGGATTCTGCACTCCAGGATTTTGAGGATTCTGTCCTCCGGGATTTTGAGGATACTGCATTCCGGGATTTTGAGGATAGTGCCCTCCGGGATTTTTAACAGGATTCTGTCCTCCAGGATTTTGAGGATTCTGCACTCCCGGATTTTTAACAGGATTCTGTCCCCCGGGATTTTTAGGATACTGCATTCCGGGAGTTTGAGGATACTGCCCTCCGGGATTTTTAACAGGATTCTGTCCTTCAGGATTTTGAGGATACTGTCCTCCGGGATTTTTAACAGGATTCTCTCCTCCGGGATTTTGAGGATACTGCATTCCGGGATTTGGAGGATTCTGTCCTCCGGGATTTTTAACAGGATTCTCTCCTCCGGGATTTTGAGGATACTGCATTCCGGGATTTGGAGGATTCTGTCCTCCGGGATTTTGAGGATACTGCATTCTGGGATTTTGAACAGGATACTTCCCTCCAGGATTTTGACCAGGATACTGCACTCCAGGATTTTGACCAGGATACTGCATTCCAGGATTTGGAGGATTCTGCCCTTGAGGGGCATGCCAAACAGCACGATTATTTACAGGAGTCTGCCCTCCGGGATACTTGATAGGATGCTGCCCTCCAAGGTGTTTAACAGGATTCTGGCCCATCGGATTTTTAACATTGTTCTGCCCTCCAGGATCTTTAATTGGATTCAGTCCAGGATGACCAGATAACCACAGATGTGAAGGATCCAAAGGTTCGGTTGCAAATGGGCCGTCGGGAGGAAACAAGGGATTCAGACCTGTTGGATTCTGAGGTGGAAGGTTGCTCTGAGGAGGTGGGTTTTTTGAAGATTGCCAGTGCTGAGGTGTTAGCTCGGTCCTTCTGAAGCACACCAGCAGCACAAATACCCCTAAGAAGATAACGCCCCAGCGGTTTGCCATGGTTTCACACTGGTTAGACCTGGACAGTCCCCAAGTGCGCCCTCATATGTGAGCTGATGAATTTATATGTGACTACAACCGGTGGTTTAACAACCACACCTCCTCACATTGAGGCTGTTTTTTGTCAATGGCCACTCAAAGGCTTAAGGGATTTATTATGTAACCCTTTTTATTTGGTGGGGGTTCCCCCCTGGCCCCAGTTTATTTATTTATTTATTTATTTTAGCTGGGTCCGTTTAGGAGCTTTTTGGAAGCTTCTCAAGGCCAGGTGCACAGTGATGAGTGGCATGGTGACATTTCGTGATGAGCAATATTTATGTCACAAAAACCTTGGCAAAGGTCTTTGCGAACAGCGCTGGTTGCCAGCAGTTTATTTTATGGGTGGCTAGCGTAACAGATATCGATCTTCAGCTTGGACCAGTTATCAAGGCAAGCTGTCATCAGACCACCACCACTTCACCGTGTGGGGTGCAACGCAATGTAGGCTATATACGTCAGTGTGTGGGAAGGGACTATGAGTATGATGCAAGTGAGTGTACATATGAGTATAATACAAAATAAAAACAATGTATAATAAGTTGCCTGCTAATCATCCATAAATATTCAGATGGTAAAACAAGTGAAAGTTAATTGGTTTAATTTATGGCTATTATTCAAGCTATTACCATTTTTTAACGTTTCTGTCTGCAGTGGGACTAAAATCCATGGTTCGTAACTCCAAAAGCCCTCGTCGCTGCAGACGGAGCTACTGTTGACTGTGAGCAACTTTATACAATTTCAAACTTTTAATTCTTAATCTTATCTGACCTAAATAAATAGTGAATCCGTTAATAATTAAACTATCTGACCTTTTGTTAAATTGACAACTTTCTTTTCATCGAGGCTTGACAACAAGTGTAAAACCTAGATACCGATAATGAGTGTAAAAAAAAAATAGGACTCATAACAAAGAATCGGTTGCAAATACAAATATTGAAAAAAAATGAACCCTTCTCGATCTGCTATAAAACTTATCAGGCAGATAGTTAGCCAAAGGCCTTGCCAGAGTACGAGTGTTCTCCTCGCAGGGTGACCATGGACACTGACCAGCTGGTCACCGCGACATGTTGGCTTCACTGTGACCATCGAACCCCAGTGGAAGGAAAGGAGACATCTGATAGGGTGAGTGCGGGAACAAATGTGCAATATGCATTCTGTATGTCAGCAGTTTGTACTCACAAGATTTCAGGAAGAGGTCATGTGAGATATTTCCCCTAATTTTAGGGAATTGATAAACTAACTGCAGCACAACATTGTGGAATCATAGTCGAAACTGTACTCTTTTAGATAAATATATGTCTTGCGTTTGCCAACTGTCATGGCTTACCGCCAAACAAAAGTGTACACATACAGTAAAATAATAATTGTGCCCTTCTGCCATCTAGTGGTAGAGCGTTTAAATTTTTGCCTTGTTACTAAAAAACGACGGTACATTATTTGTAGGAAAAAAATCATTTTTGAACAATCCATCCATCCTAAGAACCAATCTGGATTTCCCAAAGCACATCAGATCTCTGATTTCCGGCACACTAGTTGGGAGCACGACCACGGTTGACAAGGCTACGATTTCTTACGAGGGCGGCCCAGTGGTCCAGTGATAAGCGTGTCAACCTCACAATGCAGAGGTTCAATTCCAGCTCCGGCCTCCCTGTGTGGAGTTTGCATGTTCTCCCCGGGCCTGCATGGGTTTTCTCCGCGTAGTCCGGTTTCCTCCACACATTCCAAAAACATGCCTGGCAGGTTGATTGAACACTCTAAATTGTCCCTAGGTGTGATTGTGAGCGCGGACGGTTGTTTGTCTCTGTGTGCCCTGCGATTGACTGGCAACCGGTTCTGGGTGTCCCCCGCCTACTGCCCAAAGACAGCTGGGATAGACTCCAGCACCCTCCGTGACCCTTGTAAGGATAAGTGGATCAGAAAATGGATGAATGGATGGATTTCTAACAAACTGGCACGATCACATTGAGAGAGAGCCAATGTTCTACATTCATCCCTGAGTGCCCGCACGCAAAACCAAGGCACAATAATTGTTGTTCCTAAATTTCAGCCATCCATCTTCAACATTGCTTGTCCTTATAACGGTCATGGGCGAGGCCAAACCGATCCCGGCTGAATGTTGATCGCCCCAAAAAATCATGGAAGTGGATGGACGTGCTTTACATTTTTTGTACTTCCGAATACGCAGATGGAAGTATATGTGATCGATGCTGCACTATGTGTCTGTTTGTGTTCAGGTCTGTATTAATGTATAGCGTTCCCCTACCGATGGGTTTTTACAGTGTTCTTAGTGTAAAGACCTGACTTGTGGAAAAGGAGAACTCAAGTCACCAGTGTGCATTTAGCACTTTATTGAACAATCACATGCCACCTCATCGGACCCCGCCTCTTAAAGGCACATGCGTGCAGGCTGACTGAGTTTTAGCATTCAAATACCGTATGTTTATAAGATAAGATAAGATAAGAAAACCTTTATTAGTCTCGCAATGGAGAAATTCCCAATTCACAGCAGCAAAGTTATGAAAGGAAGAAGTAGAACAACAAAATATAGGAGCTGCTGGAAAGGCAGCCACTCTCGCGGCGCCATTTTGAAGTCAAAATAACAAAAATAATACAACACAACACATAGGACACAGACAGTCGTGCAATCTTCACCACTTTTCTGCATACACTTTGTTGTCTGAAGCAGTTCTAGATGAAAGAGGAGAGGATCAAAGTGTCCATTCTCCAGTGGATCAGAGACGTCATGCTGGAAATGTGCACACGTCTGCTACAAGCTAAGTTTTGAAAGCAAACACGAAGCTGTAGCGTCCATTGACGAAAAGAGATTAGTTCACTTCTCCTGTCCCACGTAATCCGCTTCAAACTCCAAGCCGCCACTCCGAGCTCCCAATCCGCATCGACGCTCCGCGCTAACGCTCCTTTCTTTTCATCGTCGGCTCCTCAAGACTTACATCCATCCAGCCACAGACCATTCAACAGCACCGATCTCTCCGCTGAACAAAGCGGGGCTGTGAAAAATGCTGCCCATTACAGGCGCAAAACACAAGCGCCCCGGGACTGTCCAGCAACGACAGTCAAATGGCACCGACATTCCTCCCAGTCAAAAACAGCGCTGGTATACCCATGCTGCCGAGAAGGCGCAACCACCAAGCACAGAGTCTCCTCCTTGATGAATGTCGTGGCCAAAAAATGCAGAAAAAAGTCCACATCAGGTCCACTAGACGTAACAACAAACACAAAGTGACAAAACAAACACAAAAACAACAAAAAAAAGCAAGGCTCATGAGAGCACTTGCTGACGGCTGCCTCCTCGGGCGCCATCTTGACTTCAAAGTATATAATGCCATTCAAATGTGTATTTTAACTCTTTCGGGGTCAGCGGTTATTACACTGGACAGCTTATCATGTTATCGGGTTACAGGGTGCATGAAAGGATTAATGAGACTACGTGTGGTTTATATTTTTTTCCAAGTAAGTTTTTCAACACTCAGGTCAGAACTCTGACACAAGAGTGCCCCCCATCCCACTCGAACGTCGGAGTGAGTGGCGTGTGTGTGTTGTACCCAATCGGATCCTGTGGCCTTTTTTTTCTTTTTTTCATGTGTGTATGCACTGTGGAAAATATTCAACAACAAAGTCACTTTTTAACACAAATGTTTTATTGGTGGTTATGAAATTACATTTGATTTTAAATGATTCCCGACCAAAATGATCCAATTTCACTTGAAGTTGTCATTAAGTTATTAATTAACACATGACCAAAATATCTTGGTCCATCTTTCTATGCCAGTGACAGGCAGACCAATTAAACGTGCTTCCGTCGCAATGATAGAATAAATCATGGCTACGAGGAGATCAGCTTCATGTTTGTTCAATTAAACATACTCAGTTTTCCACTAAGTAAGAAAATTTGTGAGTCTATTAAGACAAGTTCAGCATTATTTTCAGGAGCTTATTTTGTGACGTTTTTTTGTTTTTTTAGGAGTAATACTTTTCGAATGTAAAATGGGCGCCTTGGTTCTAAAAAGATTGGGAAACACTGGATATTTGTACCAAATAGTGGAACCATCACGAGTCTTCTTTCTTTCTTTTTATCTTTGTCTTTCATGAGCTGTACATTTCCAAACTCTTTTTTTTTTTCTAGCCCCGTGTGGCGCTATTATGATAATGGAAAACGTTTGAAGATAACCGCTGGCATAATGTGAAAGTAATGACATGAAAGAGGCTTTGTTTAGTGACTTCAAATGATATTGTTTCGAATATTGTGTGAATATTGCTTTCCAAAGTGTCGATGTTCTGTCATTGACGTTCGATATCGAAATAAAAATCATGCTGTCATACTGAATACAAATTTCAAGACAGTTTCTTGGAGAGTCATCAGTCAGTTCTCCCCCCCCCCCCCCCTTTTTTTTGCAGCCATTACCATTTTACGCACGGCTGTTCATCTTCCACGCCACTAATCACTTAACAGTGTTCAGGTTCCAAATGGTTTCAAAGGTTCCGGTCAAATGTGATCTCTTCCATTTGCTGTTCAGGATTTGATCATGACCAGCGGTCCAGCAGAGACCACGATCCTCGTTTGCTCGTTCGTCTCGGCCACAGACTTCACATCTCTCTCTGCGCAAACAAACACACATCCAAATATGATCGACAATCACAGATTTGACACTATATCCTTCACATAGCGTATTGTAAGCAGATTCCTTACTTCTCCTGGAGCATATGGGCTCACAGGAAGGACCAAAAGCTGCGTTGCACAGAGATGTGCTACAGTGAATGTATAGCTGGCGGAGGAAGAAAAAAGTGTATTAGGACAATCATGAAGACAGGTTGCTGCAAACAATTTTCTATGTGGATCGTGTTTTACATGTTCACTCTGGGGCTGTAGTGTGTTGATTTCTACGAAGGTAAGCATTTTGAAAATAAAGCGCCTGTGGTGACTCGGGAAGTCCACACCGGGGCCGGGATGAACGGGGACCCGGATAGCTGTGTAGCGATCATCAAGGTTTGGACACCTGGAGCAACAAATATTTGTTAACATCGGAGAGTTTATCCAACGTAGCACCGTATGAGTTTCATTTTTGGGAACGTGCAATGATTTTACCGTATTTAGTTTGAATTGTAGGGAACTGGAATCACTTTTCTCTCATGACCTGATAGTTCAGCTTTTTCCACACAACTGTAGAGTTGGTCACGAGCACTATAAAGTGCTTTTAGGATCACTCAGGGATTGTGAAAATGTATCGGAATAATGAAAGTGAGGTCTAATTATTTGAGGCCAAATATTTGCATACAGACCAGCACAATGACAATATTTCCTTCATTTCATGCCATTATTTCCACTCTGATTTTGGTATGTTCCGCACACTGCTATGCTAGCTATCATACGTGTCATCAGTAGTGAAACGATACTAAATCAAAACATTTTGATGTGGTTACATTATCAACAAGTTAGTTCATTTAGTCATTTTCACAGACCTTACTATCAACATTTTGTCTTATCTTCAGTTGCGGCGGAAACATGGGCTAGTTGCAGAATAAATATTTACATTTATGGTTTGTAATTTTCATTTTATGTGGATGTTGTCAACTTTGTGAACTATCAATTGTCGTGAAAACCTTTCAGAAATTTTAAAGATGTTTATTAAACAGTCCACTGTCAGTTTGCTCATTGTATTATGCTGTTAAGTGAAATCCGCCATGTGCTCATTCGATGCTAACATTAGCCAAACCTGTCCACCCCGTTAGCAAGCTCACGTTTTGCTGTTTATATCTACAGTCTGCATACAGTTAATTTATGTTACAAATGGGGAACAAAAAGTGTATGAAATGGACCAATATGCATTTCTAACCGCATAATGTTTACCTAAGAATAGTTGTTGACGTCGGGCAGACTTTTAGTACCTCTAAAATCATCGCTGGTTTGTTCACCCATTAACATTGCATTGTCAAAGAGACAAGCCATTTTCAACACTTTAGTTTGGTCAATAATTTGTAAAAATAACACACACACACACTCACTCACCAATAGTATAGATTTGTTTAAAAAAATATGAAATTCACCAAATTGGGATACAGGAGATTTAATCCACACACCAGCGACATAAAGCTCAATTATTATTATTATCTTTTGGGTGAAATTTGGGAGTCTCAAAGGCACCTTATGGTGATATTGACTATTTTTCCCTCATATATTGGCATTTTTTTAAAGAAAGCTACATATGAGATTTTTTTCGAAAAAGCTTTGACTTGCTGAACTTTATGATTTTTATCCCTGTATTTAAGGAGTCTTACAGGCCAACTGGAACCCTCTTGCATCATGATCTGGTCAATGTGATTTTTACATTATTTTGCACCCTTATTTATTAGACACTGTTCTAAGATTCTGTATTGTTCTCAAGGATGGATTTTTCACGAGCTTGCTAGATTTGATTCCTCTTCTTAATTTTGACAGCGGATCTTTGATGAACCTTGCGTTAGAAATAAACAATGGAATTCAATAGTTCATCAGCACAGTGAGCGGACCGGCTGACAATATAAACATAGCTACAGCATGGGCAGGAGCCCGAAAATAGGGTTTGCTGTTACCCGTTGATCAGAAGGTCCCACTGTGGCATGCTGTGAGGATTGGCACTGGTGGTGGTCCAACAGCGACCAAGAGTGAGGACAAGGTTGGGATCAGTCCTGTCCATAAGTTTGACCTCCACGTACACATTGTCCCTCAAGACTTTGCTCACAGGGAAGTCGTCGTTCGTATAGAAAGAGTTGAAGGCCACTTCCGCTATGAGTGAGACACACGAATGATATTCCGTCTCCAAACAAAGCAGGGTACCAGGAGTGTGTACACATACCTTCGTTACAACCCTTTATCAGGCATAATCCATTACCCAACCTCAGCTGCACATTGATGGGGCCCAGAGCAGAAACTGAGAAACGAGGACGCTGGTATGGGAGCATTTCCGCTATCAGAGTCTCAACTGACGTCGCTGTGTATCTACACTGGAAGAGTAACCTGAAAAAGAGAAAGGCTGTGTTCCACGTTGACAGTGTTGCATGTACACTACTTACAAAAAATTAGGGATAGGTGGGCTTTCGTGTGACTCCAGAATGAACATATTAACGGCACCACCTTTATGGGTTAACCCAGGAGTCGGCAACCCAAAATGTTGAAAGAGCCATACTGGACCAAAAAAAACAACTGGAGCCGCAAAAAAGTAAAAGCCTTATAATGAAGGCAACACATGCTGTATGGATCTCTATTGGCTAAATTAGCCTACTATCAAAATGACTAAGTGGGCTACAAATACACAATGAGCTTACATGATTATATGTTTTTTACCTCCCTGGAGAGCAGGGGTGCCCAACCTTTTTTGAGCGAAAAGATCTACTTTTCGATCTACCAGCCTCTCGAGATCGACCCGTTACCGCACGAACGCATGCGCACACCTACACACGTATGCCATAATGAGCAACAGCATAATTGCTCCAAAGATGAAGGAGGCATGGGACGCATTTTTGCAGCATATTAACTATCTTAGCTCACGTGTACCGTTTAAAAATGCTTTTCTCAGCCCTACACATTCCCATTCTTTGCCAGTACCCTCGGTGATTTGTCCATGAAACGCCTTTTTTTTTTTTAACAGCTGCCACCTGCCTGGCATCCCGTCCTGCTACTAGAAACGTGTGTCGCAGGCTATGATGCAAATCCTTGTTGACAGAAATGTTGAAATTGAATATTTATTCTACACTTTCTGACAGTGTTGGAAAACTTTAAGAATGCTTGTGACCTGTTTGTCCTCCTATAGAAACCATATTGAAACAAAAATATATATTTCCCTCCCCCATCTTTTCCCATTTTCAAACATTTTTGAAAAAGCTACAGGGAGCCACTAGGGTGGCGCTAAAGAGCCGCATGCTTGGCTCCAGAGCCGCAGTTTGCCGACCCCCGGGTTAACTTCATGGTTTTGTCTAACAATGAGCTCAACAACAAAACATTTTTCTTAATTTTTTTTGACACATCCTTTTCGAAGCCTATTTGAACGGCTAAATGAAATGGTTGAATCATGGGTCGAGAAAGTGCTCCTTGTTAGAGAACAGCAAGTTGTGCAAAAAAAACAAAAAACTCAAACATATAATCCACCCGGCAACGTGTGTACCAAAGTTGAGAGATGGTCAAATTAAGCTCATCCATCCATCCATTTTCCGAACCGCTTTATCCTCACAAGGTAGCAGGGGGTGCTGGAGCATATGCCAGCCGTCTTCGGGCAGTAGTCGGGCATGCAAACTCCACACAGGGAGGCCGGAGCTGGAATTGAACCCGGTACCTCTGCACAGTAAGGTCGACGCGCTAACCACCGGACCACCGGGCCGCTCTCAAATTAAATGGTAAAATTTATAGTGCATCACAGGTTTATCCTGGAATATCACCCCTAAGCCAAATATCTGTTTAAAAAAATACGCAGTGAAAGATAATCCCGTACTCATAGCTGCTGTCCCTGGTTATGGCACCCAGAGGCCCCACTGAAATTTCATATGAGGAGGTCATTCTATTCTCATAGATGATTTTACCAGCATCCTCCTGCAAGAGACGTTGTGAGAAAGAAGAATATAATCATGCCTTGTCTTGTTGTTGTGTGTTTTGAAAAATGAAGTAAGGGTCTAACCGTAATGACTGAACCGCAGGCAGACACAGGAAACTGGTAGATGGAAAAAGCAGAATTGGAGTCAATCTGTGTGCAGCCAGGACCATCCGCCAACAGTGAAATAGTGTTGATGTCTATATTGGGTAGGGTGGCATCTCTGGCCACCACCAAAATGAACTGAGCATCTTTGGTGCACTGGACAGTCACTAGAAGAACAACAAGAACACTACCTTAGTGAGACATATTGTTGTTCAAAAACAATCAAGTCAATATGTTCAAAATGGCAAATGATAAAGTAAACCATGTTCACCATTTGTATTGATTTTTTTTTTTTGGGGGGGGCGTTCAGAAGCACAGCAGGACTTTTTTTTTCACTTAAGCTAGTTGGGAAATACCACAAATAAGTAAACTGTTTTGAACCGGACTGAAAATGAAATAAGTCCTAGAAATATGTACTGATCACAATATTATTGGAGAAAAAAAAAGTTTGATTACGCACCACTTTTGCCAAAGTAGCAATTTCGACCATCGTGGCAGCAGCTAATGGCTTCACATTCAGCGGCAGAAATATCCAGACTTCCACATCGGATCCTTTGGACTCCTGTCACGTCACAGTCCTGTAAATTAGGGTCTTTCACTCTGGGATCGTAAGGGACCGGTGTCTGTTTCCCAGGTTGCTGTAACTGAGGATCCCTGAAATAATCCTGATCAGAATATCCCCGAGGTAATGCGTTTTTTTGTTTTGAATCTTGATATTTCGGGCCCCTATTTATTGGTGGGGATGAAGGAAAACTGGGTCTAGATAATGAAGGTTTCTTTTCCGGCGGCTCGGGTGGAGAATTGCGGTTTGGATTGTGAGGTATTAAAGGACCACTGGATACATGATAACTTGGGACCACGGGAACTCTTGGCAGTGAAGGATTCGGAAAATACTGCAGGTAATCGTAGTAAAGCAAGGGTCTTCTCATCTGATCGTTTGGTGGTTCGACGTTTGGGGGCTCTGGCACTGGAGGGTTGAATGGTGAATAAACAGGAACTGTTGGATTGTATGGGATGGGGTTAGGAGGATTAAACCAAGGAGGTTGCCCTAATTGGTCTGAAGGCTTCTCTCCAGGATCTTGGGACGATGAAGAATATGCCCACGATGGCGGCTTTGGATTCGGTGGCAGTGGCTCATATGGGGGTTTTAAGAAGACGTACGGGCCTGACCCGAGCGGATTGTGTGGGTCTCCAGAAGGATGAACTGTTGGCTTGTATGGGACAGGGTTAGGAGGACTAAACCAAGGAGGTTGCCCTAATTGGTCTGAAGGCTTCTCTCCAGAGTCTTGGGACGATGAAGGATATGTCCATGAAGGCGGCTTTGGATTCGGTGGCAGGGGCTCATACCGGGGTTTTAAGAAGACGTACGGGCCTGACCCGAGCGGATTGCGTGGGTCTCCAGAAGGCGGCTTTTGTGGTGCTGGAGGATTTTGCGATGAAGGAAGTGGGAGAAACGGCCATGGATGGACATTTGGTGTCGCAAAAGGAAAATTTGACCCAACAGGTGCGTAAGGTGGAGAGACATGGTCAAGGAGATGAGGTGATCCGGAGTGAAGAGGCTTGTTGTGTGCAGGTGGTTTGGGCAAAGAAGGCCTCGGATATGGATTTGGATTAGGCGGGTGTTGCGGGTCATAAGGGCGAACGTAGGTCGGATCTGGAAGATTCGGTAGAAATCCAGAAGGCGGCGTCCAAGCGTCGACCTTTGTCCCAGTGTAGCACAATAGCAATGCTAGCGCCACAAATGAGGTAGCACTCCAGCATTTGATCATGGCTTCACTGAAGTTTGATCCGGAGAAATCCCAAATGCGCCATATACTCTATGTGTACCACCTTATTTATATTTGAACCAGTCAACCAGTCTTTTAAGCACCACCTCTCTTGATTTAAAAAAAAAAAAGAAAAGAAAAGCAAAGGCTCTTTTCCCTGCAAAGTCTGTTTAAACTTCTGATTTTCTCTTGGCTGCCTTACAAGGCCAGGAATAGAAATTGTTGTGCATCTCCTGTGGTGAAAGGACAGCTTGACATTCGGGTCACTCAAACTTTTCAAAAAGCCTTTGTGACCTCAAATTGTTTGACACCAAATATTTATTTGGAACACAATACAGAGAGCAAATACAGAGTTAAATGTTTATCTTGCGCCAGTCAGCACCAAGCCGTTCAAGGTTTCGATGACACTGACGCAAAGCAGAACGGTGGGGAGGGTGGGGGGGGGCATGTTCATTGCTTACTTGGAATATCGTGTTTTTTTTTTAAATTTGCGATTTACTTTTACAAATTAGGCACTGTAGATCATATTCATAATTATTCAAGCTGTACTTGTGCTGCATCAACAGTGTGACCTGTAACCAAGGTCGGGCTCACTCTGTATTCAACACCTTGTGAAGAGGAGTTCAATAAAGCAACCTGCTTTATCTCAATCTGTGAAGACACGTGTGCCACTTCGAGGAATTCTTTGGCTAAAAAGGACCCCAAAAACAGCAGTGGCTGGCCCAAAAAACAGCGGTGGCTGGATCTCTCTCTTCGATAGATGTGTGAGTGTGTGCGTGTGTGTCTTTGTGCCAAGGCAAAACAAGCTCAAGGGAAACAATTTACAGTCATGTTTTGTTTCAGTTGGCCTATTTAAAGGGTGACAAGTCATCATTGTGCTCTTTGGTGATTATGGTGAATACCACGCTTGTCTCAGATTAGAAAATGATAGTCGTGTATGATTAAAAATCCAATCATTATTTTACTCTCTGCGTATTGACTTGAAATAATGTAGAGTTGAACTTTTTCAATTGAACGACTGAAATGAGTTGTCCACGATCCTTTGTGCCTGGAAGCGAGTCAAATGTTTTGTCTTGATTTTAAATAGTATTTCTTTGTAAAAGTGAAGTATTTGAAAAATGCGCACATTTGTTTTAAACTCTTGTGTGTCATAATAGCATGTGATATTTTAAAATGTTACTATATAAAACGATTGTGTGAAAATGTGGCAATACAACATCGCCGTTTGGAAAAACATGGTCAGCCCGACTTTTATTGCACAACAGAAATTAGAACAATGTACATCATCCCTTCATTTGAGTCGACATTTATGTATAGTGCAGTGGCATGCCGACATGCAGGAGAGATCACGAACATCACAACTGGAAACATCTCCGACATGAGCAAGGCCTGCTTTGAACACTGAAGCAGACTGGCTTTATATTAACAAATGTAGGAAAGTGACAATGTGAAAAATAAAATTGTATTACCATGCTGAATGTGTTCAGAGGTTTTTTAAAATGTGCTTTTCAAACTGTACCTTTTGACCAGTTAAAAAAAGGAGTGTGTTCTATATTACACAGCAACATTTAGTTAAAAAAATTAAATTAAAAAAAAACAAGCATACACAACACTGAGTCAACAACAGCACAGTGATTTTTAAATAACTTAGCTTAGAAGTGTAACCTGCACGCAACCAGCACTGTTGATCATAAAGAGGAATTTGAGCATTCAAAAGGCACCAGATGGAGGGGGAAAAAAGAAAGACATGAAAAGTAAAAATAAAAACTGAGGAGGCACTAAGAAAGTCACAGTGATGCCATAAAAAAAAATCTATTAGAATAATCACAGTTGCACGTTACCCTCCAAAAATAAACTGCCTACTTTTGTCAGACAATTCCAAACTCTTGCATTTTGCTTCAACACAAAAATATGAACAAGATAAAATCGAGTGGAACAGTTTGACACCAAAATTGAGACACCAGTGTTTATCTCTTGAAAATGCAAATCAAACTTGGAGGCCATAAAATCACATACTGGTACTTGACCAGATTAAAAAAAAATTGCTCCAACAGTTGGAACAGACAACTTTATCCCAACACAGATGTATAAAATAAGACACATTTACCAAATGCTAAAGGAAATGGATCAGACTGAAAACCAGAAGGCAATCTTCAGAACCCCAGTCAGTCGTTTTGTTGATTTCGTTTTTTAAACGGCGGTTCCCCAGGCAACGCATGCCTCTGTCCAATCATGGAGCGGTTCCTAGGTCAGAAAACGACTTACTTGAGCCGCTGGATGAGGGTGTGTGGAAGTCCCAGGCTGAGCAGCTGCAATGTGGGCATCTGAGCTAAATGAGGCGCCATCTTCAGTAGCTTTTCCCAGGCCAGCTCCAGCAGGCTGGGCACCACCAGCCACACCTTGTACAATGAGGCCGTACGACGATTCCCGGACATGTTCACCACACCGCCATGGACGTACATGCAGCCAGCCTGAGGAAAGATTTTTTTTTTTTTAATTTGAATTTATCGAAAAACCCCCCCACTTCAGCTCATTTTGTTGTTCCCTGAATCTGAAATCAGGTTTAATTGTTTAGATCAGGAAAGTCATCGGTGGGGTCGGGTTGAACCACTTTGTCAGTGTACTGCAGTATGAGGTCCATCTCAGATCATACTCAACGATTAACACAAAGCCCACCTCCTGGATAGTAATGAGCATCTACCAGGATGCATCCACACATTTGTAAAAGAAAAGAAGAAAACAAAAAACTAGACAGTTTGTGAGTTGCACAGCGCCCGCCTCAGTCCTGGTGTGGAATCACAGCTCACATCGATTCTGAAAACCATGAATGAAAAGCGATGATAACAACCAGCAGAATTAAGACACAGTTCTGGTTTAAACAGAACATGTGACTTAAACACTCTGATTAAAAACAAGGTTACCCACTTAACATGGGGAAAAATGTAATCAGTTAAAAACATAGCAGCTTCCAGCCAACGCATCTGAAAATGCAGGTGGCAACATATCGCCTGTGAGGTACCTCTCAAAAGTCCTCCTGGTCACATAAACAAGGTCCTGATCCCACTCATCAGTGGATAAGATGCAAGCCCGACTGGCAACCAGCGCAAAACATAACCAATTTACCTTATTATTATTTTTACAATTTTGCTGTGTCTATGTGCGTTAAAAAAACAAAAAAACAAACAAAACAAAACAGAGTCGTTGGCAACGTTAAAGAAGCCACAAGGTTACTTAAAGGATGCACAGGTGGGCTGGGAAAGGTTATTTAACAGCCACTATTGCTGTAAATTAGCCTCCTCCGAAGCCTGAGGTAGTTCGCAGCAGAGCTCTTTACTTGCATCACATAATGGAGAACAAGAAGAGGAAGGTACTCGACGACGACGCATATATTAGACCGGTATCAAGTTTTTGTTCTTATTCTTGAAGTACTAATATGACTCACTGGCGTGACAGCAGCGCAGTGGAAGTAGGCGGGCTCCGGCATGACGGCAGGCAGCTTGGTCCACTGAAAGGTGCCAAGGTGGAGCTTCCAAAGGTCAGCCATGATCAGCTGACCGTCGTAGCCGCCGCATATAAACACCTCTGGAAGGGAGGACAACAAGTTGGTGGTAAAAAAAAAAGAAGCAGAAGGTATGTAGATGTAGGTAGAGAAATAACAATGTAAAAGAATAGGATAGGAGGAGGCAGAAGACAGCGATGCGACACTTGAGCCATAGAGGAGAACTCACCATTTTGGACCTGCACACAGCTGTGACAGCGACGGGCAGCGGGATATCCTGTCAGCAAGATCAAATTAAGCAATGGCAATGATACGATGACTTTTGGAAAGAAAAAAAAATAGATTCAAAGCATGAAGGTACCTACCTAGTTTTTCATGGGGTTTGGTGACTATTTCCTCCCAGTAATTTGTCTCCAGGTTATATGCGTGAATCTAGCAAAAGTTGCAAATTGACATTTCCAAATAGGGATTTTTAGCTCCAGGTTTTAAGATGTAAAAAATATATTTACTCCAAAGTCAAGGCACCACTTTATATCCTTACCTTGTCCAGGCGATACGATGACCAGGAAGTCCCGCCTCCTAGAATGTATATTCTTCGTCCATCATGAGCTAGCTCATGTCGATACCTGACATCACACAGAATGGTGATGATGTCACATTTTTCAAATCAACTCATAGGTGCGCTCGTCTCACCTCTCCTCCGGTAGATCTGAGGGGACGTTGTTGGGCTTGAGGTGGCTCCACTCTTTGGTTGTCAGGTCCAGCCTGTGCAGGTCAGTGCTGTAAAGGTAGCCCGTCGTCCCTCCAAAAACGTACAGGCAGCCATTAATGATGACCATCGCCTGCAAAGTGGCAATGCTGCTTGTTTGCGGGCCGTCTACTAAACAAAGTCCCGTGATGACACCAGTGCGCTGGAGTTACCTGGCCGTAGATCTTGTTCGGCTTCGTTCCTCTGCAGCCCAGCAGGTTCCATTGTTTGTATTTAACGTTGCAAACGTGGACGTCATTTCCATTGTTTTCACCAAACGGAATGCCGGTGCCGCCAAACACCAGCAGGTTGTTCCCATGAAAGACAGCTAAAGCGGGGTACAAATGTAGCGATAAAAATCAGGCCGAGTTTAAGATCCGATTCTAGCGAGGTTATTGTTAGATGTCTCAGGGCGATCTTTGAGCCTGTGGTGTGGCTTGCGTTCAGAGGTTTTTGGTTTTAATCCTTGAGCTGCTTGGAAACTGGTGAAATGGTTATGAATGAAGCAATTGAATTTTTTGAGGTGAATGGCACACCCTGCCATGACTTAGGCATGCTGTCGACGAAAAGTCAAATCGTTGGCTTGTTTCAAAAGACAGATCTGCTTTTACTACAAAAATAAACACATTCGTAAATGAACACCGCTCCTAACATTGTCAAGAAAAATTGGCATGCGCTGAAAACACCGCCACTCAACTCATCTGCCTACACATCTATATATGTTTAAGCCAAGAAAATATACCCGCTTTAAGTCTCCGGTAACTGGAATATATATCCCACAGAGTCATCGCGAGGCTTTTCCATGCCGTGAGGACTATATGCTAGCCACGAGCCATGTCGTAGGCAAAACGGACTTCTTGAATGAATGCGGCGTTGTCCAATATGGCACGGCCTCACTTGGAGTTAGTTGTGTGTACAGTTTCAACCTAACTACGGGAGCAAAATAATGCATAAGACATGACACTTGGGAATTATCCACAACTGGAAGTTCTTTAAGTCGCTGCATCCAGGGAAGATGCATTTTTCGGCTTGTAGGCAAAGCTTGCTAGCTAACTGCACAAGGCCGTTGCCGGAATGGCCATTGTAAAAAGAAATAGATAAATGTGCGAAACCGAGGACCCCTTTTACAACTTTTTTGCTTCAGCTCTTGTATAATTCAATTGTGCCCAATGCAGTGTAATGAAAACATTTGCCCATCTCGCAGTATCTGCCATGCAGTTCATTGCACTCATTCACTCCCAAAGACATATCTATATGTCTTTTCACACTCCACACGTTAAACCCCAGATACTTTTCCCCCCCAATTTTTCCAAGACTTAGGGTAAAAAAGAAAAAAAGGAAAAAAAAGGGGTCTAGAATTGGCTGGTAACAGCCCTGACCTGACATGGAAGCGAGCTCTGTGGGAATGTAACCCTCAGTTTGAACCCGGTGCCAGGTGGCGGTTGCAAAATGAAACCTCCACAACTCCCTGAAGAGTGGAAAGTCTTCATTTTCTGCGCCACCCGCCTCCTCGAAGTCTGGGTTGTAGCCGCCAAACACATACAGGTGAGTGCTGTCTGCGACGCAGCGGTGTCCGCTACGGGCCGAAGGCACCCAGGGTCCTATGAACGTTCATAATGCAAATGAGGATGTGCCTCGTGACTGGAGCGTGCCGACACACTATGACGCTTTACCTTCTCTCAGAAATCTGTTGGGGATGCGCAGGTTGGGGAATGCGGGGGATAAGAGTCGTCGAGCCTGGAGCCAGCGTGCCCGCATCTTGAAGCCTGCGCATTCGAAGACGGCTACTTAATTTAGGCACAAATAATCACAATTAGCTATGGCAAGCCGTTTGAGCTTTTATTTGATATATTGATTGTACAGTATCAGTATGCCTCATCCTCACTAGTGAGACAATTCAGCAAACTAGTAGTATGACTGTACCTGGGCCTGTTATTGATGGTGCTGAGGCTGTGATTACTACAACTCCGGCACATTTTTTCCTCACTAGCAACATGGTAGTGATGGGAATTCCGGCTCCTTTTAGAGAGCCGGCTCTTTTGGCTCGGCTCCCTAAAAAGAGCCGGCTCTTTCGGCCCCCAAATGGCTCCTCAGTTTTTTTGTTGCTTAAATTAATTTACTACCAAAAATAACGTAATATTATGCGTAAAATGAATTACTAATGCAAAAAATAGACAGTATATCAAATATTTATTATTTATATGGCTTTATGTATATTCTTCTGAACATACTCAACATGGAGTGCTACAAAAATAAAAACAAAGTACAAAGACCCATATCAAAACAAGGTCAACAAAAAGTTCCAATCTCTGAATGTGTATATTTATAAGCTTTTAACTATTTACAGTAAAACAACATAAGTAAGCTTTGAATACCACACAACAAATTATAAGTTAAAATTTGTAAGTCAAGTCAAGTCAAGTCAAGTCAACAGTATTTATAGAGCACTTTCAAACAGCCATCGCTGCATACAAAGTGCTGTACATGGAGCAATTTAACATGCACAATAAACAGTAAGACAAATCGGTAATAAAGGCGGTAGAAAGCACCAAACAGTAAAACCAAGAACAAATCTAAGTCATGCTGAGTCGAATGCCAAAGAATACAAGTGAGTTTTGAGGAGGGTTTTGAAGATGGGCAGCGAGGAGGCTTGCCGAATGTTTAGTGGGAGGTCATTCCAGAGAGAGGGACCAGCAACAGAAAAGGCTCGATCCCCTCTGAGCCTCAGTTTAGTTCTTGGTACTTCTAATAAAGTCTGGTCCACAGACCTGAGGCGCCGGGCAGGTGTGTAGGGGCGGATGAGCTCAGAGAGGTAAGGTGGCGCGAGATTATTCAGAGATTTGAAAACAAATAAGAGGATCTTGAAAATAACTCTAAAATGAATGGGGAGCCAGTGAAGGGATGCCAGAGTAGGAGTTATGTGCTCCCTCTTACGAGTACCAGTCAAGAGGCGAGCGGCGGCATTCTGGACCAGCTGAAGGCGCTTAATGGAGGACTGGCTGACTCCAAAGTAAAGGGCATTGCAGTAATCGAGCCCGGATGTGACAAAGGCATGAATTACCATCTCAAAGTGTTCATGTGAGAGGAGAGGTTTTATTTTGGCCAGCTGTCTAAGGTGAAAGAAGCTGGATTTAACAACGGCACCAATTTGCCGATCGATTCTTTTGTAAAACAAAAAGAAGAAAGCAGCACCCAGGTAAAAGTTTTAACTTGTCTTTCGCGAAGATTGGCATGAAGAAAAAACAAGTGCCTCAGCTTTGAGGGGTTGATCCTGTTTCTCCTCTCTGTTAATATTTGCCCTGTTTTGGAGAATATTCTCTCTGAGGGGACAGATGTTGCGACAACACACAGCCAACACAAAATGGCTGAAAATCACTTGCAATCATTTTACCCAGTTCCTCATCAATTCTGTTCTGTTTTGCTGGTTTATAGCTTTTTGCATAAAGTGGCTCATAGAGCTCTGGGTTGTACATCTAGGCAGTTGTGACATTGCAGCAGCAGCAACAGTTGCAGACACACTAGCACCTTCAATAATAGCTGGTTCCCTTGCTTGTCTTTTCTCTTCAAATTGTACTGATGGGTGGACTTTTCTGATGTGCCTGTGCAGGTTATTTGTGGAGCCTGATCGATGGGATATTTTAACCTTGCACAGTCTACAAGCTGCCTTTGAACTATCAATTAAATTGAAATGAGTCCAAATTTCACTGCGTTTCCTATCCATTTTCTCACCTTTCCACTTTCCACCGTGTTGTTTTTTTCGCTAACTCTCGTCTCCTCGTTTGTTTTGTTTGCGTGCTGCTCAGTGTGCTGCTGTGTGTCTCTTCTCTAACCCCTCCCCCTTCTCTAAACTGCAGCGTGTGCGTGTGTGTGTAAAACCCTCCCCTTCCTCTTCTACCACGGATCTTGACCAATCACATGCGGCTTTAACCGAAGGAGGGGAAAAAAAACAGGAGAAAAAAAAAGTCGGCTCCTATTCGGACCGGCTCCCGATGAGGAGCCGGCTCCCATCGTTTACTTCAAAGAGCCGGCTCGTTCGCGAACGACACATCACTACAACATGACTCATTGAGCACAAAGTGCATACTAGTACTTTGACCTTAAACTGGAGATCAAGGATATCGAATAAATACTCAAACCGCTTGACTTATGGAAAACTCAAGTGAATTCCACAACATTAAGTACACCCCCATCTAATGAGCATCACTGCAAGTCTATTTCACTTTCCGACACCCACATTTGCGCCGATGGGCAATTCAGAGTCTTCGATGAATCAAAGTGCATGGTTTTGTCATGTGGGAGGAGGCCAGAGTCAGAGACAAGGAATATGAAATCGCCACACAGGAAACCGGAGCAGAGATTGTAATGCTCATGGTGAGGCTGGCATGCTTATCAACAGGACACGGTGCTCCATGAATGTGTGCTTTCTCCACATACTCTGGCTTCCAGACAACATTCCAAACGCATACACATAATGTCAACTGAAGACTCAAAATTGTCCACAGGTGTGAATGTGAGTGTGTATAAAGGTTTTTCTAAAGTCTACTCGAGAAAGGTTAAGGGTATTCGGCTTCGGGGTGACATTTCAGGATGACCCTAAAAACACATATCTGAGAAGGGCCAGTACACATTTTGAGTTGGTCAATATGTGAATCATCAAATTCAGAGCTAAAATAAAAAGAGATAGAACACCCTTAGAAATAAAACCCCTGTCTTGAGTATTATTGCTCAGGTCAATGTCCTTGTTAGAGAACAGGAAGTAGTGCAAAACTACCGAAATATTGAACAGCTGGACACATGCATTCAAGTGTTTAGACAAGGTCAAATTAAGTTCACACGTTAAGGTTGTAGTGCATTTAAGGTTCGTCCTGGTATTTCACCGGAATCACAATATATCCCAAATTTGTGTTGAGTAGTGTAATGCGTCCCCCGATTGATACACACCGCTTCTCATGTACAAATGAAGCAATATTTTATCGATCAGTTTGGAGATGGCAACAATAGAGCGACTACAGTATTTGGTTAGCTTCACTGTACAAGCAAACGTAACTAGCTTTAGCTTGAGTGCATGTTCCATACACTGAGACGATCATTATGTTACTTCAAACAGGTAATAACAACAACAACAATAATAATAATAATAATCATAATAGAAGGCGTGCCAGTTCCCGCTTGGTGCTTTGCGGCAATTGTGTATCGTTAACACACCTGAATCTCGACTTGAGGGCCTCCACGACAGTTTCTCGAACTTATTGATCTGATTGGAGCTTTCATCCCGCACCGGCGTAAACATGTTAATGACGCAGCGGCACGGACCGAGGGGTTTCACTTGCGGATGCGGATAGCGAGCCGCCACAACGTCGCTTTGACGAGGAAAACCATTCAAGAGGAAACGTATTGAGAAATAATACAGTTTGAGTTTGCACGCCAGCGGCTGCTGTTGTTAGTGGTGCGTTGCAGTCAGGTGATCCATTCTGACCAATCAGAGGAGACAAGACGCTATGGGTTTATGTTCAAGAGAAGCAAACTGTTGTGTACTGTTAAAAAAAAGACGCGTCATTCCATTTATTTTACGCACCAGCGTAAAAAGAGGGTTTCTTTTTAATATTTGTTGTATTATCAAGAAACGGGAAATAAAGCGTCTTAAAATTTACACTTTTCATGAGATATTTTATTTGTCATCATATATTTTGCTGTTCAGTGCAAGTTTATTACAAATATTTAGGGACTGAAAATCATTAATACTTATTTGCTAGCCGTGTTAGCTGCTTTGCAAAATGAAAAAAAATTCTGATAATGTGAGTAACAGGGTTACACTGGTTTGGTTGTAACACTCTATTCGGATTGAAAACATTTAAGAAATCTGAAAAAAAGAAGGGATTTCCCTTAGGCCGGCCTAATTAACTCAATAGTGTCGTTTTCACAAATGGGTTGCATCTATGCTGTGAGACACCAGTTTAGAGGCCAATTACTACTGTATAAAATATGTCTGTGATAAAATTTAATGGTTTAACAATGACAAGGAAGATACAAACACAGACTTAAGAAGAGTACTGTATTATTTTATCTGTTTTTCTGAACAATTATCACGTTGACGTGCATGCCCCTAGATGGCGTAGTCAAGCCACCCATTCTCAACTGTGGGATTTATATCCACGGGCCTCATTATTAGCACCTGATGAGGCTGCATTTCTCCAAAACGCAAACACAGGCTGCCAGGTGAATATTTAAGAAAGATGGAGGAAACGGACACCAGCAGAAATCCAAGGTCGCTGTAAAGAAGAAAAAAAAAGGTCCTAGAACTATTTTAAGGTATTTATGAATACACTTTAGAATCGTTGTAAAGAACACAGTTCTGGTTTTGTGAAAAGAAACACATACTGTACACCAATCCATTGTCTAATCTCCAGTAGGTCATCTGAAGTCCATCGAGACCTCAAATCTTCTGATGTTAATTCAACACTTCTATATGATTGTGTGTATATGATTCCATACTACCCAGTGTTAAAATAAGATTCAGCAAAGTGTTAAATAGTGTTGACAGTGCAGTAATAATGACACTTATGAGTGTTTAGATTAACACTGATGAGTGTTCATGTCAACGCTATTCAGTTTGGGGGAAATTCCCCAAGCCACACTACCTTAAATAAAATACATAACAAGATTTCAATTCAAACAAATGTCCTGTTGTATTAAATCAATTTCAGACAATATTTGCGATTGTCATCCCTGACCCGTTTAAGCCACTAATATCAGGACAAATCTACTCTTAACACTCTTCAATTTAAGAATAATCTCATAGGACAATTTATGAGACATAAAAAAATCGGGTGTTTGATATTCTTTGTTGGAAGGGAGGAAAATAGGGGCAAAAATAGCTGTCGTTAGCTATTTCCCATTAGGTGTTAGCATTAAGCTAGCAGAACCATAGGCAAAGTTGTCTAGATGCAAATACTCAACAATAATGCAAAGAACAATAAACAACTGGATGTTTTTTTAAATATTTGATTACTATGCTAAGCTGCTGCATGTTGTGAAGTAAACTCACTCACTGCCACCATACCAGAATCAGAATAGATTTCACTGCCAGTTCAGTGGAAAAGACATTCACAAGTAAGATTCTTTTTTTCCCATCTGATGCTTCAACATGACACATAAATAGCAATAATAAAAACACCCTGTGTCTCAAATTTGTGCATGTACGTCATATGAAAAAATTGTCTGAACAATGGCTCGTATTTTTAAAAACTCATGAGTCAGGTTACTCGCATCACTGTCCATATAAATAACAAAATCAGAGAAAGTGATAATTTTCCGGGGGTCTCTTTGTTGTTTCCAGAGCTAAATATAATGAAAGCCCTGCGGGCGAACATACCCCAAAAGTCACACTTGATTTAA
The DNA here is from genome assembly GCF_054856545.1 of Hippocampus guttulatus. Lineage (NCBI taxonomy): Eukaryota > Metazoa > Chordata > Actinopteri > Syngnathiformes > Syngnathidae > Hippocampus > Hippocampus guttulatus. The sequence continues at coordinate 20,136,551 of NC_141264.1, read as the reverse complement.
CAGAGCACACACAATGTGAGAGGATGTGTTTGTCGGTTTCAAATAGATTTTTTTTTAAATGGAGCTCAAGGTCTCAACAGTTTTTCTCTTCCAGACCTCTTGATTACTGCTCATTTGATCAGTGTAATTGCGATTGTAGATTCAAATCATGTGAACAGAAACCCACGTTATTGTTAAGACAAGAAACACACATTTCTGTCAAAGACTGCGGTAAAAAAAAAAAAAAAAAAGGGAGGGAAAAGGGGGGTATTAAAGATCACAACCTCAAATATCAACTGCACACTGTTGCCAAGTCCTGTTGCTATGGAGATTGCATCCTACTGCAGGTGTGAGTAACGACAGAGGAAGTCAACTGTGCTTCCCTCTCTGGCTCTTAATGCTCGACTGTATGCTACATGGGCTCAGTATGCATGTGGGAGCACATGTGAGCGCGCTTCCGTCGCAGACATGCTCGCAAACAGCCCAGAGGTTGAAACATTGAGCTTCTGTTTGAAGTCTCCCTCCATATATGCCCTCTTTCTCTATTACCCAGATCGCCCTCTCACTAATAGGCGCTTATTGTCTTTACGTACATCGTATTTTTACATTCTGCTTGGGGGGTCTGTCCGAAGGCGACAACCGAGGACCTTCTGAACTGTGCAAATGTAACTAAGCCTCATGCAGGGTGTGCAAATAAATATCTGCATGAGTCCAAATCGTGCCAGCAGACATGCAGTGAACTGAGATGGGTTAGTTATTTCAAGGAATCCACTGTAGCAGACTGGCTGGATACAGTATGTTATTCATTGCGAGCAGAAAGGCCTGCCATAATTTGTTGTCTGTATACCTTCGGTGGAGTTCATAATCTCTCGGGATTTACATTTATGTTAAGACACTGATCATGTTAATGATTTCTCACAATAATTAGGAAATAGATCAATATCGATAGGCAACACTTTTTTCTTCTCTGCCAGTTCATGTTTTCAAATAATGACTTGTACAACGTTTCTGTACATGACCACAATGCCCCATCGCTGGTGAGGTATTTTTGGAACTCAAATGGTCCTTGAGGTCTACTTGGCACCCACGGGAGCCACGGTGGTGGCCTCTGGTCTACTAGTAATGCAGATGAATTGCCCTGCGATTGGCTAGTAACAATCAAAAAATAATTTGTCATTTGTTCAATAATTATGGATTAATCATGATCATTGCCACCCGCGATCTGCTATTTTTTCAACAGTTTTCTTCAGCTGTAATTTATTGTGGTGTGCAAGTTGCTAAGGGGTGTTTCTAATAATTTGTTGATCTTATTTAGCTCACGAAAGGGGCACATTCCAATTGCTTCTTTGCCAAAACTGAATGCAAACTACAACTACAATAATTAAGACATTGCCAAGTCTAGTCAATTTTATTTAAATATCCCTCAAAAGAGTCTCGAAAATCATACCACCCAACTTTATTTAAACCACTGAATTGTCAACATATCAGCAAGTATGTCCGTATTCTGGTCTGCATTTCATGTTTCATATATGTTGTTGATTTATTCTCGAAATTTTCAACAAGCATGATGACGATGTACTGTATAAATAACCAGTGATAAATCAATGCATATAATCATGCTATATATCAAAGGTAGAATGCACAGACATCCCGAATGGAAATGGAGGGGTCCATATTTTTGCACAAGCATTACACCCTCGCATTGACTTGTCCAAGTGGATCAGATTTGGAGCTGTTGTTGCGCACTGCAGGCGGCTGCTACTCGCCCTTTGAGTCTAACCGAGGCAGACTGAGGGAGGCTTATTAAACCGTGGGCTGCAGCCTTATTCTGAGGACCACAAAAGTGCACTGCGCAACACAAATAGCTTGCTATAATCTTCACCATCATCTAAATATACAGTACAAACTGCACATGTTAAGATGTAGCAGGCTCTGTGCAGAAGTGTTATTAATAGAGGCTGACATTTTCACAGTTCATGGCTGAATCACTCTTTGCAAGCTTTGGTGAGCCTGCACATTTGTAACATGATGCATAAATATATATTCACCCAAGGCTCTGAATGTGCTCATAATTGCATTCAGAGAGAAAAGACAAAAGATTACCAACTGCAGCGAAAGAGCAATGGGACTTATTCCCCCCCCCCCCCCCGCCATTTACTTCATTTTCTGCGGTTTTAAAGCCGGCGAAGCACAAAGAAAAACAGGAAGGAGGGGTGGGGGGGAACCCGAGGTTTAAACAGAGCAAATTACTTCAATAATTGTCAAGTTTTGCATCATCCAGTTCCGGTCAAGTACAAGTCCGCCCGAGTGAAGTTTGCATGTTCTCCGACTGCTTTCTTGAGGCCCCCCCCCCTCCCCCCGCTTCCTTCCACACTCATAAAAACATGTCTGTTAGGTTCAGGTGACCAGTCCAGGGTTTACCTCACCTGTCATTCAAAGTCAGCTCGCATTATTTCAGGTTCAACCCCAATAAGGATAACAACTACAGTAAACTCCCCTCCATCACGAGGGTAAAATTCACGTTAATAGAAATATCCTATCTAAACATTCCCTATCGGCGTGTTTTTCAAGCATTTATGGCACTTACTTTAAGATTTTTAAACGCACTTTAAAATAGTACAAACATTCAAAAACAATATATTGAGACAAAAATACTGTACTTACTGATAGATGTGCTTGCAGAAAAATAAGCCTTTTTTTCCAAACTAGTAAACTTTACTCATCAATAATCATGCCCAAAGGTGGGTAGATTATAAATAAAAAGTTTTCTGTAGCCATAAAATGCAGGATGATAGAGGATTGAGAAATTCAATCATCTCTAATCTCTTCTGTAAAAGAGGCAAATTTACAGTAAAACAATCTTGTACCGCCACAAAATAAATACCGTTGAATTGTAACTGTACAAAAATAATAAGAATCCCAAATAGCAGGCCCAGGAACCTGGAACCGGCAATGGAGGATGCTTTACTGTATAGGAAATGCTTGTAGGCATGTCAGTGGCATGCAAAGAACCGTTGTTGCCCAGAAGTGAGCACACGCAGCTGATGCCCATTCAAAAACGATCCTTGATGGGGTGTGGGGGTGTAGATGGAAGATTTTGCCATTCACTGTTAATACACATCCGTCATCTGATGCACTTAGTGCTCATCCGTCCAAGATGAATGCCACTTCCAATGGTTTTATGTCCCTTGAGAAATGCAAAATGATGTGTGCCGGGGGTCCCTGCCCCTTTGTACGCCTGATGTTATATAAAAAAGTCCAAACAGGTAAGTCATTTGGTCAATTTTGCTGACTCCAACAGTGAATGTCAGAAAACGACTGTCATAAAACTGCAGACTGAAAGCTCAAGACAAAAAAAAAAAAAGCCAGGATGATGATTCTGGATATGTTATTGACAGAATGCCGTTTTATTGAAAGGACCCGCCAACAATGCTACCACCCAACGTGGCCCTGGTGAGTGATAGCCCTCTGCCAAGATAGGACGGTTAAGGCTCATTAGTCCCAATTGATGATCTTGATGATCGGGCCTGCCCGAGCAAGAAGGCAGCCCATAGAAAAGGTCAGCGTATGGATCTTAATCTGACATCACTAACCCGCCTTGTACAGGCGGCATCTGTCATGCTCCCATTTTATCTAGACATTGACTGAGTAGTGGGGGAGCCCTTGTTGGTGATACTTCCTGCAGTGCGTCCCTCCACTCCACTGTTTGATTTCTACATGAATGCAGTGCACATGGCGCAAGCATCTCACGTTGCTGCCGAACACCATGAACAATAACGCCAGGTCGACAGTCACCTTAATTTGGCGGCGATGTACTCACTAAAATGATCACTTGCAAACCATTGGCAAGTTTTGTGGGTGAACTTAATTTGTCAAGTCAAGTCAACAGTATTTATAGAGCACTTTCAAACAGCCATCGCTGCATACAAAGTGCTGTACATGGAGCAATTTAACATGCACAATAAACAGTAAGACAAATCGGTAATAAAGGCGGTAGAAAGCACCAAACGGTAAAACCAAGAACAAATCTAAGTCATGCTGAGTCGAATGCCAAAGAATACAAGTGAGTTTTGAGGAGGGTTTTGAAGATGGGCAGCGAGGAGGCTTGCCGAATGTTCAGTGGGAGGTCATTCCAGAGAGAGGGACCAGCAACAGAAAAGGCTCGATCCCCTCTGAGCCTCAGTTTAGTTCTTGGTACTTCTAATAAAGTCTGGTCCACAGACCTGAGGCGCCGGGCAGGTGTGTAGGGGCGGATGAGCTCAGAGAGGTAAGGTGGCGCGAGATTATTCAGAGATTTGAAAACAAATAAGAGGATCTTGAAAATAACTCTAAAATGAATGGGGAGCCAGTGAAGGGATGCCAGAGTAGGAGTTATGTGCTCCCTCTTACGAGTACCAGTCAAAAGGCGAGCAGCGGCATTCTGGACCAGCTGAAGGCGCTTAATGGAGTTTAATTTGATAATAAAACTAGACGGGTGCGCCAAATATTTCGGATGTACGGAGCCCTACGGATGAAAAAAAAAAAAGGGAAAAAAATTCCAGGTCGAAAAGCTGAGTTAAGTTGACAGAAAATGGGAGGGTCCACAAAATAAGCGATGCTTCCAGTAGGAAGACGGCAGTTATGTAATAGAGGGGGGCTTGTTTACGTGTCCCCTCTGAGTTCATGTTAGCTGATAGAAGACACCCTGCCTTCGCTGCTCTTCTTGGCTTCTGCCACATTGCATTTGTGTCTTTATTCAGAGTGACTGGTAATTGGCCTACTTTCAGGCCAGTGTTTGTCTCCTATGTGCATTGTACAGTAGAGAGAGGACACAAGATTTGGAAGTACAACGGTGCTTTTCAAAACCCTGTAAAATGAATTGACAGATTTGCTTCTAAATTATATACTGTATTTTTAAAGGTTGCTGAAAACATTTGCAAAGATGTCAAATTCTGTGAAAAACGACTGAATCATCTAGATGCTGAATATACACAATACCAAAAAATCTCCATTATACAAGTAGATTTTTCCAATTTATGTTTTTGGGGGCGGCCAGAACGCTGTTGCGTCACATGTACGGCGCTGTTGCGCGCTTTGAAGTCATCGCACCTCCATTGTGTAAGAATTTGAGATTATCGAATATCTGTAGCTATAGCTAGCTAGTAGTGGCAACATGCTAGTTAGCTAGCTATGTCTTCACCCGCGAAGTGCATCTTCTCTTGGAATAGTATGCTGGTATGGCCTCATATTTACAGCGAGGAAAATGCCAGTGGTATATTCCATCCACCGGATACTTTCAGCAGATCTACGGTTCAAACATGTACAGCAGTTATAGTAGGCATCAGAAAGATGCTAGATGGAGGCGCATTTTTCTTGGTCAAAGAAATGGTAATTCCTTGTTACGGTTGACAATAGATTGGCTTGTGGTTTCAGTGGATACGCTGTTTGAGATTGGAGCGATTTTGAAGCTATTTACTCATACATACTCACCCATTTTTGAGTCATTCAACTATTTATTTTTCCCCTAACAGGGCGCTTTTAGGAAAGCTTTTTTTGTCCTTCCTGTGCAAAAAAACATAATTCTCATTAAGTAATTTGAAACACTGACTCAGGAATTCATTTTCAAAAGAGGGATCATACGTGTGCACCTCTATTACAACACAACAAATTCCACCACTAGTAACACTGTATGCATGGGAACTATTAAGTCCAATAAAATATATTGTTGTTGGATGTCAAATGCTTGGTCAAATACTTTTTTGGGGGCAAATGGCAACACAGTACATCTAAACATAGTACAAATGTTCTTCTGTGTATCGTGTATAGGTAACTAACTGTACTGTATGTATCTTTTTAAGGAGCGATGATGGGTTTGCATCCACACCCACTGTTGGCCGCATCATTTAAAGGAATGGGGCCAACACTAAAACTCTCGGAGATCGAAACTGTAAAGTCAACAGTATCAGGCATTTTACTTTCAAGGTGAAGCTGACCCCAAACTCACGAGTTGAAAAGTTGACAAAGCTCAGCAAAGGACAGCTGGTAATGTTTAATCACAGGAGGAGTTTTCCCTGTGAGGCATGCAGATCTTCCTTTCACTTTGTGACAGTCACAGCCGGCCTGCTCCACCTGGACTCGCACAACCCTGAACCTCAGGCCAAAGGCACAACTTTTCACCCTCTAATGAACTAAGATTAATAAGGGGTAGGATAAGATATTGGATGAAGCAAAACGTCTGTTACTGAGATGGAGTGTTGAAGGTGAGATGAGATCTAAACATTTAAAACAATAACATACAGGCAGGTAGGTCCGCTGCATGCGCCACATGCATCCACATAGTCGTGCTACGTCCGTGAGTGAAAGTAGTATGTTAAAATGCTTTTACATCTTTCGAGATTATATTTGTACATTGTCCCATTTTCAAATATCCTACATATCCTAATTTAAGTAGAAAATAATAACAACCTTGTGCAAAAATGCGCACCCATCGTACAGTGCAGTACATTGCATATTGCATATCAAATACTTATTAAAATGCAAAATAATATCTGATGCATATTTGTATGTGAAAACTTAGTATGGTGTTGCTAAATGATAAAACTATGACAGAGGTGGATAGACGAAAGAAAGACATCAAGGTCCAGGAAATTGTTCCATGAAACCCAGCAATCTATTTTTCGCATTTCTCTTTGCTCCTGCTACATGTGTGTGGATGTCGATGTTTATTTAATTTGTTTGCGTCCCATCAGATTTCAAGCCTCTGTATTGCCATTTCAATCTATCTATCTAAATATAGACATATATTTAGGCACTTATTGTGCATAATGGTGGCTTTTTTTCTGTTGTTCCACTGCACACACTCATCCTCAATCATGCACTTGTTCTTTTGTTTCCTTTTTGGAGGCGCCACTGAGTGTTACATTCAATTACAGACCTGCTGTGGCTGCACGCGCTCCAACCTGGCGAGATGGCGAGAGCACACATCACAATGGTTTGGGCCGCAGCCAAGAGCTGGGATCTTGCCACAGCCTGGCTCGGTCCGGCTCGACCTGGATCGGCAGCGCTCCAAGATGGGCCCATCGCAGACACTCCTCCACGTGTCTCTACGTCTCCTTGGCACACTCAGGTCAGCAGAAAGGGAATGTAACACACATTGTTGGCCCCGGCGCTCTATTATTCATGTCCTGCTCCCAGAATAGCGTACTCAAACAGTACACAGTGTTTCATATGACATAGAAAAAAAACCCATATACAGCGAAAAGCTGAACATTTCCGGACCAAATAGGTGGCTTTTGTTAACAGCAAAGAAATAGCATTGATTGGCACTTTTATGAGATGATGGATATTCTTTTCAAAATGCCCCACCTGGCAGGTTATGTGCCCCGCTTGTGTGCTGTCCTGTGTGCCTGCAGTGAGTGCCTTACTTAAAAAAAGGTGGCAATTCCCTCTTGTTGGTGAATACTCACCCATCCAGCCATGAACTCTGCATGTGCACCAAGCCAGACATCCCGCCTGCATGTGACTAAAACTCGGCGGTCTCTGGGGAAGCTGGAACATCTCGGCACTGTTATACAACCAACACGTGGGTGCATTTGTCTACAATATAACATTGCAGAGATGTGAGTATCGTAGCTCCCTTTACAGTTTGGCTCGACATGCACTTTGGAACTGCAGCTGTACAGGCAGAGAAGTTGCATCGACACGTACTCCGGTACTTGGTTTACGATGGAGGTCCTAGTAGTAGTAGTATAGTAGTAGTAGTAACCTGAACTCGAAACCTTCATTTGTACAATACAGTACTGTTGAGTGCAATTTTTCATGTGGAAAAAACACACACACAAATAGAATTTGGATGTTTTTTGTTGTTGAAGGGACGGGAATGGATTAATGGCACAATCTGAAGGCAACATTGTATTTTCATGAAAAAAAAAATCTATGCCATAAATATAATAAAAAAAGAAAAACAGTCCCAAGTTGGACTGTGCCACCTTTATAATCATGATTCTGTGACCAAACTGAATTGAACCACAAGCGTGAAAAACTGTCTTACCAATCAAACTAAATTGTTCAGTCAAAATTAAGCATTTTGGATCAGATCGGCGCGGCAGTACAGTCACAGTACAGTCAGAACGTCATGTCTGGTGTGTCCACTACCCGCCGCCCCCCACCACCACCCCCCAAAACCTTGTGAGCTGTGATTGACAGGTGGGCTAAACAGTCTTGACAGCGGAGAATGAGGCTGCGTTGAGAGGGAGCAGCAGTACGAGCATGTCTGCCTGCCATATCGGAGATGACACGGCAAACCCCTGTTCCTTATTTACAAACTCCAAACTAGTTTGTACTGTAACTCAGACCATCAGGTCCTGCCAGGCCACTGTACCCCCCCTGTGTGATTATTCTGACCACAACACAACACCAAACACTCTTCCCTGCAGTTGCTCTCATTAGTTCAGAATGAATATCCATGAATTTTGTGTCAGCTGCACACTAGAGGAAGACTTAAGGGGCCAGAGAGTCCCCAAGTGCACCGTTGGTTTGTTCAAGTGCCACGCCTTCACATCTACTTGACACATCGGGAGCGTGATCGAAGAATATCGCAGCATGCAAACGTCAGATGACAAAAAAACAGGAGGCATATAGTGAACCCCCGTTTGTCATGAGGAACACGTTCCTGAATGCTTGGAACACATTTCAAAGACATTTTTCACCTTGGCATGTTGTCACTATGATATACAATTAACTTGATCAAATTGACCAATAGGGAAGGGATAATGTATGTAGAGCCCTTGCAATATGGAGAGGTCGTTTAATAATTACACTGTTGCAATTACAAAAAGCCCAACGTAGACATAAGAAATCGCAGGCCGATTGTATAATTAAACGTAGCGACAATGGAGATGCTGGTTAGCCCCACGACATCCCTGAGTCATGTGATGTGGATTCAGACAATGACAGAACATTATAGTCACTTACAAAGACTTCTTTTTTTTTTTTTTTCTGTCCAGGCTTTGATTTTGTCGAGTCGCTGCGTCTGGACGTGAGCCGTGTCTTATTTCAATTAGCAAGTTTTCCACGGTTGACATATTTTAAAAAATACTTTCGAATTTTGGGGGGGATTTTTTTTAAAAATTTATCGTCGTTACATGTCGAAAAATTCAGAGTTCTTTTCAAAAGAAAATCATGTTTGAATACATTTATTTTTCCCACAATGCAATTTAATGGCCATCTATTATACAAAGATTCTTCGCTATTCGCTATCCCCCGTGAATAGCGGGTGCAGACTGTACAGCTATTTTTCAGGAAAGCGATTTGTCTCACGGTGCAAAGAGAAAATTGTGGAGAATGAAAGGAACAGCGCATCATGATCCACCAGGTCACGTGTTAAACGTAGTGGCAGTCGCAATGTTGCTTATGTAACATCCTCACCGATGTGTAACAATGCAGTTGCTGCTGATGACAGGAAAAAAACAAAGATGGATCCTTTTCCTGTGATGTCATACGCCGCCATGTTGACGCAGTGGGTTAGCGTGTAAAAGCAAAAAAACCTCAATGTATAGGTTTGCCATGTAGAAAATGTTGTATTGCTTGGATTCTTCGATGACATCACATACTGCCTGGCTACTGTCTTCATTAGAACTGCCAAGAGGCCAATGAAACATTGGCAGATGCCAACTTGAATCAAGCACACTTTGATTTTCTTCAACTCTGCTTTTTGTCCCAACTCTACTGCATTGCAGAGCCGCTCCCGACCCAACCCAACCACTCACATGCACGCGCACACACACGCACACAAGCACACACACACACACACACGCACGCATGCACATCACTCCGTTCCTCTGAAGTAAAACTAATCCAGATTGTTAAACATGGCATCATGCTTTAAAAGGATTTAAGATGCCTGTTTAGGTTTGCTCTTCCACTAGGCTGTGACTGCCACAACTTATTTTGTCTCTACACGGCAACGGGCATGAGGGAGCCCCGCACATATAAAGCCAAGTCGTGTGTTTCTAAAAAAAAGGAAGGAAGGAGTAATTAGTAAATGTCATTTGAGAAGGGTATGGCGAATTAGAAGCGTGCTGGATCATGTAATTAGGACCTCAGCCTTCTCATGGGCGACGATGGGAAGGACACCACGGCAGGCAGCATCCTCTGTGACAGCAGCGGAAAACACCAGATGACACACACGCGTGCGCGCGCACGCACACACACACACACACACACACACACAACTGTGACAGAAAGACATTCCCGCTGGCTTATATACACACACATGCACACATGCAGGGACAGATCACACTGTGTCCAACAAGACTGACAGTGATGCCTGACTGTTTTGGCGTGGAATCCCCCCCCCCACCCCCCCCTAGCCATGTTCCACATATCTGGCCACATATCTTGAACGTCCCATTTGAAAGGCAGCATGTGGAGCTGAAGCAATGAACAATCTAATTTCTGCATGAAAAAATGTTCCCAATAATGTCAACAAAGATTTCAATTTTCTTCAGTTCGGTGTGGATTTTTAAACTTGAACTAATTTCAGCTAATTTTGCAATTAGGAATGGAAAATAGTCAACTATTCGTCATAAAAGAGGCTTCACACTGTTTAATGCCAGTCCCAGTTGAATTTACTCTCAAAGTTAACATAAAATTAAGAGAATTACGTCATATTTTAAAATAAACCACATACTGTGTAGTCTTACCCTAGGAAAGTCCACTTAGCTTAATGCTAACGGAACAATGCAAAACATACTGGCCCTGTTAGCGTTAGCATCGATAGTCCCAGTTTCAGACATCTTCAAGGAATGGAAATCTGAAGTTACAGTACTTAGTTTTTATCATATGTGTGTAGTCAATGTAAAGTTATTGTCAAGCCTTACGTTTCCACCCTGTCAAAGTAAAATATCAACTCATATAAAAGCCTTTCACTAAATGTATAAAGGATTTATTAGACCGAAAACAGTTAGCATGCTAACTGAATCCTATTACAAAGTCAAGTTTTCGTTGTTGTCAGCTTCACCTATTCTCTCCTTGGAAACACACACTCGCTTATTCGTAAACTAACACTGAAGACAATTCAGTCATTTTCTTCACTGATTGCCGGCATCGTCTTGACACGTCTGATTTTAAAGCACAGGGAGCTACTAACTAAATGAAAAAAAACAGACTTATCAGCAAAGACTCAGCAGAACTTGCAGGGGGCGGAGGAGGGAGGGTGGATTTATGGTGAAATAGATTGGAGACAGAAAGGATAACAATGGGGATGTGGTAATAAATAAATCTCTATAAGAAGTCGCCCAAGGACTGATGGCAGCAGATTAGAGACTGTGCCTTTTAAACAAATTGGATGATGAGGGAGGCAGATCGACTGTTTTGCTTGTTCATGTTTTTTTTAAATCATGGAGCTACTACTCAGCCCAAAAAATATATATATTTTCCATCCTACGTGATGTCATTGTGCTAACGCGGCACATTCCATCGTTTTTTCGAGTATATCTCGCTCCTAATTGTTTTCGGTGTAAAATTTGGGGAAACGATATTTACTATGTATACCGCTTGTTGGATCAAACCTTTGACCGTGCTGGGTCAAATGCTCAACTCAATGCACTGGATATAAATATCCCAGCATCGGTTCGGTCCCTTTTGGACCCAGCACTGGGTTCGCTGTTTCACACATATTTTCACATGCACTGGTCAAATTCTGTAATCTAAATGTGAATCGTTGTTGCTCGACAGTATATGTGCCCTGTAAAAGACTGGCGACCAGTCCAAGGTGTACCCTGCCTCTCACCCACAACCCAAATGAGGACAAATTCTCTTCACACCCCCCTCCCTAAAAAAAAAAATAAAAAAGACAGAAGGAGTTTCCATCATCACTAATGTATGATTTCTATAGTTCCATTTGGCCTATTGCGTTTCTCCCGATCTATATTTGCAATGGTTCTGAGAAGTATCAGACTGATACAATCAATATTTCCAGATTGATATCCTCAGATACGACAGAGTTAACATCGGATGGCAGTTTCACTTCTTTGATCCCGTTCTAACTGCATCTGCTATCGACTGCAGCCTGATTTACACTTTGGACAGTTTTAGCTCCACAATGCAGCAAATGTGCTTTGCCCACCTCAAAAAGGAAACTCTGTTGCTTTTACAGGTTTGATTCTTCTTTAAGTTAACTTCAAATAGTAGAAAACACTGCTTTCTTTCCATTCACGTGAGGGGAGGAGGGGGGGGGCAGCTTAACATGTTTAACGGTAATACTTGGGGGTGACCAGTGCATCTTGTTTAATTGGTGTGATGGAGCAACTCTGACAGCATGAATCAACGCATGGCTATGCTCCTGCATCTCAAATTTTTGCTCGCAATTAAAAAACAAACAAAAAAACTGCCGGATGATGGCTCGTATTTGGAAACACTATCAAAGCACACCTGTATAAGCAACATACTGTATTCTTCTGGAGATTTAGTAGCGCAAAAGTGGTTTCCAAAAAGTCAGTCCGGTCGAATAATTGCACCGATTGGATCTAATTCTCTGACAGAAGTACAACAAATGTGTCTTTTGGGGGAGGTTGGGTGGTGGGGAGGGTGGGGGCGGGGGATGAGTGGTGGGAGGACTTGGTGCAGCATGTTGTGGTGTGGTCCCTTTCCGAGGTGCTGAAATCTGCTTCCCCAAGCATGCGTCATGTGACCTGAGCCAGCTCTGCCTCGCTCAGCAGCCAGCCAGCCAGCCAGCCAGCCTGCTGCTTTCTGGAGATTTTTTTTTCTCCTCTTTCTTTCTTTCCATGGGGGGAGAGCGCACAACCTCCCGCTTTCATTCCCCCTTCCTCATCATCTTTTCTCTCTGTCACCCGCGGACAATGTGGACCAGCGAGGGGTCCTTTTCACAATGCAGCTCTTGCTTTTTCACTTAAAAGTCTTATCTTTGCGGCTACCCTCTTTTTCCCTTCGCGGGGCTATTGGAGAGATGATGTAAGGACGGTGTAAGCGCGCACGCTGAAGTCAGCCTCTCCACCAAAAATGCAGAAGGGAATACGGCTGAATGACGGGCATGTCACCTACCTGGGGCTTTTGGCGAAGAAGGACGGAACAAGACGCGGGTGCTTGAGCAAGAAGAGCTCGGACAACACCAAATGGCACACCAAGTGGTTCGCGCTTTTGCAAAACATGCTCTTTTATTTCGAGAACGAGTCCAGCTCTCGTCCCTCGGGATTGTACCTGTTGGAGGGATGCATATGCGACAGAGCGCCTTCGCCCAAACCTTCGCTCTCTGCCAAGGAGTGTTTGGAAAAGCAGGTGTGCGCGCAAACACTGGCACATGCACACACACACACGCGCGCGCGCGCTTGCGTTGTTTTAAAGGCTGATTGGTATCTTTAAGCATGTGTTTTCCTTTTCATTTAACGCATTCACGTGTTTTTGTCTTGTGAGATACAAGATGACCTCAATATAGCTCGGGGGTGGGGTGGGGGGGCGGCAGCACGAGGTTGCAGGTTGCCGTCTTGCGCGTTATGTAATCCATGCATAGCATTAATGATGAGGTAACAATATTATCACCTCATGCCAATGCCTGCTGCAGTGTTCTGGGTTTTTTTTTTTGTGCATGCAGCAAAGCAGCGGTTAATCCATTAAAAAAATACATATAATATATTGTACAGTGTTTGGTAATGCAGATGAAAAATGTGTGAATGTGTCGTGTGATGGTTTTTGCATTGTTCGTTCACTTTTTTTTCGATTAAAAAAGTGTTATATTTTCGGGGTTTAAAAAAAAAGTTGTGGTTGAAACAGTGTCATCGTGTGGTGAAAATGTTTATTGGAGACAAAAAAAAAGACACAGCAGGGGTTCCACTGATCAGTCAACTCTGATTTAAGAGCCCTGAATAGATTTCCTTTCAATAAAATGGATCATGAAAACCAACACAAACAAAGAGCAGCACAAAAGCGCCCCAAATGTACAACGATGAGATGATATGATGATATGATGGTGTATGCATTTGTGTTTTAACTAACCCAGCAGGCATCACTTAACATTGTGGAGCACACATGCTTTGACTTTACAAATTAACAAGGCCGGGTGGATGCATTGATGTCATCTCATTGCAAAATTAGAACGATAAATATGAAAACGATCCGCCTGGCCTGTGAATAAACGTGTTGTGAACATTGACGTCAACGGCAGGATGAGGCTGAGATCCAAAGTGAGTTCTGGCTCTTGCTGAGAACATCTGTCTGGTGCTGATCCAGCACAATGCAGCACATCTCACGAATATCAATTTTGCAATAAACATTATGAAGACATACAATATAAACAAGCAAAATCACCCGCTCTTGTTTTCTTACATTTTTCATCCACTTATCTTCTACTCCATAGAGCCTACATGATTTATTCCAGCGGAATAGGCATTGAAGCCCAGGGTTTCTATGGTGACGCTTATTTTGCATCCTAAAGAACGACACGGCGGGAAGGGCTGCGATCAACTGGAAGGCTCAAGTTGACTTGTCACACGTCGGTGCTGTAATCAGTATTTGATTGATGGGTCCAATTTGATAGCCGCACTTCTCAGGCGGCTCACAGAACACAACAGAACTTGATCACACAGCGCAAAGTGATCCAGCTACATTTTGGGTGGGGGGGGGGGAGGGGGTAGATGGGGAGCTAGAATAAAATAAAACTTTGTTACTGTTGCATAACAATGGCAGGCAGCAAACGGCAAAAGGAGCTGCGGAAAATTGTTCACCCGTGCAACAAGAAATAGATGCATAGTACAAAAATATACTTGTTTTTTTTGTTAAATGCTTCTTATATTCAGAAATATTTTGTACTTTCAAGTTAAGTGCCATTAAAATGAAAAGCAATATGTTTTGCTGGAGCAGTCATATTTTCTTTGAAGAATAGTACACATCTTATGCCAGGGGCATATATAATCATCCATATGTCAAAGTGAAAATATCATTATGAGTCATAGTGTATGTAGTGATATAAATAGGAATGTACATATAATATGAATATTAATGTCGATGCATTGACACGACAATAGATGATGTTTATTGCTTGAGATTGACGTAAGACTGACTGCAAGAAGACTCACTCGCAGAAGTGGGTAATGTGCTATATTTAGTGTTAAATTTACTTGAGCAACTTTTTGGCTAAGCTGTGCTTGTTTAACTCATTTTAATGCAACATCCTCATCGTTTTTCTTGAGTGTTTTTGTGAAGAAGAAATGCTACTTTTAGTCTGTTACATTGAGCTGTGCATCCTATTCGCTATTTGTATTTTTGTGCAATTGATTAAGGCTTGCTGAGCTTATTTTTTAAATTACTTTGAGAGATTTTATTCTCCATTTCGCCAATCACAGATCCAGGCAGACTATGCTGAAAAAAAAAGTGGTGTGTTCAATACACACAATTTTATTTCATCATGTGAAATAAAATCATCTGAAGCCAGATCAATTTTTTTTAAGTAGACTATACATTTAGTGATATTATGTATGAATAAATTCAACAACTTTTTTACAGTGTGGATAGAAACGAAGCGACAGAAATCTATACCTTACATTCCACAAAAAAAAAAGAAAAAAAAAAGAACTTGTTGCCATGTGCTGTGGTTTATGCCACCTTAAAAATGTCCACATTTCAGCCTACAAGCACTCCTGTTAAAATCTGAGAAATATACGACAGGCTGTTCCCTATTTATTAGGCCCTCAGAGGGACATCATAAATAAGGCTTAGGCGCTGGTCACCACTGGGATGTTATTGTTGAGAGGCTGTCTCGGTCTGCGTTTGGGAAACATAATTTCTGTGAACTACAACTGTAGAGGAGGTGAGTGGTCCTCTGATCCAATCAGACCTGTTGGAGATCTCTGAGCCTCACTGGAGAAAGGGTTGTGTGCTTTCAAAAGAAGCAGTGGGGAAAAGCAATCTGCAGTGTACTTGAATCGTTCTCAAGTAATCCGACTCAAGTAATTCTTTGGTGTGCTGCTTTTAACCTTTGGGGGTCACATATAAAGTAACTGTACTCTTATCTGTGTAAAATTTTTGGCTGCTCTTGCCACCTCTGCTCACTAGACACCTCATTAGGTACGCCTACACAATCTAACGGGAGCTGCCTTCCAAAGATAACAATCGACTGCTTTAGCAGCTATCAATTTCACATTATGTTAATTGCAGTTGAGGTTGTGGTTGTTAGAAACAACTCCCACCATGATGCAGTAGAGTTTTACAGTGAAAACAAATCAAATACCTGTTGAAATGGATAATTTGTAAAAGTAGAATTTTGAAGATGATTCTTGTATTGAATATGATCATCCATCCATCCATTTTCCGATCCGTTTTATCCTCACGGGGTGCTGGAGCCTATCCCAGCCGTCTTCGGGCAGTAGGCGGGGCACACCCTGAACTGAGTACCAGCCAATCACAGGGCACACGGAGACGAACAACCATCCACGCCCACACTCGCACAATTTAGAGTTCCTACTTGGCCCTTTTTTCTCCGCCATCAATTCCAGATCATTTCATATTTGTTGCCAAACCCCTTTCAAAATCAAAATGCCAATGATTGTTAATATCTGTCCATTTCTCTTCGTTTTATGCTATGAATTAAGAGGTACCAACTTATTCAAAAAACTCAAAACAAGAACAAACATCAAGCAAAGAAGTGTATCTGTCAAAGGTGTCAATCTGTGGAATAATTTCGAAACAGACCTGAAAATGAGTAAATCGCTTGCTGAGTTCCAAAACAATTTTTTTTAAAAATAGTACAAACAACCTACATCAATCAGAGTTAAGGTGATAAATTCTAAACATTAATTAAAGATAATAATAAATCTGAATTACGTTGATCAATAGATAGGTACTGCAATAGAGAAAATTGACACAAGAGTGCCAGGGTGTGTATGTATAAAATCCCGATACAAACCAAAAGTTGTAAAAATATCACGGTTAAGGGTAAAGCATGAGCCTTAATGGAGACTTCTTTCTTCTTTCTTTCTTTTCTGATTGATATAAAAATGATCTATTTATACATAAACACATAACACGGGGTAGGACTAGTTACGTTTTTTACTACTCCCTTGAACATAATAATTGTGTTGAATGATGACTGATTCTCTTTCCTTTTTACTATTTGACTTACCTTACTTTCTGTCAAATTATTACTTTATATGTTTTATGTTCAATAAACAAACGAAACGAATCAAAGTTTTCCATCAATCGGTGGGTCAATAAAATGTAAACACTCCAACGCAAGGGTGGGTATGCCATTATATTATGAGGTGATGACACATTTCTATGGTTTCACAGCTATCACTGGCACTCCGAGGGCAACCATAAACGTAGTGTGGCCCAAAATGACCACTAGCATTCAACTAGAGGCCCAAAGCCTTTGCTTTCAAAATCATCTCCTTTCACACATCCCCGACTCTTGAGGACCTGTAATGATTTTAAAGCCATATGAACTCAACCATAAATGGGAATCAAGTAGCAGACAGCGTGTTTGGCATTGCCTCTCGCCAGACACTTTGGAAGACGGACCAGCAGTGGGGAGGAAAAGTACAGCAACATGCGTGACTCTCTGCCAGAAATAGATCCTCTTTGACACTAGGATGAATACCTAATGAAAGTCAAGATGGAGGAGCAGTCAGCCATAAATAATGATCAGTTGCAGATTGATAGGCGCCTGTTGAAACTGTGCGGGCCAAAGGTTAGAATAGATGCCACATTCACGCGACTCTGTCAGAAACACGGCTAGCGATGGAAAGCTTCGGAAGGTTTTCAAAGAGTAAACAGAGGAGCGTCCCTCCAGTTGGAAAAAAAGATGACGTCGTTTCATGGAGATTGAAGAACTCGTACGTCGAAAACAGCTCAATTGGCAGATCATCAACCGTTTCCAATTAGTTGCTGCTGCAGCGCGAGAAAGCAAGTCCCGCTCCTCAAAATTCGAGTGACACCACAAAACGCAAAAAACAGCCCGACCGTTCACGTCGAGCCGAGTTGCTAGGAAACAGGTATCGTACGGTTACATAATTGGCCGTGGTTCCAGCCTCCATGTCTTATGGCATTTCCTCCTGGGAACTAAGAGACATCCCAGGAATGGAGCTGGGGGAGGCTTCCCTCTCTGAGCTCTATCCATCCATTACACGGGTGGGCGATGATGAAGAAGATGTGGCTTCCCCGGGCTGCCGTGTTGCTTCTAAATCTGCTCCGTAACGCGTGCGGCAGCCAGAGCACCAAAGCAAATGCAAAGACATAAGCATCTTTATTCAAGCCGGTACTCGGGGAGCTTCAGCTACAGCACAGGCAGCAAACAAAAGGCCTGACGACCAGATCTGACCCGCCACATCCTTTTTTGTGCCGCACTAAATCAAGTTAAGTGCGTCTGCTTCATGATTCTTGCTAAATCCATTCCTCAGGATGACAGAATTTGACCGGTATTGCATTTTTCTCTGCTTTTTTTTTTCAAATGCACATTTTCTAGTATGTTGTCTTGAAGCTGCTAGTAAGATTTGAAAGTAGTCTCATTTCATCCCCGCGCAAATCTCTGTCCCAAAAAAATGACCCCAGCTCTATAACGCATATGCATGGTGGATTGCCAAATACGAAATGTCACCAGTTTGATGATGCCATTTTCAGAAGGTACAATCAATGAAAACATGACACAGGTGATCAATTTACCTGATGACCCAATATCGCGCTTATGGTTGGAATGGGCCATACGTAGTCATCTGATGCCAGGCAGGTGGCTCTTGTAAAAAAATGACGTTTCATGTACAATTCACCGAGGGTAATAGCAAAGAATGGGAATCTGAAGGGCAGATAGAAGCATTTTCAAATGGTACACATGTGCTGGGATAGTTATCATGCTGCAAAAGTGCGTCCCATGCCTCCTCGTCAGGTCTCGACGAAGGTAGGCAATGATTTTCACAAACTCATGTGTGCACTTCATTTTTCAGTTTCGTTCGTCGAAGGGACCGTTGTGGCTGTTGCTCACTATGGCATGCATGTGTAAGTGCGTGGTTATGCGCGCGTGGGCTCGAACGGGTCGATCGTGGAAGGTTGTTTGATTGAAAAGTAGATCTTCGGTCAAAAAATGTTGGGCATCCATGCTCTAAGGATGCACTGCAGAGAAAAAAAAGAAATGTATTCATAAAGGCTCATTGTGTATTTCTAGCAGGCTAATATAGCTAATGTAGATAAATACAGCATATGTTGACTTCATTAAAAGGCGTATGGAAGGCTTTTCATTGTTTGCAGCTCCAGACATTGCACTGTTTTCGTTTTTTTTTTGTTTGTTTGTTCTTGGTTTGGGTTTTTTTGGTCCGAAATGGGTCTTTCAAGATTCTGAGTTGCCAACCCCTGCCCTGACCCTGAACCCAAATCCTAACCCTAACCCCTAAATGTAATACAAACCCGAACCCTTAACCCTAACCCCTAACCCTACCCTAATTCTGAACCCTAACCCTTAACCCCAAACCAACCCCAACACTAACCCCTAACCCCTAACCCTAACCCCGAATCCCAACTCTGACCCTAACCCTAAACCATAACCACTAACCTCAACCTTAACCCTAGCCCTAACTCTAACCCTAACAAACTAACCCTAACCCTAACCTTAACCCCTAACCTGAGCCCTAACCCCTAACCCCCAACCCTAACCATAACTGTAACCCTTACTCTAACATAAACCCTTTTTTTTTATGATTTCAAATAGGATGTGTGTGTGTGTGTGTGTGTGTGTGTGTGTGTGTGTGTGTGTGTGTGTATGTGCGTGTGTGTGTACGTGCATCTGACAGTAACAGAAACTTGGCCACTGATTTCAAAATAAATTGCCATCAACAGTATACAGTGGAGGTTTTGTGTTCCTGGTCCTGCTATTTTACAGATTTTTTTTCTTTTTTCTTTTTGGTACAATTTCGATAACTCCCAAATTATATCATCTCTTTTTTTTTCTCCCTCTTGTTTATTTTTGTGTAAGTCCACTGTTGGTCACTAGATGTTTTCACTGTAAATTTGGAAGAAGAAGCCGGAAAAATGAAAAGTATTTCAAGCTCAGCCGAGTGTTACATTACATTGATGGCTGTGAAATCATCATTAATCCTCCTTTTTTACACCTACAGAAAACAGCAGCTGTAGGTTGATTTTAAGTTGATTTTGTTCATTTGGAACAGGATTGATTTATCCATCTGCATATACACATACATTTGGGTTCAAAAACAGCACTGTCAGGCTTTTAACCAGCCATCCCCTCTGCTCTTTTTATTGCAGTATTATTTCACTGTCAGCTTCACTCATGAAAACCAAAAAGCGCTGGAATTACGCACAGAAGATGTGAAGGACTGCGATGAATGGGTGGCTGCCATATCACACGCCAGGTAAAGAAAAAGTAACCAAAAAAAAAAAAAAGCACGTTAGTGAAATGTACAATTAGAAGTTCTCAGCAGAGGGTAACGAATATTTGACTGATGTGTTCAGTTTATAGGGGGGTAGCATTGCCATGGTTACATAGGGAAAGAGATGGAGGAAAGTGCTTTGTTCACAAGAAATCCTGATTGCTTTGATTTGATCTGCAACACTCTGGATGTGACAGCCATTGCTAGAGTGACTGTACGTTCCTTCTGCCTGTGTGTGTTTGCGTGCACGTGTGTGCGTGCACGTGTGTGCGTGTGTGTGTGTGTGTGTGTGTGTGTGTGTGTGTGTGTGTGTGTGTGTGTACGTGCATCTGACAGTTACAGAAACTTGGCCACTGAGCATGAGACCCTCATGCAGAAGTATCTTCATCTGCTTCAAATTGTGGAGACGGAGAAAACGGTTGCTAAGCAACTTCGACAACAGATAGAAGATGGGGAAATCGAGATTGAGAGGCTCAAGTCGGAGGTAAAAGTCAACTCATTTCTTTACTTCCAGGGCTGTTTTTTGTGTCGACGGCAAGTCTAGGGCAAAGCGCAGTCTACGTGTGGGCATGAGATTATCTTTTGGTATTTTGCTAGACTTTGCACAGGTAGAATTGGGCATAATGAAGCATTTGTGCGCCATCGTGGGATGTAAGTAGAATTTCCCGTCCAGTCCTAGCTCCATCCCTTATTTGCATCAAAATCAGGGGGGTCGGAGAGCAGTACAACTGAGTGAGTCATTCTCACATGACGGAAACAGAAATATACTTGCTGGGGTCACTGCCTGACACTGACAACTAAACTGCAAGATCTCCACTTGCAGATGATTTGTCAGCTTAACTTCCCATTTTGGGAGAAGTTCTGGCTTTGCTGGTTCTTTCAATTTGAAGCAATCTCAGTTGGCCAGTTAAGTAGAAGACGTGTTGGATTACTTCTAAATTGGCATACAATATTACCAATGCTTCATGTAGTGCATTGCTTCTCCTTCCAATTTCTCTCTGCTCTTGCCAGCACATGAAAAATCAATTCAGTGATTAATAATCGAAAAAAAAATACATTGGATTATGCTGATGGTTGAATTTGCCATCCAGTGTGAGACATACAGGCCGGTCGGTGCATGTCGGCCGGGGCGCTGTGCTCAGCTCCTCACTTTGCATGTCCTCTCAACAACAAAACCTCCAACCGGGCTGCCTTCCCCATTCTTCGCATCAAATAGTCATTTTGCTTTCATGTGTTAATGTGACGCCTGTGAAATGGAATTAGGAGAAGGGAATATGCATGAACACTGTTTTATATTGCATCTCGTCAATGAAATGCAATGGCAATTAGCTCCCCTTTGCTGGGCTACAAAATAAATGGAGACACTTAGCATCAAACACTTCACAGCAGCTCCAGTCTGTATTTTTACCACTTGGAACAAAATGCATTTAAACAGAGGTGGCCAAAGTACTCACACTCTGTCCATAGAAATACATACACTTGTGTAAAAGAAACTTGAATAGAAGTAGAAGTACTTTTTCAAGTCCTTTACTTAATTAAAAGTTTAAAAAAAAACAAAAAAACAATCAACTATGAAATGTACTCACAGCGGCTAGAAAACATCGACACACAAACCCTTTTTTCAAATTGGGAGGTTTTTGTGACATATACTGTAAAATGAGACTGAGATGAATGATTTCAAATTAGAGGTTAGCAGACAACAATAGTAGTGGAGCTGATCACTTGGATTAACTGGATTAAAATAGTTTTCTGCTGTCCTCGTAGGCTTTTCTTGATACTTTCACTGTCGGTATGATGTTCATTTTGGTGATGAGCATTGTTGTATTTGTGCCAAACAATATATTTTGCAGGTCCCTGCTGGCCGAGAGACTAAAGTCACGGGTTTGTGAACTTGAGTTGCCATACATAGAATCCATTTCTCCAATGTATCTTAAGGGCGGCATGGTGAACGACTGGTTGGCACATCCGCCTCACTGTGCTGATCTTCCCATGTGGAATTTGCATGTCCTCCCCATGCCTGCGTGCGTTTTCTCCGGGTACTCCGGTTTCCTCCCACATTCCAAAAACATGCATGGCAGGTTAATTGGAACACTTTAAATTATCCCTAGTTGTAATTGTGAACGTGAATGGTTGTTCGTCTCTTGTGTGCCCTGCGATTGGCCGGCAACCGGTTCAGGGTGCAACCCGCCCACTGCCCGAAGACGGCTGGGATAGGCTCCAGCAACCCCCGCGACCCTTGTGAAGATACGCATATTAGAGAATGGATGGATGAACATCTTTTGCAATTATAGCTCAATGACTTTGGTTTGGTGGAACCATAACTCATTTTCCCACATGTTTAGGTGGGTGTGCATTATTTCAGTTGTTTGTTTTTACTTCTCTCAAAACGATGAAAGCAGTTGAGTCGTGCAGGTGATCAGATGCATGAATGGTGAATAATATGTGATAGAGGAGTTGTGTTCTTATTTTCTTCGCACAAAAACCTGGCAGACTAGTATCGATAACTTTGCACAATACCAAGAAACATCTCTTAAATTAACTTTCACAGAGCACATAACGGAAAAAAGAAATCTAGCTTATATTGGTTCAGGTTTTTGTGCCATCTTAACCCTTGAATACAGTCGCAAAGTATTTTCACTTTATTATCTAAACATTGCATTTAAATGATCAATGTGAATAAAGATGGAAGCCACGCTGCAAGTTGGTTGACCAAAGTTATGGCTCAGTTTCCCGATGTGATAATTATTCCTCCCCATTGTGTTGAAACTATCGTAAATGAGAAATATGTAACTTTATACGATTGGGCTTTGCCCTTGACAGATTGCAGGTCTGCTAAAAGACAACATAAAGATTCAGGCCAGTCCTACAGCAGCCCCGACTGAGGATGACTCTGAAATCAAGAAAATCAAAAAGGTAAAGCTCTTTTTTTGCTCCTTTTTGGGGCGGAGTTGGAGGGGGGTGTCATTTAAAATGAAAAATGACCTTTTTCTGCGGCTGCAGGTCCAGAGCTTCCTGCGCGGCTGGATCTGCAGGAGGAAGTGGAAGACCATCATCCAGGATTACATCCGCTCGCCGCACGCTGAGAGCATGAGGAAGAGGAATCAGGTGGTCTTCAGCATGTTGGACTCGGAGGCCGAATACGTGCAGCAGCTCCACATCCTGGTCAACAACTTCCTGAGGCCGCTCCGCATGGCCGCCAGCTCCAAGAAGCCGCCCATCACCCACGATGACGTCAGCAGTATATTCCTCAACAGGTTTTAACTGCTTAAACAATAATTCAGTGCACCGTCGGTTTTCTTATGCCCTGGTTTTTGTATGATTTGGTTTTAGATTTTTTTCCCTGTTTTTTTCGGTTTACTATCTGCAGACAATGGGGACTGGGCTGACCTGCGAATAGCAAAAATCAGTATTGAATTCATGCTAATGCTAATAATAATAATTATTATTATCATTATTAATTCTTATAATAATAATATAAAAATTATAACAATAATTTTTAATTCATAATAATAATAATTATAATTATATAATATAATAATAATAATAATTAGTATTATTATTATTGTTATTATTAATTCATAATAATAATAATTATTATTATTATTATTATTATTATTGTTATTATTATGAATTAAACCCCCCAAATGATATGCCATTCCTAGAAGTAAGTATTCCTAGAAGTAAGTATTCTTTTTATCCTGAATCCTATCAAATATTTAGCTCTTCCTATCCCTTCAGAAAAACATTGGACACTCATCTTGCACGCTAATCTGCATGCACCCCTCATTGGCCTAATGGAAATCCACCCACACGCTCATCGGAGCACATTGATGCTCACAAGCAGCCCGTCTCAATCAGCTCCGCAGTACAACTTCACAGGATGTTGGAAAACTGACGAAAATTGCTGGTGTGATGAGAATCTGATTTGATCTAATTTTTCCTGTATCTTTTTTTTTTTTTTTTTCAGTGAAACTATCATGTTTCTACATCAAATCTTCTACCAGGGGTTAAAAGCCAGAATAGCCAGCTGGCCTACGTTGGTGCTGGGTAAGCAGAAGATTTCATTTTAACATGATGATATCGAGATAATGTGTGACGAGTACTAACCCAAACTACCTGGCCAGCCGACCTGTTCGACATCCTACTGCCTATGCTGAACATCTACCAGGAGTTTGTGAGGAATCACCAGTACAGCCTCCAGATCCTGGCCCATTGCAAGCAGAACCGAGACTTTGACAAGCTGCTGAAGCAGTACGAGGCCAAGCCCGACTGTGAGGAGAGAACTCTGGAGACTTTTCTCACCTACCCCATGTTCCAGGTGAGCACTGAAATGATAATTTTTTCAAATCAGGAATGTCATGTCATTTTTAGATATCATCTAGTCTAGCATGAATATCACCAAAATGTAATTGAAGCATTCGTTTAGGTTTAGTGATTTTAACTTCACATAATCTCCCTGTAGGCCACTGCATTAAGTCACTAATGTGATCTGATTAAAAAACAAAAAAGTCAATTTTAGTATTGGATTACTCTTACTGTACAATCATGTATTCTGTGGTAGCCGGGGAGTGTATCTCCCTTCATTCATGTAACCATATACAGTATATATATTGTATATACACACACACACATACATATATATATATTTATATATATATATATATATATATATATATATATATATATATTTGGATGCATAATGGGGAATTCACTCTTTAAGACAACACTAATGGGCTAGAGTGGCAGCAAGTGTGAGTTGTGCCACCAGTGGGGGAAAGACTTCAGTGCAAGCAAAGCATCTGGAGAAAAGTGAGAAAAAAAAACGTACTGCTAATTTTAGTCACATGATAAAGGCAAAAGTGCAATTTATTATCCATCCCTATCATTATTCCATCCATTATATTGATCCATCCATCCATCCATCCATTCATTTTCTAATCCCCTCATCCTCACAAGGGTTTGCGGGTGTGCTGGTGCCTATCCCAACTGCCTTCGGGCAGGAGGCGGGGGGACACCCTGAACTGGTTGCCAGCCAATCTCAGATCATGATCCCAGTGGGGATAAATATAATCCTCACATTATTAGTCAGCAGCAAAGAATCTGAATGAATGGAGGGATATCATTAACGATTTATTTTTGTTGTTATTTTGATTTGTGTTACCCAATCAGCCAAACAGATTTAAGACAGGCCGCTTTGTTGTGGCACACATGCTCACCACCCTAAACAGTGGCACACTGTCTGTTTTGGCTCGCAGTGCCCCCGTGGTGTCGTTCGTGCCTATAAAAAGCTGTTGTTTTTGGAGCTCAGGCTTCAATAATAGCTCCTCACGATATGTACTTTCCCGACAGTCCACTCTGCTGGGTCCAGTGCTGCCGGGTGTGCTGCGTTGAGAATAAATTTTTGCTGATCCGCCTCTCATTAGTGTGTGCGCACGTTTGCATCTGTGTGTTCTGCACGTTAGCTGTAATATCTGTGCTTGTTGTGTGCAGATTCCTCGCTACATCCTTACGCTTCATGAACTTCTTGCCCACACGCCCCATGAACACATAGAGAGGAACAGCCTGGACTACGCCAAATCTAAGCTGGAAGAGCTCTCGAGGTAAAATAAAAGAGAAGAATGGTGACACTTTTTAGAGGACACACTTCCTCAATTTAAAAAAATGAACTTTTATTGACGCAAATATTGATGAAAATATTTCAACAAGCCCTTTATGGTAATTGGGACCATGCTGTATTTAATTACTTGAGCAGATGTTGAAAGTTGACCTGGCATGCTTTACAACAAACAATTGTATATAGCACTGCGATTTATCAATTTTGTATTTATATTGCACTTAATTGAACGGTGTTTGTTTGTTTTTTCTTCTTTCTTCTTTCTACCCACATTCTTGCTGCTGGAGGCTGTAAATTTCCCCAGTGTGGGACAAATAAAGGATATCTTATCTTATCTTATTTACAACTACTTCATTTCTCACAGAGACCATTAAAAATATATAAATGAAATACAGATGAATCTCAATTAGTTTGAATATCGTAGAAAAGCTCGTTGATTCCAGTCCAGTAAACTTCCTCTATCTGCAGGAGATGTGGATGGAGCCCTGAGGCCAATAGCTCCTCAAAAATATTTATAAATGCCAGCAATAATGATTTCATCAAAGCACTATATAACAGCAAAACTGTGATCGCAAAACACTTAAATCACATTTCACATCATATAAGATTAGCCTTATTATTAAATGGTTGACAGAGTATTCCAGAAGAAAAAAAAAATCCACCGAAAAGTACCGTTCATTGTTCATGCAGCCAAGACAGCGTAACTTCCGCTAACAACCCAGGCTAAACATAGCTCCTCCTCGACACTTGAGTCAAAATGAAATACTTCAACGTACTTCCTTGATACCAGATATTACTTTCTTATTAGCCAGGGCTTTTGTGCCATCTTGTGGCATGTTACAGTGCTATAAAAAATAAGCGTGAATAGGATAAGGTTAACCGTAGCTCAATTCAAAGAATGAAGCATCTCTGAAACACATAAATAATGAAGCTCTACCAATCTAATTTCTTTTTTTACTTTTTCATACAATATCCCTAACATCTGGATGTGCTGAATTTGAGGTTTTCGTTAGCTGTTACAAAACATTTTTAAAAATAATAATATTAATGATGATTGTGTGTAGTGAGTCGCTGTAACATATGAGTAGAGTTTCACCTTTTGAATTGAAGTATGAAAATAAATTAAAAGACCATAAGTAACCACAATATTTTGACTTATTAAGATAGACATGTAGGAAGCCCGCTCTATGGTCCAACATCAAACTTTTTTTCTGAGTGAATAGATAAAAACTTACCCGTAGACACTTTCCACCATTTTATATACATACATATTTTAGAATATGATTCGATGCAATACAAGTTGAAAACAACTTTTTCTTTTGTTGTTTTGTTTTTTTCCCCAGAATCATGCATGACGAAGTGAGTGAGACAGAGAACATCCGGAAGAACCTGGCCATTGAGCGCATGATCGTGGAGGGCTGCGAGATCCTCCTGGACACCAGCCAGACGTTTGTAAGACAAGGTAACAGTCCCAACAAACTCGTTTCATGAGGTGGAAATAATGTGCACCTCAATGTCGACGATTTTTAATTAGGTAGGACAACCCAAGTGAACTCATAATGAATCTGTTAAATATCAGATGTCCCAAAAAGGGAGAAAAAAAATACAAGCACCTCCAAATATGGACAAGCTTACACTACCATCTTTTCGCCCTGCCATGTGGCGAACACCAAGAAAAGCAAGCAAGTGCAGTGCGAAAAGACATGCATGTTTAAGAATTTGAAGCTATTGGCAACTGCAGCTAATGTTATCAGATGCTAATGCTCGCTTGCAGAATTTGTCCACATTGTTACTTGTTTTCAAAGTGTCCAATCGTTTTATTGTCGTGAAGTTGTTTTTTCACACCTGGGAATGTTAAAAGCACACTTAAGAGACGATAAATCTTAGGCTGTGTCATTAACCGCTGACATTCGCCCTTTGAGGAATGTTTTATTGTTTTAATATATTAATATTGTAGTGACATTTTCTTTTCATTTTTACACTTGTTAAAATTGTATTAAAATCTTTTTTACGATGATGACAAGTATGCATAAAAAATTGAAATCTAATCAAAATGGCGACATTTGTTGGACCTTTTAGCATCCCACTCCATACTACTTCATATTTATATACACCATATGTATCTCCTGTTTCTTTTTGCGTCTCTATTGCACTCTCAGGCTCTCTCATCCAGGTGCCATTGAGCGAGAAGGGCAAGATCACCCGTGGGCGCCTGGGCTCTCTGTCTTTAAAGAAGGAAGGGGAGAGGCAGTGCTTTCTCTTCTCCAAGCATCTAATCATCTGTACCAGAGGGTCCGGGGGAAAGCTTCATCTCACTAAGGTGGGCCCGAGCTGCTGACCAAGCTTCTCTCAGTATCTCCAACTGGCCCTTGAGCTTGAATTGAGCGGATTACGGGACATCAGAGGGAAGGGACGAGAGTTGCGCAACGGTGTGGCTTTTATCGGCGCCCGTGACCTCTGGAGAGACACGAGCGGCCCTGTCACGTGCTCACCGAGGCTCGTTGTTCATGTTTGAAGGCGCAGACGCTTGATAGCACTTTGATTTGGGCAATGGAGTGGAAATGTCGTATTATTTCACATTGTTCAACATAAAAGATTTTCGATGTTTGTGGGAGTAAAATGAGGCCAAAAGGTTTTTATGATGAATCCCGTAAATTCACACATTCATCAGCCACTTCATTACATCTGCACAATCTAAGGAAACACAATCTACAAGCTGGATCTAAAATTCCATCTTTAGAAACATAATGCTAAGTTTTTACTAACACAATTTGTCTTTTTTTTCTCCATTTTACTTCCAGCAATTGTATTGGATAACGTTGTGCGGGTCTATGAGGACAGTATCTTTTGTGGCCAATACTGTAAACACTTGGAGCCCCAAGCAAAATGTATATCGTACAGTACACAGTGTTTTTTTTAATGCAGTCAATTATAAAAATGTAATTAAAGAATATATTTCTTCTCATTGGCTTGGATAGGCTCCAGCTAATGCTGCTACATAAATCTCTTTCTCTCTCTCTCTCTCTCCCTGTCCCTCTCCCTCTCTCTTTGTATACTGAGGCTGGCATGAAGAAAGATACTAAATGCGCATCATTGTGTGTTTGCAGAATGGTGTTGTCTCCCTTATAGACTGCACTCTTATGGAAGATCCTGAGGGGACTGATGATGAGTGTGAGTATATTGTTCACATTGCACCTTGCAGGAATGTCATAATATAGCTGTATATAACCTCATGAAAAAAATTACCTATCTATTCCATCATTTTTTTAAATGGCTAAAAAGCAGATTTTTGTTTTATAATGATGATACAACCTAAATTATGTGTGTGTTTTTTTCATCACATAAAATTATGATTCATTCATATTCTATTCCCGAGCAAAATGCAAGGGGGCTTTTTCTGTTGAATGACTTTATAGAGTATTTTCATGCCCCCCCCCCCAGCCAAATCAGACAAAGGTGGCCAGGACATGGAGCACTTGGACTTCAAGATTGTGGTGGAGCCAAAGGACAGTCAATCGTTTACAGTCATCTTGGTGGCTTCTTCCAGGCAGGAGAAGTCTGCATGGACAAGTGACATCAGCCAGGCACGTTCCCACGCATCACTTTGTATCTTTATTCAGATATGAATTAATTTATTTAACATATACAGCTATTTTTTTTTCTTGTAACGTTCTTGTGTGGCCTTGCCTTCTTTGTTGACTGCACCGCCCTGTGTGTCTCACAGTGCATTGACAACATCCGCTGCAATGGCCTCATGATGAACGCTTTTGAGGACAACTCCAAAGTCACCGTCCCACAGATGATCAAGTAAGCCGTTCGAATGCCATAAACAAACAGTTTCCATCTCCAATACTGTGTATAGCACAGGTGTGAAACCACCACATCATTTTATGTGACCCCCCCACCCCTGAAAGAAAATCATGTGTCAACTTGCATGATCCTTGCTAAAAAAAAAAAAAAAAAGTACCGAAATGTCAAATCGTGATGTGTAATAAATGATGTTGAGATTTTTACAATAATTTTGTTACCCATAATGGCCCTCTGAGGGAAGGCGTAACTCAAAAGTGGCCCGCAACAAAAATGAGTTTGACACCCCTACAATATTATAATGGGGTGGCGTTCACTAGGGTCACGTGTGAGCTGGAGTGTAGTCCAGGTTTGACTTTGGACGAGAGGCGGATACACCTTGGACTAGTTGCCAGCCAATCAAGTTTATTTAGTTTGATTTTATTTGTGTTTTATTTCATTTGATTGGTTTTGTAAAATGTATATTTTTCTATTATTTTTTAAATTCACAATTCGTTGTGATGGTATTTACCAATTAACAAGCTTGCAATCCACATGGCATTTTACGCTGTCTACCTATTTTTTAAAATTCACATTTATCAATAATTAAAGATCAAAATGAAATTTTTAACCCTTACTCCAACCTTAATGCCGACCCCCAAAACCCAGACTGAAATCTCAGTTATTGTTATAAACACACATACGTAACAATCAGTCAAAGAATATTTAAAATGTAACATTCAGTTGACAATACAGGTTTGTCCCTCTGTCATAGCTTATCACGTTCTAAGTTACGTTTGTGATGCTTTTGTGGGGTTTCATTTCATTTTCTTTCCTTTCCTCCCGGATTTCTGGAGAATAATTATTTTCCTATAAAATCACGTCCATATTGTCTTCTTGGCACACAGGTCCGACTCAAGTCTGTACTGCGACGACGTGGACATCCGCTTCAGCAAGATGATGAACTCGTGCAAGGTGCTGCAGATCCGCTATGCCAGTGTGGAACGCCTGCTGGAGAGGCTGACCGACCTGCGCTTCCTCTCCATCGACTTCCTCAACACGTTCCTGCACTCCTATCGCGTGTTCACCACTGCTGATGTGGTGCTGGATAAACTCATCACCATCTACAAGAAGCCCATCAGCGCGATCCCCGCTCGGTGAGTCACGCAACTTAAACTCGTTCGATTACTGAGAGCTCTGTTGAATCATATTCATAATGTTTGACATCGTTCTAGATCTAATCAGCAATTGCAGTGGAGTGGGTGTTATGTGCCCCATGGGAGAAATAATTGGACTCTCGGGTAAACGATCATACTTTTTCCAAGAGGAAATATTAGTAATAAAAAAAAGTGTCAAGTGTAGAAAAGAAGAAACACGAAGCTTCACCTGACTCTCATGTTAGAATGAAGGATCTTTGCAGGACCCCGAAATGACTGAGAAGCTTTTTTTTCTCCAAATTGGATGGGAAAGAATCCATCTCTTAATAAAATTCATGAATATTTCAAGCAAATTCTAAAATGTGAGCTATCCCACACATAGCAAGGAAAAACATAAATTACAAACAAGAAGAAGTAAAAGAAGAAGTGGAAGAAGCGAGGCAAGTTGTCTGCTGATGAAGAACGGGCGACTACTGCACATTGCGGTTGCAAACTCACCTCCTGTTCATTTTTGGTGTGGTGAATGAATTACTTTGGGAAAAGAACTAGTTGCGATTTTTTTATTTTTTGGGCTGATTCCGAGTCAGATGTTTGCCAGAAAGAATGCCTGATAATTCTGGTCCCTTAACGTTGAAAACAATAAAGACGTATTACAGGCAGACTGTTTTCCACGACCTTACAGGGCTCAACACTATCCCTAAATGGTGGCATTTTGCTCCTATAATTTAAGACAGTGCAAGTAAATTTTCACCCACTTACACCAGTGTGACCAGGAAATTTGCTTTAAAAAAAACTAACAAAAACTATATTTTCATATTTTTTGTTGCTGAAAAACTTCTGCTGCATAATTAATCTCATTTATCAGTAATACAGAGAAAAAAAGTGGAGTGAATATGAAATTAAAATTAATATTAAATTTCATCTGGAGCCTTCCTTTAGGAATTGTTTAACTGTACAAGATGTAATAAGATGGGTTTTTTTCATTTGGGGGATATTGGAATGTCATTATCTTTGTCTGAGCTCGCAATGTGTTAATTTGAAAACGGAAAACAAATCACGGCTAATACATCCATAGATTCTTTTGAAAAGAGCTCATATCATCTGATTAAATCAGACGGCCAATTTATTGGCCCAGGCTTAATATGAAGGAACAAACGTATGTGCCCATCATTCGAAGGTATAAGGTAGAGTCTATCAAGCAAAACAAACACTCTGAGACGGCAGAGCGTGTGCAAATATGTGTGTGTTTTACGTGGTCAAAGACAATAATTGGGCCCGCTCTCTCGGATGTCTGGAAGTGCCTCAACTGGTCTCCGTCGCGCTATGGCAACCAAACTCACTGCTGCAGGACCCCACCCTCTGCTCCCTTCCCATCTCTCCTGATCGCAAAAAGCTCCGTGGTGTGAAATATTGATGGAGCGTTGCGATAGGGCTAAGTCCACTCTACGCAGGCCAGAGGCAGACCCCCCCCCCCCCCCCCCCCCCCACCGCTACGGGGGTCATAGTCAGCTGCAGCTCCCCCTTGCCTACGCCCTGCAGCATCGCCCGCCCCACGGCACTTGTCATGTCACTGTAAGACAC
This sequence comes from Hippocampus guttulatus, assembly GCF_054856545.1. NCBI lineage: Eukaryota > Metazoa > Chordata > Actinopteri > Syngnathiformes > Syngnathidae > Hippocampus > Hippocampus guttulatus. The sequence continues at coordinate 20,104,071 of NC_141264.1, read as the reverse complement.
CTACACTCAACTGCTTGTGTCAGCGGCGGCCATGCGCGCTATCATTCGCTGTGCTATTTATGGGAACCCATGAGGTCGCCAGGAGGGTGGCAGAGAGTGGGAGTTTTTTTTTCTTCCCCCCCCCCCCCCCCCCCCCCGCAACACTGCAGCCTGCACTGTATGTTGCTCTGAATTGACACGGACGCAAATAGACTGGGTTTGCATATATAATTTAGGTGGGGTGGGGGGGGGGGTGTATGTGTATTTAGCAAAGCTCCTCAGACATGTTCCTCAGTGCTGAATTTCAATAAAATGCATATGTGCGGCTGTGATGCAGGTCCCTGGAGTTGTTCTTTGCAAGCAGTCAGAATAACAAACTCCTGTACGGAGAGCCGCCAAGCTCCCCAAGGGCCAGCAGGAAATTCTCCTCCCCTCCTCCCTTGGCCATTGCGAAGAACTCTTCTCCGAACCGACGGCGCAAGCTCTCCCTCAACATCCCCATCATCACCGGGGGCAAAGCTCTCGACCTGGCTGCCCTGAGCTGCTCCTCCAATGGCTATGCAAGCATGTACTCCTCCATGTCCCCATTCAGCAAGACCACCTTGGATATCAACAAACTGTACGTGTCCAGCCCGATTACCAGCAAAATACCCGATGAGGGAGAGGACAAGAAAGACAAGGTGGAGGAGACCTCAGTGTGCAAACAAGGTAAGTAGGCCTCCTTTGAGCGGTGGCGGGCGACGAGGGTCGCCACAAACGTTATCAGAATCACTGGCCGACATTTTCAAACAAAATTCTAATATTTGTTTGTGAACTATATCAATTTATTGCCATTCACCTCATGTTATGGCGTTTTTCTGAATTGTAAAGGTTCCAGTACGACAATGTGGATGTGAGACTGATTTGTCCAAATCTGGGTTGCCATGTTAATCGAAATCAATCGTGCCTGTCAATGTAATTTAAACTGTATCGCAAATTAGACTTTTTCATCACAATCCCATTTTAAATTTGCCTCACAGGGCCACAATCATCCGTCTGATTGGTTGGGCAGAGCAAGCCGAGTTTGACAGGCAAAACACATCTGGAGCAAGATGCACACATTAATTCCTTTTAATAATCCTTGTCTCCGGTGAGGAAGATGTACTTTGTTTAAAGGTTTCGTGTTTTGGTCGTATTAGATATTGTAAGTATTGATCCTGAACGGCTTCAGACGATGTACAGCACGTAGCACAGTTGTGTGCTGTTATATGACATTTTTGTATACATATTGACCAGTGGCGGATTCTGGTCTGTCAAGGAGGGGAAGCTCAATTTTGGCCTACATCATAAAACGTGTCCGTTTATTTTTACATGAATTCTACTCTCCGTTCCTTTTCAAGAAAATTATCTGTGACCCTGTCATCCAACAAGGCGTCTTTTCCAGGGACTTAACTAGTGTCTTACAACTACAACAATTACAATAAAACCCACGGGAAATAAAAGATTAATTCGTCGCTAGTCGTTTTCAACAAAGAGTGTGTCGCTAAGATGATTGGAAGAAGTCTCCAGTTCAACTCAGAACAGAATGAGAATTGGATGCTCCCACGGATGCCGACAACAAAATATCGGTGATTGGCTCATTTTGCTGTCAATCAAAAAGAGATTCAGCCTCAGACAGATCATCCAATCATCATGCAGAGAAGCTGAGCGTCCGGGCCGGCCGATACACGCCCACTGTCCATAGACTCCCAGAGACGCCGAGCGTCCGGTGGGCGGGACAAAACCAGCATTTACCCAATGACTCGTTTCGTTTCAATGCATTGGGACAACCTACCCTGAACTCGCTCGATGCCCAGCGTCCGCGCTGTAGACGCTCAGCGTCCACACAGTTTAAAGCACAGTGAAGCTGCGGGAATGAATGAGAAGAGAGTCGCGTCGTAACCAGTAAATAAGAAGATGATTCAGAATAAAAGTTGAGCGCATTGTAGCGCACATTTAGTCAATGACATATACACACAATTGTATGTACACCCATATACGGTATTTGATCACTTCTTTTTTGACATTTTACGGGAAGCTGAGCTTCCCTTGCAGTCTTAGAGCAATCGCCTCTGATATTGACACTTTTTCCAATTGCAACACGATAGTGGCGATATGAAGAGGTGGATTAAGTAAATCCGCATTGAAGTTTGAGGTAGCGAATGCACGGCCCGCAACTGCCTTTGAACCAAACCACCATGAAACTCTCCCTTAACTTCACTTTTTTTTCCTGACTTTATTGTCACGCTGTGGCGCAGATCTCTCCGTGCGGGAAGAAAGTGACAATGATCAAAACCAGAGCGATGACGCCGAACCGGAGGCCTCGCCCACAAAGTCGCCAACCACGCCAAAAAACATCAAATGCAAAAACTCCTCAGGTACATTTTGTTCCAAAGAGTGCTCTGGCGTCATTATGACAAGACAGTGTGTTATGCAAACGCATGTACCCCCACCCCAACCCATCCTCAGCAACATCGAGCTTTCGGGATATAAATAGAACCCAAGGAGCCGCGTACGGTTTGCTGTTTGGGATGGAGTAGTTTAACCGAATTTGATTAATCGTCTTTGCGCGAAAGCAAGCACAAAGGAGACGTGGCACTGTGTCGAAAGCTTAAGTAACAAGTCGACAGTTAGGAACATGCAGGGGAAGCCAGTGTTGGCTTGAGTAGGTGTCAGGGAAACTTGTGTCATAGCAACTACATCGAGAGCGTGTTTTCCCTTCCCACCCACGGATAATGAGGCTGTTTCACTGCAGCCTCCTAAATCTCACCACCACATTGCAGGGGGGAGGGAAAAAAATGCCTTTAAAAGCAAAAACCCTCCCTGGAATCAAGTGCAATGGCGGAAGCGTGTGCCACTCACGATGAAGGATTTCTCGCCTCTTGTGATGTGTCTATGTTCTCGGGATTGAAATAGCAGAGTGCAGAATCTGTTGATTCCTCTGTTCTGCTGATATTTGGCGGCTATATTTAGCTGCGACCATCTTGAATACCAAAGCCTGCTGTACAGGAGAGGCTGAAGGACGGTTGGGTCGGTCTGTGGAGCCCCATAGTGGAGACTTTAGGAAGAACCGGCAGTCCATTCTGCAGCCGGAACATAGATACCTTCAATCCGACAAGTTTCTGTAGCGTTTATCTTGTTCAGGGTCACGGGAAGCCGCCTTTGAGTGAAAGGCAGGGCCGAACCCTGGACTGGTCAGCAGACAATCAGAGGGCATAGGGACAGACTGTATCAACCTTTCGCAGTCATATTCACACCGCCGTTGAATCGGAAAGAAACTTTAGTTGTTCCGTTTTTATTTCTTTTTTAAAACTGGGCGCAATGCAACAATGACTTTTACAATAATATCAAATAGACTGGACCTTTTTGGAATCGAATCTCTGCCTCGTTTTTGATGAACACGTGGACCTGCTTATAACGCCGTTTTGAATACGGTGCTGTCAAAGTCCAGCACATACTGTAACTGGAGCATTGACACTTTGACACTGAAGCGTTTTAAATCCCATTTCAGAATTCTCTCTGTTCTCCTACAACAACGGGATGGTGATGTCCTCTTGTCGGGAGTTGGACAGCAACCGAAGTGCGCTGTCTGCTGCTTCCGCCTTTGCCATTGCTACCGCCGGAGCCAACGAGGGCACCCCCACCAAGGAAAAATATCGAAGGATGTCACTGGCCAGCACAGGTGCCCTTTCCCCATCCGTTCCAAGAACATCATATTGTATCTGGCGGTGTTTAGAGTCAGCTGCTAGATTGGTCGTTTGTGCACGATACACAGACCACGGTCGAAATACCCTGAAGAAAGTAAGCTCGCAGATTCTCACATAAAGGAATACTTGTTGCTTGTCTGTTCAAATGTTCCGTACAGGCTTCCCAACAGATCAAAGGAATGGCGACAAAGAGTTTGTGATCAGACGAGCGGCGACCAACAGGGTTCTGAATGTTCTCAGACACTGGGTGTCCAAACACTCGCCGGTAAATACAAGTTTTAAAGCTTCAATACACGAGGTCGAATGGGGCTCACTTTAGAGCCAGAATCCAGTCCCGGAGAGGTTCGTGTTTTCGAACAACATCAATCCATTGTACAGCCGCGGTCCTGTTATGCTTGGCTCCAATCTTAACAACAACAGTCACAATTCGAGGCACCCACTGGTGCATACGTTAAAATATAATCATGTAAGTCAGGATTTCCCAAATATTTTCATCTCATGGTTCCAAAACGTTTAAAAAAAGGATATTCTACGATTACTGGCAAAATATCAACGCGATACAAAATAACTCTTGATAACTAACCTAACAAACAATAATTTGTTGCCCAAAAAAAAAAAGCAATTAAAAAGCTCTTCCTATTTTATCAATACATTTTACTCTCACTATTCACAACTATAGATAAAAACTGACCCAGGACTCTTTAAGGCTGCTGATTCTAATTTTGGGACCGCTGGTATTTATGATCCATGCTGTTGCAAATTAAAAAAACAACAACATATAAATGTTCCTTAAATAATAAAGGTACATCTTAATCCTTTCATTGTGTTTGTTACCATCTTTGTCCTTCCAGGACTTTGAGAGTAACAATGAGTTGAAAACAAAGGTTATCGCCTTCCTAGAGGAAGTGATGCATGATCCTGAGCTCCTCACTCAAGAGAGAAAAGCAGCCGCCAATATCATCAGGTGTGTCATTGCATTCCCATGCTGAAATTTCCTCCAGAAGCCCCACTCGCCATCGTTGACGATTTTAACTTCTGTCATTTTTTTTTTTCCGCCGTCAGAACTCTGACTCAGGATGATCACGGTGACAATCAAATTGCTCTTGAGGACGTGACACAACTGGTGAGTCAGGTTAATAAAACACCCCGACCCCCACCAAGCGGGATCTTGAGGATTCTTCTCCAATTGCACTTTTCTGTATTTTTGAATGTTATGGGTGTTACTTGATGTCATCCCAGTGATAAATCTCCTTGGCCTTAGCATTTTGTTGGGACAATAGAAGACAAGGGGCTTCAGCTTGGACTCCAACAACCACTGTCATGAGTGCTTTTCTCCTTTCAGGTGGGTTCAGGGAAGGCTGACCCTTTCGAGAGCCACTCAGCCTTGGAGGTTGCAGAGCAGCTCACCCTGTTGGATCATCTGGTCTTCAAGGTCATCCCGTATGAGTGAGTGGAACTGCCTTTTCTTACTTCATTTTGTGTGAAAGGGGCGAAAAAAAACAAAGTGTCCTAAAAGTGTTCCTTTTCTTGATAGGGAATTTTTTGGTCAAGGATGGATGAAGAATGACAAGAATGAGAAGACGCCCTATATTATGAGGACCACGAAGCACTTTAACGATGTATGCCACATATCAGTTTTGAGAATACAGTGAAGTACGGTCATCTTTCGAAGTGAGGAAAGGACGGAATTGTACATGATGCGGGAGATAGGTTCTGTGTGCCCCCACTTGTCGAAACAAAAATCACTCAGAGTTGCTCAGATAGCCTTTATTCACGCGCAATGACAACGTTGTTGTGTCTACCACTTTTTGATCGATCGATTCCTATTGATCCAATGACCTGGATGACTGAGAATATTCACAGGCATGTAAACGTAGATACGTTCCACAGCGCAAATCTGCAGTCTAGACAAACCGCAACGTAACACGGTTAGCCATTCTTTTCGGGTCCTCTCTTCCGCCAGATAAGCAACCTTATCGCCACGGAGATCCTGCGCTCAGACGACGTGGTCACGCGAGTGGCGGTCATTGAGAAATGGGTGGCCGTGGCGGACATTTGCCGCTGTCTCCATAATTACAACGCCGTGCTTGAGATCACCTCCTCGCTCAACCGAAGTTCTGTCTTCCGTCTCAAAAAGACCTGGCTCAAAGTGTCCAAGCAGGTGCGTAACAACACGATATACTCGACCGTGTGTGTTTTGGTTAAATGGCAAAGCCGATGCTCTCGCAGACAAAAGCACTGATTGACAAGCTGCAGAAGTTGGTATCTTCGGAGGGGAGGTTCAAAAACCTGAGAGAGGCTCTGAAGAAGTGAGTCAGGCTTTTTCGATTGCCCACTTTTTTTTTTCTTTTTTTTTTAGTCTCTAAAAAGTGGCATCACAAAGGGATGATGTTTTTCTGCCCCCCTGTCCAGCTGTGACCCCCCGTGTGTGCCCTATCTGGGCATGTACCTCACAGACCTGGCCTTCATCGAGGAGGGAACGCCTAACTACACCGAAGACAATTTGGTCAACTTTTCAAAGATGAGGATGGTGTGATGCCAAAGTTGCCGTGCATGTCTCCACTTGCTTTCTGCGTTAGCTTTTGTGTTAACTAATTCACATTTTGGTTCTACACATTTTCAGATTTCTCACATCATCCGAGAAATTCGACAGTTTCAGCAAACGGCATACAAGCTTGATCTTCAACCAAAGGTTTGACAAGTTGCTGTCAAGTCATCGTTAGGGGAATTACCTAACGGAAATGAAATTTATGGGAGGCGGAACCTGGCAAAAAGTGCCCTGTCCGAGATTTATTGACGTTCTCAAAATGTTTACGGTGCTTTAAATGTATAATTGCTGACAATGTTCAGATTATGACGCTTTCAAATGAGGAGAAAGATGATTCATATCTCTTTGATCCATTTAAAAGTCTCTTGCCACTTTCTTGTCAAATGATCTCAGTGCACTGTACTGTGCACAGTGACTCAGAACATATTGCATAGAACGATTCTTCTGTTGCTTTTTTATGGTCTTTGAATTCGTCCACTTTTGGTCTGCGCTACAGGTAGCCCAGTACCTACTAGACGGAAGCTGCGTTCTGGATGAAGAAAGCATGTACGAAGCGTCCCTCAGAATTGAGCCAAAAGTGTCCAACTGATGGGGGCGAATGGGCTATGTTCTCTTCTTTGTTAATATGACACATCAGTTCACGTACACATCCACTTTTGCCTTGTTGTACAAGATAGTTGCTCTTCTGTACAGTAGATGTTTAAGGTTGTTTGATGACAGAAGATATGTTGAATCTTTTGTTCTTTTTTTTTTTTTTTTTGGAAGCATAATAACAGAGGTTGCCTTGGTTAGTCACCTTCAAATCAACGTGACCAATGACATTATTTTGCTTTTGTGTAACCTTTGACACTTGCCAGCTATCTTCACTTCAGTTGTATCGCTAAGTACAGTATTAGTTTGTCCAGGACCAATGTAGCATTGTAAAAAGCGCATCAAATCAGGTAAAAGAGCACTGAGAACACGAGAGATTGTGTGCACGCAAAGGAAGACGTGGGAACCACATTCGGTGGTAAGCCAACCAACTCTATGCTTCCTAAACCAAAACTGAAAGAGGTTCGTCTCTTCATTTCTGCTCTGCAACAAATGTTCCCAAATGTTTTGCACCATAGACTATTTTTATACCGACAGCATCCGGGACAAAAATCACAATGATACATGAAAGAAAGAGAAGCTATAGTGCCTGGTTTGGTCACATACAAAATTGTAATTTGGTGGTGAAGAAAGGGCGTGATGACAGACTGTTACCTTGTTGACTAATAACCATGTTGAGTTGCTCATTTCTAATACTATATTAAATTCTATAGATCATGGTTGGGTCTGTGCCAGGAACTGCAGATAAATAGCAAAAGTATTGGAAAGTGATGCTCATCAATATTTTCAGATCGCTACCAACTTTGTTTGTTTGTATAAATTCTGATTCTTGGTCTCCTGTCCTGAATGTGCAAAATAACGTCATCGCTCATACAAGACAGGTTTTGTTGTTTATTGTATAGAGTACACCAGTTCAGTATACTATGATTGTTTAAATTAAAAATGATTTTTTTTAAATATTGTTTTTTTTCAGTACTTTTCAAAAAAAAACACGTGTTCAGCGATACTTGTGTCGAGTAAAACGGTTGTTGCTCCTCTGTAATTAAAAGACAATCTGTCCATCTTGCTGTTCCAGTGGTTGTGGAACGTGACAGTATATCACTCTGTTATATACATTGCTGTTTATTAACAATATGATAAAAACATAAGTGAATGACCTCTGCCTGCAGCATTCAAACACTATTTTTGTAGTAGTCTACGAGAGTGACCTGCTCTTTATATAAACATGAGAAAGTATTTTGTACCTTGTTGTTGATTCACTTCTCTGACACGTGCTGTACATTTTGTACATCCTAGCCCTGCATATCCCTCAATGTAGAACGGGGTGATCCTTTCATGTGTGTGTGAGCGTGTGTCTGTGTGTGTGTGTGTGTATACATATACACACACACACACACACAAATAGCAAGCTTCAATACAAAAATACTACAACAGTGTGGTCTCGAAACCATGACTTTAGAGTAGGAATCAAAAAGTGTTTTGCATTTATACTGCAATCCTGTCTATAACCATTTCTGTTAGCAGGAATTATAGTATTGTAGTGCTTATTCTTTGAATATTTGTATGTATTTTTACTATGTATGTACAGAACACTTTTGAAGCTCACGTGGCAGGCATGCAACACAGACAAAATAATACGATGTACTTATACTGTAGACACACTTATACATGCATATACGATACTCTTATAAGGTATATGAACAAATAAACATTTTTGCTGTTAGCAATACCCAGTGGTATGAAAATTATCTTTCAACCCCTCATGTTTCCACACCTAAAAGAAATATTCCCCGTTTTTGTAAGAAAATTAAATAAATATAAAAATACATCTATATAAAATCAAAGACCTTGATGATTTTAACAAACAATTATGTTTCCAAGTTACTTCTTGCTAATAAATCCATTTTGTCTCAGGGGCATTTTGTCTCAAGTGTTTTTGTAGATCATCCACGCGATTTTAAAGTACACGGTTTTGGATTTATTTGGGGCTTCATCTCTTTAATAATAATCATCATCACCATTGTTAAACATAAAAATCAAACAGAGTTTCAGGAAGACAATCGTGATACTAGAAACAAATGTTTGTGCATTGTACGGTCAACTGGTCATTAGGGATAAGTGAGGGTTTTAGGTTAGGTCTTATTTTTTGTTACATATGGGTCATTCCAGAATTGGAGGACATTTTGGCTTCAAAATGATTGAAAAACAATCCTTATTTTTTCATATTTTTCTGCCATATATTCATCAACAATAGGTAATAAACGATAAAAGGCTTGATTCGCTCAGCTTAGATCAATGGTACAATTTTTCATACATGATTTATTTGGTGTTTACAACATCTGTTTCTGTAATCACAGTAACAGGTAACAGAGTTGCAAATCAGGGCGATTGTTTTCTTTCCCTCAGGAGTAGAAGGTGGCTTTTTAGCTAGCTGTTACTGCTGACCAAGAGACAAATATATTTATGTGAATGAGCAAAGAAATTTTAAAATAAAGAATTGTCTTATTCTTTTCATATGCATACCAGGGCTGCATGAGGTGGCGAGAGACATTCAATCATGGCTAACTATTTTATAAAAATTAGAAAAATAGAAGAGGGGATATGCCTTTGCCCTATCCATTCTTTTGGGAAACGTTTTTTTAAATTTCCTTACAAGTCCAGCGTCTCATATGAGTCGCCGCTTTCCTCGTCTGTGGGACACATGTTCCATGAATAATAATAACTATTGAAAATATTATGTTTATTCAATGTTCGCAGAGTTACAAAAGGGCAACGAAACAATAAATAATAAATAAAAAAATTAAAATACAGTTTTACTGTTATATTTGAGATTCGATTTGGTCATTACAAGAGGAAAATGCATTTTAGGGGATACTGCAGACGTATGTGGTATTTTAAGAACTAGCATTCTTTTCTCTTCGTTTTTTAATATTTGGTCAAAGGACAAGAACATTTACTAAATGGTCCCCCAATTCTGGAATTAATGACCCATACATCTGTAATTAAATAAAACAGGCCAATTAAACACAGCATTCAAGTATATGGTACATCTATTTTTAATGCTTTTACAAAGATAATGATGCTGATTTTCGATTGACTAGTTCAGAGAGGCATTCATGTGACAGTATGAATGTACAGTACTGTATTTGTTTATTATTGAGGTTGAGTTGTACTGGACAGTGCTGCAGTACAACTCTGTATTGTACTGCTCTATATTGATAGAAAATCATTATGTAATACATTTCTACTTCAGAATAGACTAAAACCACAAAAATATGGCTGAATTAAAATAAAATATATTTCCTTATGAAGGCACACCTGTAAAGCCCGAATGCGATTGATCGTGGCAGGGGCTGGTAACGTCTTATAAACAACGTATCCCACAATCCTCAGCGGTGTAACATCTCGACCAATGGGGTAGCCGCGTTGATGGCCTCATCAACGTTGTCTGACTTCATTTGCTTTCATTTTGCGGCTCTGACAAATTCAGGGAACTCAACTCGCTTCTATTTTCTAAATGTAAGTTGTCACAGTACGACACGGTCTCTCTCGGCGTGACCATGTGTCCATTTGTCATGTTCGGCACTGTGACAGAGTTCCGTACGAACGGCGAAGTTAGCGCGGACTAAGTTGGCTTGATAGCTAGCTAGCCGCTAGCCCAGCTCTTTTGCAACAATGTCCAATCTTCCTCAGAATAATTTGAAGGAGCAGCTGGCGAGACACAGCACCGGCGCCCAAAGCAAGATGTCTTTGGCAAAACCTAAATCGGGGTAAGTGGAAGAATTTGTCCCCGAGTGTGTCACTTGCTTATCGCACGATTTAGCCTCTAGCATTAATAATAATTGTCGGTGTGCAAACCTGATCATAAACTCCGACGTCAGAGGGAATGAATATCGTGTCACTTTTTCTTTTGATGATAATTAGAAGGCATCCTCGTCAATATATGCTTATAGTATGTTGTGCACACTGCTGTGCTCTTTGCTAATGTCTGCATAGGTGTGTGCATTCAAGCAGTGTTTCCTGTAGCGATTGTCACAGCTTGTGTCATTGTATTAATCGTTTGTTAATGCAATAATAACGCCATAAACTCTAATTGGTTCTGTGTGTTTGACATTTTCAATCAATTCAAATCGTCACGCAAGAATGCTAATTTGGCATGTACTTTTTTTTTCTCCATGTTTCTATCTCATTCCCAAAACATGCATGTTAGGTTCATTGAACACCCCGAATTGTCATGTGAGTGTTAATGGTTGTTTATCTATATATGTCCTGTGATTCCACAGTAATCTGTGATAGGTTTGAATTCAACAGTGAATTGAAATTGAAGTCTATTGAAATTTTACACCAAAGTCTAGCTAAAATACAAAATGTTAATTTCTCTCCTGTTGATATTTCAGGCCATTTTCTTTTAAAAAGAAGTTGCCGTCAGGTACAAACCTGGTGGAAACCCTGAGCAAGGTAACGAGCCCAAATGTTTTGGCAAGCAGGAATGTCAATGTCCCTAAGACCAATTTGGTGACTCAGCCTGTTGTGATGTTTTCAAACAAGCCCGAGACTGCTCAAAAGTCCAAAATCAGCAACTTCTTCTCTGTAAGTTCCAAAGACAAATCTGACATCAGCTTGTCGTCATTGGCGTCTTCTGGCAAAGTGTGTCTATCCGCACCCAAATTTGACAGACCGGGAATGAGTAACAACGTCAGCACTCCCGTAAATTTGGATGAATCACTTGGAATCCAGCTTGATAACTGGGATGATTTGGATGACTTTGAAACTCCAACCAAGGCAAAGAATACCTCCTTGAATGAAGACATAAACAAGACTGATAGCAGGCCAGTCACAGCTGAAAGGAAAACAGAATCCATAGGCGGGCAGTGTCGTCTAAAAACAGATGAAATTCAAGCAACGTCAGATCAGACTGAAGTCCAACAACCAGCAGAGAGGGAACCAGAAGATTCTCCAATAAACACAGCAAGAAGACGCCAGCAGCCTTATCTGAAGTCTGTTGTTAGTGAAAGCGAAGAGGACAATGATGATGTGCCCATGACAGGTAACACACTTTTTCCTGCAGTTCCATTTTTTTTCATTTGTGCATTACAAATGGCAACAAATGGAGATCACGTGGCTTCTCTTTTGTCCCCAATTAGATGATGATAAAGAATGTGTCACTCCAGAGTCTATTAAACTGGATGTCACCTTGGAGCCTGAAGATGACCTCGATTACATACCGCCATCTCCAGAGAGCTTTTACAGCAAATCTCCTGTGGAGTCCATGTGAGCGGTTTTTTTTCCCCTCCCCCAAGTTGTTTTTTGACTTCACGTTGGAGAGAGTTTTCATGATGGAGTTTGTGTTGCTGTCAACATTAGGTGCACCTGCAAAATGTACTGAGTTCTATTCCTAAACTTTCATAATTGTCAGTGGGAATTGTGATTATTGTTCATAATCCTGACCAACAATTTTAGATTGTTTTCATTATATGCTAATGCAATTTGCCTTTTAACACCAGTATGTTTCACCAACATTCTCGTTACACCCTTCCGATGGTGCCATCAATATGTCGTGATTGATTTGTTTTTCTTTTGAACAGATCCAAGCCATGTTATTCTGAAAACAAGGACAATAATGTGCACTCCACTAGCTTAAACGTGACACCTCGTCAAGCCTCCGATGAGCATTCAACAGACAAGAAAAGTGAGCGTGTCTCGTTGTCTGACATCGTTTGGCATCGTTCTTTGTTTTTCCTCGTGTAAAATTCCCTTATGCATTTTTTCCCCTCTCACAGATGACGAACTCTACAGCATCATGGAGTGTATTTGTGCTCTGGTGGATACCATCCCTGAACACGAACTCATCGCTCTGTCATGTGGAAATGAGCTTCTGCTCAAGAGGGCTCAAAGGTGGGTGCGATTCCACTTTTCTTGATGACGTTCCATCACTGCGTGACTACACTACTGCGCCTCCTTCTCCCCTTCCAGGAAGAGGATTCTCATTACCGGCGGTGCCGCCTTGCTGAGGACTCAGCAGCCTGACAGCACTGTGCTTTCTGAACCCAGCTTGAAAGACAAATCTTGCTCCGATTTCTCCAATAGCTTTTTACCCGCTGTTTCAAAGAAGACTGCTCAGCTCAGGAGATCCTCCGTCATCTCTGTGGACTGTGACTCCGATCAATCTGACAGCCTCATTAAAGAAAATGCATCAAGCTGCAACGATGGCTGGAAATCAGCTGTGGAAATTGAGAGCAACTGTAATTCTCCGTCAAGCCACGGCATCTCCAACACACCTCACAATAACTCCGGTGTCGAGAAGACCGTCATAGATTTGGACTGCCAAGATCATTCCTTCTTGCCAAAGAAGAAGACGGAGACTTCAGCGCAGATTCAATCCACTCCAAATGTCACGGCCGCGGACATCGTTGACCTTGATGACTTTTTCATCGATAACTTTGACATTGATGACTTGAACGACTCTGACATGCCCGACTACTTCGATGAACCGCCACGTTCGGTGGCGCCGCTGAAGACGCCCATCGCTGCCCCAACGGCCGTGAAAGAAGGTGGGCCGAGCAAGTCTTTATGGGAGAAGAAACCTGCGATGCCCGCGCCTCCGCTCAACCCTGCAAAGATTTTTTCTGCTGGTGAGTCACCGAGAAAGTTGTAAAATTGTTGTTTTGGTAAAGTCGACAACGTTTTTTTCTAAATTCAATCCATTGCAGAACCCACGTTCCGAAACCCGGCACACGACCGTTTCCGAGGTTTCAACTTCTCCCACTCGCAGGAAATGATGAAGATCTTCCACAAGCGCTTCGGTCTCCATCAGTTCCGGTTCAATCAGCTCGAAGCCATTAATGCCGCCATCCTCGGAGAGGACGAGTTTGTGCTCATGCCCACAGGTTTGCACCTCGCGGTATTAGGACGATGCCGATATATGTGGATCGCCGTCAGATGGCCACCCCTAACGGTGACGTGTGCTTGCAGGTGGCGGTAAAAGTCTGTGCTACCAGCTTCCTGCCTGTCTGTCACCGGGAGTCACTGTGGTCATCTCGCCACTCAAATCTCTCATTGTGGATCAAGTCCAGAAGCTCACTTCTTTGGATGTATGTTTACCTGTTGGCCATGTTATTACTGCGTACATTGGTTACTTCGACGTTCACATGAAAAGTGGTTGTAAAGACAAAGTTGTGGATGGTGCGATCATAACAAGATTTTAAATGCAACGCTTAGTGAGCTTAGCTTGTTGAATTTTGCGTTTTGGAGGATTATTTTTTTTCTTTTTTTGGGAGCCGTCTTTCACTGGCATCTGCGATCTACTGAGCGCTGTTGTTCTCGTTGCTGTTTTAGATCCCAGCGACAAGCCTTTCTGGTGATAAAAGTGACAGTGAAGCAGGGAGGATCTACATGCAGCTCTGCAGGAAGGAGCCCATCATTAAACTCCTCTACGTCACACCTGAGAAGGTGATGCTTTTATGTACAGCTGCAACTCACTAAATTAGAATATAATTGAACTCAGTTCAGTTCTAAAAGCGAAGCTTGTACTGTCAATTATTTAAATTCCATTGACATGGACTCAAATCATATCGATTTATAATTTCAATGCTTACCGTCTATCTTACAACAAATGAAAATCCAGAATTCACCGTCTCAAAAAATGTAAATATATTTTTCAATACAAAAATAAAAAATATATATTTTGGGTTCAGTAATGAGTTAGGAATTGGCCTTCTGAAAAGTATTTTCTGCTTTTAATAAATCTGGGTAGGTGAGATCCACTTTTTGAACTGAACGACTGAAAGAAACCATCCTACAATATTTTTTAAAAAGTGGATGGACTAGCACAGTACTTTTGTTGAAGCTCTGTCAAGTGTGTTGGCCGCTTTGACTTGACACGTGTTCCTTCTCCGTCGTCAAGGTCGGCGCCAGCAACAGGCTGATCTCAGCCCTTCAGAATCTATATGAGCGAGGGCTCCTGGCTCGCTTTGTCATCGATGAGGCTCACTGCGTCAGTCATGTGCGTAGTTCCTCTCAAACACACCAAACTGACCCCCCGCCAGCTGTCTCATTAACCAAGCGACGGTCAATGTTGCAGTGGGGACATGACTTCCGTCCGGACTACAAGAGGCTGAGCGAATTGCGTCAGAAGTTCCCGAAAGTGCCCATGATGGCCCTGACTGCCACGGCAACCCCGCGCGTGCAGACGGATGTCTTGCACCAGCTCAGTATGACGCGCCCTCAGGTGTAAGTGTTTTTCTGACTTGACACTTTTGAGTTGTGCTTTTGGTGTCTCATTCCTCTTGTTTTGCGTTTCCAGCTTCACCATGAGCTTTAACCGAGCAAATCTTAAATACGCCGTGCTTCCCAAGAAACCCAAAAAGGTCGACGAGGACTGCGTCACTTGGATCAAGAAGCACTACCCACGTAAGTAATTGACAAGTCCAGGCAAGTTGTGTTTATCGCACCGGATATGTTACCGATCCACCTGCAGCCAATGAAAAGGCTCAATATACGGAGCTCATATCAAAAACATATTTTTGGATCTCACTCTTTCACCATGGGAGGCTATCATACAATGTGACTTTGAGTAAACGGGGAATAAAAAGACTCACTTGTGCAGTTGGCCAGATAAGAGGCAAGAAATGCTAAGCTGTTTATTTTTCACTGTAACAACCGTTCTATGAATCCCAGAGTGTCCAGTCACTCAGTGCTGTAAGCGCTGGCGCTCAGTAGGGATGAAAAAGAACGAAAATTCCACGTCCACGTGCACCAAAATGTTCAACCAAGCCATTTGATTTTGTACAGCAAAAGTAGACGAGCTTAACGCAATCAATACAAAATGACAGGCCAAGGGAATTGGCAAAGAGAATAAATCCTTAAAGTGCTACTTTGACACACACAGAGCAGCAACACACATCAACAGAATATTTGACGATACATTTAACGTGACTGTGTACTGTGAAAATCCATAAAACGGGTAGGGAACTCCAGTTCCTCGAGAGCCATATCCTGCCTGTTTTAGGTCCTTCCCTACTTCAACACACCTGATTCAGTTGTTCAGGCCCCGACAGAGCTTGCTGAGGAACTGATCGTTTGAATCAGGTGTGTTGGAGTAGGGAGGGACCTAAAACAGGCAGGATATGGCTCTCGAGGAACTGAAGTTCCCTACCGCTGCCATAAAATAATGATTGCAAACAAATTGGGATACCAGGGCGTGAAATATGAACTGCAAGGTAGTGCTGGTTCACTGTCTGTCCTGACTGTGCTACTCCTGCAACCTCACTGGTTTTGTTGTAACCTTGTCGTCTATCTTGCAGGTGATTCCGGCATCGTGTACTGTCTGTCCCGGAACGACTGTGACATCATGGCTGAAAGCCTACAGCGAGCCGGCTTGTTGGCGCTGTCCTATCACGCCGGTCTGAGCGACGGCGACAGAGAGTACGTGCAGTCCAAGTGGATCAATCAAGATGGCTGCCAGGTGAGCTTGCTTGTCGCTCACCGACGTCATCACAGAGCCCGTTTCCTTACAGTGTCACCAACGCGCATCCTCCCCCGCCAGGTCATTTGTGCCACCATTGCTTTCGGCATGGGCATCGACAAGCCTGACGTGCGCTACGTGATCCACGCCAGTCTGCCTAAATCCGTAGAGGGCTACTACCAAGAGTCGGGGAGGGCCGGCAGGGACGGGGAGATCTCTCACTGCATTCTCTTCTACACCTACGCCGACGTGCATCGCATCAAGAGGATCATCAACAGTACGTGATGTCAACAACATGAATTGTTTTGACTTGAGACCAAGTTGTTCCCCGTTCTGAAACTGCCGTTGCACCTTTTTTCCCCATGACAGTGGACCGAGAGGGTGACAGACACACCAAGGCCACTCACTTCAATAACCTGCAGAGCATGGTGCAGTTCTGCGAGAACATGATGGACTGCAGGAGGATTCAGCTGCTTGCCTACTTTGGGGAGATGTCGTTCAACAGGGGCTTCTGTAAGGAAAACCCAGACGTCGCCTGTGACAACTGTAGCAGGCCAAATGTAAGACCATGCGGTTATTTGTATGATATTATTAACTAGGGCTGTTCATGTTAAAGCGCAACCCGGTGGACCAGTGGTTAGCACGTCGACCTCACAGTGCAGAGGTACCTGGTTCAATTCCAGCTCCGGCCTCCCTGTGTGGAGTTTGCATGTTCTCCCCGGGCCTGCGTGGGTTTTCTCCGGGTATTCCGGTTTCCTCCCACATTCCAAAAACATGCATGGCAGGTTGATTGAACACACTAAATTGTCCCTTGGTGTGAGTGTGAGCGCGGATGGTTTTTCATTTCTGTGTGCCCTGCGATTGGCTGGCAACTGGTTCAGGGTGTCCCCCGCCTACTGCCCAAAGACAGCTGGGATAGGCTCCAGTGAGGATAAGCGGATCAGAAAATGGATGGATGGATGTTCATTTTTTTCATTCATTCATTCATTCATCTCCCAAACCGCTCCATCCTCATTAGGGTCGCGGGGGTGCTGGAGCCTATCCCAGCTGTCTTCAGGCAGCAGGCGGGGGACACCCCGAATTGGTAGCCAGCCAATCGCAGGGCACACAGAGACGAACAACCATGCACGCCCTCACTCACACCTCGGGACAATTTAGAGTGATCAATCAGCCTTCCATGCATGTTTTTGGAATGTGGGAGGAAACCGGAGTACCCGGAGAAAACCCACGCAGGCCCGGGGAGAACATGCAAACTCCACACAGGGAGGCCGGAGCTGGAATTGAACCCGGTACCTCTGCACTGTGAAGTCGACGTGCTAACCACTGGACTACCGGGCCGCCCCGGATGTTCATTTTAAAACATAAATATATATTGTATTTTTCATCTTCCTCTTGAACTTGTTCAGACATGCTGCTGACACTTGGAGCTCCCTCACCATTTGACAGAGTTTAAAGTTAAAAGTTCATATTGTTTAAAAAGTTTTGACTCCAACATTTTCCCTTCCCCTGAAAACGATCTGCACCAAATATCGTGATCAGCGCCATTGACCACTAATAATCCGTATCGGCCAAGAAAAAAACAACAAAAACAGGCTATCGATCATTTCTTTTTAAATGTTAGAAAATCTGTGTTGCATAACTGCTTGGCGTTTGCTTGTCTGTATTAAAAATACACAGGAATACAAAATGAGGAATGTCACTGACGAGGTGAAGAACATTGTGAGCTTCGTGCAGGAGAACTGTGAGAAGGTTGGCGCCAAGTTCGGCCGGACTGCTAAACAGATCCGCCTGACACTCAACATGCTGGTGGACATCTTTGTCGGTACGACGTACTACTACCTCACCAACATGTCTGCCGGGTGCATTTTGTTGCACTAGACAATAATGCCCGAGGGGGGAATTTGTCTCTCAGGATCCAAAGCTGCCAAGCTCCAGACAGGCATGTTTGGGATGGGAGGATCTTATTCCAGGCACAATGCAGACCGCCTGTTCAAGAAACTGGTCCTGGACAACATCCTCATGGAGGACCTTTACATCACCAACGGCGGCCAAGCTGTGTCTTATATCTCCGCAGGACCAAAAGCTCTCAACCTCCTTTCTGGACACATGCAGGTCACGTGTCCTGCTTGGCGGGATCCGACAAACATGCCGTATTACGCGCAAAGACAAAATCTGACGACGCGGTCTCATTACAGGTCAACTTCTATGACACGGAAAGTGCTTCCAGTTTCAGGAAGAACAAAGCGGTGGCCAAGAATGTCTCTCAGAGGGACCACAAGGTGCAGGAGTGCCTCAAGGAGCTGGTGGAGCTCTGCAAACAACTGGGGAAAACCTTCGGGATTCACTATTACAACATCTTCTCCACTGCCACTTTGAAAAAGTTATCGGGTAATATTAAGATGCAGTCACGTATGGGGTTTTGGATTTAATTGCGAAAAACGGACATTATTTGAACATATTTATGATATTAGTAATTATACCCCACCAGGAGATAAAAGGGATTCAAAAGCAGCCATCTACAACTTACCCTTAGAGATTGCTAAATGAGCCACCTTTTTCAAGTTAATGCTGCGAGGCCAGCGGCTTTTTTCCCCCTCCTTCTTGGCTGAGCATAGAGCGGAAGAGTGAGCAGTTACGCGCACAGGAATGAGAGAGGATAATTAGAGAGCAATGCTTTTTTGCTGTGTCGATTCATGTGCATTGTCCTTTAAAAAACAAAAAACAAAACAAACATTGTGCCAGCGGGTACTAGTTAGCCCTAAGAACGACATGAGGAGCCTATGGGTCTTTTTTTAACAGTAGCAAACCAATGATGGCACACTGTGACTTCCTAAAAAGATGTAACACAGAAGATTATTTATTTTTAACATGATATGATAATGTTATAATGCACCAACTTGTGGAAAATGCCGTTTTATTTACCAGAGCTCTGATTTTAATTTAAAAAAAAAAAGAATCTATTCACTCATTCACCCCAAAGACATATTTATGTCTTTTCAGGCTTCACGCATTCAATCCCATTTACTTAGGTTTTCTTTTCTATTTTTTTTTAAATTTCCTATGAAATAGTATTTATTTCATAGTATTTACCAATTGTAATTTCCTGAACATCATCCGCAGAGAGGCTGTCCTCCAACCCAGAAATCCTGCTGCAAATTGACGGTGTGACCGAGGACAAATTGGAGAAGTACGGCGGGGAGGTGATCCAGGTCCTTCAGAAATATTCCCAGTGGGAGAATCCAGGTAAAAGACTCCCGGCGCTTGTTCTCCGCGATGTGGCTTTGCTGCGAGTCATTCCTGACTGGTCTGTTGGGAAATCGGACAATTTCACTTCATTGTTCCTGAAATCTAAAATATCTATGCCAGTGACAAACAGAACATTGAGATGTTCTAACATCAAATGAGTTGAGCTTACCTAATAAGATCAAAACATTTCTGTCTCATAAATCTATTATTCGTTTATTGTAATGGAGATGAATTTATTGTTATTGTTTGTTTAAAAAAACGCATGGGAAGACGACCGTGGGAAAAAAAAATTGCAAATTAAATTACAGTATTTTTCAAAATTGTTCAGCTGTAGTACCTTGGCGGGTTGACATGTGATGTGAGTGTCTGGACGCGATCTGTGGGCAACATAAGCTCCTGCATGAGTGCGGTACTTGTTTGTTTGTTTTTTTCCTTCGCGGTTCTCGGATTTAAGAAACAGCTGAAAGGTGCATTGAAACTCGGGCTCTCCATTCGCACAGTCTGCTGTTTAAAAAATAAAAGACAGAAATCAGTATGTAGGAGAAACTTCCATGCCAGATAAATAGATTCCACCAAAAATTTCTGTAATATAGTGGGAGAACACTGCATACCTCTTTATGACACTTTGATTTGGTTTTTGGGCGTGAGCTTTTCTTCTGTGCCTCGGCCCAAAGTTTGGGGAAACAACAATTTTATGCGTGTCATTCCCAGTGGAGCAGGCCGAGGGTGGTGGTGAAGACAGCTGGATTGACACAACTCGAGGCCGCTCGGGTGTCGACGACGAGGACGGTGACGGCGACGACTCCTCTGCTTACTTCCGAAGCCAGAGCGCGCATGGGCAGAAGAGGAAGAAAATGCCTTTCTTCAAATACAACAAAAAGAGAATAGGCTACGCAGGCGCGGGTTCCAACTCTCGAGGGTGCGTTGTGTAACTTCTCATCGGTTCCAAATAAACTTCATTACCTTCAATTGTTTGTTTCTCCATCAGCCGAGGCAGCAATAAACCCTGGGCTTTCAGAGGGGGAGCCAGAGGTGGTTCTCAGTCTGCTGGCCGAGGGTCCAGAGGTGCGACAGGTGACTCGTCGTCAGGAAGGACGCCGGGTTTCATGGCGATGCCCACGCCACAGAACCAGCGACCTTTTCTCAAGCCGTCCTTTTCTCACATCTAGCGCCGTTGCATTTACACTACACTGTTTGTAATATATGATGTTCAAAGTGTACATTGTTGGGATTCTATTTTTTCTTACTCATCCTTATTGCCCCTGTAAATATATATTAAAGATCATGAAAAAAACCTAGCACTGCTTTATTCATGTAGATTAAATGTAAAAAAACGACCATGTATAGTAAGGCGTTTTTACCCGAAAAAAAACGACCATGTATCGTAAGGCGTTTTTGACCGAAAAAAACCGACCATGTATAGTAAGGCGTTTTTAGCCGAAAAAAACGACCATGTATAGTAAGGCGTTTTTGGACGAAATTTTTAGCCGGAAAAAACGACCATGTATAGAAGGGCGTTTTTAGCCGGAAAAAAATGACCGTGTACAGTAAGGCGTTTTTGACTGAAAAAAACGACCATGTATAGTAAGGTGTTTTTAGCCGAAAAAAGGACCATGAATAGTAAGGTGTTTTTAGACGAAAAAAAACGACCATGTATACTAAGGCGTTTTTGGACGAAATTTTTAGCCGGAAAAAATGACCAAGTATAGTAAGGCGTTTTTAGCCGAAAAAAACGACCATGTATAGTAAGGCGTTTTTGACCGAATAAAACGACCATGTATATATAGTAAGGTGTTTTTAGCCGAAAAAAACTACCATGTATAGTAAGGCGTTTTTGACCGAAAAAAAACTACCATGCATAGTAAGGCGTTTCTAGCCGAAAAAAACGACCATGTATATAGTAAGGCGTTTTTAGCCGAAAAAAACGACCACGTATAGTAAGGCATTTTTGGACGAAATTTTTAGTTGGAAAAAACGACCATGTATAGTAAGGCGTTTTTAGCTGAAAAAAACGACCATCTATAGTAAGGCGTTTTTAGCCGAAAATAAAACGACAATGATAGTAAGGCATTTTTAGCCGAAAAAAACGACCATGTATAGTAAGGCATTTTTGGACGAAAAAAAACGACCATGTATATAGTAAGGCGTTTTTAGCCGAAAAAAACGACCATGTCTAGTAAGGCGTTTTTAGCCGAAAAAAATGACCATGTATAGTGAAGCGTTTTTAGCCGAAAAAAACGACCACATATAGTAAGGCATTTTTGGACGAAATTTTTAGTTGGAAAAAACGACCATGTAAGGCGTTTTTAGCTGAAAAAAACGACCATCTATAGTAAGGCGTTTTTAGCCGAAAAAAACGACCATGTATAGTAAGGCATTTTTGGACGAAAAAAGCGACCATGAATATAGATAGTAAGGCGTTTTTGGACGAAAAAAAAGACCAAATATAGTAAGGCGTTTTTAGCCGAAAAACAAAGGCCATGATTAATAAAAAAACACAACTCTACTGCTCTGTGTGGCACTTTGGCTCAGTGGTAGAGTGATGCAGGTCCACACCAGAGGTTGAGTGTTCGGTTCCCAGTGTTTGCAGCAAGGTCATCTTTAACCACCATGTGAAGCTTTATTGAAGAAAACACAAAACACACTAGAAGTCATGTGGTGGTGTGGCTCAGGGGTAGAGAAACCATGTCCCAAACTAGTGGTTGGGTGTTCAATCCCCAGAGGTTGCGACTATATCCCTTCTTTCATTGACCACCATGATAAGTAAGGCTTATTTAAGTCTTTTTTTTTTCAAGCTGAAAACGCCTTACTACATACACATGGTGTGTGTTTTTTCGGCGCAAAATGCCTTACTATACAGTACATGGTCGATTGTTTGGGCTAAAATCACCTTACTATATATATGGTCGTTTTTTTTCGGCTAAGAACGCCTTACTATACATGGCCGTTTTTGTCGGCCAAAAACACCTTACTATACATGGTCGGTTTTTTTCGGCTAAAAACGCCTTACTATACACGGTCTTTTTTTTTTTTCAGCTAAAAAATTTCGTCCAAAAACGCCTTACAATACATGATAGGGGGGGGTTTTTCGGCTAAAAACGCCTTACAATAATACATGGTCGTTCTTTTCGGCTAAGAACGCCTTACTATACATGGTCGTTTTTTTTCAGCTAAAAACGCCTTACTGTACATGGTCATTTTTTGGGCTAAAAATGCCTTACATGGTCGTTTTTTTCGGTCAAAAACGCATCACTATACATAGTTGTTTTTTTCGGCTAAAAACGCCTATACATGGTCGTTTTTTTCGGCTGAAAACGCCTTACTATACATGGTAGTTTTTTTTGGTCAAAAACGCCTTACTTTAAATGGTCGTTTTTTTTTGGCTAAAAACGCCTTACTATACATGGTCGTTTTTTTCGGCAAAAAATTTCGTCCAAAAACGCCTTACTATACATGGTCGTTTTTTTTCGGCTAAAAATTTCATCCAAAAAGGCCTCACTATACATGATCGTTTTTTTCAGCTAAAAACGCCTTACTATACATGGTCATTTTTTTTCGTCTAAAAACGCCTTACTATACATGGTCTTTTTTTTTCGTCTAAAAACGCCTTACTATACATGGTCAGTGGGGGGTTCGGCTAAAAACGCCTTACTATACATGGTCGGGGGTTTTTTCGGCTAAAAACGCCTTACTATACATGGTCGTTTTTTTCGGCTACAAATTTATGTCACAATCAAAAGATGGCTACATCTGGCTCCTGATCGGGATGGTGACAGGAAGGAGAGCATGAAAAGAAAAGAGGACACGGAGAGCGCAACAATTTGATGGACAGAAAAATACCGTTCAAGAGTAAGCTACATTCCAATTTGGACTTTGTGTTCACTGTTAAATAAAGAAAAGTGCATTTTTCCAGTGTCTGTGGAGTTTTATGTGAGGTTCACAAATTATGACAATAAACATATTTTTATAACAGTCATGGATGCCAGATGTGGGCCACTGCAGGACCGTCATTCATTGAGGTATGTGGGCCGAGTGTACGTGCCGTGTCTGCCCCAGAGCTGGGCCAGACCAATTTTGCTGACTGGGAGGTTAGCGGAATTTATTCCTTTCATAGTACCACCCCTTTAATCTTAAAAATAAATACATAAATTAAAGGAGGAGAGATAGATGAGTGAATTGCGCAATGTTTTAAAATTCATGTTTTATTTCAAGTCAGAATATTTCCATTTCATGGCACCAGTTTAAAAGGAGAGAAACAAGATTTCTACTGACTTGTACATCAGGTTAGCTAAGGTAAAAACATGACTTCAGAACAGGTCGACAACTGGATTTGGCACACGGATGTTGCAATATATACAACTAGTGTATAACGTGTTTCACCTTCATGAGAAAACAGACGACGTACATGCGGCTCACCAGCTTTTTCTGAATGTGCAGCATCTGAAGGAGGGATTCACACGAACAGCTCACATGTACTGATGTCACATGATGTAAACCAAAAGAATGTCAGAGCCAGTGAAACTTTTAGAAAAAACAAAATCAAACAGTGTCTCTGTTGAATTCCACTGGGGAGGCAACTCAAAGTCTGGAGGCGCCTTCACGTTTACTTTGAAAGTGTTTCCACGACATCATCTGTTGTCCAGCAAAAAGTGAAATAAAATAAAATGTGGTCGAAGGTGCATCTCCATAAATTGTAATTAAAAAATGATCAGTTGTTCAATTCATCCATCCATCCATCCATTTTCCGAACCGCTTGATCCTCACTAGGGTCGCGGGGGGTGCTGGAGCCTATCCCAGCCATCTCCGGGCAGTAGGCGGGGGACACCCTGAATCAGTTGCCAGCCAATCGCAGGGCACACAGAGACGAACAACCATCCACGCCCACACTCACACCTAGGGACAATTTAGAGCGTCCAATCAGCCTGACATGCATGGTTTTGGAATGTGGGAGGAAACCGGAGCACCCGGAGAAAACCCACGCAGGCCCGGGGAGAACATGCAAACTCCACACAGGGAGGCCGGAGCTGGAATCGAACCCGGTACCTCCGCACTGTGAAGCCGACGTGCTAACCACTGGACTACCGGGCCGCCAGTTGTTCAATTCAAAAAGTGAAATTCATCAACTCAAAAAAGGATATTTCACTCTGTAGTAATTGGTCCACATAATATATATGTTTTTCTTTTTAAAATGAAATAGTGAACCAGTGAACATTTTCTGTGATATTTGAATTGAGACTATATTTAGAAGAAATTGAAGCCAATGTATCTCCAATGGGGGAAAAAAGTAAACGTGATAAAACTTTCATCTTGTCCCGCGTCTTTCCCCACTAAACCGTCGGGTCGGGCCGTTAAGACTGTTCAATGCAAACAAAATGGACAAAATGTTACATTTCCTCCAAGCAGCATGACGAGAAACAATCAACTCAACATTTACCATAAAAAACAAAAACGTCAACACAAGAGGTCAATGAGGAAAATACAATTAGAACCGGGGTCACTGATCACATTTTTTTAAAACACAAATTTTATGACAATGTTGTTTTTTTAAATCATTTCTTAATTATTGCTTCTTGAATGGTGCTTTTCTATGTTATCCTATATTTTTCTTTTCTTGTTTCAAGACGCTACATGACGCTAACGCAACTACAGTATGTGCACTTCTCATGGACGTGTTCGTTCTTATTGTCGGCATTCCGGTTGACCGAAGCAGCCTTTGAACGGCAAATGTGCAAAAGCTGCATGATGAAAGGACATTGCTTCCATTTAAAGTGAATTCCTTCCCCAACTTCAACAACCATTGCAAAACAAAAAGATATCATGTCAATCTCTTTCCATCCTTTTCAAACACTCAGACAGATACCACACAGGGATTTTGGGGTGGGGGTCGGGGATTGCTTATGCAACATTTAATTTAAATTTTATTTGTAAATAATTATCTTTTTACACTTGCAAGGCAGTTGCTAATGTTCTGATAATGTTTTTTTTAATGGAACAGATCTTTATTCCTCTTGGGAAAGTGTTGTGAAATGCAAACAAATCGGAGATTGGAAGGTTGTCGACCTTGGGGGTTCCGCTGAATTTGTTTCTTGTAATCCCGGTTATTTGGGTTGTGCACCTGATGACGTTAAAGACTCTCCTTAAACATTGCACAATGTACAGTCTCGTGATTTGACCCCATTCATGAATTCATATTTGCCTCATATGTTCAAAAAGCAGTCATCAATACAATGTATAAAATGTCGACAATGTATATTAAATGCACCTTTTACATTGATCAACTGCAAAATCAAATGCACTTAATCAGTAACATGGCTGTAGTCATAATTTTTTGTCATCTGTCAATTATTTTATTCAATTTTTTTTTCAACATCTGATGTGAGAAGTATGTATGAAAGGTGGAAATGTATTTTGGCATCACACGTGTTTTTGTATTGTACACAAAGACTGACGGCTGACATTTGTTTCTCCGTCAATGCTCCCGTCCTCGCTTGAGACTCACGCCGCTACAAAAAGTATCATTTTCATCTTCAATAACAAAATAACATTTGAGTCCTGTTAAAATATACATCGGAGCTGTCAATATATTAGGAAACAAACTCGTTTTGTACAAAAAAAAAAGTACATCATCTGATCTTCTACGAGCAATATGATACATAAACCGAAAGGTTGATCTTTAATTCAAAATAAATCTTCATCGTAAGAAATAATTGAAATTCATTGAATCTCAAGGTCATGAAAATGAATGAGCGGAACCAAGAAACACATTCAAGAAGTACCGGTACTTGATAAGCATTGCACATCTACGTTTGTACTGTATAGCTAGGCTATTAGCTACTCATTCCGCTTAACACGACGAGGTCACCAAAGCCTTATACAATACTAAAAAAGAGATAAAGTATTTGTCTATTAAAGTCTCCTTTTCTTCTTCTCATTCACGTCAACCTTCAATGGCTTTACGTTCAACCTCTTATACTATATTTTAGTGTCCCTGTCCATTCCATTCCAGCAGGGTACACCCATACAACAATGGAGTCAAATTTGAGTGTTTACCTTCCTTTGCGATCCAAAGACCGATTCACTATTATGATAATAAATCCTAATGTATTGGAGCGATCCTGCTGGGAAATATGTTTTTTGCATTTAGCTCACGTTTCACCAATCTGTTGAATGACTTCACCAAATATGTCCAAATGATTTTACCAATACGTTTCAATGACTTTACCAACTCGTTCGAACGACTATGCAGCACGTTCGAAAGATATCGCAATACGTTCGAACGTTTACATCAGCACGCTTCCCAAGTAATCAATTCGTCACACATTCACCAATGGTATTAAACCACATAACTGCAATTGTTGGTTTTGTTTTTTTTAAACTTATGCTGCATTATTTGCTGAAAAATTCACTTACATGGAAAGCTTGGGCACCATTTGGTGACAAGGAACTATGTGGAAGTGAGTTGAATTTTCGTTGCTTTGCCAACATTTTTTGGCATCAATAGCAAATCAGTAATACAACAGACATCTGGTTTAGAGGAGTTTTGCGATAGCTGTTGAAGACATAGTCATGTGTGTGGCGTGTTGGATATGTCAGATGAAAATCCCCCCGTGCCCCTACTCTCAAATTGGCTATAGAAAAAGATGGTGGAAAAGTACTACCGTATTTTCACGACTATAAGGCGCCATTAAAAGTCTTAAATTTTCTCCAAAATGGACAGGACGCCTTATGATGCAGAGCGTCTTGTGTATGCGCTGAGTTCCAAAACCTGACTGACAGCCGACACGCTGTTTATATAGAGAAAAGGCGGAAGTGACTGTGGACAGGCATGCGGCAAAGAAGTCGGCCAATCAGTGAAGGGTGGGCGTGTATATATACATATATGGAGAGAGAGAGAGAGAGAGAGAGAGAAAAGGCAGACGTGAGTGACAGGCATGCGGGGAAGAAGTCCGCCAATGAGTGAAGGGTGGGCGTGTAATTGGACCTGTATAGAGTGTGGCTATGTTCATTGTTGCAAAACAACTTCAGTTTTGGTTTCTAAGAACCCCCGAAAATAAATTCTACAAAGAGACATGCCTACGAAGCTCAGTTCAAACTTCAAGCCATCGGTTATGCTTTTGGCATGCATGCCCATCTCACAGCAGCGGTGAAGTCAAGCAAATGAACTCTGAGCTTGCCGTTATTCCCGGAGGCTTGACTAAAGAACTCCAACCGCTGGACATCGGCATTAACCGGGCGTTCAAAGTAAAGTTGCGAACGGCATGGGAACAATGAATGATCGATGGCAAACACAACTTTACAAAGAGTAAGAGGCAGCGCCGGGCGAGTTACGCCACAATTTGCGAATAGATTGTGGCTGCTTGGACGAACGTGTCTGCTTGCACTGTTGTTCGAGTTTTTGGCAAAGCCGGCATCATTTCTGTGGAGCCACATGGTAATGAGAGTGACTGACAACGAGAGGGAACACTGCGTTTTTGATGGATTACCGGTACTTGCACAATTGTTCAATTCTGATACAGAGGATGAGGACTTTGATGGATTTCTGGGTGATGATTGATCGAAAAATGTGAGTACATTGTACAATGGCTAAATAAAATACAACGGAACTCAGTTTTGCTTCCGTTGCCTTTTTAAAAACGTGTTTTTAGCTTGTATCTGTATGTCTTGGCATGCTACCGTATGCTTCAAGCTAACGTGTTTTTAGCTTGCGCGCATGAATGCCGTATGTTTAAGCTGGTGTATGTTTTACCACTTTAAAATTGCGCCCAATAATACAGTGCGTTTTGTCTATGTGTAAAATACAGAAATAGCACCCATTAATGAGACTGCGCCCAACCATACGGTGCGCCGAATGGTCGTGAAAATACGGTACTTTTCTATTAGAAGATAGTCCTGTGGAATTCCGAAATAAAGCTCATCTTCCCATTCCAACTTAGTTCATTGGCATCAAAACAGTGGTATAGCACTACTTTTCTATTAGACAGGCATATGGAATGCCTAAATGAACCTCCGCTTCATATTCCAACTTAGTTCATTGGCATCAAAACAGTGGCATCGCACTACTTTTCCATAAGACAGGCTTACTGAATGCCTAAATGAAGCTCCATTTCAATAAGGTTCCTTGGCACCACGATGCCACAAGCTGCGCCAAAGCGAGCAGTAAGAACACATTTTACCCCCTTCATGTTTAAAGTCGCTCACATTTTAAAAATCAGTTAACATGTTAAATATATGTACTGTATACCCCGCTAACTCACTTCTGTTTCACCCATCTTCTTGCAGTGCCCCTTCCGTATCGTCTGATGCAAATACCTTTAAAGTCAATAAATAACACCTCAAAGTAATGCGCATACTCCTTAAAATTCTCAGATTTTTATGCAAAAAAAAAAAAAAAAAAAGGAAGGAAAAGATAATTGGTTTTCATAAAAAAGGAGAACAAAAGCGAAAGTGAGGTGGGCGAGATGTAAAAACTCAAAAGTGTGAGAGGGGGAGAGAGAGAAGTTGTCCCGGGGTCACAAGGTCGGTCCGACCAGCATGGCTGCAAGAGGAGGACGAATCCCATGGGTGCCACTTCCATGGCGTCTCCTCGGCCCCCCACCAAGAGGCCTGTTTACCAACGCGAGCGCCTCACTTGCTAACGAGCAACCCGCCCACCCAGCGGAGCTTGCAGGCAAACCACCGCCTGAGGGGACAAAAGTATTCGTAATGGAACTGCTCGAATTCGGGAGTCCGGCGGATGTCGCGTAAGAACGCCACGTCGAGGTCGGACTCAGTGAGGATGATGAGGAGGAGGAGCAAGACAAAGAGGAGTCCGATGGTGACAAGGAGCAAACGCAGGACACTCAACACAAACTTATTCACCTGTTCCACCTCGCTGAGGGCCCCCGCGGCGCCCTCTTGTCCAAAGTCCCCCCCGACCCCTCGCGTGGGGGTCCCTGCCTCCGACTCCTTTTCCTCCTCGATGCTGCAGGGCGCCCCGTTAATTTGCCGCAAGGCGACCGGCAGCTCCACGCCGTGCTCGGCCACCGGCGTTGGCAGGACGCTGTCGGAGGGGCTGTACGCTTCGTCCGAGATCACCGCCGTCCCTTCGCCGGCCTCCGTGGCCTGGCTGCGCGAACGCGGGATGAACGCCTCACCGTGGGACACCGAACGCACCGGGGTGGAGTGGGCGCTGTCACGGAGCGACTCCAGGCCTGGTTTAAAGAGATAAAGGGAGACAGGTGAGATGTAGACAGAAATATTACTTGGACTGTATATGCAGGTGATAATATTTGCTGTGAAGCAAAATTCAGATTTATTCATTCAGTCATTCATTTTCCGAACTGCTTTATCCTCACTAGGGTCGCGGGGGTGCTGGAGCCTATCCCGGCTGTCTTCGGGCAGTAGGCGGGGGACACCCTGAACCGGTTGCCAGCCAATCGCAGGGCACACACAGAGACGAACAACCATCTGCACTCACATTCACACCTCGGGACAATTTGGAGTGTTCAATCAGCCTGCCATGCATGTTTTGGGAATGTGGGAGGAAACCGGAGTACCCAGAGAAAACCCACGCAGGCACGGGGAAAACATGCAAATTCCACACAGGAAGGCCGCCCCTGGGATCGAACCCAATACTGTGAGGTCGATGCACGAACCACTTGCCCACCGGGCCACCCTAAATGAAAACCATATGTCTTCAAATGTAATGATGTCATGATCTGGAATGAGGCCTCAACAAAGACTCATCCTGTTTTGGACAACAACAACAATCAAAAATTGGGCAATCAAAATAAATTTGTCAAGACAAATGCACCCAAGAGAAAAAATTTACTTTGAGCCAAATTTCCAGGAAGCAATAAAAAACACTTAAAACAATGACACTGTAGAACTGTAACATTTTATATCATAATGAAAAAATGATGATGATTGAAATGGCAAAACAGAGAAAATGTATTCCTCCTAAAATGTGGGGGAAAAAAGTGCTGTATTGTGGTGGTGTTGTATTGTATCCAAAAGGCTACTTTAGGATACAATACAAGGAAGAGTTAAAAAAAAAAAACAAAAAAAAAAAACAAATGAGACCTTCACATTTGCATACTGGGACACAGGAACTGTGCAACAGCAAGAAAAATGCAAATGTGTTCTTCCTTGGCCATCACATTTCATCTAAATTGTTAGTTTTTGTGTAATCCTGCAAACAAAGCAATTAAAACAACACGTTATTGCCTTGACGCTTGGGGGACGTACCCAGTAAAATGGATCATTGTATACAAACTTAGAACCTCAGAACTGTGAGGCATGCTAACCAATTGCTACAGTAGGTCACTTTGCTGCCACCGACAAAATGTATGCAAACAATGCGCTATAAAAATATCTTCTATGTTTACGCTCGACTCTCGCTCGAGTGAGCCATGCAGTGCCTCTCCCTGAAGAGTTTACCTGGATGGTTGCTGGACTGAAGGCAGGGCGGCGACGTGCCAGGCATCATGCCGCCGGCTGACCCCGGCACCTCGCCCAGAGCGGGGTACAGGGGCAGGACCCCCAGGGCCTTGCCCAGCATTCGGGGCCCCAGGCTCAGCACGCGAACGCGGACGTCGCGGTAGCAGTGGTTGATCATGCGCAAGTGGACGTTCACCCGGGTGGTGATGCGGATCAGACACTTCACCATGGCTACGGCGCGAGGGAGACTGTCCTGTTCTTAAAAGTACCGTTAGTCCCGATGGTCACTGTCCCGGAATCCAGGCCACGGAGTCGCTGTGTATTATTTGCGGACGAGCGTGTGAAGCGCTTCACACGGGCCCGCCTGACTTGGCCCCACCCCCGTCCAGTGACAAACATGGAGTAGCGGGCCCCGGGGCTATTTTCAGTTGAGGTATTAATACCACTGCCAGCCATACGGTCAGCTCTTCTGACACCACAGCAAAATATACTCAAGAGTCCTGCGTGTGACTCCGTTGCAAGATACAGGGAGGGACTACTGACTGTTCTTTTCACTTTAGTTCATCATATTAGTGGGATGAACGATTTTGAAGACTAACACCGGTCACCACAGAAGAAGAAAAACGAGAAAGGCCAAAACAGCAGGCTGACAACCTCGCAAATGACAATACCTCCACCTTCCTATCCAGTATTATTTCTTTCTCGATGAACCCATATGATGGCGGAAGCTTTTCAATCAGCTCAGACACACTCAAGTGTCCCGATTACGGGCTTACCCTCCATGATAGAGATGTGTACAGCTCTCCGCCGTGTGCGCGGTACGCTGGTGAGCCGAGGCCCGTGGGTGATGGATGGACAGCTCCGGCTGGGAACCAGGCCAGCTCTGCACAGACACACACACAAGCATCACAGCGCTGCGAGAAAAGTAATAGACAGTAGCCTACTTACTATGTGTGTGCTTGCTACAGATCGTGTGATAAAGCAAAAAAATATATATATTTCAGGACCTCCCAGCAGTTCTTCACAGTGTACCTGTGTATTTCCGGAGGTTCTCGTTTGATTTTGGCACTGTGCTCCATCACCTCTTTTGCCACGCGCCCGCTGTCGTAAAGCACACAGACCATGTGAGGTTCGATACATTGTATAGACAAATGTATTGGGACATCTGTCCATTGCTGGTTTAATAGTTTACATTTCCTCCGGGCCATGTGTGGATGATCACTGGAGATACTCGATATATTCTAAAACTCCAAGTAGCTGAGTCTAAATTTCATTCATGACGGGAAATTATCCTAAATCTGAATTTCTTCAAGAAGAAACGAATAATGATAGTTTGGCTTTCAATTTGTGTCAATTCGCCGGTAAACAGCAGGATTAAAGCAAATGCACCGTGAGTTTGCCTGCTGTAATCTGTTCCATTAATTTGGCTTGCTTGCCTCTTGTGACGGTTTATCCTCTGTGGCTAAAACAGACTGACGTGGCAGAAAAGAAGGCCAGGAAAAGGTCACGTCCTCTGAGGAAATCTTTTTTTCACCGGTGCCGCCCTCCCCATCCTGTCATTTGGTCATTACGTCTTCGAGTAGGCGAGGCGGACATTACCTGTAACGGAAGCGGCTGCCCTTGAAGAACAAATTGCTGCTGGACACTGTGCGGACCTGACTTGACTTCTCAAGCCTGAAAAGGACAAAAAACAAAAACAAAAGGGACATTTCAACTTTAATAAGAAGAAAGCAGGGATAAAAATCAAGTTTGTTGATACAGAATTCACAAGAGCAGAAGAGCAGAAACTCAACATTGCAAGGTCATATCATTTGCTGTGCTAGCACAGAAAAGTATGAGTAATGGATAGCATTTGCATTTTATATTCAAGTTTAGCAGACATAATTGTTTTTTTTAATCTTACAATTAGGGCTAGCTGATTCATTGATTTTCTCAATTATTGAAGCCTATTGCTCAAACTCATTTTCTAAAATTGATTTTTTCCAAAACGCATCGTTGCGTACGTGTACTTATTGTTCCAACGACTTGATTGCAAACAGAAGGTAGTTTACAAAATTAAAGTCAGTGTTGTGAAGTTCGCGACTTTTTCGGCTTTTGTAGTGACTATTATCTAAAAAACAAAACAAAAACAACAACGTTGTTGACCACAGAAAAAGACTCAAATCAATTTTACACAGTTTTCTGTATGACAAACAAGGAGCCATTATGGCCATTTAATCATTGAACACTTCAAATGGTAATCTATCGAGAATCGTGTTTCACCCTTTCATGCACCCTTTAACCCGATAACACGATAAGCTGGCCACTCTCGTAACCGCTGTCCCTCAAAAGGTTTAAATGAGTGTACGGTACTTACAGTATCAAGTGTTCACTGCACATTTCTTTCGAATTTTCTCTGAAAGACTTGATTTTAACTGCTAAATCTGTGATCGACCACTGGCCAGTATTTTCTTTGGCTTGATTACATTTGACCTTAGAGCTTCCACCGCATGCCCTGAATCTGTACCGGCTTTGGCAACACTGATGTCAGTAATCAGTACTGCGTGAACGCCGGGAAAGACAGAAAGCACAAGTGAATTATTCAACCGCCGCATGTGTGATATGCATACGAGTCCCTTGCACGTCTCCATACACTATTCAATATGTTTATAGTCGTGGTAAGTGAGACATTTATTTTTAATGCCCACTTTTGCCTTGGAGAAAATAACGTGTGATCGAGCCTCATAACCTCGAAACCCCGCCGACTTCCTTGAACAGAACGGCGTCGATGATCCAAAGGTCACGCGGAGGCGTCGAACTGTTCAACTCACTTGTAGAAAGCTTGGTTCTCCACGCCGCACTTCCAAAGATGCTTGCATGCCTCCGGTGTGGGCGCAAAATATGTCAGGGTGATCTTTGTTTCCTGCACGTTGAAAATAGAGGACGGCGTGCAGGATAATTAAAAACACTGGGATGGGGGGTAGGGGGGGAGCACACGATGGACAACATGCATGCCAGCAAGTCGCGCTCTCACCTCCTTGTGGTTTGCATAAACGTGGAACGTCTTGCCCTCAAACTTGAGCTTGGTCACCTCGTTCCTGTCCGGAAAGGAAAGTGCAGAGAAACGGGCTCATTAAATATTCATGAAAAGTACTTGAAGATCACATAAACAGCCACAGAGTGGACAAAAACAAATGGCTGGTTGTACTCCCTGAAGGCGGATGGTGAATAAGAGGGTAGGAAACGTGAGCACCAAACACATATTTCCGAGTAAAGCCTCAAAGAAGTCCAATTTTTACTCTTTCTGAATAGAGCAAGTGTGATTAATTAGCCATCTGCGCACCACCTCGTTTCACAGGTAGTGGCAGATGGAAGAGTGCATAGCGTACAAACAGCTGCGCCATGAATAAATTATACATACTACTAGTGCTACCCTAATACTGCTACTACTGCTGCAACTTCTACGAATAATAATACAGTAATCGTCCTTCCATGGCGGGGTTACATTCCAGACAACCCCATGTGAGTGAAGTCCTCGATATTGAAACACTTTATTTAAATACCACTTTGGCATGTTTTTATAGCATTTACGGCACATATTCTTTGAAGGACTTTCAACACACTTTTTAAACATAAAATGCGAAACACATTCAAACGCATATAATATCGCGAGAGAGCAACAGCAATGGATAACATGAAATTATTGTACAGCGTAAGAGCGTTCCGATCCCTCTTAACTCATTCAGTACCAGCCAATTCTGGACCAAGTCTGAAAAGACGTTTAAAAACGTCTTTGGGAGTGAATGAGTTAATTGACAATAATATATATTTTTAGATTAATTTTAGCAGACTCATCATCTCACAATGTACATCAGGAATCATACCCAAAGACGTACATTACCAAATGAAGCTACTGCCGTTGCTTTCTGGCGGTGTAAGAACGAGTATTAAAAAGGATTTCACATTTTCATTTAAAAAACAAACAAACAAACAAAAGTGTTCAGCCTGAAACACTTCCTGTTTTCATTCTTCTTCGTTCAAATTCACAGCGTCACACACAAAATAGTTTGCCTACCATCTAGCGGTTGACAGTGCAATTGCACCCCAAAATGAAGTCGAAAACCAAAAGAAAAAAAATAATCCACTAAATAGCAGGACTATCAATTCGGAAGCCGCAATGGAGGTAGGATTAGTACAAAATACAATATAATATACAACTGACAATTAAAGAGTCATTTGTTTTGTCATGTACCATTAATACAAAAGTCTAAACGGTTAATTTGGTCCCAATCTAAATGTAGGTGTGCACTCAAATTTTAAGATCATATAACTTTCATTGTTGTGGTTGTACAAATGTTACAAATAGCACCATGTCACACTAAAGAGCTGATTTTAATATTTGGTCTCTCTCGTGTATCTAAGACATGACGAGCCCATGTGGATATGCAGTGTGGTTCTAAGCCAACCTGCATCATTTTACTCACCAGTTGAGGAAATGCACTCTCTTGTTTCCCTGCAAGACCACAAAACCAAAGGGCGTGAAGGCAAGGAAAGCCGGGTTTCCCGACACGTCCTGGAAGAGACAAAAGTCAAATGAGGACACGTCCAAAAAATTGTACTATAGAGTGCAGCTCACGACGTGCTGTTGTTGTTGTTGTTGGTGTCGTTGCTTCCGATCCGCATGCAGCAGCCCACCTTGCACGGATGCGGATCAACACCGTATGTCTCCAGCATCTGGGCCTTCTGCAGGAAATTTCGCTCTGATGTTTCAGGTGTCTGTCCACTGAGAGGGAATGACAACACACTAAACATCAGGACTGGGGAACATAACAAAAAACATGGGACATTTATCAAACAAAAACAAAAAGATTTTTTTTTAAAGTTTTATATTCTTTCTACTTGTTGCATTTTAAACTACTTGCAAAGAGGCACAAGTGAATTGTGGAAGATTTCATATTACACAGTTTTGTTTTGGGGGGGTTTTGGGTTGATGTGGTCGATATCAGGAAGATTAGCCATACGGGATCCAAAGTGACAAATGTTTAACAATTAAAAAAAAAAGTTTTATTATTTTAGCCTTCATTGGCAAGTGTGATATTTACCAGCAAAGTGATTCGGCACTAGTGAAGAAAATATTTGCCACTAGTGGGCAGCAGAGCCTCAAACAGCTCTACGCCATCATGACTGGCACAGAACCAGCACTATTGTGTTTCACCATATTCCATTCAAAACAGTTCATCATTTCCCTTTCAGTCAATGTGTTCTCAATGGACTTTCCTGAAAAACAGAGGAGGAAAAGTGCACTGAAAAGGAAAATGTCATTTGAATTTACCAAATTTGAAAACGTGCGTAGGTTGTACTTGATTAAAATCTGCTAAACTGATGTAACTTTAAGGAGAAGAGAAAAAAAATGATTAAGTGGCATAATTAAGTGACAGTGTAAAGTGTAGCCTCTGAGTGGATTGTGGACCTTGAGTGCTTTTTATTGCACAGACAATTATCATCTTCATCATCATCATCATCATCATTATCATCATGAGGCCTCTTAAGCAGGCAACGACAATGTCAGGGCAAGCGTGTGGCATTTATTCAGGCTTGTATCTGAGCAGGAAGCATGCCCATTCTTGAAGGTGGCCCACCCAGCATTGACATGATCAAAAAGTTCTGTCATACCATTTTCCCCCTAAAATTGGTTCATCAAAGGGGATGTCAAACCCAATTTTTTCTTTACACATAGCTTCTATTTAGTAGCCCATTTTTGGCTATTTCCTTTATGTGTTAGCATTTAGTCAGCACATTTTAATGGTGAAGGTATGTTTTAATTAGACAAAGTGTAATTATCTTAGTTTTACGTTTAGTTTGACAGTAAACTTCTCGATGCCTTCTTTTGAAGAATTGTTGACACTCTGCCAAACTGCTGCTCATTATGACGTGAGCTGAGGTGTGTTCACTGCCACCGTACAGCAGTTTGCCAACCCCTTGTCGAGTATTTATTTTTTTTAAATTTCATCTTACATCAGTTCTGTCTTGTGTATGTCGGCGATCCGCCGCTCCAGTTTCTCCGAGTGTTTGGGGAAGAACTGGAATTTTGAGCTGTAACCTTCGGGGTGCTTCCCGGGGTCGTAATTCCCGATCTCAGCTGGGGGAAGGAACACAAAAAGGTTATGTGAAGGTTACGCACTTATTAACTTGAGTCTACATTCGCATGACCCTGATACTGAATTCTCCAGTGCGAGGAGGAACCTGACCAGGCAGCAACATCTTTAATGCATGAGCCCCTCCCCTAACCCTCCAGCACCGTGCTTTTTTTAAGATACGATCTCCACATTTCACCATGCGTGTCTTTGGCTAAAGGATGATAGGAGACCAGATAACCACTCAGTCTATTTTGGGTTTGTCATAAAAATGTGCTACATTTTTACTTTTAAGGGTCCTCTGACCACCTATTGCTGGGGGTGAGGGGGGGGGGCACTGTGTAAGACTACTGTCTAGGTTAGAGATGGGCAAGACTATTAAATGTTTGTATGTTTCCCGAACACACCTGGTCAGTTTTAAGTTGTAGTCACACTGTTCACTACGACTTGATGGCAAACATCACTTCAAAGCACTTCCACCTATTCATCTCCATTAGAGACGAGAGATGTAGAGATGCTGTCAGCCATGATTGATTTTGTGCCAATTCACCGTCACTCAAGTAGTCAGGAAACTACGGGGTAACATAATATAGTATATTGAGTAACGACATTATGCCCAAAAAAAAAAAAAAAAAGAAAATTGCCACAATGCATCCTGGCCACCAAATAATGGTCAGTAACAACAGCTTTTTTATTTTCTTCACAAGGGACAGCGGTTACTACAGTGGACAGCTTATGATGTTATCCGGTTTCTGGGTGCGTGGAAGGGTTAAAGTGCCCAAATTACATTCCTGTATTTTCCGCACTAACAGGCGCACCTAAAAGCCTTCCATTTTCTTAAAAGCTCACAGCGCGCCTAAAAATCCGATGCGCCTTGTGTATGTATGGTTATTTCGGTAAGATTTCGACCCCAAAATGGCTCCTTGCTCGAGACATGCTGACAGCGCAGAGTTCAATACAATACAATACAATACATGCTGATTTATATAGCGCTTTCACAACAGCAGCGGCAAGAGAGTTCAATGTTAACGAGTCAATGTTATAACTTGCTGCTGGTTAAGTGAAGTTTGGAAAAAATACATGCCGAGAGGCTCACACATTTAGTTGGACATTTTCAGTTGGCCTGTCTCGCCTTTTTCTACAACAGGCATGCATTTGTCAGCCTGCTGAGCTCTCCAGCCAAGTTAATGCAGAGTTAGACATGGCAGCAGGTCCATATGTTACCTTCCATTACCTTGAAGGATGTAGGCAGCCAGCAATGCGGCGTCCGAGGTTTTGCACAGGAGGCGGCCGTGGTAAAGGTCCCTTTTGATTTGCAGGAAGACGAGATATCTGCAACGAAAAGACACCACGAAGCTCAGTGGGGCGTCTGAGGAGGATGCGGATGATATTAAAGGAGAGCTCCAGAATTGCTGCATCATCACTGGACACAACATTCTGGACATGTGTCCAGGTCTGGCTATAAAATCGAACAGTAGAGACAAAAGGATCAGAACGGGAAACAGGAAACGTCATATAATGAGCACTTGCTCTTTGAAATGCATCAAAATGACCTTTCTGGAAGCGGTTTGGTTGAAGAATTTGCTTTTGAAAAATACAAACGTGATGGAAAGCAAGTGTTGTTCTGCCATGTTTCATTCACAGTTACCAGAAAAAGCTTTTTGCATCCCTCCTGCTTAACAAGTCCTTTGGCAAACAGTGTAATATTCATTAGAAAGTCTCAGATTGGAAAAGCACTCAGTCTTTTTTAATCATTGAAGGCCATGATTACTATTTGTTACGTCGAAAGACACATTTAGATATGTGGGAGCATGCACACTGAATAACTAGCCAGGATGGCTGTTTTAAGTTGGGAAAACGGAACTAGTGTTGGTTTATTATTGTTTTTGTAATGGTGTAGAAGTTGCAATTAGAAACTGATCTTTTTTTTTTGTTATTTTTGTCTAAAGAAAAAAAGTGGTGTGTTGAATTTACTCAATGTATATTTTATATTAAGTGTGCACGGATTTTTTTTCAGTAGATGATACATGTACTTAAATAATCTCACAAGAGCCACATAATTTTTTTTTTGTGTCCAACCAATTGGTGTGATAAAATGGAATAAATACAACACATTTTTTTTTTCTCAGTGCAGATTTTGTATCAGATCCGCTTTATCCTCACAATAGTCGCGGGGGGTGCTGGAGCCTGTCCCAGCTGTCTTCGGGCAGTAGGCGAAGGACACCCTGAACTCGTCGCCAGCCAATCACAGGGCACACAGAGACGATCTACCATCCGTGCTCACAATCACACCTAGGGTCAATTTTGAATTTTCAATCAGCCTGCCAGGCATGTTTTTGGAATTTTGCCAGGAAACCGGAGTACCCGGACAAAACCCACGCAGGCACGGGAAGAACATTCAAACTCCACAGAATCCTCCAGAATCGAACCCTGCACCTCTGCATTGTGCGGCGGACGTGCTAAGAAGTCGACCACTGTACCCTCAATCGTAGATCATTTAATTGAACAATCCAAATTGTTTCAAACATTAAAATAAGATTTGGAATTCTGAAAACTTTTCTCCAATGTTCTTCCAACTTAAGATCATTAATATTTAGCGTATATTCTTGGGTCAAGTAGGAGCGGTGAAAAAAGGAGGTTTTACCGAGTGATTTCCTCCTTTAGAGCAGCTGGATCAGGAGGGTAGAACTTGACACGCAGACACATGGTGAATGGAGGCTGAGCTAGAAGAAACACGACAAAGTACAGTAGGACTAAAAATTGAAATCAAGAGAAATTGACCCACATCAAACAATCAGCAATATTCAAATAAATCAACATCACATCTAAAACACGTCACTTCCAAACAAAACTGTGAATTTACTGTTTAGTATTTGAAAAGGTCAAATTTGATTCAATTTTTCCCCCCCTTACGTATGCAAGTCAAGAGGTACTTTTGGGCCAGTTGCCAAGCAACCGCCCCAGCGAATTGATTGTGTCGATACAAAATTTAACGTTAAATCATCAGCCCATTCACCAGCGTGTTGAACTTTTCCTCTGAGAGTGACTAATCGCTTTTAAATTTTCTGTTGGCAAATCAGCTCGCCACTTTGTCATGGGAGCGTAAACACGCCGTACTTTCATTCCGATGTTGGTTGTCACAGTTTTCATGGATGACAAAAAATGAGCTGTACTTACATTTCATTTGCTTCGCAATCGGCCTTGTTAACTCCAACCAGTGCTGCGTTGGAAGCAGAGCAGATTTGGTGGGTTGGTGACAAAATTCAAAGCACATTTGCATGCAGGCATTTTAGGGGTCATTGTGAAATTTCAACGAAAAGCATTTTCCTTTTTTTTTTTTAGGCCAGTGCCGATTCCAATATTTGGCAGCGTAAAATCACAGTAACGAATCATTTAGTATTTGTTAACCTGCAAAATTAGTCAGATTTTATTTTTGAGATTGGAGGAATGTTTGAATGTCAAAATCTTTGTCTTGAATTGGAATATGTTAATGTGTAATTCGACAACAACGACAAAAATCGTCAAAGATGTCATCCGATTTTAAAAGAGCGATATCGGCTGATGATACGGGCTGACTGGATAATCCGTCCTGGCCCGAGTCATTTGAGTCGATACCAGTTCTTCATCGTCCATCAGTGCTAACAGCGACAAAAACAACATTCGTGTTGACTGCCAGCATGCATGTGAATACTTCATGAATGGAGAGTTGCCGCCAAGCCGCACTAAACGTGTCCTGGAACATCCCATCGTAATTAAAGCAAACAATGACACGAGTCCTCGCTCTGATGTTCTTTGACTACATCTCATCCAATGTATATTTAAATTAAAGTCAAGCATGTGATTTGCATATGGGTACAGAGCAACAATACCGCGGTCTTCCTATTGAGTGCACATCCATCCATCCATTTTCTGATTCGCTTTATCCTCAGAAGGGTCACGGGGCGGACATCTGCTTCAGAAATATTTACCGACACACTGCAGAGTACTTTTGGCTTGCTACCACATTTCAAAAACAAGCATGTGTGGTTTATTGAGACTCGTCCAAAGTTCTGGATGTGCATCGGGACATTTACTTGTTGACATGTGCCTTGTGATTGCCCGCAAACCAATTCAAGTTGTATGAACCCCCCCCCCCCCCCCCTCACAGTTCTGAGGCTCAAGTTTCGGATCTCAGCTCTGGGCCTTTGTCTATTATGTGCCCTGTGATTGGCTGGTAAACAGCATTAGGATCCAGCCCGTAACCCCACCACTATGGAGGATAGATTGCTCTTTCGTCACACTAAATGTTGGAACAAACGAGCAAGACGTCATTATACCACACAAGCTTTCATTTCACCGTGCCTCAAACGGATTAACTCTGCATGCGTTTTGCTTTGTCTTTGGCTTTCTACAACACTTTATCGAAAGGAAGAAGCAACCTGAATAATAGGTGTTTAGACAACTAGAACATGGACTGATTTTGTTTCAATTATGTGGTTATATAATTATAATATTTTATGTGTTTGTTTTTTTGTGAATCAAGCAAATTGTAGGTTGACAGCAGGCTGGAACAAATCGCGCTTGACCTTGGAGGTTCCACTGCAAAAATCACCATTTTATCCCAGGAAAAATGTGGTTGAGAGATATTATTGTGAGGAAAAGACTTAAAGGTTGTGTGAAATCAAATTGTAAAAGCATCTGCGGTACAACAGTAGACTTCAGAAAAAACACATACCAGTGCGGCTAATGGAGGGCGAAAGGATTTCATTTTCGGGGGAGCATGAAGATTGAATCTGCGAGGGCTGCATTACGATTTTGTTGTATGACTTTATCTGGTCAGGTTGAGGGTCATTAAGCAGGATCTACCAGCAGTGGAACTTTTTATTCCCTGATGGCCCAGGTGTAACCCAAGATGACTGCGCCAGGTTTCAGCCATCCATTTTCTACAGGGCTTGAATTCATTAAGGTCGCGGATGAGCTGTATTCGATCCCAGCTGACTTTGGCCGAGAGGTGGGGTACATTGGGGACCGGTTGGTAGCCAATCACAGACAAACAGTTCAATTAACGTGAGCAACAAAGACATTCTAAGTAATTATTTGTTAGTGGGCTGGATGAAGAAAAGCTGACGGGTCATTGCTGACTTCATGAAGGGGTCACACTTCTTCACCGAAATAAAACATCAAGGTTTTCCAAGCCATGTTTTTGTTGTTGTTGATATTATAAGCAAGAGTTGATTTCTGCAATTGAATCAAGTCTGCCGCTATCCTGACTTAGTGACATGGCCCACCGGGCAGCCATGTGCTCAATGCTCAATTGTAGCATTTGTACTCTGCTACGCACCGTTAGCTCACAAGGGAATTTACAAGTGACGCTTCAGCTGCTTACCCGCTGCTTGTCGGGGTCCACATATCGGATGCCGAAATAATCTTTCTCCAGCAAGTTGAGGTGGTGGCAGATGAGGTCAAACAGATACTGGCCTTTTGCATCTCGCTGTGGAAAAGATGGAAAAAGTTCAATGGCAAACAAAGCCATGAAAAGAAGAACGAGGAGCGTTTACATGTGATTCCTGATGGATCTGATCTGTACTAACATCTGAACCGATGAATCGGCCAGCTGATTTAATCAGTCGATATTAGAGTACCGTATTTTCCACAGTATAAGGCGCTTCGGAGTGTAAGGCGTACCTTTAATGAATGACCTATTTTAAAAGTGTTTCCAAATATAGGGTGCACCGCATTATAAGGTTGTGCTAAAGGGAATACAATACAAGGAACATATTGATCCATATAGAAGACGCATCGGATTATAAGCAGCACCGTCGGCTTTTGAGAAAATGGAATGTTTTTAGATGCGCCTTATAGTGCAGAAAATACGGTATATATGCGTATATACAGTACATGTTAGCCAATCCCACCCACATAGTACACTCTTCTTCTCAGGTGCAGTTACCACATATTTATCGCCGCTGACTATTAGTGCTGCTCCTCTAATTCACTTGTGCCTACCAGCGTGACTGCAGTGCACAAAAGCAAGACACACAAATGCAATATTGAGATTTAGTCGAAAATGACACAAGCGGTAGAAATTGTCGCGAGGTCGTTCAGTTTAGCTTTAGGAAATGGAGTCCAGTAATCCCAGATGTCTTTATATTGAAATGTGAAACTAAGCCATGCCAGAGAGTGACTGACTTCATGCAGTATTAGAACCATCGGAGGTGTCTCTGGTGCTGGAAGCTCAAAGAGTTGATGCATTAACTATGCAGAGATTCTGCTGTGGGATTCGCTAATCCTCATAGAAATGTATAGCGCACCCTGTATAGCACTTTGCAAAACAAATCTCATCCTCGTGCGAAACACTGTAGTTCACTTAGCTCACCCTAGAGCTCTTGGAATCAGACCGGAACTCATTTTGCTGAGACAGAAACGATACTATTGAAAGTGGCCCGTGACACACTTAGCGTTAACCTTCACAAAGAGAAGCGGTAATTCGTCACTTTTAATCGTGTACAGCCAGGAGGGCTGTAAAGATGATTTACATAAGACCATTAAGAAGGGCGATTACAAGCAGGCGCATCACTCCTAGCAACATTTCCTCAAACTATTTTGCGACAAAAAGCTTTGAAACGCAGTCCAGGAATGTATTGTAACATAAATGGGGATACAGTACAAAATACCTTGAATGACATATTACAGAAATAGAGTCACATGTGTTATGAGACACTGCTGAGATCAACTAAAGGCGACCACCGGTGTTTTATTAGCCTTTTACAGAAAGAACAAGAAGCCTGTGCACATTTTGGTCAGTTAAGGCTGCAACGGTTGTGTCAAACTTGGAAAACATTACCAATAAATATACCGTAAATATTTCCTTCGGCATTTCTTCATTGCTACATAGTATCTACTGTATTTATTGATGTCTCTTTGGAAAGAAGATTGCGTTGGCAGCAGGTCATAGTACGTCAGTTTAAGTCAGGCTGAGGTCAAGTTTGGACAGGAAACTCATTCCCGTCACTCTCCTCCTGCCGGCCCAATGGCCCTGCGAATGCAGTCCAGGTGTCACTCACAAGCGCACTCCTCACTGGTAGTAGATAACAAGAACTGTGTCAAAATACAAGAGGAGTTTTGCAGCTGCAAAAAAATGACTCATTGGCTTCCTTCGGGAAAAGCAACCAAAAAAGAAAAAAAGACCCGCCACTTCCAAAGACGACGCAAAAAATAAAAAAAAATAAAAATTACAGTGCAAATTAAACCAACGTATTTGATTTTTTTTTTTCATTTTCAGAGTCACTATGGAGTGATTGGGAAACAGCCTTCCTATAATTCAAATTGTACTTTGGTAATGTTTCTTTCACTGGGAAGCAACTAAGCATCAAACACACCAGCTACATGTACATGTGTACCCAATGACTTAGGCTCAAAAGTGTAGTAAAAACCTCTGGCTCAATAATTCACCAGACCTGTATGTATGACACTTTTAAAAATTGTTTCTCTATTCTTATACAATTCCAGTACTTGCTCAAGTAGAGGCTTCTGATCAAATAGATGGCACACTTCAATTCATGTCCAAACATCTCACCTCAAATAAACGCCTCATGATATAACAAAACCATCAAACCCTTA
Organism: Hippocampus guttulatus; assembly: GCF_054856545.1. NCBI lineage: Eukaryota > Metazoa > Chordata > Actinopteri > Syngnathiformes > Syngnathidae > Hippocampus > Hippocampus guttulatus. The sequence continues at coordinate 20,059,389 of NC_141264.1, read as the reverse complement.
TTCCCTAATCAAACACAAAGATGGTGTGATGATCCAGTTTTACGCTCAATGGGATAGTTTTATTTTTATTCGTATTGTGAGGCAGGTGAGTAGATTAATATCGAGCCAATATCGAGAGAGATACGAGATATATGAAAGCTAAAGTCTGTCTCTGAAGTAAAATATTAGCCCAGTGTTTTCCAGTTTAATCGCAAAATGACACCAGCAACATGAATTGAGGAACGGTTCTTCAGGTCACGCGCCATAAAACGGACTCTGACATGTCTGAATTGTCCTATTTAGTGTTGTCACCCTGACAGCTTTTTCGGCTAATACCAAATTAGTTCTGCGTCCTTCACTCTGCTATCGGTGCATGTTATAACCACTAAGGAGATTTTAGACCCCAAGAGAATACCAATAAGCCCAACGATGGCATTTGTCCTCTGCATATGAGCTTCTCACTCTCTGTGCTCATTAAATACGACGGCCAGAAAATAAACATAATATTAGGGGTTCTTTTATGATCTATTATTGTCTGTTTTTCCCTCTCATTGTGATAGAGATCAGGCGAGAACGCCTTCAACAATTAAGAAGCAGTTCAGAATGGAAAGGACATCTGGCCTTTTGTTCAAGACGTTTGTTAGTATTCAACACCGTTCACTCCAGAACCCCCGACCCACCTCCCCGTTGCTCCCCGGTGCACTGCCCCCCCCCCCCCCCCGCCCCACCCGACTCAGCCTCTGCCCCATGCCAAGGACAGCTGCCTTTAGTCCTCCACCAGCCCGTTAGAAAGCAAGGTCACAAAGAAAGAAAATGTTTTTGCAAGCGCGAGCAGGTGTATCAAATCAACTGGCCTTTGAGTTAGGAGGAGGCAAAAATAGTCACACTCTGAACTTAAGTATAAGAAGCTACATTAGTCAACTCTGAAATGTATCCGAGTACAAAAGTAAAAAGTCCAAAAGAGTTTTTATTGTCAGTTATACGCTAAAATAGCCCTGAAGAGTAATAATGGGGGACAGGTGAAGTGAGGCTACATTCAAATCATGCTAACAGGTGTAACACTTGGAATAAAGTCAGGAATGGGTCATAAATATCTTCCTTCTCGAAACTGTTGTGCCATCACCGTTAATGCTCCCTATTTCACGTTCCTCAATGGCACTGCTGGCGAAACGCTCTTTCAAGCTACGTACAAACATATTGGTGAATGACAAATTTGTGCGTACACACTGTAAGTGATTGAGTCCCAGTGTCCTTGGTAAGCGAATGCAACCATAAGGCTTAACTTGTCTAAAATAAGCACAAAAGGAATGGAAACATATTTCCTAATGTACCTGAAGAGTGAACAGTGGCTCTTTTCCATCCAAGACAGCACCACATGTCAAATGGGCACTTTCCTTTCGGATTAATCAGTAAAATGGTCTCCATGTCCGCACAAGAGCCAAGGCTATTAATAAAAGATAGTCTCACACGCAGGAGTGGAAACCATCAATGCCATTAACTATGTGTGAGTGTGTGTGTGCGTGTGCGTCTTCAACCTGTAGGCATGTGGTGATTTCTTTGGTTTCATAAGCAAAGGACTTTCTTATGTCCCCAGAAGAGAGCACTTAATGCATTCGAGCCACTGAGTCATCGAGTGACATAGCTCCATGGAGTTCATGTTGCGACCCTGCTGCCTGTGCCGGACAGGACGACCTGCCATTTCACACACCGGAATATAACATTACCTTCGTAAGTGACGATAATGTCGTTCAACAAATATGAATAAAATTCATTTATGGATAGGTCTTGTCATTTATGAAGCAAAATCAGCCGCCCAGCCCCAAATCAACAACATTTTAGCATACTTCAGTCGCTGTTGTGATTTTCAGATTTTAGCATCTTCAAAATGAGTCATTTGCATGATTTGTTCAGAATATTCTGATGTCCATTCCTGATGGCATTTTTATCTGGGCTTGGCAGCAGCCATGAATCAAACCCGCAACGTCTGCATAAAACCAGCTCACCACCAGTGATGCATTTGAGGACAGTATTACTGCTAAACAGCCACAAATTGAACAGCGAGTGTGCAAATCTCCTTGAGTAAGATCATGTTTGACACTATGTAGAAATGTATGACACTTGTCTCCATATATAATTCTAAATCATGTCCTCTCTCATTGAGCCAGTCCGCAATTATCAAAGCCATTAGCGGAGGATGATAGGTGGAGGGGTAAACACCTCTCAGGAATCTGCGCGTCAGTGTGGGCGTACGAATACGCAATTCTCATCAGAGATACAGCTTCTGATTTTCCGCGACCACAGAAACATCAACAGCGAGAGCAAAAATGATACGTAAAATTACACCCCTGGAAAAAAACCGTCTCAAAGCTCCCCGAGTTGCAGAACGGATGGATTAGCATATGGTGTGACATTCGCCGTCATTGTAGCGGCTCGTTGGCAGCTGTTGATTGGGGTTATTAACGTAAACGCGGCACCGAGCAGAAAGGAGGAGATATGGTCCATGAAATGTGTCACTCAGACGATATCAAATCATCAAAACCAGGATGCTTGAGGGGAAATGAACAAAGATGTCATCAGCCTTTTACAAATTATATTTCCGACTGAAGTGGGATAACCTTTCTGCGTCATCGCAAAAGCACAGTGTCGAGCGGTTCGAATGAGAGATGGAGCACGCTGTGAACTGGAAGAGCAGTTCGGAGCAATCTGCAGCAATAAAAAAAGTGGGCCATCAAAGCATGATGGGAATGGGCAAGGATTTGGCCCCAGAAGCGTGAGGAATCAAGAGAACTGCAAAAGGGGGTCTGGGGACGCATATGAATAGTCATTGCACCTAAAGCCTCTGAATGTAAGACAGGTTTTAATACTGGCATCTGACATTTATTATCGGAAGGATTCAAGTGAAGCGAAAGCCATTTGGATGGGATAATCATAAGGAGAATAGCAGCTCTGGCATTGCCATGGCGACCTCACTTTAGTGGGCTTCTGGACCAGTAATTCCCTCCCAGTATGTTGTGAGAGTTCATCTGGTGTATCGTGGGAAATTATCCAATTTCTATTCATGAGTCCAACAGTGACTTATATTCACAACAAATAATGTGTCTTTGTTTACTTTCCATGCGGGCGACTTTTAGTGACATTCAGAACAAAGAAAAAAATGATCTTCCGCCATATTAAGAAACCCACTTTTTGTTACATTCTTGTATGATGGTATGCCGTGAGATTAATTTTCAAATGTAAAATAGGTGCCACGGCGCAATAAACGTTGGGAATCACAGTCTGGAATATTTGTGCATCCGGCAGGTTATTGCAGTGCTTGCTACGCACTACATTATCACGTTGATTTGAAAACATGTTGCTAATATAGAGAAGGCCTGTAAGTATTCACAGGCGATATCTTTGTAGACCAAAGTCAGCTGTCGTTGACGGGAAATGCCGAGCGCAGGCAAAATGGAGCGGGCGGTGGTTCATTTGCATATGCTGACCATATTGCAAGGATGCAATAGTTGGATTAATGCTGAGATGAGAAATGGCAGTACTAGAAATAGTACTTGAGCCTGCATCCGAAGCTTTGGGCAGGCTTGACAAAAATCCCAAATCCCAGTGAAGTCATTAATTCTCCGCCCACCAGCGATGGATGTTTCTGCCCGGCTCAAACAAGTCATTTATCAGAGCGACATATTGCGGGGAAGTTTGTGTACAAACTTTTCAGACTTGTATTTCAAGTAATGAAAGCCAAGACAACAGCATCGGTGTTCCAACATCTGTTTCTTCACATCTTTGGATAAGCGTCGCCAGAATTGTTGCCTCCCGTTCGCACCAGTTAAGCTTTCTTGCTAAAAAGTGTGACAAATAACCCCCAAAACAAATGAGCCGAACAATCGGGTGTCAAGCTTTGGATTAGCATATAAACAATGCTTCATTTGTATTTATTTATTTGCTATTTGCACAAATAACAGCTGTGATGCGCTACTTCTGTCTATCCCAGTTGAAAAAAAAAACATCGGCGGGTGGGCGATGACAACCCGGTGTCACTCAGTCTCACTGACTCAGACTTTCGGAACCGACACAATCGGAGGTTCTGCAGTTGGACAAAAATGGCGTGCAGTCGTATCATAACGGTTTGGTCGCGCCAACGGGCATGACGCATCGCATCGGGCATACTGCCAAAGACTCATTGACTCATATCTGGGCTTTATCTGTTATTTAGCCACGAGCAGTGTACAATTGGATTTCATGGCAGGTGTTTGTGGCTGAAAGCCCCTTACACAAGCCCAGCACGCGTTTAACTCATTCACTCCCAAAGACGTTTTTAAACGTCTTTTCAGACTTGGTCTAGAATTGGCTGGTACTGAATGAGCTAAGATCATTACATACACTTAATGGGAACGACAAGGAGACGCTGTCATTTTGAGCAGTTACAGTACAATACAATATCTTCCGAATGATGACCTACTTTGTATCATTGCTTCTTTTAACCTTTGCAACAACAAACCATCTGACTAATTGTTGAAAAGAATAACTAACCAAACAACTACCAATCTGGCAAACCAAATAACTGACTAGATGACTAATGGACCCGCTAACCAACCAAGTGTCTGACGAACCGGCTCACCTTTTGTTCAACAACCAGCTGAAGTAACAAATCAACGACTGGAAGTATCTGACAAACTCAATGACTGACTGATCAACCAAATGAGTGATAGACAAACAAACTTATCAACCAACCAACCAACTCACGAAGTAACAAACCAACAAGGAAACCGACTAAGTAACCAGGTCATTTGTTTGCAACACACTGGATGCCCTTCCTGACACAACCCACTCTTTTTTTTTTTTTTTACTCCATCAACATGAACCGACTCTCCTCCCAACTAACTGTCCTATTCCCCCCCCCCAAAATTTTTACTAAACTAGAGCAGTGGTTCTTAACCTTGTTAGAGGTTCCGAACCCAACAGGTTCGTATGCACATTCACCGAACCCTTCATTAGTGGAAAAATAAAAATATGATTTTTTTTTTACATATTCAAGACATAAGAAAACACATTTATGAAAACCAGAAAAAAACAAATAAAATTTCAAGTATACTTTTTTTTTTTTTTTAACTGCACAAAACGAACCAGCCAGTGATGGCCAAGCGGGCGTGTCATAACTAATTGACATGTTGAGTCGGGTGTGTCTTAACCTCCATGGCAGAGGCTCCATCGAACCCCTAAGTCCGATTCACCGAACCCCTAGGGTTCGATCGAACACAGGTTAAGAACCACTGAACTAGAGCTTGCTGGCAAAAACTACCAATCCATGTCATCTGAGCACTTCACCTTGTCTGAGATGGATAAGATGTACTTCCTTTGCCGCAGACAAGAGGAAAGGAGATCAGGATGAACGGATCCCAAGTCATGACGTGTATTTTTGCCTAGAAAAGAACCCTACTAGCTCAGCCTTCGAAAGATTGAACTGCAGTCAAAGGCGCCTCCTCTATTTGCATAATTAAGCGCTTCAGAACGCTATTGATTTAACAACTCAGCAAAGGCTACGCATCCTCAGAGTGTGATACACAAGCTCAAAATGCATTAGCAGCACACGGGAAGCGGTGCAGCAGATTGACGGATGGATTTAGAGACGTTAAACCTCCTATTGTGAGGGAATGCCGCTGAAGAAGCAATGTAAGGAAATTGCAAATATTTGCCAGCAGGACACGCGAGATAAGAGCGCTCCCGAAAAGTCGAGGCAACCAAGTGAGGAGACGGAGTCGAGATCTTTTCGGCTTTGTTGAAGCTTTTCTGCAGTCGGTGGCTGCGGTTTAATCCACCCCGCTGATGAAGTCGCTTCCAGATGGAAGACTGTTTACTTGACAGACACACTTTTGTTTTCGTGCGACTCCGCCATGTGGAACCACCCTGGCTGTCCTTCATTTTGTTTTTTTTCTCATGTAGAAATAGGATGTCATGTCCTTGAATTTTTAACTTTAAATTTTTAACAGTGTAGAGGAATTACACTTAAGCAACGCTACTGTTGCGCGCTTCCTTGGTTTTGTGTTGTGGTCTGACAATATAATATCACTCGTCGTCGTGGTAATGCTGGGACTGCTTCTCTGCGGGCTCCTTCTCATTTTCTCGCTCGTCTTTTTTCAGTGGTACAGTGCACTAAAGGGTACGACTAGAATGTTAAGCCCCGCACTTTAGTTCCACCTTTGGCGTCGGCGATTCGGCGCTACTGCGTAATCTACGTTCGGCTGGGGGGGGGCGGGCATTTGTACAGGAAAGTGATCCCTCGCTATTTTGTGGTTCGATTATCGCGGCTTCAGTGCATCGTGGATTTTTTCTAACATATTCATTAAAAAAATTAATAATATATATTTATATATATATACTGTATATTTTTTTTCCCATATACATGAAGTACAGTACTGTATATGTTGCTCTATGTGACTCGTTGTTTTTCAGCTTCTCGCGGACTGTTTGCGGACTTAATTTTTTAATTTTTTTTCCTGTATATGTTTATTGGTCGCTACTTCGCGAATTTTCGTTTATCGCGGGTGGTTTTGGTCCCCATTAACCGCGATAAACGAGGAATTATTTTATATGGGTGACGTTAACCACTCATTGGTGGAGCAGATTCATCATCGCTACACCATTGAACTATTTAAGATACACAGTTAGAAATTGTAAAAAAAATAAACACACATTCTCATGTTAGCATTCAACCTTCCTCTGCCACAGCTTTGGATCTTGCGCAATTGAACCCCACGGTGTCTACTTTAAAAGCAGCAAGGAAACGGACCCCTGCAGTAATCTCCTCTTGATTTTAATTTTATTTTGGTGTTTGGAACCAAGTGCGGCAACTGAGTAGAACCAAGTAAAGCAGAGCAGAGAAAATTGAAAGGCGACATCACTTTGGGTACAACTCTGTAATTTTGTACATGTCATCTAATGGCCGATTGTTCCATTACTTGTATACAAATGATGACAGACAGATGATGACAGCTCATCAGGTGTGCCACATTGGTCCAAAATGGATTTATTTACAATATATAATCATTATATATATGTATAAATATGACAGGGAGAGCAATTAAATGCTCTTCCACAAAATGGCCGCAGGCACAGAATGTCATGGCTTCCTGCGAGTATTTTAGCTTTGCGTTCAATTCAACAGGGCCACATATCATATTGAGTAGCTACATTTGTGAGGAGATGGAGGCAAGATCATCATTAGATTGAAGTAAAACGTGTCTTGGTCCAATAAAGGTTGAGAAATGCTGACCTAAATGACAATTCCGTTTACACACCTTATGTAGAGAGAGGCACCCCCAATGGTATCAATTCACACTTTCTACTGTCACAGGAAGGATGACTTTCCCAATGGTGTAACCAAGCATGAAAATGCAGCAAACGGTTTAGCCCCAGAGGCTGGATGCTGTGCACATGGACAAGGAAAGGCCCACCACTGCTGCAGCGTGTCGAGGCTTCAATGGAGGCCCAAGAGAGACGTAATCACCTCAGCGAATGCAAAAGAAAATAAAAGTTTTCACAGAATGCGAGGAGGACATGGTAGGATGGGGGGATGAGGGGGGAGGGGCGTTTCAATCAACAAACCTCCAGCTGAGGCTTTGAGTTGGTAAACAGAAGCTTTTATGTTCTGGCCAGCTTTGAAGTGTGCACATTTAGACCTGTGAGGTCTGCGTCGTGGGTAACGTGCGCTTCTATACGCACTCCAAGAAGTCATTGGTCGCCAGGTCTTAACAAAGGTGAAATTACCTTCGAAACTAAAGCAAGACACCAATTAACGCCAAGTGGCGGCACCAGAATGAGCAAATGATCTTATTGGTCACACACTCGAGTCACCCGCTGGGGAACGCCGCGGAGCTCTTCAGCATCCCACAAAGCCGAGCTAGCCTCTGCGCGGCGGCGGCCGACTGTCATGTTTCGGCACACGTGCGGGCGTCCGCTGACTGTGCTGCATTTGGCCACCGAAACGGTGAGGCGGGAAGGAGTGATGAGAACTGTTGAGTTGTCGGCTGCGGATTTGGCGCGACAGCTTATTTGAGAGATTTACTGCGGCGTCACTTACGGAGTACCAAGGAACAAGACCCTTACCGGCTAATCCTTTGACACTGTTCACATGACTTGAAAGGGTCTCTCTGATTGCTGCGTTAATGAGGACTAAAATGAGACGATGGCCACGAAATGAAAGTACAATTTAGAGGACTGTTTTGAGTGAATACATTCATACATACTTCACAGTGCTGAGGTGCCGGGTTCGATTCCAGCTCCGGCCTCCCTGTGTGGAGTTTGCATGTTCTCCCCGGGCCTGCGTGGGTTTTCTCCGGGTGCTCCGGTTTCCTCCCACATTCCAAAAACATGCATGGCAGGCTGATTGAACACACTTAATTGTCCCTAGGTGCCCTGCGATTGGCTGGCAACCGATTCAGGGTGTCCCCCGCCTACTGCCCGGAGACAGCTGGGATAGGCTCCAGCACCCGCCGCGACCCTCGTGAGGATCAAGCGGTACGGAAGATGAATGAATGAATTGTCCCTAGGTGTGAGTGTGTGTGCGCATGGTTGTTCGTCTGTGTGTGCCCTGCGATTGGCTGGCAACCGGTTCAGGGTGTCCCCCGCCTACTGCCCGAAGACGGCTGGGATAGGCTCCAGCACCCCCCGCGACCCTAGTGAGGATTAAGCGGTTCGGAAGATGGATGGATGGATTCATACATACATGAGAGCTGCTTTTTAAAATCCTTTGACACAAAATGACAAATTGTATATGACTTTAATATGCAGATTGTGAGTGACGGACTGATGTCTATTCGCAGTTTTTGGGGAGGGGGATTCACCTATTAGCTGTTTTTGTGCTCAAGTCCCATGTAGCTCCGTTTAGACTCTCAATTGAGATTACAGCTGTCAAAATTAATTGATTAATCGGCTATTCAAATTTTAAAATGGATAATGTAAATACGGAGCTGCTGATTACAGGCTGCGTTCATAAATGAAGGGTGAATTTAGGAATAGCAAATTGGCATTAGCTTCACTGTCAATACAAGTGGCTGTTCTGTACGTACCACTCACTGCCGAGTGTGCTTCACGGGATTTGTGACGTACCAAATCTCCAACAGTTAAGAGAAACTTTGTCCGAGGTTAACCAGGGAGGGAGAATGGAGCTTAATTAGTTTCCACACTCTAATATGAGCTGGTATTTTGAGCCCGATCTGATTGCATGGTTCAAATAAATTAAGCCTCTTAGGATGAATCCACAAAAAAGTGGAGCAAAAAAATAGAACTTTTCAGTATAAGCCCCTCGCAGCTTAGCCCTTTTGCCCTGAGGGGGACATGTTGTTGATTGGCTTGCCGACACAAGGAGCTCGCAAAGTTAAATGTTAGCTCCCTCAACCCATTTGTGTCTTGTCCAGATGTTCCTTGTTGGCTCGTCAGTTTACTTCTACTTGGTTCTGTCAGTCTTGGTCAGATCGTTGCGTCGCTGTGACGTTATTTTTACTGGAATGTTTTTTTTTGGTTGGTTTCTGTTGCTGTCACATTGTTTTGTATGTCATAGTGGTGTGTTTTGTTGTTACTTTGAGTTTTGGGGGCTTTTCAGGACTTTGCTAGTGTTTTGATTTCATTTTTTTCCTGTGTACCGCTGAAAGTGTTTTTGTTAATAGACAGTATTTCAGTCCACCCCGCTTCCCTGCTTTTTGGGTTCAATACTTCATGCATTCCACAACAGAAGAATCCGATCGCATAGGAGCCTATTGGAACAGTGGCCTTATCTCATAACTTTCCTGTTCCGGCGGTGCACAACCTGCGGCCACCATCCGTCCTTGATATCTGGGATCCATCCTCTGATGGAGGGGTACCGTCATGATTCTGTTTTGGTTAAGATTTTTATTTTTTTTTTGTTTTCATCCCACATTCCAAAAAACATGCATGACAGGTTAATAGGAAACTCTAAATTGTCCCTAGGTGTGACTGTGAGTGCGAATGGTCATTCGTCTATGTGTGCCTTGCGATTGACCTGTTCAGGGTGTCCCCCGCCTACTGCCCAAAGATAGCTGGGATAGGCTCCAGCACCCCCCAGCGACCCTTGTGAGGATAAGCGCATTCGAAAATGGATGGATGGATGATTCTGACATCATTTTAACGTTTAACGTTTCTTTGTGTATGCGTGTGTGCAACCCCCTGATCGTTTTCAACACTGAAACACTCCAAGGTACAAACAGAATGTTTTCGTTGGGTTGTTTTCATGCAGTATGAAAAACGTTACTCTTCTTAAGCTGCTTAGACAACCACATGACACTGAACCAAGCAACTGTTTATGCATTTGAAAGCATGCTGGGTACAGAGCAAATGCATTTTCAAGGCATGACAGCGCCTCACTAACCAGGTGTACAGTGTGAAAAACATTTATGTTTTTTCCGAACAGGACTGTTCTTCAAAAGCATTTCCGACAGTCTCATAGCAACAGCGGTAACCATGAGCAGCACTCCATACAAAGCCTTTCTTACTTTTCAGGGCTGACTGGCTCTTTGAATGTGAAGGAGACTTCTTGCCCAGTATGATAGCACAATGTAAAGATAGCACCCGGGCCCTTGTGAGGTAATGCAGGCTGAAATTCATCCTCGGTGGTCTCCCACACAGCTTACATAAGACTTCAAATAGGGGAAAAAATGCTTAAGACAGAATTGTACAGTATAGTGCGTAGTGAAGCAGTAACGATTTTGCAAGGTGATTACAGCAACTCTATCTGCTTCAATCATGGTTGTCCCTGACCATAAAAAAAATGCTTAAGGCTCATTATTATCATCACATGTGACAATTATTGCTCCAATTAACTGCCTAAAATGAGATTTTGTCACATTATGGATGTGCACAAAGTAAAATGTGTGGTCTAATTGAAATGGTCAAGGGACATGATAGTCCAACACCACAGCTTGAAAACGTTTTGACGCTGCATCGATACTTGGCAGAATGCTTATTAACAACTAATGGCTTCTGAGGTTTTGCGGCCTGACAAACGAACAATTACTTGGCTAATGAGTTCTACGGAGGGCGGTGAAAGACAGTAAATAATCTGACAAAAGGTGAACGCTTCTTGATTTTAAATCTACAGCAAATGAATAGGAAATAACCAAAAATTGTCCCTGGCATGAACTTGCGGGAAATAAAACAAATACTAATCTTCTCCACATAAAAAGATCCTGCAGCGTTTGCTTCATTCAGTGCGCGAGAAGTGGCAACCTGTCTTAGATGACCTCCACCGTGCTGGAGCAATCTCCCGAATCATTCGTCCTGGCTCTGTTGGATTTTTGTCCGCTTTCACAAACTGAAGGGAGTAATCAAGGGCTCAAGAGAACATGAATTTAGGAGGGAAAAAATGATAAGGACATAGTTAAAAGTTAAATGAATATCATTTGTATTCTTTATTTTTTACGCTGTACACAACTCTGATTTATAATCTAATTGTAAACTGTGTTTGTTTACATATTTTGATGCATTTTTATGCTTTATAAAACATTTATGTCTGAATTTTGGGGGGCTTGGAACGGATTAGAGCATTTACATGGAAAACGCGTCTCTGAACCAGAACCAATTAATTTCATAAGTAGAGGTACCACTGTATTGTTGAATTAAGCAGCGGTGGCTTTGCGCATGCGAATTTCATCTGCGGTCTGGACGTTTGTGCTTGTTGGCAGTCAATGGATAGTGAATTACCATATTATTACAATATAATAATTAAAAATTAACTATTTCATCGAATTGTAATTATAGAGGAGTGGGAATCTCCGATACCAGCAAGATTTAACTGGTAAGTTTTCAAATGTCTTGAGGCATCAGAGGCTTTTTTTGACTTCTTGACTACCATGACTGCTGCAAAGTGACTGAATGAGGCCAGCGGATTGACGTCGCAGGTAAAACAAAATGGAAGCATGCGGACAGACTAAGCAAGGAGGAGATATCACCCCTGCGGCACTGACGGAATGCAGGTGAGTGCTGATCCAAATGGTTTTGTCCATCACAAAATGTAGTCGGGAGGAAATGCAACTCAGAAAGCATCATTTCAGGGCAAAAGCCAACAAAATAACATTGTGCATTATTTTTAAACATCATTCTGCTGTGGCTGCAGAATACAGAGTTGTCTTCAAGGCCATAAAAAGGTAATCAAAAAATCAAAGGGAAACAACAGTTTGGTGCTCATCAGCCTCCTCTCCCTTTTCAAGATGGGCATCGTCACCTGTCATGAAGTTCAAAAAGCCGGCCGCTTGGACGTTGCATAAAGCAGCAAACTGTGGCAAGAGAAAAGGCTGGGTCACTTCACAGCAAGCAGCCAAGAGGAACAGATTGCTTCGGCTCCGCATGATCACAGTGGGGACGGGGTCTGAAAGGGGTCTTTGTTTGCCCGAGGGGGAAGCCAGAGTGGCATAGCTTGGAAGCGGAGGGTGGCATGTGGTTTGGTGGAATTGGGACCGGGGTGGCGTGAGAGGCGGCGTCTTTTGCTGTGGGCCTTCTTTCCCTTTTAGTCTGTCCAACGTCAAACCAGCCATGCGGGTCTGGAAGCAGTGATGTCATCCAGCTGCAGGCGATCGCCATCTACCCTGTCCAATCTCTGTCCACAATAAATCCAAGCAAGATTCATATGCAAGACTGGGCAAGATGCTCTTTTGCACATTGACAATTCCACAATATTAAACAGCGAGTGCACCTTTTTGATTTTTGGTGGACTTCAACATTGAAGGTCATTAAGACCCACGCGGATAAGTGAATGACACTTCGGGTCAGCATATCTGCCCCCCAACAGTGCTTGTTGCAATTCATCCCGAAGCATAAGAAGCTTCAGCAGGAAACGGCCAAGTTGTTTTTGTCAACACAGAAACTAAATCGGGTTTAATCCCACCAGAAGAGACTTTCCCTAATTAATATATTCCGGCCATATCTCTGTAATCCCTGTTGTGGGATGAAGGCACAGACGTCCCTTCACTTTCAAAACTTGTATTCATGACGGGCGACGGGAGCATGCTCGGCAAAACGTCTTCACGGCTTAAAGAAAGAGAGAAAACATGAAATCAAGTTGCCAATTACAAAAGATTAACTCTTGAAAGTAAAGTTGGGTGGCCTGCAAATGGAAAGGAAGGGCACTATTTCATTTACAAAAAAGGCAATGTCACCGGATTGTGAAGGCCGTAACCTTGACCGGGACCCAGCAGATAAAGCCCGTTTAGAATTAAACTCTGAGGTAAAACTGTAAAAGCCGTCGCCTCCAGCCCGAATGCTGATCTCATTACCAGCGTGTAATCAGTCTTTTTAATGACAGTGGGCCCCCCTTTCAGCACCCCTCGGATCACGTCATCCATCTGCTCCACTGGGATTTGATCCTACTCTCCTCGCTCGGAGCTTCTGGAATAGAGGAGTTGGATTAGCACAATGTGCTAATGCTGCAGCCTTCAGGAACTAATTACTGTACCACAATAAGCAAATTCTCATCCGCATGCTGGGCTGCTCATTGGAGCATTGTCCCTCGCTGTGATTTCTTTTTGCAGCCGTTACTTGCATCCAGAATGCGGAGTACACTCATAAAAACACATCAGGGAGGTCAATTCAGAAAAATAACACCCATTTCCTGCTATGTGTACAGTAAGATGGTTTGAGGTGAGCGAGAGATGAACGGCACACCCGGGGAGCGATGACGAAATGAGTGGTTGCCATGGAGAGAGAAGACTAAAGAACGTTGTCGTCCAGTGACGTGGAAATGTCATTTTTCTCAAGCTCCCACTCAGGTCTGACAAGAGCCTGATCAAGTTGTAATCAAGGTGTCAGAATCTACCTCCATCATTTCAGAAAAAAAATCCCAGTTGTCTACTTTTCTTACTTTATGGATGTATTTTTTTTTCTTTTCAAGAATAAATGCCCACAGATGGCTCCAAAACATGAAAGCACATTTCACAGCGGAAGGAGTATCCCCCCCCCCCCCCCCCCAACCCATATGACAGACAGTAAGGCCACATCTTTATGCTGCATTGGACTAAATTCAAAAAGCGGAATTTTTTTTCTCCCTCTATAATCCTCTCAGTTGGTTACATAAAACATCTTGATTGAGAGAAATAATCCACTACTGGGTGTCAGAACAGGGTCAGCAAAATAAACCTCTGGAGTGGGTTTTGATCTAAACATGACATATCAGATGCAGATTGATGGCGGATGGGGGAGACACCAAGCACCATAAAAGCTTTCTCGGGTGCGTCTAACCACTCTTTATACAGATTGGATGGTCATAAAATTCATCCTTTTGTTAAATCCTGAGGGTTTTTTTCAGTTTCAGTTTCAAGCAGTTGGTACGCTACACTTTGTGTATGCGGCATACAGACACAAATACAAAAAAATAAAAAGACCCATATGATGGTGTACGAGTCATTAAGAATACAGGAATCATTTTCCATAATATATGCTCTTGCAGAATTTCGGTCACTTGTGTGAAATTTATTGGTGACTAATTATGTAGTTGAAGCAAACGATGCAAAATAAAGTGCAGCGGCCAGCAGAGGCGCTGCTTGCTGTGTGAGTGTATTTTGTTTTTTACAATAGTACTTAACCGTTTCAAATGTTATATGTACCCGTGTCTAAAAAGCGAAGCGTGTATAGTCCCTGTCACCAATTTTCTGAAAGTTTTGTGAATCGCTCACAAGCTACTTTGGCTGCACGTCTGGATGCATGATCCTTCAATAACTTCATTTGATATTTCCACCATACAGTAAAACCAGGAGAATACGGAATTTAACATTGAAAGACCTTTCACTCACCTTTTGAACAAGAAGTCATCAGTCTGTTCCACTGTTGACACATTGCTTGGATAATACTGCACTGGCGGTTGCCTTCTTTCCCGCAATGCATCCCCATCACAATGACTCGACGCCAATAGCTTAACAACTGACCTTGAACACCTCCAGCTCGGTTTTGACAAAACCTCCGTTATTTCCACAGCCACATACAATTGACCTCCGTTTCCTTCCGTCTGTCATTTGTGCAGGTCTCTACAAGATTCACTCATTTTAACATGTAGCTAGATATTGGATGCAATACGTATGATATAACCTGTCACAATACAAAATGAAGGACTGTTTAATTCAGTAGCAGGCAGTGAGTAAGGTTGGTAATAAGCTCTGTTAGAAAGCAATGAATGAAGGAGCCTTTTGCACAGACAAAATTGATAAAAACTGTGCCATCTGCGTGTCTAAATGACAACAGACTTGAAGGCTAATTTGCAGTGGAGAGAATTCACTCGCCTATTCACAGTTCACTCCTCACAAATTCACCAGTTTTTCTGGTGTTTGTTTGGGGGGGTTTTCCCAGTGATTTTTGTTTTCCTGTTCAAAAGGTGAGTGAAAGGTCTTTCAATGCTAAATTCCCTTTTCTCCTGGTTTTACTGTTTGGTGGAAATATCAAATGAAGTTATTGAAGGATCATGCATCCAGGCATGCTGACAAAGTAGCTTGTGAGCAATTCATAAAACTTTCATAAAATTGGTGACAGGGACTATCCACGCTTCGCTTTTTAGACACAGGTACAGAAACAGACTACACCTGTAAAAATAAAATAAAATAAACCAACTTCAGTGAATGATGATTTTTCCACATGCTTGGACAACCTCTGTCTTCTTTTGTGCTCTGACTCAGAGGCAAGAGAGCTGGTGCAAATCAAATCAAGGTTCTGTTTGCAATGAATGAAGTGGTCGCCACAGTACTGACTGACAACTCCGGCTAGCTTCTCAAGGAGCGAACACGACCTGACAGCTGAGTAGCTATTATGCGTCATTCAAGAAGGGCACAGCTTTGGCAGGATTCGTGCGCACTACATTTTGGGAGGAATAAGAGTTGAGAAAGAAGTGAAATAACAAAGACATCACATCTTCCTGCAGGCTCAGAGAAGTGGTCCACATTTAAATTTATGAATGTAACTGGTAGTGCATTGTGGAACTGCAGAGTCAAGACGTTGTGTCTGATGATCCAACATCCACAACCCTCACTCACGACTACATAATTCATCTAGTCACTAATCTATTATTTATTAACCTGCAGGATTTAGAAACAGACTGGTTGAGGTGCAGATATAATTAGAGCAAAGTAACAGAAAGTGTACTTCACAATATCTAGCATGGCCCCCATCATTTGGGGGTTGAAAAAGAAATGCTAGTGTATGCTGTATGTATGCTAATAGTAGCCGGAGAATGTCTTCATGATTCATTAGTTGCATTGCGCTCGAGGCAGCCTGTGGGCTGAAGTGTTTAGGGCTATTCGCTCTTCGAGTGTGATTATTTCCTGTACTGGCCTTGAGGAACGACAAGGATTAAAAATAGCTTTGGTCACCAAAAACCAAACCTGGGATGCGTCATCAGCATCCCAGCACGTTATCCACAGGATCCCTACTGGTTTCCATGATGATAACAGTTAATTTGGGAACTGGGGTACAGTATTAGGGAAAGGAAAGCTCAAAATGTGACAACTTATGGTTGGCACGGTGGCTCACAGCATCCTTGCGTTATCGATGGCGTTTATCCTCGTGGGGGTCACTGGTGAGCTGGAGCCTATCTCGGGTACAGTACACCCACGATTGGTCGCCAGCCAATTGCAGGGCACATATGGACAAACACTCACGTTCACAACTTGAGACAATGCAGACAGAATATTTAAATAACCCTGACATGTGCATTTTTGGGATGCGGGAGGAAGTTGGAGTAGCTGGAGAAAATCCACAAAAGAACAGGTGATAATATGAAAATTCTACAGGAAGGCCGGACCTCAAATTTGAATCACTAACCTCAGAACTGTGAGGCGGATGCGCTAACCACTCCACCAGCGTGCTCCCGCGAAGCAGATGATGCAATATATTCAATATGGCAAAAAAGATGAATGCCTTCCTCCTTTATTACTCTGTTGGTAGCCAGAGAGGCCAGGGGCAAGCAATCAAACAGTCAGGCTTCCCTTCCAAACGATTTAGTTGATGGACATGGCAAAAGGCAGCGACACCTGTCTCATAGCTGGGAGCAAAAAAAAAACAAAAAAAAAATGGGGCCAACTTGCCAGCTCAATGAACACAATTTAGTGAGAAGGAATCATCACTGCTTAAAACAATCCCCTCTGGATTGCAATCCCACTGCCATATGGTCCACCTCTGTATGCATGTGTGTGTGTGTGTGTGTGTGCGCGCGCGCGCGCGTGCTCAACTGAAACAAAAGCGAATCTCATTACCAGAGGTCAGTGGGTAATATTTTTTCACTGCCATGGGCAAGCTATAAACAACATACACCAAATATATATTAAAAACAAAAACACAAATTACTCCAGAAAAAAGAACCAAGAATGTCCTTTTGTTTTTTTGTTTGTTTTTTTTGCTTCGCTCAAGACAGAATTATGATTGATTAAAAAAAAAAACTGGGTTTTTTTCGTTTGCATAACACAGAGCAGGTTGTATCGAAGACGCTCCGGGGAGGCTCGTGCATGCACATTGATAATAATATGCCCAGCTGCTGAACTCTAAGCCCATGTCGACGTTTGGCCTGGAAACCCATTTGCCGCCAAACACCAACGCACTTGTTCAGCGTTTACATGCTACGCTTTCTTGTGTGATTTCTCACCGAGAGAGCTGGAAATAGTCCCCTGGTACATTTACAGGCATTATGGAACACACTGGAATTGGAGCGCTGCGTGCGGGGAACGGCAGATGAGGCAGCTCGTAAAATGCAAATATTTAACAGGAAAGCCTAGGAAACAGGAGATATCTAGATAAACGGTATTAGCAAAAAAACATTTATGCTGCCTTGGTTTTCTTTGTGTCAATGTCTCTCATACTGAAACAGCAACAGTCCTATTTTCAAAAATGCATTCATAGTAAAGGCCAAGAATCCGAATACTCATATTCAGTAAAACTGAAGAATGAGAAGGAAAAAAAAGATTATTGATCAAATCATTTGAAAATGACCCATATACTGTATGTTTAGATAATCTTTAACATGGTAATCAATAGCAACCAATATATTAACCATCCATTGGTATTGAAATGAATTATTCAAAAGTTCATCCTGAAGTGTCAGGATTTGGGGACACCTCGTGTGATGTCACGGGCGGTGATGGTTTGAACTAAAGTTTGGTTTGGTTTATCAGGCAAATTTTTCCATTACGTTTTAGTGAAACTCCAAAATTCTACAACTCTTAGAGCCCTCAGCTTTGGAAAATCCACCGCAAACAGAAAACACAACATCCTTTAGTGAGACTAAGGACAGCTTTTGTGCAGTCAAACCTGTGGTGCCTGGCTACCTCTGCTTTACCTGGGTGTCCATCTATTTGCTCCTCACTGACATTCATCTCTTCTGACGGCTGCGCTGACACACACAAACTCACGCATGCACAAAGGAAAAGGAAACCGCGTGTGTGCGTGACTCACGGCCAATGTTCTGCAAGCCCAGAAACACATGGAACAAAAAGAGCAGAGCCACGCTTTCATTTGATTGTAGATTGGGAACAAAGCATTGACTGATGGCTCCGATACCTCATACACACACACGGGCATAGAAATAATGATCCGCACAAAGTAAGTCAGCCAGATATCTCCTCCACTACGCTCCCAGTGAGCCTCAGCAACACCTGAGTGAAACTGCATCTTTGGACTATCTTCACAGCATGGAGAAAAAAAAGATGGAAAAAGCATGAGTGAGCTCCACTGAGAATTAGCACAATGTCTATTCTCAGTGTGTCTCTTTTTTTACAGGCGCCCGGGTGCAACCAAGGTAAGAGGATTGTGTATTGTATTTGCACATTTCATCTGCGTGAGTGTGAAAGGGCTTTCTTTTTCCCTCTATATGACCTCCGTACCGTCATCCACTTTGAATACAATGCTGAAAATGTGCCAACTTGTACTGATGAATGCCACATAAATGAGGATTAAACTCTGCCTGTTGGGTTCACGGGATGTAGCATGTACTCGAAAGGGATTGATATTGATCCAATGTAATGGAGAGTTCTGAATGTGGACACCTGTTTAATTTGGTAGTAGGGTGATAAAATAGCAGGATTGGGCTAAATCACAGGTGTCAAAGTCAAGGCCCGGGGGCCAGATCTGCCCCGCCACACCATTTTATGTGGCCCGCAGAAGCAAATCAATCATGTCAAGTTCCATGATGCTTGCTAAAGTCTGAACCAAAATTTCAAATTGTCATATGTAATCTACAATAACAGTCATTATTCTTGACTTTTCATTGTAAAACTAGTTCTTGATCAATTTGTTGTGCGCTGTGTATGTAATATGTAGACGCAATTAAACATTTATATGGTTTCCCAAAATTCATAATGGCCCTCCAAGGGAAACCGTAACTACAAAGTGACCTGCGACAAAAACAAGTTTGACACCCCTGCGCTAAATACTGTAGATCGCATTTCAGATAATAAATAAAATCAGTTGTCATCCATTCTTTGTATTCATTTTTTTTTTTTTTAACTTTGGCAAATCATTTTTCTTTTTTCTTTTCTCTTAATCCTCACTAGGCTCGCGGGGGGTGCTGGAGCCTATCCCAGCCATCTTCCTGCAGTAGGCGGGGGACACCCTGAACCGGTTGCCAGCCAATCGCAGTCATTTTTCCTACACCCAAATTTTATTTTCTATTCACTTACTTTATTTTACTTGCTTCATGTGAAACAAGACTAGACTGTTCTTCAGTTACATGGATATTCTATATTGGCTACCGAATAATTTTCTGCAAAATATTTCAATATTTCAAATATTCCAACTGTATTTAAGATAAGATAAGATAAGATAAGATAGCCTTTATTTGTCCCACACTGGGGAAATTTGCAGTCTACAGCAGCAAAATTGGAGGGGGGGGAGGGGGTAAAGTGTTTCATTGCACAAAATAAATGTTTCAGTTCAATATAAGTGCAATGTAAAATAAAGCATTAGCAATATATTTGTAGAATAAATATAATAAGTAATAAATAGCAATAATTTACTGTACCATTTCTACCCCTGATACAAAATACTGTACATGCTCAAACATGTACAACATAAACTGTCTTAAAATATCCCTTTGCAAAAGAAACATTGAGTTTTTTGCTAAATATTAGAAACAGCTCTCGGTATGACATTTTACACCACAGCAAACTACAGTACATCGACGAAATGAACAAATACTTAAATGTATAGATAAACAAACCTGATCAATACATTGTGTATCAGTTAAAAATATGTATTTTAGCTAACTTTGTAACTACCTCTGTTAGGTATAACTAATGTAACATGCAAAAAAAAAAATTTTTTTTTAATCATTGTTTATGAATGCTGCTCGAGATTAGATTCTGTTTAACGACTGCATAGTACATACAAAGGAGTGTGGTTAATGTGACTGTAATGTTGCAGATAACAGTATTTCCGGTATATTACCATTGTTATGATGGTGAAAGTTACAGTTGTGTGTCTTTCCGATAGTCTGCTTGTAAAACCGGATCATGAAATAGGATATACTCCGGGAGGATTGTCAACACAGATGGCAATCATGTTTCATCGATACAGGGTTAGCATGATCACATTTAGTCTCTATTAGCAATTGTCCAAGGCCAAGTATCTGATTATTGAAGGATGGTACACCAACTCATCGGTGTCTGTGAACAGGGAGAGGTCATACTTGAAAACACAACGGGAGGAAGAGCCCATGGAGCATACAGAGGAGACAACGGGTTACAGATGAAAGAAAAGAGGGCCGCGAGAGAAGGAGGGGCTGGAATCATTAGCTCTAAACACCCTGCAGTGAGGCAGAACAACAGGATGATCCAGGCTAAGTGTGATGGAGGTAACCCGTGGCGCAGATGAGGTCGGGATGACAGGATGAAATAACAGGAGGACAAAAGAGGCATTGGGGTGGGGGTGGGCAGGGTTTGTAAAAATACACCCTTGTGGGTGATGCCTCCTTTCAGAGGCAAACGAGAGGAGGCTTCCATTAAAGTTGAAGGGCTGAACTTCTGAATGACTCAAGTATTTTCCTAAAAGACAATATGACAGCTGTTTATTCAGTCTCAACTAATTTGGTGACATCAGGTGTGGGAAATTGAGCTAAGCCACCACTTTGTCTCAATTCTTCCAGGCATCATTTGCTTGTAAAACTTTGAAACAGGAATGTAGAACATTCAACACAAATTCGATCAAAATAGTTTTGTTTCATCCCAAATTAAACCTCAAACTCCCTCAGGTCACTGTTGACGTTTGCCCTAGCTTACCCTACTGACTGAACATCTCGACTGCAGACTCCAACCTTTACATTCATGAATAAAGTCTCATTCTACTTTTCCAAATGACTAGCGAAAGTGCGCTGCATCTTCTGTCAAGTCTGCTCTATTTGTTGTTTGCCATGGCCCGGGAGAGGATAAGGATCAAGACCCTCATTAGCAGAATAGCTACCACAGAGACATTACTCTGTTTGGGAGGTTTAGAATTCAGGCTTGCAGGCAGGAACATAAAACAAGGCCCATTTCTGTTACAAACAACACAACACAATGGAGGACTCAGCAGACTGACAGGCAGTGTCCCTGTTCTCCACTCTAAAAGAGACACTAAGGAATGGCAGAAGACCACTTATTCTCGCTACAATGGTGCTGATCACATGAGAGACAGAAACCGGAATGTCTCCAAGGAGACATATTAAAGAAAATAGACTTTTAAATAATTGCTTGTCCAGTGGTGCTTTAAAATACGAGTTAAATTTGCTCCTTGGCAATGCTTGGACTCAAAGCAATCATATCTCAAATCATCCTTCCCCATAGAAATGAATGGAATTGTCACTAATCGGATCCAGCCTCCCAAAAACCCACCAAAATTGTACGCAATACTTGTAATTTTTGTAATGTGTTTCAAATGACTAAACAGCACTCTATTATAATATACTTCACATAATTAAATATAATTCAAAAGATTTCAACAATTTAAGGGAACATTATAAAACAGACATATGGATGTACAGTACTGTACTTGAGACCCAACTGCTCTCTCAGATTTTCTGTACGGCAGTCATAGTAGTCACTCTTTGCAGAGGTTAGACTATATGCCCGCGAGTATTGTTACATTAGCCGCTTACATGTGTTGCAGCACTGTTTGTGCTCAGATATCATTGTTAAAAGGGTAACTACCACACAGAAGCTAATTGCTAGCCCACGTGACTGCGGAGTTTCCCATTGTATGAGGGAGAGAAGGACATGGGGTTGTTTGAAATTCACAATTGACATTTAAAAGATTGATTTGAATTTTTAATCATACAAATTGGGGGTCAGTTTAATATTCCTAACGTATTCCTTTCACAGGTTGAAGCTGTTTGAGAGACTTTGAAATCCTGCAAAAAGCTGGCGTTTATCAAAAAGACAGGCAACTTGCCAGCGGCTGATCCCACACATTGTAGCAAACTGTCAAAAAACAAAAAAGACCGGCGTGGGCTGCGTGTCAGAGCTTCTCGGCCAAGCACGGCTAGACGCAACAGTGATGTAATCCTTAATTGCAACCTAACCATGTGCCACAGGTTCAGCCAATCGCGATGCCGCTAAATGCAAATTACGTTCTCCCGAGGTTGCTTCTCATGAAACATTCACCGCTGTCACACATTTTACTCATTCATGCCATGAAGCATAGCAACAGCGTAGCAGCTGACCCAACACGTTCTTTACAAACCAGGCAATCATGTCACGGGACCCAATGAGAGTGGGGAGATGTTTTGACTATGACTTTTAACCTAAATACGTTGTCAGCAGAAATGAGTTAAGTCAAACAAGAACTATTTATTTTCACACCATCCTTGGCATTCCAAGCATCTACGGTGTCTAAGGTAAATGAAAGTATTTGTTTCTTTACAAATATCCCATGTGATAACGTAAAGTCCAGCGGCTATAAATCTGAAGCGGCTAATGAACGTACAAATTATTTTTCTGGCTAAATTTTGATGTTTTAACGAGATGCATTTTGGCATCCAGAAATGATGGTGAATACGAGCATGATATTTTCACTGTACTGTAATTGTAGTTACTTTCAATTAGTTTTATGAACAACATTTAGTTTGGTCCTCTCGTTTTCATTTTATTTCATTGATGAAAATGTTGTTTTTTTTTCCAGAGGTAAAACAATAAATCAATAATGGACAAATATTCACTGATCAAATGAGCAGAAATATTCATTTGAATCCATTTGTTTCAATACAATACAGTACATTTAAAACCCCTTTACGTTGAGTGTTTCAAGTATTTTTTTTACAGGTCTATATTCTGCTTGTACTTGTATGACAATTAATAATCTTAAATGTAATTTCAATCACGACTGGTATATGTTAAATAAAGGTTTAATGGGGTTGACAGGTTGGACTCTGTTGGACTCATATTATTCCCAAAGTAATTGATTTCAATCGGAAAAATTGTGCGACTTGCTGTGAGACTCAGCAATGAGAAGCTATTTGTCAGGACTCTTGGAGGGCAATCCTGCCCAGTGAGCAATCTTACATTGAGTTTGGGTAACTCTGGAGTCACCGTAGCAACTGTTGAGATGCTGGCACCGCACTTCAAAGTAAAGCACTTCTCATTCCACGCCAGCACCAATCCTGCAGCACTTCACCAAAGAGGCTCCAAGATGACAGCGGAGGAGACTTTTGGATAATTCGAGCGATTTTATGCTGTAAATTCATTGTCCATCACTGCAGCAGTGAAAAGGTAGATAGACCCGCTCAAGCATTTCATTTTCGTATTAGTAATATTCAGCTTGTGTTTAAATAACACTGCCAACGAGCATACATTTGTGGTTGACTTGAATAAAACATATTAGGAAAAGCAGGGGAAAATCACAGGCTTCACTGTGCGAAAACTATAATTAACATTTGATTAGAGTGGGCCAGAACACAGCAGAGAGCCATTCATTAAATCTGCAATTAATCAGAATCGCCCACCCCCCCCCCCCCAAAAAAATAGACAACTGTGGCTTTCTTATTAAGCCTAAAAGCTGCATAGTCTTTTGTCATCACGCGTTTACATTTTGAATGACTAGAGAAAAATTCTCAAATGGGAGGAAGTGAGAACGAGTAAAAATGCCAGTAAAACAGCTTAAATAAAACCGAGTCTTTCCTTAAAAAGGCTTCTCCAAAGTCAACCAATCCACTCAGGGATAAGCAAAGATTTTTCTCCTGTGTCTGTGGCGACCGTCTTTTCCACTCTCTTTGTGAACCTTCGACCCACACCGATTTCAGAAGAGGGTTTGAATCGTTCTTGTGCGGGCACAGACAGTTTAAGACAGGGGTCGGCAACCCAAAATGTTGAAAGAGGGACACATCCATATAGGACAAAAAAAACAAAACAAAAATATGTCTGGAGCCGCAAAAAAATAAAAGCCTTCTATAAAACTTACAATGAAGGAAACACATGCTGTATGTATGTAGGGGACTGGACTGTCTCAGAATTGTTTATGTTATTCATTCCTTTGTTGTGTGTTCACAAACACCCCCATAGAATTTATTTCGTAATTTCTTTGCTTGGGTTTTTGTTTTGGTGCATTATTTTCGCTTTTCTTAGTGTCAGTGAAGTGATCATTAATGTCTGTTTTTCTGAGGCTGTCTTTAAATGCCTCTCGAGTCGAATGAGAAGAGAGAAGGCACGGAGTCGGACGCAGACGCGTCTGTGTTTGTCGAGACTGTTAAAAGCATAAATAAAGTGTACGTTTAAAAAAAACAACACTACAGCTCTCCTTTTTCGGAGCTGCAACATGTATCTATATTTATTTGAGCTATATTAGCCTACTATCAAAATCTTTTTCCATTTTCAAACATTTTTTTATAAAGCTCCAGGGCTCTGGAGCCGCGTGTTGCCGACTCCCGGTTTAAGAGCATCGGTAAAACCTCACTGAGCCTTATCTTTGGATACCAACTGTGAGACGTCATTTTTAAAGGACAATTAATGGCAAACTTGGGTTTACTTACAAAGAAGCAGTCAGCACCACACTTTAATATTGGAGGTAACGAAACACCCAAATCTCTGCATTTTGCATAGAGCATCTAAATGTCGTTTCTGGCCTGACAAAAAAACAAAGTCTCAGCCTGACCCCTTGCTGTAACGCTGGGTTAAAATCACAGTGTTAGAGGCCTAAGGGCAAAAGAATGTTTCGGGCTCATTCATCAAACCGGCATCCAGATGACAGCTGCAACTGAAGGGCTCCTGGAATGATGAGATCTCATTTTTGCCCGTGTCTAAACACACAAGAGAGCCATCATTCATTGAAACCGAATTGAATTCCTGCACAATATCAGCTTCTTTTTAAACAACACCTTCATTTGGTGCGTCGTGCGCTTTTCTTTTCCGTGGAAGATGGTTATGTTTACAAGGTGCTACCAGTTCGCGGGGCGGAGATGAATGGGGATCAAAGGCAGGAATAACTCCGAATGTGGGGCATCAGATCAGTGAGAGCGTGCATCTGAATACGATGCTGTATGCTGTAACAAAAATCGTCACATTGCAGCAGCCTGTGAACATGCGAACATTTCAAAAGAGAGGGATCGTGACCTAATTAATGCCTTTTATTTTACACTCTCCAGTCTCGATTTCCTAAATGATGTTGACAGGCAGTCAGGCGAATTGGATAATTTGGGATGTGTTTGGTTGAGAGGTTCACAACGGTTGCAGTGAACATCAACAAGAAATGTACAGGTTAATTGTATTTTTTTTTAGCATTGAGTTATCTCCAAATATAAAGTACATTATGCCTGTTTTAATGGGGCGCGGGTGGGGGAAAGGGGCCTGCATGGATGTTGGTCTGAGCTGATGGCATGACACTTTTTCAGGCCAGAAAGTAGATTGAGATCGACTCAAGAGCAAGCTACTGGTTATAAGATAAGATAAGAAAACCTTTATTAGTCTCGCAATGGAGATATTCCCAATTCACAGCAGCAAAGTTATGAAAGGAAGAAGTAGAACAACAAAATATAGGGGCTGCTGGTGGCAATATAGTGCACTCCATGTTACCTCAATGTCTCAAGATATGAAAAATTAAAAAATCTACAAATTCCATATTACTGAAATAATTGAAAACAATGAACACATTATTTTTCCCACACATTGACTGCATAGCAATTTCCTATGGAGCTGGATTAGGACAGTGCACAATAATCAACACAAAAATAAACAATGTAAATGCACCGGACTTAGCATTAGTGCGAGTTTTCAGCCATGTCATGCTTAATTTTGCATGAAGACTTCACTGACAATTGCCGGTGACATTATGTAATGTTTAGCCTATATCTTAAAATAACATTAACTGTTAGATGACGTGAAAACATTTTTTTGAACTTGACATTTTTCCTTCATCACTTGGTAAACAGGACCAGAACGGGGGGGGGGGACAACATGGTAAACCTTGGTCACTTTTGCAGATAGACTTCAAGAGCCCCATCAAGAGCTTTCTCCTCTTTCGGTCCACTCCCCTCCTTTTTTTCCACGCGTGTTGACGTCAGCCGGCCTGACCACGCGACTGTGCTGCAAACAGAGCACCTGCTGGCCTCGCTGTCCGTCTCTGGCACTTCTCGGAGTGCCCAGTCACCATCTTACCGTATCGGTTTCACACCTTCTCATGGGATAAAAAGAGCAGTGTAAGCCTGTTGATGACAATGGAAATCAAAGGACGAAGAATCTGGAAGGTCTTATGAATGTTTCATTGTTCTACAAAGCAGGTTAATGTTGCCTTGGCAAGGCTTTAATGTGTCTAGTCAGCAAAGTCTCCAGGGATGTCTTTTTACACCTCTTTTAATCCTTAACTGTAGCATCCACCAAGAGGAAGAAATGGTTTTGTAATTGATGTGACGGGTTCTTTTTCACCTGCTTACGAGCGTGAACAAAAAAGTGGAACGTCATCAAAAGCTTGCAGTTGGATGGACAGTGGCTACGAAAAGAAGTTCCCAGCAGCCCTTTTTATCTCCTTACAGGTGTTTTACTTGGATTGCTGTCGACCGTCCACCACACTGAGGAGCGTGCTATCTAATGGAAGGGATATCTCGGATGCATTATTAAAGATCCTGTCCAACGTAGGAATCAGCGGTGACATACTATAAATTATTTCAGACTAGCAGCGATCCGTCAATGAATTGCCACAAGATAAAAGGCAGCATACCATGGACGTTCCATCTGCCGAGCTGGATGAAGTCAGAAATAGAGATACATTAGGAGTCTATATTCATCTCTTTTCAGGGGGAAATTGAATCTACACTACAGTGCCATGATGGTACCTTTTCTATGACCAGAATAGCCAGGCATATTTCCAAGACGTACGGACACTTAAGAGCACCAGTCCTATGACAAACATTAGTAGATCTAAAGGTGTTGATGGTATGATATGGTTATCAGAGAGATAAAAATCCTGCTTGGCTAATAATTGGACTCCAGTGTAATAGTCCCCCCCCCCCCCCCCAAAAAAAAATCTAGAATCAAGTGTACAGAGGTACATGGTTACTGCACTGTCAGAATTAGGTCCACAGTAAGAGACTCTCAGGGTACATTCTACATTAATGTACCCCACTGGGCATTATATTGGTCCAAAAAGCTATACGTATCTTCTTCACTCGACACTCAACTTCTTCCCTCACACAGAAAAATTCACTCATAAATTGTTCTCAATTGCCTTTGCCGTTATTGTCATGAACAAAGCCAACAATATGATAACAAGGTACAGTCTGCAACAATGTACATAGTATAGGCCATTTTACAACTTCAAAACAGTACATGTAATGTATATGTGTCATATCAAATGGAAAGATTTCAAAAGCAGTACGTTTAAGGCATAAAACAATGCACATCGAAAAGTACAATGATGTTTATGGGATGCGGTAAATGCCTCCTATTGAGAGTTTCAAAATCACGATTAATTTATTGTAATTATTTCAAGCTGAACTGTATCATAAAGCTACAAGCATGTTCCCGAGCTTTAAAGGTACCACCCAGGTAAACCAGCCACTGGCATACTAGCCTCATTTTGTGCTGCAAAATGGGATTGCTGGTAGTACCATTATAAAAGCCTCCAAAAGATATCCCATAACGAATATCATGAGACTGACAAACTGCCTCAGAGTCAAGTGTCAAATATGTGCAAACGGAGGTTACTGCACTGTCAGGAATAAATCGACAGGAGTCCCTCGGGGTATATCCTACAGTAATGCACCCCATAAGGGATTTTTACGGGTGCAAAAGGGTAATTGCCATGACTGGCATTATAATAGCCTACGCCACCATATGCCATAAAGCAAATTGATAGGTTCAGAAAATCTGTCAAAGAGGTTCAGGCTGTTTAAATCTAGTGGGGTAGAAAACCAGCTACTGTCCCTGTGACAAGCCATTGTACAGCTCCAAATATGATCTTTTTTCCTAGACCTACACCATCTCAGAGCACTGACAGCAAATCTGGCCTGTAGCTGATGTGTTTTGACAATAGTGGGTCACAAGGGGTAAATGCATCACCCTAAATTAGCGCTAGGTTGTCTGAAATACCCAAACCGAGAGCACATTTGGGGTCAGCTTCTCGCCAGAGAGCAACAGAGGACGCATGCGAGGCAGCCCCTTCGACTGAATGCCTGTCAGCTGCACCACAATCGTACAATGGCCCGACAGGTGACTCACCTGAATGGTGCACGTATATTCCGAGTCGTCCAGCAGCCGGACGGTGCAGCTGTATTCACGTTCGAGATTCCTGACGCTGCCACTCACGAATCGACTCAACATCTTCGCTGTGCGTCTCGACCGGGAACAATAAAGTCAGCAAAAAAAAAGCGGCGTTCAAGTCAACGTCACAACGACCACATTTTCGGGTCCCCTAAACGGCCCGCAGCCGCGCGTCGAGTCGCCAAGCAGTGCACCATCGCGGTTCCGTCAGGTTGCCGTTGTGTTCCACTACGTCTTGCGGTGATAAAGTAGGAACAATCCCAGGATGCTTGGATCCATCCACATGCAGTGACGGTCCACTCTGCTGTGTGTCTGATGTCGGATTCCCCCACCACCTCTCCATTCACATTCACCACTTCCACTTGAGCTGGCGGGCGGGCCCGAATGAAATCTGACGTCAAAGTGAAGCAACCCGAGAGCCCCCCCCCCCACACACACACACACGCGCGCACACACACACACACAAACGGACACGCACACGCTCACGCACTTTAATGATCACATTTTGTCACACTCACTTCCCATTCTAGAGAAGATTTTCATAAGTGTGCTCTTTTTTCGTGCTATCGATCCGAGCTGCATAAAAGATCAAATTTAATATTCAGATGGATGATTAATGCTAATGATTTGTGTTCAAACATGACAGTTTGAATTGAAGTTCGACATATATTTTAAAATATTTTATTTACACGTCGACTCATGAAATTGGTTATATTTTTTAAATTACACTGCTCCCTGCAGGAGAGATGTCGTTACTGCATCATATAAACCCATTGATTTCACAAAACGGACACGTCAGCAATAAGGTATGAGTCAATAACATTACTCTCGAGCAAATAAAGTAGAAAAATAATTAAAGGACTCAAATACAAAAGTTATCTCCCGCCTGCCGTGACCCGGATTCGAACCGGGGTTGCTGCGGCCACAACGCAGAGTACTAACCACTATACGATCACGGCGAGCTAACCGGGACTGAGTGACGAGTTTTCAGCTGCTCTTTATATAGTACAATACTATATATAAAACCAGGATTTGTCTGAATGCCATGCACGTTGTCACAATCGTTTACATTCATCCGTTGTAACATATTGCTATGCGAACCATTTAGGTCGGTAAGGGTCAAACTTAAGAACTATACTAATGTGTGTAAATTATTTGACGTGACATTTTACTAATCGTCGGAATAACAAAACATGTATTTCAACAAGTGCCATTATTTAAACTCTGTTTATCTATTTGAGCGCAGCACAAGCCTTGCTCTGATATTCCAGGGAGAACTCAAACACACTTTTGGCTTAAAATGAAATGCAGAGAATTTGTTGGATAAATAATTGTCTTTATTAGACACGTATCTGTGGCTGGCCATTTTGCCACTTGTAAAAAAAATGTCAACGACAATTAGTTAATGAACGATACAAACTTTCAGATTAAATTATATTTTGCAAGAGTATAGGCTACTTTAGGTTGATGTTTTTCAGTGTTGGATGATTGGAAGCTAATTACTTATGACAAAACTGCATTCATTCATAATCATGAATCGCATAAAGTCATACATTCCGGTACAAAGGTTAAATATGAAGAAGTCTAACTAGTCTTGTAGCTCATTCTCATCATTCTCCTCAGGTTCGTTACACGTAAAGGGCGCCACTTGAGCGCCACACTCGGCCTTCCGGGTAAAGGGCTGATGTGGACCAGCTTGAGTCTGCTTGGGGCGTAAAATTCTGCCTATATTCTGGGCGGAAGCAGCGTCTGGTATCCTATGTGGTGTGGTTTGAATTGTCTTGTACAATTTACAGGAGGCCACCAAAGGTTTTCCGATGTTCACCTGTTTGCTCTCTTTAAAACGTATCCTGCTCTCCATGTGCGTATAGTGTAAATCCATCCTGATGACCAGCGATTCCTTACAAAAGGGCAAGCAAACGACTAAATTATTATCTGTTTTGAGCCCCCGCGCCCCACCCAGCGACACAGTCATCAGTATACACATACCTTAAGCTTCTGAAGTCCACACACTCGCAAAGTACAGTCTGGGTTAGCACCTTCGTCGAATAGAATCGAATCCATCTCCTCAAACCTTCCAGGCCCAGAGTAAAGTTCTTCCATTGGCTGAAAGCATAGGGTCAAGTACGGTAATTTGTCAGCAGCACATTTTGTGAAATATTATAATCAGCCACTAGATGTCAGTATAGCCTATCAAAACATTTCTCACACTGAGTTGCAAAGTGAAATAACTCCTTCCTGCTTTGGTTTTGTGAGACGGAAGCTGGATGTCTATATATGGGTATGACTTCCTCATACTTGTGAAACGTGGGCTGAGTTGTCATTTTTCTGTTTTCGAATGGAAACTTGACAGTACCAATGATGAGCAACGTGGAATTTATCATGGTGATAAAAATGTGGTCTTTTTGGTCGAATCTTATTTCTGTTGTTTTTTTGTTTATTTGTTTTACTTACAGTGTATATCATGTGTAAGCTTTTATCTGAAAGTAACTTTGTCATTGTGGTTTTTGGGATGGTTTGTTAGATTGATTCATCGTGCACGATTAGGCAGAAACAATATTTACAGGTATGCTACTCAGCGTGATGGTGCAGTTGTCTGTTTTGGGGCCTGTGGTCTTTATAACTCCAAAAACCACCATGACATTTGAGAACAAAGCTGAGAAGCTGAGCTCCACTTCTACGTCACAAAGGAACGTCAGCCGATTCTTCCCTGGTAGCTCTGAAAACAAAGGGACATAAAATAATTTGAATAAAACAGCATTTAAATCCCCTAATTAAGACATTCTTAAATCCAACTGTCATCAGATTATTTTACACACGACAAGCCTCTGATACTAAAATTACTCTGAAGGTCAGGTATATTTGAGGAACTTATGAGATGTCACACACCGCTTTCATTCACATAATAGACATGAATACCAAACAGAGGGGAACCAATTCACAATGTTGCTTCTTTATAAGGAAGTACTTTTCGGATGTTTTTAAATAGGATATCACATGCTTTTGTGTAGGAGGCGTGAGCAACAAAGTTTTCATTCTGACTCAAGGTGAATTTGAAGCAGGGATGATAAAACTATTTTGATTTTTTTTTTTTTTTAATGTGAACGCACCATTTGCTTGCCGCCAGCAAAAATCTCTGAAATGTAGCTCCCTTGTGTGGCCGGCTGTATGAACGAGATCGGCAAGCGACCGAGGTTCCTTTAGGGTGTGCTTGATTTCCACGACTTGCTTGCCTGTGACCAGAGGATCTCGACCTAAATCTAGTGTAGAGAGTGGTAAAACAGGGTCAGTGTGTTCAAATTTTTTTTCAACCCAAATGTTTTTCATAAATCATCACCGTATCTGAAAATTGGTATACAATGCATTAAAGTACATTGAAGCCTGACTAAAACTCATTTGAATCTAGGTCAATCTCAGTTGCCATGAAGAGTAAAAATGGGGTTAACAAAATAAAGTCTGCATTCAAGTAGGGCTCACTTGCTCAATGCAGTGTTCCTCTTAGAAGTCAATTGTTAGCATTGGCTTTCCGTCAATTAGCTCGGTACAGTGCAAGTTGGAATTTAACACAATACTCAAACATTAATCACAATAGCTCCAGTAATCTACTCGAGCACGTAACAGCCTTGGTGACCCCATAGCTGGGAGTGAGGTTTAGAAAATCTTTATGGGATGCACATGGTTGACTTTGAGGAACTTAGGGGATTTTGCCGAGGTGACTGGAGTGGATTCATAACCCGAAGGAGAAATATACAACAGCTGACTGGAGAGAAATGAGGAAGGAATAAAATAACACATGAAAGCAAGACGAGGAGCAAGTCAAGTACATATTCATGCACCACCTCTGTCAATTACTATAATAAAAGTCAAGCTGGTAGTAATTCCATACAATTATTTAAAGAAGAATCTCCTAAATGCGGACATTTACCAAGGGGAAAGAATTATTTTATGAAAGGAATGCAACTTTCTTCAATAGTCTTACACACTTACAACTTTTTTTTTTTTTTGCCTGCTCGGAATAAAAAAAACAAAAACGTCACAGATTTAATAAAATCATAGACCTATACATGCATCTCATTAATCCTTTCAAGGACAGCGGTTACTACAGTGGACAGCTTATCATGTTCTCAGGTTATCAGGTTACAGGGTGCATGAAAGGCTTAATATAAGTCGCATTGCCAAGATGAGCACAAATCAAATAAATATTACCGGAAGTATTCTCGAATTTATACTCGCACATTTTGATTTTAAGTATTTTCAAAAAAGTTGTGGCGAAATATTTAAAAACCCAGACATTAAGCACAGTGTGCTCTCAGTCGGGTGCCCTGTCCAGTCACAGCTGATTTGCAAGTGCACTCATGAGCGGGAGCAAAAGGGGAGCCATGGGAGCGTCCAAAAGGCCGAGCAGCTGTCTTGTGCTTTGCGGCGCTCAAGTTTCTTGCGGTTCTCAAGCAGACAGTGTGAATTTCCAGAGAATGAGGTCGCATGTTAAAAGTATCTTCAAAAATTATGTCACCAGCGGCAGATGAAACAGACAGAAAAGCACCCTCTCCATGAACCATTGATAAAACTGCTCCAATCACAGGTCTCGCCAGAAAGAGCGCAAAAATGAGACGCTGGTGATTCTAAAATCTGCCTGTGGTCCAACCAACTCTCCAGGAAGCTCATAAGTGTTCTCTTTTAGATCTATTTACCCTGCACCAACCAAACTTGTGGCTATGAAAATTCTTTTTCAAAGCCTTTTCGATGCTTTCTTTGAGATACTCACCCTCAGACACCTTCTCTAAGACATGCGTGACTTTTTCTGCCTGAAGGATGTGCTTGTTCAAGTATTTGGTAAAGATTCCTGTACTTTTGCCTCCATCCTGGACTTCAAAAGCCTCAGCATCTTCACACCTGGATGGATGTATTCATAAAATATGCTGTAATGCTTTTAATGTCCAAAACCACTTAGGCCAATTATAATAATAGCATAATGAGCTGATCGTGGAAGCAAATATTTCAATTTGGAAATGGACATACGTGCCATAGCCATACACAGTATTTCCCTTAAGCCTCTGTGACATGATGACTGATGGGATGCGCTGATTGTTATACCTTCAAGAAAAGAAGAACATTTAGATCAGATGGGTGGGGGAATCCTACAGTCCACCATGTAACTCTTGAAACAAATACACATTCAGAGAAACTGTACAGAGAACTGAAAAATACATATAGTAATCCAGAAATGATCACAATATACAGCTAGTAGTAATTTGATGGTTTCACATTTTTTTGTCATCAATTTAGCCCCAACCTGATCCCATAAAAAACAACAACAACAACACCCATTCTCTTAAACAAAAAGAGAAATCCATCTACTTAATGTTACCATTTGCGGCAGGTGTCCAGTAGGACAACATTCAGCGCAGTGTGTCGTTCCTGCATTTGCAGCATGATCCGTTGCACACACACACAGTTTTCAGCTCGGTACGGTTGTGGAGCATCCACAGGCACCAAATAATTTCTCCCAACACACTCGTACCCATGGCCCGCGTAGTAGAAAAGGCCTGTCAAGGGTGATGAAATATCCATTGCTCAATTCCAGCGTGTGAACATATGATTAATAT
Organism: Hippocampus guttulatus; assembly: GCF_054856545.1. Taxonomy (NCBI): domain Eukaryota; kingdom Metazoa; phylum Chordata; class Actinopteri; order Syngnathiformes; family Syngnathidae; genus Hippocampus; species Hippocampus guttulatus. The sequence goes on along the minus strand of NC_141264.1, from coordinate 20,025,122 downwards.
AAAGAGACATACATACAATGTAATGTTGTGAAACTGATATGAGAATGATACGCAACACCATAAAAAGCCAGTACTTGTTCCTGTGAGTAAAACTTAATCATATGAAGAGACGTATCAACCATGACATGTTAGGTTTCAGATTACAGTACAGCTTTTTATTGTATAGACCTAAGCAGAGGCTCAGAGGGGATTGAGCCTTTTCCGTTGCCGGTCGCTCCCTTTGGAATGACCTTCCGCTCAAAGTTAGGCAAGCCCCCTCGCTGCCCAACTTTAAAACTCGTCTTAAAACAAATTTTTATTCCTTGGCTATTGACTCAACATGACACTTGATTTTTAGTTTGACTGTTTGTGTGCTTTCTAATCTCTTCGTTATTAAACGTATTGTTTTTTTGTTGTGGGAATTATTTTGCTCCATGTACAGCACTTTTTATACAGCGGTGGTCGTTTTTAAAGTGTTCTTTAAATACAGTCGCGTCGAGTTGAGTTGAATTGAATTTGCCAAAAAGCCAACGGCGAAAAGGCAGGTGTCCACAGCTGCACTTACCATAAACTCCTCTGTTGAGGAGTTCAAAAAAGGTGTCCAGCGCAGCCAGCATCTCCACCCTGGTGAGATCCAGCAAGGAAATTACTCGGAATTTCAGCTGCTGCAGGAGGTTGGCGAGCTCGTGTACATCCATCACTGGCGCCATCAAGCCAGGATGATAGGCGTAATTCAAGTTGCCGATAAGTAAGGCAACTTTGTCGACGGCTGAAACAGATGAGCAAAATACATTTGTGTTTCTGTATTGTAAAAATAAAAAAAAGCATCAGTTGTTTCCACTATAGAAATAACAATAGAATGGGTTGAAAATGAAATGGCCTAAAAAAGAATGTACCTTTGGTTTCTGCGAGAGGAAGTTGATCATTTTCAACTAGATGGAAACAACAGAAAACCTGAGTCATTATTTTATTTCCACCAACAGTGAATGATTTGGTCAAAAAGGATTGCATAAGGTGTTGCAATCTATTTGTGATGCACACTGCAGACCGCAACAAACAGCAAAAGGGAGAAACAGTACTCGTAGTTTCACTTTACATCGCCGCTGTTGTGCTCAGATGAAAAAAAAACATTTGGAGTCTAAAAACTTCCCTTTTACTCCGTAGAAATGGGGAAAGTACCTTCAACATAAAGGAAACCAAAATGCTGAGTTTTAGTTCAGCGAGATGTGAAATGTCTTTTTTTTTTTTTAAGATAACCAAGGAAGTTTCAGCGAAAAGTACAGGAAAATTTGTCTTTTCTGGGGGCGATAAGTTTCGTCTGTGACTTACCAACGTCAACTTGGGCGGGTTCGCTCCATATTTCTTCCAGCACGTTAGAAACTGAGCACAAGTATGATCCTTTATGCTTGGCCTCAGCATGTTCAATCTACAAGTAGCACAATCGCTCATTCATTGGTTGGCACGTGAGATTATACTCCACCGCACATCAAACATTATATTAACTGACCTTTCGTAATGAATAACATGGTTGCGTGACATAGTGTAAACAACTAATATTAGCACTTGCCAAACATCCTTCCTTACCTGCAGCGTGTCAGTAGTGTTTTTTAACAGCAGGTGTCCATTTCTGTACCATTGGTAGCGCGGAGCAGGGTTGCCAAAGGCAGCGCAGCGCAGCGTAATTTTCTCACCCAGTTGGACTGTCTGAGGTTTGGGGTTGATAGCAATGTGGGGCTCACCCTGCCACTGCAGCGGCAAACCTGAGATTGTTGGGGGAAGAATGAAACCCGCAAGAGTATGAATGAAACACCCACCAGAAATTCGTATTGATGCTGTGGATCAGTTATGCAACGTGGCCATTCTTACCTGCTGCATCGATGTCTAGCACCTTCACTTTCGCCCACTCACTGAACACCCAATTACAAAAGTTATCGTGCACCCGGCACACATAGCAGTGAGTTTTATTGGCATCGATGATCAGATCCGCCTGAGTTCCACCGTATACCTTTAAAGGGGAAAGACAAATCCATTAAGATATTGAAAATGGGGATTTTCATGGACTGACGTATATGCAAAGCGAATTCCGATACACTGACAATCAGGATGTGATACGATTTGACAGATTTTCCTAACCATGGAATGATGCAATGTTCTGAGTCAAAGAGACACCAAAACTGCCATATTCAAGCCGTAACAGAAGACGTGGTGTTTATTATTGGCCTGTCCTTTGCGTTTGACACAGAACACAGCAAAAATGTAAGGTATCCTAAATTATGTTCAAACAAACGCTTTATTTATTCAAATATAAACAACTTACTTGAACAGAAATTGATTTTATAACCGATTTTACAATGACCCTGATTTAATTTCACCAGAATGTTTGATGCAACAGAAGAACAAGAGTGGTAATTAATATTTTTCTTTCACCCTAAAGTAAAGGAAGACATTTTTATACATCTCGTTCAAATTTGCGGTCATTTGAGCGAGAATACCTCTAGTAATAGACAACAAAATGAGGTCAGATTTTTTTCGGGCACCCAGTAGTTGTCAGACAGCAACGCATGGCAGGAGATATTAGTCACGAGTGTCAAACCTCACACCTTTCTTTGTCTGTTAGAGCTCTGATTCGACCTGAGAAGGTGGACAATTACACATCATTGTGTTTTCCACCTTTTATGGTGCTGTTTGCTATAAATCATACCAAAACAACAGGAGGCAGAGAAATGTACCTGTATACACTTAAAATATTTACACAGTAAGCAACTGCATCACGAAGATCATTTGGAGTGGACAACACAGCACTCAGTAGAGATGCACAGATCGCTACAGGTGTGTTTTGCTTGTTGACCGTTTTTCAACACGTTAAAACAATTTCAACTTCAGATGGGTTTAAAATGTAGGTTGTGAATGTCAACCAGTGAATCTGATGGTGTTCGGGTGAGTAGAGAAAGACTTGTGACGGGCTACTCGGGTGTCTCCCACATACCTCGTAGGTATCGCCATCATCACCCCAAATGAACCACTGGTAGTTGAGGATGCCTGCAGCCACAGCACCGACACTCAGGGTCACCTTGAAGTTCACAGGCACACACACAGAGACGGGCTGGCGCTCGATGACAATGTCTGAAATAAGACAAGAGACTCGCTTTCGTTCATCTTCACGATGAATTGAGCGAGCGCAAATGACAGTCGGCGTCGATTAGAGAGCAGCAACACACCTCCGAACATCATATGACGGGGATGGAACCACTCATTCGTGCATTTCCTTCTTTTCATCGGCGATGTTGTCCATTTACTGTAATGAAAGTTGTTTGTTTAAAAACGCGTCGTGTTTCTATGCAATCGATGACTGAATAACACATGTTGAAGAAAGAAAACAAGTGCTCTTTAGATGCTATCAGTGCTCTTTAGATGTTTTAGCGTAAACGACGAGCTGTTTAGAATTTTTTTTTAAAATTATTTTTTCTTTTTTTTCTTTTCTTTTTTTTAAACAGTAGCAAAGATAAAGGTGATTGGGTGCATACCTGCCATCAGCGATGCTCCGGTAGCTCCCAGAGACTGTTTCTCTTATCACGCCTTCATAACTTAAATCTTTGCAAATAAACCCTCCCCTCTTTCCCGGAACAATACTCTACCGTAAAGCCTGATATACAAACGCAATGAGTCAAAAATAAAGACACTGTTGTGATTGGTTGATGTTAAACGTTTGTTTTAAGCTTAAACCACCATTATTTAAGAATTATAAATACATGTCAAGAGTAAAACGAGCCAACGTTTAAAAATGCTTCAGCGGGAAAAAGCACGAGGAGCCACATTTTTTGGTGGTATGACGGTAATAACCAATCCCCGTCATATTATTTCCAGGTGCTCTTCAAACACCCAAGAGAAAGAGTCGTAAAGCTGTAAAGTTACGTGTGGCTCGTTTCGGGTAAATTCGTCGTTTGTTGACAGAGAGATTAAAAAAATAATGATACCAGTTTGTAAAATTGATTAAAGTGCAGCCTCCCAGTACCCTAATGTAACTTTTCTATGATGTTCAGTGTTAAAAAATAACAGTTAAACATCACCCAAAGCTTCTTCATTAAGTTGTGCCTAAAATTCAAGGTCTGCTTACATTAGGAGAGTTTTTGTTGTTTGCTCCAGGGATATGAAATTCGAACTGCATTGCTGTATATGTTTTTATCATGTGTTGCAACACAATGAGCTCTTGAGCAAAGCACATGGGTAGAAAAAACATCATCGGCTGCATCCATCCATGAGCCTTTTATCCAACAAACATGTTTTGAATGTTCACATGCAGTCTTGCAACAGTGTCTGCATCAGACCAGACAGTCTTTCACAACTCATTTAGATAACACAGCATCTTCAAACAATAATTGTTACCTGGTGATGACCTAAAACGTCACTGTTAAATCTGAAGTGTAGTTTTGGAAAATCAGATGTGCTCTTACGCCTATTTGTGGGCCCGCTAAAAATAGGGCCTTGCTGGCAGCACATGCGCCCCTCTGATAGACAGTTCCAGAGGATTTCTTCACAGGCACGGACTCCAAAGAAGCACATACAACATTTCAATGGTAAGTTGGAAAATGTTTTTGTATGTGTATGGGCCCGAAAGAAGGAACAGAGTATATACTGTACATTTTAAGAGAAGTTGTTTTGTGCTTGTGGTTGATTACAAATTGATAGCGCAAACTATTTATAACTCCCTCCAATGCAAGTACTTTGCCTTGTCAGAGGACAAGCATGGACTCTGAAGTGTACGCTGAGCAGTGTATGAATAATCATTCATGTACTGTAATTCATTTATATGGCTGTGCTCCACTAATTTAATTGTCTTCTTTTCTGATTTTTTAGGGGCATTTCTATGATTAATAAAATTCAGCTACGATCCAAGGCAAAGAAGTCTGACCACCTCAGGACGTGACTCAGGATTTTGTTTTGTTTTTTGGTTACATTTTTGGGGAAGGGTTGGTAAAATAATAGTGTATTTCACATTTTTGGTGAATTACTCCAGTGCATAATGACTTCCAGGAGGCCAATGAGTCGTTCTTTTTCTGCCAACGGGAGAACCAGCAGCTTCAGTGAAGAGGACAGCACCTCTTTAAATGGCCGCACAGAAACCCGCAATAATTACCTCTCAAATGTTAGGCCAGAAAACAGGTACAATTTTTTAATCCACACATTGCATATTTTGTTTAAAAAGACATTTCATAGTGCATGGTGGTAAAGACAAAACAGCTGCCTATAGAGCTTATACAAAGGCCCTCCAAGAAAATGTCCACAAAATAAAGACAAAAACCATCCGAAAAACAAAAATGTCAATGTGCTTTTTTTTTTTTTTTTTTGAAGAGGAGAGACATAGACAGCCTACTTCATATAAATGGGTTCATTACAGACCTCTTGAGTTATTCATTAACAACCCTGCATTTGCCTCCTCTCTAAATAGCTATTCAAGGTATTCTCACTACAGGCCAACGAGGTAATACATACTTTTCAAACATTCCTCCAAACTAACATCTTAACCACACCATCTGGTGTTCCCCAAGAATGAAACCTACACACCTCTTAACAGCTGATGTAAGTGTCCAGTTTTGTCCAGTCTTGCATTCGGTTTCAGTTACCAACATCAGTTTTAACGTTGCATTTGCCATTCCTGTTTTCCTTGGTGTCCCAGAAGTCTCTGTGTCGAACTCTTTACTCTTTTCCCCTACCAGTAATGTCCATTAACAACTTTCCTTCAAAGAAAATGGAATGTACTACACCAGTGTGAGGAGGCCTCTGAAATGTTACACAAGTGAAAACGTATCACTGTTTAAAATTTGTGTTTCCTTGCAGGAGTACCTTGTGTGCTGTCATGGCTCAGCTTACCGAGGATGTACAACCATCCTTTGAGACCACCTTAAAATCAAAAGCTGTGTCGGAAAACTGTAACGTCAAGTTCACCTGTGTCGTATCAGGTGCGTCCTATTTTAAACCTTTATATGTCATTTTACCGTGAGTAAAATACATCATGTTTATAATGTAAGAGTGGCTGTAAGTATAATGCAGAACAACAAAAATTACATTTGTACAAGGTACAATTGGAGCGTTTATATAGCAGTGTACATCCATCCACGCATTTTTGAAAGGCTTAGTCTCACTTATTTCTTATAGGCTATCCTGCTCCGGAACTGAAATGGTATAAGGATGATATGGAAATGGACCGTTATTGTGGACTTCCAAAGTATGAGATCCACAAAAATGGGAAAACACACACCCTCCAAATTTACAAGTATGTGAGGCACAGCCATCAAATGTGAAATATCACGTTTTCAATGACAGGAAATACAGGTTTTGATTCATTGTATTTAATAGGTGTTTCTCTTTCCAGTTGCACATTGGATGATGCGGCTATCTATCAGGTCTCGGCGAGCAATAGCAAAGGCATTGTCTCCTGCTCGGGGGTATTGGAAGTGGGCACCATGAGTGAGTTCAAGATCCACCAGAGATTCTTCACCAAGCTGAAGCAAAAAGCTGAGAAGAAGCGGAAAGACTTGGAAGAACAGAACAAGAAGGGGGTCAGGGACAATATTCAGACAGAGGAACCACATGTTAGTCCGGAGCCACCTCCGAGGAAACGTCCAGTTCCAGGAGCGGTGCCAGTCCAAGCAGCTAATGAGCGTGAAGTTGTGGAGCAACTGCGCTCCGCTGCAGGAGCCAATGGCGTTAGCTTTGACGTCAAAGGAACAGCCTCTGCAATACCTTTGGACAATAGTCTGGAAAAGAACATACCGGCCCCTGAGGAACTCGTGGCCAAAAAGAAACCAAAGATCGCCAATGGTGTCGATGCCGGCGTTAACACCACCACAAACAGCAGCAGCAACAGAGGCCATGTGATCGAAAATGGAGGTGAAAACTGTTATGACGGCGGAATGGGTTTAGCCCAATTTTTATCGGAGGCTCTGCAGTCACAGACTGCGGAAGAGAGCGAGAACTCATCTCAACTGGAAAAACCACAGAGGATGGATGTATGTATTGACAATGCAAGTGTAGAAAATGAAGGAAGGCTTGAAAAGTTACAAGTCGAGAGGGAAAAACGTGAAACGGCACAAGACAACGAGACCATAAAAGAAAAATATTTAGTGATCGAAAGGGAGAAAGAAAAGGAAAGGTTCCAAGAAGTGTCCCATTTGGCAGAGCACCCTAAACATCACAGAAAATCTCTTAAGGATCACGACCATCATACCATTCAGTCATCCTTCTCGTCCATGTTGCACACAGTCAAAGATTTTCTCTTTGGGAAGGGGAAGAAGGACTCTCATGAATCCATTGAACACAAAGATAAAGAACATGACCACCTTCCCAAGTCCATGCAGCCTAAATCTACGGCATCACAAACGCCGCCATCATATCGACTATACAAGAAGCATCGGGCAGAGATGGACAAAGTTCACTCGGACCAAGTTGTACCGATGGAGACTGATAAGCCAAAAGAGCCTCCAAAGTGCGTGGATGTAAACCAACAGTCTGCGTCAAAGAAACTCTCGATGCCACAAGAACCTAAAGTAAAAGTTGAAGCTGTAAAGTCACCGATGAGTGAATTAACCCCTGGGAGCCCAAAAGAGCCTAGTGGGCAAAGAAACCAGGAGACCGGGGTTCTGGTGGAGAACATGGAGGTATCAGCGGGTGAAAGGATCAGCAGTGCGGTCCAACAAACGCAATTGTCCGGTCTTCAGGTTCTTACTGAGGTATGTACCGTGGTCTTGAAAAGCAGCTGGCTGTCACTTGACTTGTGAGTTATATTTAGATTGCATTCGCTTGACAAGATAGTGAATGCACTCCAGCACAGGAAAGGTTAAATCCTTCGCGATGTTTACTATGAAATTGGATTTGGAGCTACGGCTGGTGATTTAAAAAAAAAAAAAAAAAAACTTCTGCAAAGCACACTCAAGAATTCAGGTAGATTTGTTCCATGGCTGAGGTGTGGCAGTCAGACTCCAGTATACTAAGAGTTGATGCAATGACTCAGCCTGCAGAGTGGAAACCGCTTTTGTCGCACTGGCATCACCAAACAGACGCAAGTCAAACAAGTGTCGAAGAAATGAGGAACCATAAAAGTAGATTTATGCTATAAGTGGGGGTGGGGGGTGTTGTGTATCTTCACGGATCACTGTAAGATAGGCCAGGCAATATCTCCAGTGTTTGGCTGTGGCGAGTGAGACAGAAGTGCGTCAGAGGACTTGCTGAAACCTGAATGGCAACGGCTCTCACGTTATGTCGAGGCTTTGTACGATCTGTCTGAGGGTTAGTCGGGTGACTTTTGTTGCCGGTCTGGGCATGAGAAGGAGGAGGGTCTTGTAACACATTTTGCAAATTCCTTGCAACCAGCACCCCCCATCCCCCTCTCCCCTGAAGCGTCCCCAATAACTATAAATAAACGCTCATGTAGACAACAGGAAGACAATGATTCTCTTATCAGTGGCAAGCACGTAGAATTGGTTTGCATGCGCCATAAAAATGGATTTATGATCCGCGTGCTCTATAATTGCAACTAACACAGCAACTGATATTTGGCTGCCGTTTTCAAAATGGCTGATCTATGAGCTTGCATGTTAAAGGCCATTGCCTAATTATGACTCTCTTCGATAAGGTTGTTCGAAACCTACATAAAAAAAAAAAAGTAAAACGTTTTTTGGTTTTTTTGTGTTAACGCGATGGTGATGAAAAAAAAGTGCAGTCGTACGTCAACCGTCGTCGCAAAATCATTGAACTATTCCCCACACAACGCTAGGTTTTTAGTTGCTAAATAGTGTTGTCTGCTTGCGTCAGCAGTCGAAAAAGAGTCAGTTCTTGATTATCGAAACTTCAGCAAAAGAAAAACTGCGTGTAGCTGCTTCAGACCATTTGTTTTAATAAAAAGAAGAATTCATATACAAATTAAAAGGGGCCGAATTGTTGATTTGTCGATTGAATTGAGCGAGTTTGTGTGCTGATGTGGGCAGTGGTGTATTGTGACTTCACTGAGAGCTTTTGGCATGTGACGCGTGGGAAGAGGAACCAAAGTCATCAGGTTCAAAGTGGACCCACTGGAAAGGCGATCTGTTGTCAGTAATGTGGAACTACAATTGTATGTTTACTGTGGTGACGCCGTAATAGAAAACCTCAGCGTTGAGCGACTGTTTCCTCACATGAACGTGACACAATCAAACACTGTGTTTACACACTGTTTCCAGAGCCAAAGCTTCATTTTTAGACTCAATAATACACCAGTTCCCTTCCATCGAAAGTGACGGCTTCCTTTTTTTCTGAATACATTTTCACAAAGCTACACGAAGCTTCTCAAGCCTCGTGTATACATTCGAAGGATGTGAAATGCACGCAAAAGCAGTGAGGGGAAATCCCCAAATACGCAGTTTAAGTGTGCACGTTTTTATTTAATTTATTTTTTACTGAAAAACTTCCTCAATATTAGGGTTGATTTAACATTTGTTTTTACATTTTTGTAATCAAGTAACATATTACTTTCCATGGTTAGTTTTTACCTAGCTAGCTTTTTTTAAGTGTCCGTGTGTGTGTGTGTGTGTGTGTGTGTGTGTGTGTGTGTGTGTGTGTGTGTGTGTGTGTGTGTGTGTGTGTAAGCAGCACATACGAGCCCAAAACATTCAGGAATCCCCCTTGTCTTAGTTCAAAATATCGTAAGAGCTGACACAAGCAGTTCAAGCAGCTTCAGTTCTTTTAAACTCCCATGCTCTTTTCAGTATGAAAATGATGTTCATCTTCCTCAACTATAGCCATATAATGTAAAATTGAATATGACAATCTACTTCCTCTTCTTCTGCTAATCTGTAATCCAGGGGTAGATCGTTCAAAAATCAAAACATTTCCTTGGTCCCTTGCCTGTGTAAACACGGTCACCGTTTATCTGACACAAGATTAAGAGACCAATAAGTTATCAAACATTTGATTTTATTTGATCTGTTTTATTTTTACTATGTTTTGTCTACCACCTAATTCCTTTACTGTTTTGGTGTTCTGCCATGCCTCGCAAATAACACTAACATAGTCTGTCACTCTGTTTATGGTGCAACATGACTCAGTGGCTATAAAACACACGTAAACCTTGGGTCTTTGCACATGAAGTTTCACGGTTATGTATAGTATTCCAGAAAACATATATACTTTAATTATATTTATGCATGAATGCAAAAAAGTCTGTACATTTTATGGGATTTATTGGGAAAAGTAAGCACAGCTGTGGACATTTTTTTGGTTTTTTTGATGGCGGTGTGGGCACCCGCAGCGGCTCCTCTTGTTGTCTGTTTAAGAGGGAGGAAATTGCATCTGTGCTATATGTTACACATACACCACATTTGACAATAAAGTTGTGCTTGATACTTTACTTGATACTTGAAAGGCACTAACATGGCTTTATTTGATTCCCATTAGGCTGAAGAGAAACATCCAGAGCTGGTCTCAAGTGCGGATATGGTTCTCTCACAACAAGAGTCTCGTCACCTTGCTGTAGACAAAACAAAAGAAGATATGCCTTTCAGCCAAAGTTTCCTTTCCCCATCCAGCCTATTCGCAGATGACCAAGCTCCTCCTCCCAGTGTTATCTCAGCTACGGCAACTAGTCGCCTTTGCGTGACACCCACTGAAGCTTTACAAGGGGGAGAGGCAGGTGTTGAAAAAATGGCTAAAGGCAGTACACCTGACAAAGAGGTGAACAAACCGTCGAAGAAAGTATGTGTGGCAAATAACGTGACGTTAAAAGAGTTGCCTCATCCCTCTCTAAACAAACCCGAGGTGACTGTATTAACACCCCCTTCATTGGAAAAGGGTAAACCTGACAAAGAGGTCAATTACCCCCCTGAGAAAATATTTGTGGAAACCGAAGAGAAATTAAAGAAGCTACCCCGACCCAATATTAACAGAACCGAGGTGGCTGTATCACCAGCACCCTTGCTAGAAAAGGGTGAACCAGACAATGATGCCAACCACTTTCCCAAGAAATTATGTGTGAAAACTGAGGAGAAATTAAAGGAGCAACCCAGTCCCGATAAAAACAGACCCAAGGTGGCTATCATGACTCAGCCTTCACTGAAAATGGGTAAACCTGACAAGGAGGTGAACTACCCCGACAATAGAGTATGTGTGGAAACTGAAGAGAAATTAAAGAAGGTACCCCGACCCAATATTAATCGAACCAAGGTGGCTGATTCACCACCGGCTTTGCTAGAAGACGGTAAACCTGAGAAAGATACGAACTACCCGTCCAAGAAATTATGTGTGGAAACTGAAGAGAAAGTAAAGGAACAACCCCGTCCCGATATAAACAGACTCAAGGTGGCTATCATCACTCAGCCTTCACCGAAAGTGGGTAAACCTGACAAAGAGATGAACTCCCCGTCCAATAAAGTACATGCGGAAACTGATGAGAAATTAAAAGAGCTACCCCTTCCCGATATAAACATACCCAAGGTATTTACGGCGCCTTTGCTGGAAGAGGCAGCCAGCATGAGGGAAATCAAAACAGCCAATCAGACCCTCGTCTCGGGTATAAAAGCATTTGGTTCACAAAGCGATCACGCAAAAGAGGAGGCTGAAAAGGTTTCGGTGACTCAGGAAATGAATGTTGAATTTGTACCTGCTGCGGCCCCCGAGATGGCTGACCTAAAAATGTGGTCTGGATGCACGCCTTCCTTCTCAGATGAAAGCAAAGAAGACCCAGAACAGAGACCACGACAGAGTTCAGAATTCGTTTTTACAAGCCGCAAGATGAGAGGTGAAAGACAGGAAGGAGTCCCTGACGCTCGACTCACAGCTCTAGAAGAAAATCTGAATAATCTAAAAGAACAAAAGCAGGTGACTGTACAACCTATTGAAACTAACAACCAAGTTTCGGAAATGGTGACAGAAAAGAAACCACCGGCAGTAGGAGATGAGTTCGAGAAGAAGTCAGACAAGATTTCTACAGACAAGAAAGATCAGAAGGAAGTTGAAATAAGTCTTTTGGAAGATGCTTCAAACATGGCGCATCAAGACTGCACTGTGAAACAGCAGCGTCCCTCAGAAAAAGTTCCACTATCATTGTCCTCTGACGACACAGCAGAAGTCAAAGAACCTGTGTCTGATAAAAGCACACATGAACACATTGCTCTCCCAAAGATTGATGTGATACAACCTCAACCCAAAAAGTTTACTCTGCCGCTAACTATCTTAGCACTCAAGAAGATCGAATCAGAGCCAAGTATTTTAGAAAAACATTTAAAACCGCAAGTCATAGCCCGGGATCTTGTTGATTCCTCAGGCTTGTTACCCAAGCAGAAAGATCTGCATCGAGACGATAAGCGATCACCCTCACATGAAGCAAAGGACCCTGGGCAGTTCGATGACAAGACAGAAATAATTGCACAGGAGCAGGCAAGTATGAAAGCTAGTCAGCAGGTAGATTACGCAACAATTCCCCAAATAAATGTTTCCTGCAGCGATGACAAAGAGGATCATAGCTTCCTAAAGACGTATGTTCTGGATTCTCCGCAGCCCTCACAAATGTCGACTGTGCCTTTGTTTGTGGTACCACTAATATCTGAACCTTTGGTGGTCACACAGAGCGTAAGACAGCTTGGAACGGGTAGCACCATGACAGCTATGTCTGAAAAATCTCAAGACATGTCAGAACAAAGTTTAACTGAGAGCTTATCTTCTATGCCAAATGAAACCGTGCTACAAAGGAGGAACGATGTCGGGCCTTCATTCAGCAAAGCCACGGAGGATGATATTTCCCTTGAAATACTGAATGCAAAACCCTTAAAACAGGCCAAGATTGACACTTCTGTAACTGTTGAAGACCTCCTCAGAAGCAGAGCCCCTGTTGAGAGACTCACACACAAACCCCCCACTCACCCATCACTGAGCCCCGGCAGCATCCGTAAATATATGACCAGGGCAGCCGCAGAACTAGAGAGTGACGCTGGGATGATGGTCCCTGTGATCACAGTGGCTGAGCGCCAGAATGACAAGCCAGATGAAGACATGAGTGGAGGATCAACCCCGACATCCTCTACGCCGACGTCATCGCTTTCCTGTGAAAGCAGCCCCAGGCTGAAACGAAGGGACAGTCTTTCACTTATACGCTCCGCTACACCCGAGGAGTTGGCCTCGGGAGCCCGCCGCAAAATCTTCATCCCTAAACCTAAAGACGATACGGACACAGCTGCTGTTGCGCTGGAAGCTCAAAACAAGAAGGAGTCCCCTTACATGTCCCCGAGCCAGGCTCGCAGAGCAGCATTGCTCCAAGCCCCCGTGGGACAAAACACCCCTCCAATGGAGAGGCGCTCGCCGCTGATGAATCGCAGGAAGGCCACGCTGGAGGTACCCAAAATGGTGGAGGAGCCGCCCAAGGAGGAGCCAGCCAAAGGTGTTAAAGAGGAGAAAGTTGCTGAAAAGAAGTTGGACCCACTGAAAGGTACGACCTTGTGTTCAATTCTGAGATTTGTTTGTAAATACCTTATACGTCTTTCAAGATAACAATAAAAAAACACGTGCTAAGACAAACAAGTTCTATATGTACTGTCGAACTCAATTATGACGATAAAGCATCAAACTGTTTTGCATTATTTCAGTTTTCCGAATATTTTGGTCATGGCTAAAAGGGCATCGAGCATGATTCTTACCCATCCCACTATGTAAGAACTTGAGCACCTTCGTTTGCATCAGTGTTTATTCAGAGAAATTGCAAGATACTTTGTTTTTATTGCTAAGCCCAAGCCTGTTAGATTGCAAGATAGTTTAGGGCAGGCGTGTCAAACTCGTTTTTGTCACGGGCCAGATTTTAGTGACAGTTTCACATTGAGGGCCGTTATGACTGAATACAATACAACACAATACATACTGATTTTTATAGCGCTTTCACAACAACTGCAGCTGTAACAAAGCGCTTTACAAAACGGTTAACATAGAGTAAAATAATAAACACAACACATAACAAAACATGGACAGTCGTGCAATCTTAACCACTTTTCCCAACCATATAAAGAAGTCAAGAAGAACGGTTTATTCATCTATTGTTTAAGTTACTGTAATGAGGGGTTTGGTAACAAGAAAATGCTTACAACATCACTCTTATGTATTACAAATGAGAATTTGAAATTTTGGTAGAGATTTTAGGAAGCATCATGAAAGTTACCATCTATGATTTGGTTTTGCGGGCCACATAAAATGATGTCACAGGCCAGATCTGGCCCCTGGGCCTTGAGTTTGACACCTGTTAACCTGGGTTAGGGATAGCGCCTATTCAGGGGCGGTTCTGGATCAATTTCACTGAGGGGGCCGGGCTGGGGCCAGGGGTTTTGATGGGGGGGCACATTCAACCCAGGGCTAAAAAGACAGATTCGAAATCTTATTTGACTTTTTATTTCTTCAGACTTGGGTGTCTTGAAAGGCGCTTATAAATAAAATGTATTATTATTATTATTATTATTAGGAGGGCTAAAATGTCTGCAAGCGTAACAATACGTCTGTTGAGAATATTCAAGCCAGGGGATGATATGGTACCAGCCTGCCGGGGACAAAAATTGCAAATACACTGAAGCTGATGTTTTACATGCATATAATTATCCAAATTTTAAAAGGCAATGTCTTATATATTGATCCTGTTAAATAAAAATTAAAATAAAAAGGGAGACAGAAAAAAGTTACACACACACATGCACACGCGCATTCACACACACACAGACACGCACGTACGCACACGCGCACACACGCACACACACACGCAAATAGCACTCGTGTCGTGGTAATTTCCTTCTCTGCGGACTGCTTCTCATTTTCCCGCTCATTTTTAAATGGCGCAGCGCACTAAAGGGTCCGACTAGAATGTTAAATCACGCGCTTTGGTTCCACCTTTCGCGTCGGCGACTCGGCACGACTGCGTAATCTGCGCTCGGAGGGGGGGCCACAGGGGGGGCCAGAATCGGTGCTACAGGGGCACTGGCCCCCGTTGGCCCCCCCCCAGAACCGCCACTGCGCCTATTCTTGTGGTGTGTCTCGTGAGATACAGTATAGTGCAGCCACCGGAGGCTTCAAGACGATATGTTTTTGCAGCGCAAACATGTAGGGATGTGTAGACGTGAGGAAGATAAGCGATGACGTAACATCCATCTTTCAAGTCATAGTACTGCTATTTGATTTACAGTTGGCGGGGCGTGGTTTCACTGCATTCGGCTATGCCCACATTGTTTGAGAGTGGAGACAAAGACTTGATTTATCACGATTTTGTGATAAATCAGGTTAGATCAACCGGGGTTTTTTTTCACTTATTCAAATTTGACATGGTTAACATCGCTCTTCTCAATATGTTGAATTTAGGCCTCATATTTAGTTTCACTTTAGAGGGACTTTAATATTCATTCATTTTTCCCTCATATTTAGTTTCACTTTAGAGGGACTTTAATATTCATTCATTTTTCATTCTTGTTCAAATTCAGTTTTTTCTTTGAAATTAGACTTGATGTTTTTACATGAAGGCCGATTATGACAAAGCATGACTTTTTTCCCCCACAGTTTCAAAATCCTTTCAAGTCAGTTAACAGTTTCATTTGACCTTATTATTGGAAACAATGTTATATTAGAGTTGTCTATAACCCTGTATTTCAGTAGTTTCTGTAGACTCTTACTCTTGTGATTGCACAGAAAACCCAACTTTTTTTTATTGGTGGAAGGTGATGTATGGTACTTAATCGGATGATTAGCAAGCCGGCCTTGCAGTCAAGAGGTCGAGGGTTTGAATCTCAGCCCAAAGTCAGATGGAATAAACTCCATTTTATCTGTTACTGGTGGCACGGTGGACGACTGATCAGCATGTCCGCCTCACAGTGCAGAGGTGCAGCATTTGATTCCGGATCCGGCCTAGCTGTGTGTAGTTTGCATGTTCTCCGCGTGCCTATGTGGGTTTTCTCCGGGTACTCCGGTTTCCTCCCACATTCCAAAAACATGCTGTGCAGGTTAATGAGGCACTCAAAATTGTCCCTAGGTGTGATTGTGAGCGCGAATGATTGTTCTGATTGTTCTGCGAATGATTGGCTCGCAACCAGTTCAGCGTGGACCCTACCTACTGCCTGAAGAGAGCTGGGATAGGCTCCAGCATGCCCGGGACCCTTATGAGGATACACGGATTAGATAATGGATGGATGGATTGATTATCTGCTACCCTAAAGAGTAAAAGCGCTATAAAAGCCAGATGGATAGGAAACACTGCATTGTGCTGATGTGAGTTGAGTAAAATTGGATCTGTAGTTGTAAAGGCTGGCATCAGTCCAACAGAATCCTAGAAACAGCATTCAAGAGGGTGTATATTTATGTTTGCGGCCATGTGCCAACAGCTCCACAGGTCATCCGTAAGATCAGAGGGGAGCCTTTCCCAGATGCCTCCGGACACCTAAAGCTGTGGTGCCAGTTTTTCAACGTGCTCTCCGACTCCACCATTAAATGGTTCAGGGATGAAGAGGAAATACTGGAGGTCAAGAGAAGGTAGATGGGACGTCATCGCCAGCTCAAATACAGATCTCCGTTGCCAAGTTGTGGGCCGAATGGCATCTCTGTGCTATTGTTCGGGGGATATACGGACAGCATGACTGTCCATAAAGCCGTACTGATATAAAACAAATGATTCTATGAGGATTAGGATGAGAATTTATTTACTCGAAGAGAACCCGGTGGCCTTCTGTCTGTCTCAGATTCTCAGCGCACAGACTTACAGCTCATGTGACTGTCAACCTCACAGCTGTGACACGGAAACTGGCTAGACGCATGAACTGTAATACGACACAATATTTTTCCCATCTCCGGGGGGCATTAAAAATCTATATATATATATATATATATATATGCACTTTTGCTCGCTGTATTAGCAGTGTGTTGCCACATGCAACGGTCCTCTGTGTTATAGCGACACCTTGTGCCCTATATCGGGTCACAGACTCTTTCTGTGGGCTGTTGCTTATGTTTGTGTACATTGTCTTCAAGTGCTGGGGATGAGACTCAAGTGGCACTTGCCATAGTTCTGGCCGCAAGCCAAGATTGCGGCGTGTACGGCTGCAGCATCCAGAACGAGTACGGCACTGACACCACAGACTTCCTCCTCAGCGTAGACAGTAAGTTACAACATCCACGTTACTATTATTACGATGAATCTATTCAATTAAATAACTACTTTTTCTGTAATATTCGATTTTCTTTTTACAGTTCTGTCCGACATACTTCTCAGAGATGATTTGGAAGGTAACTTTCTTTCTTTCTTTCTTTAACCTGATCTGTTCGATGCTATTTATGCCAAAATAGTTTAGCTGTGTTTGATATACTCCCTCCGTTATGTGTATTGAAAAGTGTTAAGAAGACATTTTGTTTCAGCCATCATAGACTGGGAGATTTAAAAAAATACAAATAAAAACTAAGACGTGTGTATAGGTTAAAAATTAAAAGCAAAGCTTATGACGCGAGGCCCACCCACAACACCATAGTGCTGTACAGTATGTATTAAATTGTATTTATTCATAACTAAATAAGTAAAGACTTGAATTTTGGGTGAGGTTGATACGCATTTTGATAATTCAATTTTATGAATATTTCATACATCAGGTTTGATATTTAAAAAAAAATCCAAGATATGAGATTTCAATGTTTGCATAGAAATAATATACCGTACTGGTAATATGAAAATTAATGGGAATCATAGTACATATTTTTTTCAGTCGGTGGTTCTTAATTTTAGAATTTTATTAAAAAGTGAATGTGATTCAACGATAGGAAAGTGATGAGTCATTGACCAGTCCAAGACGAAGTCAGCTCAGATATGCTCCAGCAACCCAAGACCCTCAGGCTAGAAAATAATGGTGGAATTGCAGTCAGCATGCATGATGGACCCCACCGTTCTGACGTTTGGGGTTCGAATCTAGACTCTGGCCTTGCTCACTGGCTCTTCTTCTTCACGAGTTCCACTTTGTAATATTTTCTCTAGTTGGGGAGGAGATAGAGATGACACCGCTGCTGTTCACCAAGGGCCTCGCCAATTCCGGTAACTGGGGCGACAAGTACTTTGGCCGCATCATGACGGAGACGG
Source organism: Hippocampus guttulatus (assembly GCF_054856545.1). NCBI lineage: Eukaryota > Metazoa > Chordata > Actinopteri > Syngnathiformes > Syngnathidae > Hippocampus > Hippocampus guttulatus. Next base: position 20,007,046 of record NC_141264.1, on the reverse strand, counting down.
CGCACATCGGTGAAGGTTGCAGCCATAAAGCCAGCAGAGTGAAAGTCATCTATGGCCTAAATCCTGTCTATGAGTCTGGGAGCACTTGCATCATCAAGGTTCCAAACCCCATCGCCTACGGGACCAAGCAGGATAACAACCTGATTGAAAGAAATCTGGAAATGACAAAGCAAGTGAGTGGAAGGAAATGTTTTGAGGTGAAATTGCCTGTAATGGACCTCACGTTGCTTTTTTTTTTTTTACTTGACCTCTTTTGCCAGGAATGCAAAATTCAGAACATGATCCGAGAATATTGTAAAATATTTGCAGCCGAAGCAAGAGTTATCGAAAACTTTGGATCTTCACTCGAGTAAGTCACAAAATTAGCCCACAAAGGCTTTGCTACTAAGTCCTTGTAAGTATGCTTTGTCTTTTCCGTCCACAGAGTAATCCCTCGGTACCTGATGTATCGACCTGCCAACTCTGTGCCGTACGCTACAGTGGAAGTTGACCTGGGGGAGGTCTTCCTTAAGTATTGTGTGACGGATGCAAAAGGCCGCCTAATTGCGCAAAGTGCCTCTGAGATAGAACAGAAATGCAGCACCTTCCAGCACTGGATTCACCAATGGACGCACGGCAATTTACTCATCACCCGCATGGAAGGTACAAAAAAACCCCCACTAGGTTCATTTGTTTTGTTTTAACGTATAAATGTATTACCGTATTAGTTCTGGTTTTTTTTTTGCAGGTGTTGAAATGAAGATTACGAATGTTAGAGTGGTGACCATGACAAAAGGGTTTGTGTTACACCTAATACGCACTGATGTTTTGGGTTGCTTGCTATTAAGATGGCTGCAATTAAAGCCCCCCCATCACTGTGTTTCAGCTACCAAGGCCTGACAGACTGCAGCTCTCCTGAAGTCTTTGAGCAGTTCCCGACAGTCCACCTCTGCAACTACTACTGCGGACTTCTCGGCCTGCGCCCGCTCAAGACTCAGGACCAGCAGCAGACCACCAAGGTGAAGGGCTCCAGGAGCCCTTTGTTCAACCGCAAAACAGGCAGCCCACAGCCGCATTGTAAAGGACACAGCCCTCAGATGGCACGGAAATCTAACGTGAGCCCAAAGGTGACGAGGAAAGCCCAAGAGACTGAGGACAACGATTCAAATGGCAAACTCAAGGTTGCCGAAACTACTGACCCTCTTGAAATAAGGTAGGAGTGTTTTAGATGTTTCTCTCCAGTTTAATAGGAGTTTCCTGTTATCAAAAATAAAACCATGAAGAATCATGGGACGTCTCCCCACTACAAATGTGACTACAATTTAAAATCGTGCAGAACTGATATATGCTGAACTCTTCCGCACGGGGCCTCGTTAGAGTTGACATTACACTCCTGAATTATGACAAACATGTGCCTCAGAGTCTGACTCTCAGCAGTACTTGTCGTGGCAGAAATGACAATTTCTTGAAGAGGTGTTCCAATACATACGAAGGGGGGGGGGGGGGGGGACCTTTTTGTTTTAAACGTTCACGTTTGGCGACGAAAGTTGCACACCACGCATGTTCATCTGTGTCGCAAAGTCTGTGCGCAGGGGCATCCTTTTTATTTTTAGCACAACTTGCAAATAAAATACACTGCAAATCTGAGCTTGCGCTGTTCCATTCAGCTTCATGAAGTCATACAATAGACACTTCATTAGGCACACCTGCATATATGCACACACACACACACACACAGTGGATAAAACAAATCAGTGATTGTAATTCTCAGGTGCAGGTATATCTAATGTTGTGCCAAGTGAGTGGATTTGTGTGCACAGAAATAATAAGTTATGTTCCGTGATTTCTGTTTCTGCTGTTTGCTTGCTTAAGGCAACAATCACATTTACGTTATGAGTTCCGTCATTTTAACCATGTTACGGTGCAGCTCATTGCTACGCAGAACAGCACATAGGCAGCTGGAACCCGAAAGCTGCTGATTCAGCTCCACGCTGTTATCTGCAGCCGACCCATGGACACATTGGGCAAAGTAGCAAAAAGAGCACATTCAGGATTTCACTCTTTATGTGAAGCTCAAGGACAACTTACTCAGTTTGAATATTTTGTACTTTTTTTTTCTTTTAAGATGAAGGACATCTTAAATGCTTCAACACTGCCATATATCTTGTTTCAGTTAATTAAAATTCCAAACAGAACTGGCATGGATGCATCAGGAATGTGTGCAATGGAATGATCAACAGGAGTCAGCAGTTGGCTTAAAAAAAAAAAAGTCACTTTTTCATTTTCATGGGAAGAAAAAAAACAAGTGGATAAGCATCAGATGGACGTGAAACATTTACAGTACTTCAGAGTGTGGTGACAAAAGGACAACATGCAATTGGCTCTAACGTGTATCGGAGCGAGTGAAAGCGAGACAGTACAAATGTTTATAAACTGTCACACCATGTCAAATTAATATATTTTCTATTTTTAATAAAAATCTAAAACATTTGTTTTTGAGTAAGATTCATATTTCAGTACACAGGGGTCATTATTGTTTTTTTTCAATGCTGTGCATCCCTATACATAAGCCATTAAAAATGTATGAATTGGATTTTGGGCTATTTACATTCATCCAACAGCTGATGCGTGAACGTTACCTGAGGTATTTTTCTTTTAACATTCAACAAGCTATAAAATTGAACTTCTTAATTCATTTACAATATAATACATGACAGTTAATACTGTATATCTATCTTAAAACATACTACAGTATGTATGCAATACACTTGGGGAAAAAAAAATCTAAATCTTCATCACTGTAGTTGTTTGATTTTCTCGTATGAATGTACGTCAATGGTAGTGCATATATATATATATATATATATATATATATATATATAAAGATGTTAAGTGAATGTCAAAAAGTCTACACCGATTTTTTTTGAATTAATTAAAGAAATAATGTGCACTTGAAACATACAACTCCCTTTTTTTTTGAAGGGGGAGTAAAACTAAAAAACTGAGACGTGGTTGCACAAGTGTGCACACCCTGTTCTTACTGCGACGTGTCTCTGTTCAGAATTAACCAAGCACATTCAAATTCATGTTAAATGGGAGTCAGCACACAACTGCCACCATTTCAAGTGCCTCTGAGTAACACCAAATAAACTTCGGTTGCCCTTGTAGGCTTTTCTTGACCCCTTATTTTTCCTTTCTAACGGAAGCCTGAGGGTTTTGTGCTCTCACAAATTACTTCAAATTGTTCATCATTCCCTCCACCTTGCCTCAGGCCCCACTTTGGTGTTCTTTTAGTGATGAGCAGTGTTGTGTTTGTGCCAAACATACCTTTTTGGGATGATGGACAATCTTGCTTCATTTTGTAACATCACAAAAACCCGGAATTTGAATTTGGACTGTGTAGACTTTTTACATCCACTATATGTACTGTATGTAAAAACAAGAGAGCTGAAAAAAGTGTTAAGTGCCTAAAAAGACTCAGTCATGTTGATTAAAGTCTCAAATTGAATTCCAGAAGGTAAACTTTGCAAAATATTTTCTTTTCCCAGCAGCTTTTAAATTTGTACAGACGTGGCAACCGATGGAACCTAACTACAATACAAGGATATACAAAAAGTCTTCCGTTACAAACAAAGTGCCTCCTGAGTGACACCGCAGCACTGACAGCATTTGGCCAGATACACGGTGGCATTTTTAACCGTGCTCCATGAGCCCTCGAATGAGATGCTCCCATTGTTGACAGCACTGGAAAAAAAGTTACATGACAAGTCAGTACATGGTCATCCGAATAGACACCTTACCACAATTAATTGCAGGGTCTGTCATCTAAGGGTACATCTTAGTATTTTGAATTGAAGTACTTGATTATAGTCGTCATGACCAGACATAAACAAGATACACAACATAGATAATCATAATAAATTGGTGCATCATAGAATTTTAAAAAATATTTCACTTTTTCAATTCAAGAAGTGAAACTTATATATATCCTATAGATTCACTACACACACTGGCACATATTTACGGATATATATTTATATTTTTTATGATGGACGAACAATCCAACCAATCAACGGACAGCATCATGTTTGGTCAATCGTAGGCCACACAAACAGTTGACAAACATTCACACTTATATTCCCACAAATGCACAATTGAAATGAGATTTAAACCCAGAAACTCAAAACAGTGAGGCGTACGTGCTAACCACTAGGCCCACTGCACTGGCCACCAGCATATCCAGATATTCATTTACTTCTCAGGAATGTTATAGATTGATTTCTTCATGATTGTCATGAAATGAGTACATTTCAAAACATTAAAAATTTCATTCTTGTACAACAAAACCAACGTTTATGTCATTTCCAACTAAAAGGCAATTCACCAAAAAAAGAATTCACTTTGGCAAAAAAAAAAAGAATGGCCGCATCATTTGGGCCTTAACTGTATATTCTTTCGATCTAAAGTCAAGGCCTACCTTCCAAAGAGGTCCATGCAGCAGGTCTGCACGTTTACGTCTGTGCCGTTGAAATCAGATTCACTGAACAACTTCACACAGTCGAACGGGGGAACGAATAGGATCCCTGAAGGGAGGGGAAAAAGGTAAGAGCAAAGCGCACGAGGATGATTTCTAAAGAAGCCGAAATGTAAGCGCAACCTACCCGCGATGCAAGCATTGACAAGCGAGACGCACGTGGCTGTGATCAAGGATCGCAACACCAGAACCGAGACATCGGTTCTTCTAGATGGGCATATAGAGGCTTTGATAAGAGAAAATGCTCTGTGTCAAACATCAGTACTGTGACAGGATGTTGGTGAATGATTAAAAAAAAAAAAAAAGACAATGGGATATAATCACCTAGGCCACCAATCATGACGCCAAGGGAGCTGAAATTGGCAAAGCCACAGAGAGCATAGGTGGAGATGATTTCGGATCGGACCTGAAAGAATAAGACATTTGTATAAAAAGAACAGACACTGAAAATTAGGCGCGGGGGGGGGGGCTAGCAAGCAATGTAGCTAGCCAGATAGCTAGCAAGGTAGCTAGCTAGCTAGATAGGTTTATATAGTGCATATCGTATCGCACGCCCTGTATCACAATACATATCAAATTATCTTTTATTGAAGAGATGCACACCCATAATGGAAATACAGTACACCCAAAAGAAAACAAACAACTGTTGTTCAAACCATTATCTCGTGATAGTTCAGTCCAGAGCAATTGGTTTTTGAGACCTACATTGGAGCCTTGAGATAAGTGGTACCTAATCTATGTCAAACGGAAGTCTTTTTTAATATAATGACATTCTTTTCCTTCAACGTGTGTGTGCACGCTTGTATGTGTGGAGAACTGCCACGTGTACTCACTGAAATCCACTGTCTTTCCCCGCCAATTACTGCATCTACTCCGTTGAGTCTGTTGCTCTTCAGTGTGGATAATTTCTCATAGGCCACAAATTCATTGAGGAACAGTTTGATGCCAATCAGCTCGGCGACGGTAAAACTCTCCTCAAACGGCACTCCCATCATGAAGGCCAGCGGCATGAAAACGTACGAGCACAGTAACTGGAACAGAGGCAAGATTTTGACATACCACTTCAGTAGCGGGCGGTGGATCGGCGTTTCTCCATTTTACAGTGGCATACCTGAAAGGTGACTTCGGGGTATCCCACCATGCCTCCAAGCCAGCTCAGAGCCTCGTTGATAAAGGCAAGAATGGCAAGGAAGGCGATGATATTCGCTGCGATGTTGGCAACCAAAGCGATGGAGGCTGACGCTCCGCTGCTGGCTGCCTCCAGAATGTTCCGTTCCTCTCTAGAGCATTGAGCAATGTGAAGGCGCACAAATCAACAGGCAAACAGCACCGAACCACATGATGGATACGCACCCACAAGCCACTTTGACAGTCTCCTCTGGTTTAAAGGGGCTCTCCTCCGTCTCTGGGAAGGACAGCTTGGAGAAGGCAAGTGCACAGGGAGCAGCCATGACCGAGGCTGATATTAAGGAGGATGCATCGATCTGCAACATAAAATCATTAAGAGTTCATTTAAACAGCTGCTTTTTTGCTTTGGCTTTTTTGATATATTTGTCCAATTAGATTTCAGTCTATGAGTGTTGCCATTTCCATCAAATCTGCCCATTTGGGCCTCCAGAAGCATTTGTGCTGACCAATGTAAATTTACGACAAAGTGAAGTGGAAATTCTGATATTTTTTTTCGAAATACATTATCCATGAACGCCGAAAATGTGTGCAAAGACCAAGACAAGGACAAAAATGCGGAAATAGCATCAAACTGTTTTTCATCTTTTCACTTTTATTGAATTTAACATGGCTAAAATAAGGCACACATTATTTGCATTTTTAAAAATGGTGTGTCTTTTTACCCCGAATGAGATGAATGCTCCCATAACGCTGCCTGCAATTGTGGCAAATCCTCCAGTCATAACAGCATGGATCTCAGATTTCGTCATGTCTTTTAAATAGGGCCGAATCAGCAGTGGCGCCTCTGTCTGATGCACACAAAAAAAAGTAAAGAACAAGCTGGTGAATAACTGTTAAAAAAATGTAATGCTGTAAAATCACAGAACATGCTAGTTCTTAAGAAAATTACCTGGCCAATAAAAATATTGCCTGCTACACTCAAAGTTTCTGTGGGAGAGGTTCCCATTGTTATCTGCATAATCCATGAGATCTGTGTGGGCAAAAAAAACAAAACAAAACAAAAAAAACATCATGTGGTTCGAAGTCCTGCGTCAGTGATTCGTCATGTAGCCCTTTCTGGCCTGTGAGATAGCACGTAAATGTTTACCTTCAGGATGAGCCACTGCATTAACCCCAGATAGTAAAGCACCGACATTATACTGCTGAAGAACACAACGATAGGCATTGCCTGAGGAAGACGGCGGTGGATACACATGTTAATATCGCCTATTATCAGCTGCATGCATGCGATCTTGTCCATGTGTACAAGTCATGAAATTGCACATCATTCGTAGGGCCACTGACTTGGAAGGCAAAGATCCCGTTGACCAAATCTCCGAAAACAAATGAAGATCCTGCTTTGGTATAGTCCAGGAAAATCTAAAATGTACAAAACAAACATTTTATGATGGTAATCACCAGTGGTGTTTGAACCCCATGATTGATCATTTCCAGTTCTGACTCACAGGACGCATTACAGCAACTCAGTAAAGATAGTGAGCGTAACTCAGCCCTAAAACAAATTATTATCAGAACATCCGCATGAGAACCCTCACATGACCCAAACATAAGGTTGAACTGCATTATAAAGCAGCCTTAGAGATTAACACATGATTCAGACTGTTAAACAAGCTTGTGACATGTATAGGATCAGGCCTGTACTGGTTAAATAACAGGGAGTTGAACCCATCATGGAGGAATGCTGTTTATCAAATATTATTGTCTTACCACATCACTTCCTAAATATAAAGTTGTGAGGATTGGTACTTTGAAAAGTCTGAACTATATTTTCAGCAAACCGGACATTATCTGGGCCCCTTCTGCTCTGCATGACTTGCCTACCTAGCATCAATAATATGCAGTCATGGAGAGAAACACTCAAGCACTGGCAATCAGTAAACTGAAGTAATGTTTGTCATTTTTCATCAAGGATAAAAAATATATATGGCTGTGAGTATTGCATTGTCTGTCTACATTGTTGCTGCACCATCTTTGGTCTCAACCTTAAAAGGTATATTTTATTCATTCATTCATTTTCTGAACCGCTTTAACCTCACTAAGGTCGCAGGGGGTGCTGAAGCCTATCCCAGCAGTAGGCAGGGGACAGCCTGAACCGGTTGCCAGCCAATCACAGGGCACACAGAGACGAACAACCAACCGTGCTCATAAAACCCACGCAGGAGAGTACATGCAAACTCCACATAGGAAGGTCAGAGCCGGAACCGAACCCACAGCCTCTGTACTGTGAGGTCGACGCGCTATCCACTGAACCACGGGCCGCCTATATTTTATTCAAAAAGCTAAATATAACTAAATTGTACCTGGACAGTGCTCTATACCATGCGAGGAAGCCTGTGTACCACATTCTGACAGTCAATGAAAGCGTGCAAAACTTGATGCACCTGCACTTGTCGTCCGAGCCACTGGAAAGCAATGAGTCCAGGCTCGGTTCTGATGACAAAAAGTCCGATGCAGAACTGCAACCCGAGGCCCCAAAACACAGGCCTCCAAGACACCTAAAAGTGAAGAGACAACATCACACTTCTTGATCACAAAGGTGGTGTCGCGCTATCTGTCAGGAAGCCGCCATAAAACGCCGTTGGAAGCAACTCTGCGAAACCCTCGGGATGATGCATGCACAACACCGAGCGATATCCAAAGTCTCAGCAAAACACATGAGAGATAAGTATAGAGATAAGGCACATTTCAAAATGGTCGCCATGGTAATTATCAATATAATCAATACAGAAATAAAAACTCACTGTTGTCCTATGGGCCGAGCAGAGGTACGTAAGCAGGATGAACATGCACACACCCCCGAAGGAAATAAGCTGCTCGGGACGCTGGCTCGTGTCTAGCACGAGCCACAGTGCCAGCAGGACCACTACAATCACGATGAAGACCCTGAAATACACAACGTTTCGTCAATCGGAGCCCATTGTGAGGGCAGCCCAGCGATCACAACATCCACTCACCATTTGAGCCATCTTAAGTTGGATTTGAAAAGACGTCCTACGGGTCGAAAACACTGACTGATGCTCTTTCCCTTGTACTTCTTGATAAGGTCATAGGACTTGGACACAAAAATCAAACTGGTGAGGACGACCAGGGCAGTGGCCCGCTCAAAATCCAAAACACAGGCTGCAATGAAGTATGCCAAATAACCTATGAGACAAAAAAAAAAAAAACCCTCAGACATTGGAGTTTCATGATGAACTGGTGAGAACTCACTTTAGGTCACTGATTCGAGGTGTTGGTGTAAAAGTTTTGAGAACCAACGTTTGTTACAGTACCTGCTCCGAGTATGCCCAGCAAAACGTACTTGAAGACTTTGGAGTGATTTTTCAAGTAATCCTCGGCGGCGTGAATCGGCTTGACTATTTGGCTAAAGAACAGAAGAAAACAGATTAAGACTGCGTTGCGCGTTCATTGACCACTTTCTTGAATGAGTTTCTTATTATTTAATACAGGCAATTGCATTTTAGGCACACATGCACTACTCATAAAAAGTTTGGGATTTTCTGTTTTAGTGTGAAATTTCAGGACAAAGCTGAACTGCGTTTTTCTACGATATGTGCGATTTCTTGTGCGACTGTGTATAGAGCACAGGTGTCAAACTCCGGCTCGTGAGGGATCGGGATTGTTATCAGGGCACTGCAGAGCTTGCTGATAAGGTGATCATTTGAATCAGGTGTGTTGGGGGAGGGAAACGTCCAATACATGCAGGATAGTGGCTCTCAAGGACCGGAGTTTGACACCTGAGGCTTCGAGGGTCACATAGTGTCATCAGCAAGTTGTAACAGAGCTACATAGAGACTAAGAGAGTCACAAAAAGGAAGCGGGTTTCCTTGTTCGAGAACAGCAAGTTGTGCAAAAAGTACCGGTACACTGAAAAAGAGTATTTACCGTATTTTCCACACTAAAAGGCGCACTCGATTATGAGGCGCACCTTCAATGAATGGCCTAGTTGGTCATTTTTTTCATATATTAGATGCACCGCATTATAAGACGCAATCTACAATGCATCCACTAGATGAAGCTACACTCAAGGAAATGCCAACGGAACACTACACTACACTACATCCTGATTTATATAGCGACGATCAGATGTCAGTAAAACTTACTTAATAAAGCAGCGACACAGTTCACTTGACCAACAGCAAGTTATAACATTGGCTTGTTAACATTGAACTCTCTTGCCGCTGCTCTATTTCCGTGTTCAACTGCGTAACTGATCGTTAAGTTTAAACTCAGCGTTGTAAGCATGTCTCTAGCAAGGAGCCATTTTGGGGTCGACATATTACCGTAATACACCATACACAAGGCGCATCGGATTTTAAGGCGCACTGTGAGCTTTTCAGAAAATGGAAGGCTTTTAGCGCCTTTTAGTGCGGAAAAGATGGTACTTGATAAAGCCTTTTGTGTCAGCTCCTGATTAGCAAACAGAAAGTTATGCAAAAGGTACACTGGAAAAAAAATGGGAGGGACATTGACTTAATAAAACCGATCTACTTATCTGACTTTTTTTACTAATACTATGCAAGTAAAAAGGACTTGGAATTTCAGCATGAAAAACGCCACTCCAAAATATTTTCAGTGAACTGAAATAGTTAACATTCAAAGGTTTAGAGGAGATCAAATGACATTCACCTGTAAATGCGATTGTGTATTTAAGGTTCATCCTGAAATTTCAGACAAAAGGTGAACATCATTAACTTGTTTTGAGTAGTGTATCAAAGTGTATTCAAACAGATTATACACTGAAAAAAAATGGTTGAATTTACCCAATTTTATTTCGGCAAGCATTTGCACATCATAAAATCATCTTCATACAATTTTAAGTTGATGTGTCGTATACTTAAAAAGTATATATGGATTCAGATGTTATTTTGTGCAACCACCTGACGAAATAAAAATGAGTAGATGCAGCACACCATTATTTTTTTCAGTGTACTGGAGTGTTTGTGACGTGTGGGACAAAGGAGATCAAAACATAGGCACACTGTGGTGCACCGAAATGAAACGGACAAACCTTAGATATGATCCCAGTCCCTCTCTAGACCGCTCCGTTTGCTCTTTGGTGTTGCTCTCATCGACTGTGATGTCCTGCTGAGTACGTTTTGTTCAATGACAATGAAACATGTTGTTACTTCCCCTCAAAAACGAACAATATCACATACCTCAATTTCAAACGCACGGTTGTACACTCCATTTCCAATGGCCACGTTTCCGTTTTCATTAGCCAAGCTTCCATTCTTGAGTTCAAATTGGTTTTTGTCCTCTGCAAAACACAAGCAACCTTCCGTTTGGTGCAAGCATGAACAATCAGGACGACAAACCAAGTTGCATTCGCAAGCCCATCGTGTGATGAAACCTTGCTCCAAAAAATAATAATAATAATAAAATAAATAAAAAATAGGGTCACTTCAAAATGTGGATAAAGAAAAGGCCAAGAGATGAGTGTGAAACAAACAGGTGGAAGAAAAAGCAAAAGCTAATGGCTTACTCATTGTGTGTGCTCCTCAACTTGGTTGCCAAATGCTGCGCTATCCAATACACTGCGGGGAAATATAGCCTACCCACTGTGAAATATCTTATCATTAACTGAGAGACGCACAAACTACTCCCAACCCTTGAGGCACAGAACAAAGGCGTGGATGAGGCCATAAACAGCTAGCTGTGATGGAACTCATATTCATTACTTTCCTCGAACCTGGATATAAACACAGTCAAAGACCTTTGAGTGAGTTCAAAGCAACAACTATGTCACAACAAGTGAATATATCAAAATTGCGCATCAGTGAAACATACGTTTAACACAATACGTACAGTGTAGTGTATAACACAAACGTCATGAAACAAGCTTGGTGTTGGTTGCCAGCCAATCATAGGGCACACAAACAACCATTCGCACTCACGATCACACCGAGAGACAATTTAGAGTCTTCCATGAACCTACCATGCATGTTTTGGGAATGTGGGAGGAAACCAGAGTACCCAGAGAAAACCCACGCAGGTGCGAGGAGAACATGCAACCTCCACACAGGAAGGCTGGAGCCAGAATTGAACCATGAACCTCTGCAACGTGAGGTGGACGTGCTAACAATCCGACCGCCGTGCCGCCATGATTAAAGATATATAGTATGATTAAAAGATGAAATGCAGAAACACACACACACACACACACACACACACACACACACACACAAACATTAAGGCTGTTGCAAATAAAGAATGAGAATCTACAGGAATGTGATGATGGTGATAATTTGATGTTTATGTTTGACATTTTCAAATATTCTCATTGATTATCAAAACAAATCAATTTCACCTGCAACATAACAGGAGGGTTAATCGGAAATAAACCTGCAGTAAGGTTCAAAAAACTAAATAAAGCTCCCAAAGTCTAGTTTATGTTCTGCGGAAATATTATGCATTCATTTTGACAGGACAAATGTCTCCATAAAAAAAGTAAAAGAGTAAAAATAGCGTCAAGCATAAAAAATATACTTTTGTTTTTTTTTAAACATTTAGTCAATGGTTTTATGTTTTTCAGCTTCATTACAGGATGATAGTAATTATTTTTGCAATTATATTGTGTACATATTTTTCTTGATTTCTAAAATAAAATACCTTCACACGCAATACGACAGTGGGGTGTACATATATTTGATTTTAAGAATAAACCAATACTCTCTGACATGGGAAATAAATAATCTTGTAACATGACAAAATAAAACGGGAGTGGGGGGGCATGAAAAGTACAATTGGCAAGAGAGGGAAAATTCCCTCACTTGTGTTGGGAGATTAAATGTCTTCCAAGTGTTTATAGTATAATGAGGACATTGACCTGTCTAATCAGATATCAACCTCATTAATCTCCTCCATTAGATGTAAAAGAGTGCAGTCTGGACTGATATTTCCTCCAGGGATGAAACATGACTGCTTTTAATGACTGAACTTTGGTCATCTCCTTCCTGCAAATGTCATCTTGTAGCAGCCAAAACAACATAGGGCCTCTTGTAAAACGGTGCTAGTCCATGGTCCAGAAGAATTCAATGAAAATTATCACTGTGACGATATACTGTACAGTCATGGTTCACAATATGGCTGTAAGTAGGGCATTGTATGTATAAAAATAACATTGTCATGCAATCACAATTTGTTAACCGGTGGCACGATGCGTGACAGTGCAGAGGTGCCAGGTTAGATTCTGGCTCCAGCCTTCCTGTGTGGAGTTTGCATGGTCTCCCCGTGCCTGCGTGGGTTTTCTCCGGGTAATGGAAGATGTAAAATTGTCCCTAGGTGTGGGTGTGAGCGCAAATGTTTGTCTATGTGTGCCCTGCTTTTGGCTGGCAACCAGTTCAGAGTGTACCCATCTAGTGCCAGAAGACAGCTGGGATCGTGTCCAGCATGGCCGCGACACTTGTGAGGATTAGCAGATTAGAAAATGGATGAATGGAAGGATTTGCTAACCATCAAAACCTACAACTGTTTACAGCTGTGTGCAAAATGAATATTGGAGGTTTATCAGCACCTTTCCAGTGGATTTCTAGGGGGCTCAATTACATATACACCAAGGGCCGTCAAGTTTATTGACCATATTTAAAATGCCATTTTTGTCATACATCTATCTTGTTAGGAAGGAAATGTGGAAATAATGCCCCCCCAGTAGCGCTGATGAAGAATATTGCTCCCCCTCATCATTTAAGTTGCCCGTCCCTGGTCTAAATGCTCACCACATACTTTGATAAGTCTAAGTCTAACCTTGACCTTAGAATGGTTGGTGTATTTGAAGTCAAACATTTTCTTTGATTTAGGCTGAAATTGTGGTCGATTGTGCTTACATTGCAAACATCACGTGACAAAGTCAGGAAATAATTTCAGTCAACAGCAGGAGGCGCTGCTGTATAAAACGTCAACCGCCTTGAGAACGGGAGGCATTGGGTGAGAACGAGTGGATTTATCTGCTCTATTCTTATTCCACCAACCCCAAAATGATCAGAATACAGGACTGACATTAAGTGGCGCACGTAGAGCATATTATTGCAAAGAACGTTTTTGACTTGGTTTCCATTTGAAGTACAATTTGTTGACCCAATTACCGCTAAATATTTTGCATCAAATACAGTAATACAGATTTTTCAATAACCCCGTTTTTTTTTTAACGTTTATCCTCACCAGAGTCGCCGATGTGCTGGAGTTTGGGCAAGAGTACATACCGGACTGGTCGCCGTCCAAAATCACATGGTATGGGTAGATTAACATTGACACCAAGGGACAATTTATTAAATGAACGCGATGTGCATTTTTTTCAATGTTAGAGAAAACATTCTAAACCTCAGAACTGTGAGGCCAATGTGCTAACCACCAGGTCACCGTGACACCCCATCCATACTTTCAAGTGCAGTATTTGAAGAAAAAAAAATCAACAAGTGATCTGTTTACTATGGGGATGTGTTTTTATTCTGAATTTGTTGACTTTTTATACACTGCGTCTCAGTTAGTGTTTTAGCAATGGAATTGAAAATGATTCTACATACTAAAAACAATTACATTAATTAGCATGAGACACTCATTCACATTCATTCGTGTTCAGGTAAATCTCAATAAATGAAAATGTCATGGAATTTATATTGGATGTTCAATTAAAAAGTGGAACTCTTTATTTATTATCATTTTACATGTTCTCCCTGTCACTGTGTGGGTTTTCTCCGGGCACTCCGGTTTCCTCCTACATACCAAGAACATGCACGGTAGGTTAATTGATTACCGTACTCTAAATTGCCCAAAGGTGTGACTGTGACTGTGAATGCTTGTTTGTCTATATGTGCTCTGCGACTGGCTGGCAACCAGTTCAGGGTGTACCTCGCCTACTGCCTGAAGACAGCTGGGATAGAATCCAGCAAGCCCCGCAACTCTCATGAGGATAAAGCAGTTCAGATAATGGATGGATGGCTAGCGCTGCATTGGCACCAAATGACGCCAGCCCAGGAGGCATATGCCCATGTACGCCAGAGAGCCAGTTCAGCCCTGGTAATAAGCAAAAGAATCATATCCTGGTGTACAGGTCAGTTGTGTTTACATTTTTAGTCCAACACAATTGCATCTAATGTTTAAAAACTATTTTTAATCTTTTATTAAGGGAATGTGTTGATGTAACATGTTAATTTGTCTTACTTTTATTCATGAACTAATAAATCTGATCCAATTTTAGTTTAATCTTTTCAGTACTTCTTTAGGGAAATGTTGCTGGCCAAATTAATACTGAGTATACGTTTGAGGTATAAAGCCTCTTTCTCGATGTTGTTGAACCTTGAGTGCTCACCGCTACTTTATTTTAATGTTGGTCATGAAGGAAATACGTACTCCAATATTGAGCGCGAGCTATGTCGCCGCCTCTCGCCTGCGAGACCAACCTCTGGGAAAAAGACAACCTTAGGGAAAAAAGAAGTGCTAGTTGTTGCTAGGCTAGCTACTTAGCTTCGCAAAACGTAGCACACGTTGGCTAACGTAGTCCAAATGCAAGACTACAACAGGGCGTTCCAGTAGTTTATGGAATTATTTCGGATAGCCGGGTCAAATGGTAAGCTGGCTCATCGGTCGCTCGATGTGTGTACGCGGCGAGCTCGTGCTAACCCGTTTGTTACCCCCCGTATTGTAGCGATGCGGCTAGGTTAGCTTTTCGGCTAACTGATAACGTCCAAACATTGAACGTGGAATTCATATTGACATTCTTCCAGTGTAGTAACTACCAACAATTTGGAAGGAGTGGACTGTATACAATGTCAATATATTTATGTGGCCACGGAGTACACAGGAGTTAAGTAATCGTTCAGTTTAGCTTGTTAGCGAGATAGGAAGTTAATGTTACTCGAATTTAAAAAGAAATCTCCCAGTTAACGGCAGTTAAACTTTGACATGCTGTGCGTCACTTTAGTCGGTGTGCAGGATTCATTGCAATCATTTTGTGTCCTGTGCAGGTTTATGAGTCTGTGCAGACATGGGCGACATGAAAACCCCGGATTTTGATGATCTTCTGGCTGCCTTTGACATCCCAGATGCCACAGGGTTGGATGCCAAAGAGCCCATCCAGGAGGGGAATGATGAGGGGCATCTAAAACACTCGGGAGTATCCGCCAATGACAGTTTGCTGAGTAATCAAGCAATCCCTGTTGTGGATATTCCTGCTGTGAGTGTGATTGTAAAAAATACGCATCACCAGGAGCCATTGGACGGTTTTGGAAATGGGCTCCACTCAGAATCAGCTTTGCCAAATGGATTTAATGGACAGAGATCTGGCGAGACGGCAAACAATGTATTCAGTAAGTCTTTTATCTCTGCTCTGAATGGGGAATTTTCAAGTGAATTTCTTGGAAAGGCACCTATTCAACACAAACCCGATGCAACGCCGCTTTTTTCCCAATCACACGTTCACTCAAGTCCTATTTCCAGTCCTGAGCATGAAGACAGTTTGATAAGGAGACAAAATGTGCATTCCAAGCAAGAGAGATCATGTTTCCCCGAAGAATCCAATTTGATGGAACCCTCAGTAGCAGACAAGCCACAAAAGACAGAACTTAGTATTTTCAATGAGCTTCGGGAGGACAATGAGTCGTCCGGGAGAAGAAACGAGGAGCCACCTGACACCAGTGTCAGTAATAAAATGACAAGAGCACACAGTGGCCTTCCTCGTCTATGCAGTAACAAGACCTTAAGTGAGACTACCTGCAATTTGGGAACCTCTGTGGATGGCCCTGACTCGTTTTCACAAATCAAGCTTTACGCTTCTAAAGTACCATCTGGCCTTGAGGCCCTAGTTGCTCTCAATGCTAGAAAGGAACCCAGCGAGCAAACAAGGAGTCCCAGGGAGTCTCAAGCAATGAACAGCGACTGCATGAAATACAGCCCCAAGGTGCCCATATCCCCTCGTAGTCCCATGAGCCCGCTGGAAGCGGTGAAGCGACTCATGAAGCCACCCGACAGCCCAGTGAGCATCTGTAGTGACAGCAGCGGCAAGGCCGGATGCTCGCCCCCTGTCATACCCAAAGTCCGGATAAAGACCATCAAAACCACCACTGGGCAGATGAAGCGCACCGTTACCAGCGTGCTGCCTGATTCCGAAACGGACGACGTCCACTCAGCCTACGAGTCTTCGCCATCCCAGAGTTTGTTGAGTGAGGATGGAGCGTATTCCCCAAAAGTCTTGCACAGCAAATCAGAAGAAACCCCCAGGACTCCAACAGTGTTCCAGAATTTACCCGTCCGAAGATCAGCTGCACCTCGGGCACATAGGCCAAAGAGAATATCTTCTAATAAAGGACATACAAGAAGCTCTGGCTTCCTACCCAAAGCAGCACACCTTGCCAGTTTGAACCTCGTCCCTCACAGCGTCGCCGCCTCGGTGACCACCCGCTCCGCCTCGCATCAATCCAGCCATCACACGCTTTCCTCAACTGTGTGCAGCACGGTCCCATTGGTGCATCAGATCAAAACTTGGCCACAAACATCTGTCCCTAACACAGCAGCCAGCACCCTCAACCGTCTTCTGAACAACGCCAACCCCGTGCCGACATACGTGCCTGACCTGAATCCCCCACCCGACAGCGACATCCGCCTCCCGGCGCAAGGCTACCGCTGTCTCGAGTGCGGGGACTCGTTCGGGGTAGAGCGAAGCCTTGCGTTCCATTACAGCCGGAGGAGCGTCCACATCGAGGTGGGATGCACGCACTGCGCCAAGACCATGGTGTTCTTCAACAAGTGTGCCCTGCTAGCGCACGCCAGGGAGCACAAGAAAAACGGAGCGGTGATGCAGTGCACGCAGCTCCACATGAAACCCATCGCCGAGGCGAACATGTTCGTGCCTCTCGGTACAGAGCCACTCAAAACGGACTCTCACGCCACACCATCTCGCTCACTTAAAACTCAGCCAGTCATGCCTCTCTATCCAGACGACGTCACCCACCACAGATTGTGGTGCTTGGAGTGCAACAAGCAAATGTTAGACCACCGAGCACTCACTGGCCATTATCAGTCTCTTTCAGACGATCAGAAAGGATTGGTGGGTAGACTCTTTTTGCAATATGATCAGTTAAGGCTAATGAATCCCATGTAATTGATTGAGGATCAACAAATTAAGTACATTTTCAGACAGGGATTGTTTGTTTATTTAGCTGGGATGGATTCGATTTACTGATCATTAATTTTGTCGATTGTGTGGGAAGTATTGTTGAATAATGGTGTCTTGACATAATTGAGGCAAAGTGGAGAGGTGCTCTTGGTTTTGTCTCATCTCGACTGAGGTGAAAAGAAGACAGCATGATCAGCTATGAAAAGTTAAGCTCTACTTAGAGTTGTTAACTTACTAAACTGTGAATCTTTTTCACATTGACTATGACAATTTCACACAGTTCTACCAAACAAGTGTGGTGTAATGATTAGTCAGTCGAATTAGATTACAACAGTATGGCCATGCCGAAGTATCGAAAAAAATTCTCCCGAATTACCGTAAACTTACAAACTAGCTATATGACGGCGTTTCGTTCCTACACTGGAGACAGAACCTGAATTTGTACACAAGTCCGAATGTGCCGTAATCCATGGTTAACCCATGTTAACACAGTAGTCCAGTCATGATTACGAAAAAGTCATGATTATGAAGGAAAAAAAAACCATTCCAGGCCACATTAAAAAAAAACAAGAAAAACACTAAGTGCCGCTTTAAGGGCGTGTTTTCCTCTGCCATTTTCTTTAGCCCCAGGCAAAGTAATGAATTGTGTGGTGTTTGTAACCTCAAAATAGTATGTGTTATTACCGCCGTAAAACCGCTCTGTGTATTTGCTTTTCATTCAATGAAGAGCCTCCACTCATTTATGCTCAGATTCATTTGTTTCTTCATTTACTGCCTGTTCGCGTTAGCCCGTTTTCAAATGAAATGTATCTTTACTGGACCCATCTGTACACTAAATTTTTCATATGCCCCCCGTCATCTCTTCCCAACAGATTTGCAAGCTTTGCTCCATGTTGCTACCCAACAGGTGCAGCTTGAAAGCCCACCTGCGTATTCATGCACTCAAGCCCCCTTATTGCTGCCCCGAGTGTGGCGCCGTGGGTCATTCTGCCGACATTCAGAAGCACGTCAGGGAAAACTGTCTCCACTATGCACGCAAAGCCTGGTACAAGTAAGTTAGCGTGAGCTGACTTGATTTGGATCCGGGCCATTCTAGAAATAGGAGGTTTCTTTTGAAAACGTTTTGGACCAAAATCAAGTGCTATTTGGAGCTGCTGGCTCCACCCTGACCTCATTTTCACCATGATGTTCTTTCCCTGCAGATGTCTTCACTGCGAAGTGGTTTTCAAGACCCTTCTAGGGCAAAAGTCACACATTGAGGAGAAACACTGCCAGGTTCTCCACAAATGCTCCGCTTGCCCCGTGGCCTTCAAAACTTCAGTCAGCTATGAAGCTCATTTAAAGAAAAAACATAGTGCTAGCAAAATCCCTCCTCAGTAAGTTTCACCCTCGTGGCCACATCACTTTTGTGTCCTTGTCCAGTTGCTCTGAACTAAAGATTTGTTTGGTTTCACAGGTTCACCTTCAAATGCTCATGTGGTGACATTTTCCAGAAAAAGTGGTTACTCTTTCAGCATTTTCATCAGGACGCCAACAAGCGTCTGTGTTGTGTGTTTAAGTGTCCAGAATGCAACTCTGTCTTTTCTCAAAAGCAGCCGTTGATGCAGCATTTCAAGGTAAACCTCGATTGTTTCACCCAGGTTGCTGTCAATGTGAGTGTGAAATATGCCTGGGAGGAATGCTTTTTGGAATGGAATGCGGGTGGACATTTGAAGCCTTGAAAAATGATGAAACAAAACTAAAATAGTCATCGTTTCTGCAGTTGAAGTCAAATGAGTACATTTTGGATGTTGCATTCACAATCCCTGAACTACTTACCGTTTTTGAAATCATAACTTAATTACAACTTCATTACACTTAAGTTTCATGTTATGTGACGATATGCCATGTGTTTGTATTTTCTATTTCCACAGAGTGTACATGGAGGAGAGGTGAGACCAGAGACAGAGGTGAACAGTACACAAACTAACAATAGTGGTTTGCACCCGGAGGCCAGTCCCATCAATGCCCTGGTAAAACGCACGGAGGCTCCCCGAAAAAAGGCGGAGAAGGACAGCAACCCTCGAGTGAGGTCGTCCGGCTGGACGTGTGGTGAATGTCTCCAGTGTTTCCCTGAGCGAGACCTCTACCTTTCCCACCTAAAGTCCAAGCATGGAAAGGTGAGGAACTATTTTACATTCATTTGCTTTTTGTATGCACACTTTTTTTTTCTCAGCACACATACACACAAAATTGTATCTTCCTCCTCAGCTTTGATGACATTTCATTGAATAATAGAGTCAATGAAATTTCCCCACAAGATATCGTGGCTCGATGAGCTTCCACATTTGTGGATGAGAATACATGAGAACGAAAATGTTATTTTCGGTATACAGTTGACATGTTCCAGGTGAAAAGCTGCAATACAGAGAAAAAAAAAACATTGAAATAATATTAACCCCCTCACAAACTTAAAACACATTCTATCAGTCTGCCCCCCGGGTAGCCCGTGGCTACATACATAGATTACAGCCACCAGAGTGTGAATGTGCGTGCGCATGGCTAATGTATCCATTGTGAAGTGCTTTGAGTGTGTTGCAGAAAAGCACCATATAAATCCGATACATTATTATTATGACATTTATATTCATTAAGACACACTTTAAGCATTCCTTAGCGCCTCTTCTCACTCTTGCTCGCGTAGTTCTCCGAAGAAGAAGCCCGGTGTGCGCTTGCTTCAAGCTGTTTATTTGTCACTCCCAGTTGAAGTTTTCTGTAAAACTGACAAATCAAGAGAATTAAACATTGTAAATTTGAACTCCAAAATGTCCAACCAAGCCATATAATTTCTTATATAAATTTTCAGTAGCTTAATGCTGATGTGATATGATGTGGAATGCCATAGCAAGCTAATTGAAATTAGCACAGGTGTTACCACAGCTATGAACCACACACTTAAGCAGGAAAACAAAAATACTCACAGGCTTATCATTTATCTGGTCTGTGGGAAAAACCACTATTACTGGGGGCCTTCTCTGCCTCTTCTTGCCCGCATATTATTACGCTCCATCTCATGCGTTTGACCTCAGTGCTGTCTGGCTTGTTGTAGCACAACTCTAAATTCTGACTAGCTTTTACTGTGCAAAAAACAAAACAAAACAACATTTAAAAAAATATAATTAAAAAAGGGGAACATTGTGTCATTTTGGATTCGCTTTAATGTAAGAAAATTGGGATACAGTACATGTTGATGATCTATGGCCTTGCTTGTGTGGTTATAAAAAGTTTCAACAATTGACCGTGTGTTTTTATTTATTTATTTTTTGCTTTTATGAGGTGTAAAAGTAAATAGTGAGCATAATTTCCCCGTTAGAGCGCTGTAAAAGCATTATCTAATCTTATTGGCCGAACACGTCACATTTACAGTATTGGCACTAGTTAATATTAACTCAAATTAACTAAAACAGATACAGTGTCTGATTGTCCACAACAAATGAAGTCATTTAATGGATTTCTTCATCAGCCACAGTAGTACAAGCAGTCCAAACAAATTAATTGTTCACGTGCGACATATTAATGTTACTCAATGTTTCCTGTCCTCAGTCATTAAAGCGCTACCCCTGCCGGCAGTGCGAGCAGTCGTTCAACTCCACGACGAGCCTAAGAAGACACATTCGCGGTGACCACGATGGCAAGAAGAAAGTTTACATTTGTTGGTAAGATCAGTGTAAAGATGACCAAATTGTTCTAGGACAATGGGACCACCAAAGCGTATTCCCGGACAATGGTTGATTTGTTTGTATTTTAGGACAATTTTATCAACACAAAAAGGGGAAAAACATTTCAGGCTTCTTTTTCCCTAAATTAGTATGACTTTAGAAGGACTTTCTTTGCCAGGAGCGTCTGTTATATTTGATCCTGTAGAGGCTAACCATCTAAATGGACTGTGTTAAGGTATTGCACAGACAGAAAGACGACATTTACCAGCAGTGTGATGATGAAGAACCACATCAGTCTGATGCATGGAATCAAAAATCCTGACCTTGGCCAAATGCCAAAAACCTACATGCAGGAATGCAAAAACGTTTTGGGCAAGGTGACAATATTTCTTTCACAATAACTGTTAGTGTGAATATCACTGGTCATCATATCGAGACCTTTTTTTGAGCGCAGGATTCTGGACCGCCCACCGCAGGCAAGGAGGAGAGTCGGGACGTGGCAATTTCCCAACAGGCTCCTTCAGCCAAGCGTCTAAAAATGCAGTTCCGCTGCTCCAAGTGCGGATTCATCACGGACGACAACATCCGCTTTCAGGAGCACATTGCAACGCATAAAAGCACCCAAAACACTCCCCAGTGCCTTCACTGCGGCCTGTGCTTCACATCGCCGCTGTCCCTCAGCAGACACCAGGTCATCGTTCACAAGGTTAGAAATCTTGCAGAGAGAGAGGCGGTGACGGACAGTTGTTCCAAAGAGGAGCCATCGCAGACAGACCAGGTCTCTCATTCAAATCTCACCCAGACATCAGGACAGTGACGTCAATGTCCATACATCTCTCTCTCAAGCTGCTTTCCGTCTGGAACTACCACACACTGCTTGATGCTCCACATGGTCATGCTTTTTACAGAGCCACTGCAGCACATTAAAACAAAGGTTTAAAGAAAACAGTATTTTTTCACACACACAGTTATAGATGGCAAACTGATAAACCTGGTTTCATAGATTTTTTTTATTGACCTTTGTATGCTGGCTATTATGCAATGTGCCTGCCTGCCTGTGGCACTCATATTACCGCTAAAGCTATCTCTTTTTTTAAATGTATTTTTTTTAATGAATATTTCATCCACCATGATAAGGGAGTTACGAAACTGGGATTATAGTTTTGGTACAAACCAATAACATCATGGAGAGATAAGCTTGTGCTTTTTTTTTGTCACTTTTGTAATGGACTGCAATTTAATTGCTTAAATCTTAGTATTAATGCCACCAAATGTCTTCTGAATGGCATTCCGGGCACTCAAAATGCACTATTCATTTAAAAGCAGTACTAATGACCATAGACTGATGCTAAAGCCTTGCAGAAGTTGGGTTGCGGAATAAGAACGATGTTTCACTATGTGAGCATTATATGCTTTTATTTGTTGTTTTTTGTGAAAGGTTGGAAAGGGGAAGCAGAGAAAGTTGTTGAATGTGAGGTTTAGCAGTACTAAAAATACCTCAAACTACCGTAAAATGTCTTTTGGAGGCATGTCAATTCTGTAATGTCAAAAATCAAGGTACGTGTGTCAAGATTAGACCTAGCTTATTGTGACTAGCAAAAATCTGAAAGGAGGCAAGTGAGGGATGCCTTTGCTGTGACTGTTTTGTGTTGGAAGTGTGACAGTAACTACCTCCATGGTAAATGGCAGTGATTGTTCAATGTGCAGAGGAGTCACAGTTAATCTCAGTGCAATGCAGAATCTGTATTATCCCACAATATAAAATTTTATAAATTGATTTTGGGAACCATATTGGTCCTGTTAAGTCATATTGACTTGTTATGTAAGTGCTACATGAGTTCTTAATTTTCTACTTTCTGCATCCTTAAAGTCAGCATGTGGCTGCTCAGTCTGACATGCATGATTTGTCCTTTTGTGCCCATTGAAGGATTTATTTTTTTTTAATACATTGGATACCCTGTACAGTGACGACTTGTATACCAGCCATAAGAGCCTTGCTTAAGCTATGACATCTATTCAGCATGCAGTGGCCCATGTGCCTTACTGTTATGTTCACCCCGAATAAAGAATTGGTGCATTTACGTAATTATATTCATGTCATGACTTTTTTTGATGGCTCACTAAGAATGAAAATGCAATTGTCATGAGCACTATTTGACCATTATAGGAAACATGGAATATTTGATGCAGCTTTTGTACTGGCCATCCTATATTAAAACCATCCTTTCCCACTATAACTGCTTGTCTCCAGCCTGGGGGCAGATGCAAAGACCTTTTATTTTAATAACAACTTAAGACTCAAAGGCAAATCGCCCGGCCTGCGTGGGTTTTATCCGGGTACTGTACTCCGGTTTCCTCACACATTCCAAAAACATGCATGGGAGGTTAATGCAGCACTAATTGTCTCAAGGTGTGAGTGTGAGTGTTCCCCGCCTACTGCCCAAAGACAGCTGGGATAGGCTCCGCCACGTCCCGCGACCCTCGTGAGGATAACCGGCTCAGAAAATTGATGGATGGATGGATGGACAATTAATTTATATTATAGTGCACAGTGTAATTCAATTTAATTCATTATTTTAAGAAGTTCATGTTTCTTTTAACTGTGCTTTTGTACAAACTTTAAATATTTTTTAAAATATGACTGAGTGGGTGTAATAAATTCGACACTATAATATTGTTCGTTACTGATTTAAGTTTTACGCCAAAGTAATTGTATTGAATATGATGATGTGAGTAGTACGTATCTTTAATGAAATAAATAGGTTCCGTAGAATTTCATTTCACCATTTAATTCAATTTGATAAGTAATATATTCGCTTTATTCACCACAGTAATTATTTCAAATATTTATTTTGAGTGCTTTATACAGTAGTTATTTATTTTATCCAGATTTTTCGTTAGCACCCTCTAACGGTCGAATCAAAAAGGTTTTAGTTAGTTATCACATCCGGGTCATAGTTGAAATATGACACTCCACAACACTGCTTAGTGTGGCTATCTCAACTACAAAATCCCAAGTCATGCCTTTAATAGTTATGTGTGGTTATCCGTGCAGTGGTAAAACGCGGAGAGCGGAGGAATTAAAAGGTTATTTCGAACAAAACACTGACAGAAAGGTTCACATTGTGGGAGACTCACCCCTGGCCGCTGAGAAGAACGCCGTGTATGCAGGCAAGTGTTAAGCTAGCCGCTCTAACAATCATCGGCCACAAGAATCATGTTTTACAAGTAGATGTAATATAATATAGCCGTTGTGTAAATAAATGTTTGTGGAAAATGATGTGAGGTCTTTGTATTCGCCACACCGCATGGTGCTGTTTCTATAGCCAGGGAAACTAGTGAATTGATGCTATTTTGAATGAATTCACGGTGCGTCCTCGACAGCCACTTCATTACTTCATTAGATGCCGAAATGCGCCCCCCCCAAAAAAATACAAACAAACAAACAAACCCTACTGATGTTCACTGATGACACTTAAAATAAGTTATCGAAAAATATTTTTAATCGTGTAAGTTTAAAAAAATGCAGTCATTTGGATCATCTCATGTAATTAAATAGGGCAATAAAATTACTAGAATTACATATCTTGTTGAACATGAAATGTGTTTTCCATTGCACCAAAACAAACAATTTATTTTTATGATGATGACGGTTATTATTAATTATTATATTTGTGGTTAGTGTTATTATTATTCTAGCTTTGTATGTAACATTTATGTCTTGTTTGTCTTAAAGGGAGAGAGAATAGACATTCGTGGAAGTGTATTTAAAATCTAATACAAAGTCATTTGTTTGCACAAAATAAGCGTGGTTGTGTGTTGCAGATTCTCAAAAGGAAAAACAGGTTCGAGCTGCACTGAAAGCTGACGTGGAGAGGTGGGTGCTCTGGAGATAGACTTAATTTTTTTTGTTTCATTGTCTCTGGCCTTTTTAATATATGTGCTGTTATTGTTCAGGAAAGTCAACAAGGATGACATTGTTATTTTCGATTCCTTAAACTACATTAAAGGTAATGTAGTCAATACAATAACACGCCTGGACGATAATGGCCTTAAAATGGCAACAAAAAAAAAAGACAAATGAACTTGAATCAGTTCATAAAAACTATAAATTTCCCGACCCTACACATTAGTGACCTTAACTATGAAAACCTTTCCACCTTAATACATTGCAGGCTACCGGTATGAGCTTTTTTGTCTCATTAAACATGCACAGACACCACATTGCCTGGTAAGTACATTTACACGATGCCAATTTGGAAATCAAAGAACAGTGCAAGATGATGTAAAAATTATTCTTTTAAGGTGTATTGTTTAACGTCAGATGAAGTGAGCTCAGCGTGGAACATCAGCAGAGATGCAGAGGAGCAGTACACACAGGACATGTAAACAAATTTGCAAAAACAACATACACACATCTCAAGTAGAAGCATTACAAATATATTCACATTTGTCCTGTTATCTGCAGCTTGGATGCATTAATTCTGCGGTTTGAAGCGCCAGACTCCAGAAATCGCTGGGACAGTCCACTTTTCAACATCCTCCAAGATGACGCGCTACCATTTGAAGCCATCACTGATGCGCTCTTCAAAAGGAAAGCACCACCACCCAACCAGTCCACTCAAAGTGTAAGGCACACTTTAAGAATAAGAAGGAAAAAAAGGAAAGATGTTTTGTGAATGAGACCTTTATTTTTTTTAATTGTTATTTAACAATTCTAATTCCAAATGGCATGGGTAACTGACACATCTTTGAAGGCACCATCAATGCTGAAAGGTACAACATACAGGTTTTGGAGAAACATGTTGCTATCCAAGTATTGCATTCTTTTTATTTACAGCACTTTACAAACAGGGATGGTTGTTTTAAAGTGCTCTATAAATAGAGTTGAGATGAGTGGATTTAAACCAACTTCCCAACTTCATTGGAATTGGGTTTGTTGACTTGTACGATACTATTTTTTCAATTGATGTAAGCGCATTAACATTGTCTGTGTCTCTGCAGCAACCACTCTCATCTGCAAACTTCCTGTACGAGTTAGACAAGACCACACAGGATGTGTTAATGGTATGTTTTAGATTTTCTGCTCTTAGAATCCATGTGACGGTCTAAATTGGGGGTGACCACACACGTAAGGACTTGTGATCGTAAACACTGAACAGGTACAACATTTCTGATCATCTTCTGAGTGGATTGTTGTGCAAAGGTTACGATTGACACACCTCACACCATAGGGTAATCGCTCAGGGTAATTTTTCATAGCCACCGGAGAAAACGTTGCTGACTTTGATCACGGAGGGGCGGTGAAATACTCAAATTTGGCCCAATTGTCGCCATTTGCGAACGTTTACAGCTGGGGACATTCATATTTTTCATCAGGAATCCAACCAATTACTGCCACTGAAGAATATTTTTTGTTACTCACTTAATTTGTAGTGTCATCGCCAACGAATGTATTTTCCTCCCTTTTTTAGGCCATTTTCAATGCACAGAAGACAAGTGTTCCTGGAGACAGTGTTTCAGTTCCAGGAGCGACAGAGAAAATATCCTTTTTCTAAACAACTCACATAAACATGTCAGGAGCTCTATAGTTTGTGTGCAGGTAGGCCACATAAAAACTTCTTCACCTAATAGCATTTTGCTGACACATCAAGCCCCGCCTCCCGTGGTAGATACGGTGTTGGCAATTAGCTGGCTTGTCTGAAGGCTCCGTGATTGATTAGGAAATCGATTGAAGGATCGCAGCTAAAGCTCTCTGCACAAATAACAAGTTGAGCCGTGTATCGAGCAAATTACAATTTATTGGTTTTAATTGGCAGCTAGAAAACACAAAATGTCGCGATTACATTTGCTTCTGCACAACAATGTTTGATTTAAAACCGAGGCCTTTCGTATATTGAATGACTTGATGTGCTTCGTGGCTGATTTTGACTGAGACTTTTCAATCGGCGATGTCATTCCTCAATCTGCAAGTCCTTAACCAGATGTTAAACATCGAGCTGACCAGAACCGTCAACATGGCCGAGCTGCGTAAATTCCGGCGCCAGTTCATCAGCTACAGCAAGATGCACCCGACAGAGAACACGGGTCAGATTTCCAACATGTTTGTACAGTATTTAAATAAGAGTCTCCTTTGATGGATACATGTCACCAATTAAAATAGAAGTGTTTTTAAATTGGAAACGTTGAATCAGCATTATTTACGAGGACCTTTTTGTTTTGATTTGCTGCTTTGTGTTCTTTCACTGAATTCCACAAGTTAGTCATGAACATTTGGTCCAACGAAAGCACCCTTCAGCACGAACACAATGTCCTTAATTCTTTCCAACGGTGTGCTTGACCCATACGCAACCTTCTAAAGCCTACGTTTTTTTCCCCCCACCCATTGTTAGGATAATATGAATGATTTATTCGCTTGTAAAGATTTGGACTTATGTAAGATCATGAGGAAAAAGAGGTTGCATGCTCACATGTTGTTAATGACCGGAATGCCCCCGCCCTCCCCACTGGAATGAAGCGTGAGTCAGCAAACAACATACAACGATGACTGCTTACGTTTGTTATAAATGCACATTCAGCAAGCAGAGGCTAAGAGCGATGACTTCAGTGTGATTCAAACAGTCTAATTTGTAATGATTGGAATAGAGTATTTGACATACAAAAAGGTGCATAATTGTGCAAGTTTTCTAATTCTTTGATCATTCATTATAGACTGATAATAATAAGCATTGTATGTTAGAGAACTACCGCTACGTTTCGATTAGACAGTGTTTTGACGCCATCTTGTGGAGTTTCTGTTAATGAGCACTAGACAGAGGAACACATTACAGTGGTGCCTTGTGTTACGAGTGTACCGACTTCTGTGTTTTTCAAGTTAGTAGCCGTCATCCGGCACTTTTTTTGCTTTGGGGAGCTGTTTGGTATAATGAACACGCTTAAAAAAGGTTTCGAGCTGTTGAATGCTACTGATATCAAAGTTTACTGTCAAACCATACACAAAAAAAGAAAATTGCATGTGTATTTTAAAGCAACCTCTTAACCTTGTCTTAAAGGTCGCTAAATTAATGTTAACATGTAATGTAAAACGCTGGAGAAGGGCAAATGAATAGCATCTACATTATGTGTCATTAGTTTAGGCCACAAATGCTGCGATATAATAATACTCACAAGCATTCTTTATCCTCCCCAAAAAGATGACTAATATTATTGAGTCACTAGCAGTAGTCGAGTGGAATGCTACATTGTCTGCGTAACTATTATACTGCCACCTGGTAACCAAATTGCACCCACCAGAAATTGCTGCAATGTAATAATCATAATGCACCGATTAAAATTCACTGCATTCTATTTAATTATACACACTGTATATGTGCAGTAAAACCCACAAATGCTTATACTGTACAACGCAACATATTACCATGTCATCGTTTTTTCCTGAGTGTGACAGCAGTCCCAAAAATTCTGTCCCAGTGGCTAAAAAAGGGAGCGTAATTTCTGTTTGGTCTCTGATGGTGCATGTCATGAGCAGGCGCTCCTCCCAACAAACCGAAGGGCACGAGGCGATTGAGGCCCCATGGTAGGTCATAGCCAATGTGATCCTCCACAGACATCCAGATACTAAGCACCGTGATGCACCAAGTGGTGAGAGGGTGACACTTAAGCAGAATGGGGTCCTGGTTGCTCCAGAGTCCTACCGTCATCAGTTCTGGGATGCTGAGCTGCTCGGTGGACCAGGAGAAGGGAGCGGAATATTCATGGTGAATGGCGTGGATGTAGTGGTACAACTGCACGTGTTTGTGGTGTACAACGTGCCATATGTAGTACTGGGTGTCAAAGAGGAGAAGAAGTGCCAAGCCGTCCACAAAAACTTCGCGGAGCGTCGGAGCTTCCTGAGGCAACACTGGCAGAGGTAAGATGAACATGCTGATCACCACACTCGGCAGGACAAAGAAAACGTGATTAAAAAGACTCATCCGGAAACTCCTCGCCATCATTCTGAGCGTGGGACGCTTTCCTGGCTGGATCTTGAACTTGTGAAACAAAGGCACTCTTTCTCCCAGCAGGTCCATAACTGCAAAAGGTGTGCTAAAAATGACGAAGCTGGAAAAAGCGAGCAGGACCGGGAATAGAGGAGACGAGATGAGATGCCGGTGGTGAACAAGCAGATGGTTCCAGAGAGGCTGGAGGAGATGATCGGAACGGTTATAGGTGAGAGGACACAGAAGCAGCTCGCTGATGTTCAACATATTGACGCACTGCTGCCGTTTCTGGACGCACACGCCTGGAAAATGCTTTTGAGTGTGGAGTTTGGCTCACAGGGCTTTAGTGTCAACACACTCAAGCCAAAAAGATTAACTATTCAATAGCACAACTCGCTGATGGGCTGCAAAATATGTAACATTTTTACATTTGTATTTTATAGGTTGTTTTTTGATGTAGCGAATTAGATTTGTTCTATCACAAACCTATTGAATAAAATAAATATATTTTATATAGCATTTTATGTCAATTCTTTAAGGGGAAAATGTGAAAAATGTAACTCCACGTTAAAAGATTGAGATGACCCACTGAAATCGTCTGAAACAAGTTATTAAAGTTCAGAAAAGATGACAAAACACAGTTGATCACTGTCACACCGAGTCATCATTACAACATGATTTATTGGAGGAAATTAGAAACTCGTCCAGGAGGCATCCTAATTAGATGACCGAGCCACCTCATCTGGCTCCTCTCGATGTGGAGGAGAAGCGGCTCTACTCTGAGCCCCTCCCGGATGACCGAGCTTCTCACCTTATAAATTAGAAACTCATTGAATTTATTTTTTGTTTTGCTTGTTCACAAAGTAACAAATCAAGCTACTTCTTTTCACTGGCCTTCTTCGAAATGGTCTTGTTGGTGTTGGCGTACTTTTGCCGATCGTTTCTGTCAAGAAAAAGACAAATGAGTCTACTGTTGACTGAATCAGAAAAATGTGATTTAAAAACACCTTGACATTTTAATTTTGCTCCTGCAGCCAAGTCCTCCCTCCCAGTGGCTGGTGTGAGCACCTCTGGTCATCATGTTGCCACAGCTGACGCACGGCTTCCCGTTGCTGTAAGGCTGCAACAACAAATGCACTCAGGAGACAGTTTTGGGTGGTGTTCTGATATCATCAACCCGAGCTCACCTGCTCTTTGGCGCAGTAGCCACAGATCATCCTGTTGGCGAGCTCCATAGGATGGTCCTGGTCTTCGTCGTGGCACACGTCGCAAGGGTAAGCTCGGCCGCAACACGGAAACCTTGACACCACACAGAGAGAGAGAACACATGAACACATATCTAAAACGACCTCAGAAAGAGTGAAAATGATACCTGAGCCAGCGATGGCTCTGCTTGTAATGCTTGCATGCTCCTTTTTCTGGTAGTGGTTTGCCCTTTTGAACAGCCGGATCTCTTACAGTCTTCAAATTAACAGTCGAAGCATTGAGACCTGCACATACAAAAACAAAACAAGATGTCTGTTAGTTTGTCGCAGTGTAGTTCTAAACCACGATATAAAATACTGAAAATGAGTAACTCGGGGTCAATTTAACTATTATCAGATACATGCAAAACCAACACAACTGGTTAAAAAAAATAAGTGTAAAGAAGAGAGGAAGTGGTAGAGTAAGGACGAAACAAATACTGGTATATACTGCTAACCAACAATTGGGGATATTTGATTTCTGGCTGAAATTCCAGTATGATTAAAATGAGGTATAAAAAAAATAAAAATCAAGGTTATAATGAGAGCTGAAACAGAAACCATTTAGTTTAACGGATTAGCTTTAGTGCTCTTTGGCACAAAATCTGTATTAAGGTCATTACTAGAAGTATAACACCAGCATCTGGTGTGACATAAAACAGCCGTCAGCGGCAATTGCTTTCAATACAACATGGTGGAAGACATGATCTGTCCAGTTGTACCACTGTGAGTAAATTGCGGCTTTTCACCCTGTGTGGCTACACAATAGTCAGACTGTAGTTGTTTTGTTATGACAGCATAAGATTTTAAACCTCGGCTAATCTGCTGGGGGAGAATGTAGGCGAGCTTTCACCTGTTTTGTTGCTGTGTGGCTGAATATATTGGAATCTGGCACTCTCAGCCAACAGACTTAGCTTGCCATGGCAGTTTTCACAATTAACCTCCTTTATTTGACCATAGCAAAGGTCCTAATAAAAACATGTTGAAAAGATATGATTAATCGAAGATTTTTGGCAATGTGATGGATGACATTGCTGTTGGGTTAGTGTGTACCTGGACAAAGCTCTCTTGGGAGCAGCTGAGGCAGCCCACAGTGAGGTGGCAGTCTTGAAGCACCAAGTCAGTGGGAACAGCGTTTTGGAGGTCCAGGTACCCCAACACGTCACTGTAGTGGTGCAGCATGGAGGGTCTGAACGCTGCGCTGATTCTCGCACTACACTTCTCGCACTGAGCTACACAGGCCGTCTTCCCGTTCAGCGTCAGGTCTGCCGTCACTTTACACCTGCACACGACCGGCAGACGTAGTTGGAACAAATTCTTAAAACTTGGTAGAGGTCTATTCTCTTAGTTGATATGAATACAGCTCTTGTGGCAGATCTCATCAGATTGTTTAGTCATCTAAGAATGACAACTTCACAAATACCTGTTGCACTGAAGACAAACGGTGATGCTGAGGCCTACTACGGTGGCCGTGTTCTCTCCCAGCGTCAGGCTGAGCAGCCTCACTTCTGTGCCTCGGCGGACATCGCTGATCTTAATGTTTTCTACCAGATGAGTGGCATCTTTGTCCTCATCATCCCACCGCTCTTCATCACAACCTGAGCCTTCCCCTCCGGCCATGTCACCTTCGGACTTTCTCGCGACGTCGCCGGCCTGTGCTCCCTCGTTCGCAGCGTCGGTGTCTGATGGGTGATTGTTGTCTGATTTTTCACACACAGTTGCCTGCAGATCCTGGTAGGGAATGAACTGCAGCCCGGCTTTTTTTAAATCAAGGTCCTTTTTCAACTGCAATTAAAAAAAAAGCAACATCAATACAAAAGGCAATCTTTTCGGGGGAAAAAAGTCGAACTTTAAGTGCATACGCTATCCAAAAGATTAATTTAAAAAAATGTCTTTTTCTTGGGCTGGAGAATCAATAATGGAACTTACACATTAAAGTGTCTGGCTGAGCAATGCCATAAATTAATATAGCACAATAGCAATACGAGTCAGGAAAGTGTTACGTTAGCTTATAAAGGCTTGTACATCTTGCCCAATATTCAAGTGAGCTCTCTTATGAAAACTGCTCAAATGCTAACATGTAGCATGATAGCAACCTGAGTGGCAAAAGCGCTGAGACCAACTGGCCCCTTATTCATGTACTACTGTACCTCTAATGAGAAGAAGTGCTAACAGTTGGTGTGCTAAAATATAGCAAACATAGCAACTTGAGGTAAAAGTGTTACGGCCAATAAGGATTTTACCCTCTTTTTTAATGTACCGGTATTATTTATTTTGAGAATTTTCAAATTGCTGAGATGGATCGATGGGCATGGAGCAGTAACAATCATGGAAAATAACTTCAAGTGAAGCATATTTTAAGCATCTATTTTCAAGTTTCCACGGTACTTGTACAACAACACACCTGCCGGGCTCCCTCCGTAAAAAGCTTCTCCAAACTGCGATCAAGCCAGCGGAGAAAGGGTCTGAAGAGCAGCTCCACTTTTCCGAGTAGTTGATTGGTGGCGTGCTTTGCCTGGAGCCACTCCAGCGATGCTTGCTGCACGTGCCTACAAAGGCACAACATAACTTTCAATCAATCAAAAACATTGAAATATGACTGGAATTGACAGGCTGCTTTTGATACCTTCCCATCACGAGAGGCAGCTCTTGATCCAATGGGATATCAAGGGTGAAAATCTAAAGGGAATGAAAACGGTCATGGTTATTCATGATGACAATGTCATCATATCGTCGCTGAGTAGTATTAGAGTTGCAATCTTTACCTCTTGTGGATAAGTGTCTGGAAAGCTCAACATGATGTCAATTTCTTTCAAATCAAAAGGCTGCAAAGAGCATAAAAATGGATAAGCGGAGACAGGAGAAGTCAAATACAAACCACAACCAATTTACCAAATACAAATTAGTTTAGAGTGAATCAGCAGTTCCTCTGCTGGTTGTAGAGGAGTAGTGCACGCTACTGTCAAGACACGAATAAAGAATAATCCACCACTTTATATTGCGCTTGTCCTCATTCCTCGTAAGGTCACAGGAGGAGAAAAGTCAATATTTACCCAGTCTGGATCAGTGGCTTCCACAGTGGCCCTGTAATATGTAACCTGGCCATCGCTTCGCTCTTGAATTATAAGACGATCTTTGGGAAAACGCCTCTTCAGCTGCTTGATCTCGGTCTCCCGTAGCTGTGCGCCAACTTCCTTAGTCAGCTCGCACAGTTTGACCTCCTGGAGGACGTTAGGCCGAGGCGCAGGGGCTCTCCTTTGCATGAAGCCTATCTGATATGTTGATTTTGCATGCTCCCCCATTTTGGGGAACTGCGATGGATGCCAGAAGCGACACCTGTCCTCCATCGTGCAGTGCCCAGACAAAAAGTAGCGGCAGGCACGGCGTCCTGCTCCTGAGGACGCCTTGGGCTTAGCGGTGAGGACGTCACCATCACCTTCCAGGCCCACAGTGGCGAGGGACGTGACGTCGGCCTGGCTCAGAGTCGTGATTGCTTCTTTCTGAACATATCTTGAATCCCCCCTTGTGTGTAAATATTTACACTTGGCCCCAAAGTAACAACGTCTTCCCTGAGAGAAGAAGCGACAGAGCTGCTGTGTTTTAGGGACCACATTTGGCTCACATGTCTCCCTTCCATCACCATTCTCCATTGTTATCACACCTGAATTAAAACAACATCGAGATAATTGTCAGACCACCGACTTGCGTGCTTTATGGCCGTAAATATAGATTTAGGATTAGAAGAAACCAGAGCTAAGTGCGACAATCAAGTTAAAATGTCTGTAAATAATTTACTCACACCTCTACAGTTCAGCATGTGGTAGAATCTTGGTTGTGATAACAGGTGTCCTTGTGTGTCAATAAATCCCTTTTTGGGGGGCGTTATTTAAAGTCATTTGATCAAATATAAGAGTGATGAACTAGCAATGAAAACTTTGCTAGCAGTCAGAGCCTGGCTGTTTATTACTTACCCGGAAGTAATTTAATCGTTCCAGCGAGACAATATCACCTTAAGGTTTTGTCAGTGTATTCGTAAGAGTATAGCGTATCAATGACAAAACTATTCTCTAAACGTCTGTGATTCTTACCAGTGTCGGGTTTGAGTGCGACAAGCGACGTCAGAGTGTGCCGCGTGATGACGTCATACATGTTTTCTTCGGTATGTCATTTGACCACTTTTTGTCGCGAGGAATACGGTTTATCGCCCTCTACGGTTTGGGTGTGTTAACTGTCACAAAAGATACAAGAGGACAGCACATTCATTATAACCCATTTGTCTTCATTTGTTTCATGTTTAATATGTAAAAGAGTTTAAGCCACAACCAATTTACCATTTTCTTCTTGCTGGTTGTCAAGTAAAGGGCCGAAGTTGTCAGTTCTAAAACTGAATACAATTTGAATAAACGCACGATAGCTTTGTGTTTGCACTCCTGTTCGTAACAGGTCGTCACTATGACGTCAGATAACCTACGGCAGCCTTCAATACACAAAAAATATGCATTTGTTTCAAATCTTAAAAAGAAAGGTTTCACAAACAAAAAAGCTATATTAAGTTAATTTGTGTTCTTTTATCAAGATTTAATTCGTTATTTTGTAGTTACATATATATTGCTGATTTTCCGCAATCCACCAATCATTTTTTCACAGTTTATCCCTAGCAGTTTCAGGAGAGAAAGCTTCCCTAACCCCAACCACGTCTTCCAACTCTTCCGGAGGGATCCCAAGGCGTTCTCTGGCTCGACGAGAGATATTGTCTTTCCGGCGTGTACTGGGTCGCTTTGTTTTAAAAATAACAATAACGGAAGTTACCATTTCGATTGAATGTGAGTATTTTTGTTTTTATTTCACCGAATACTCAATTATTTAGACGAATACTTTGTAGTTTTATTTGGAGTTGTATAAAGTTACAAGTAGGCTTAACTTGGGTAACATTTTTGCCAACTTTAATGTCCCCACTCCTGGTTCGTGACCACAGTGCGTTCCGATTTACGTGCGTTTTCGCATTACGTCGCCACGGTAAGTGCATCACCACCCCATAGCTTATACTGCCGCTAGATGTCAGCAAATCCCTATCTTTTTGGATTTCGGCTGCACTGTGTGGTGGCGCTACGACGCCAATATTCCTTCACAGTCGAGCCAATGGAGTGAAAGGGGTTACTGTATGTCTTTGTTCAAAATAACGTCTTAAAACCAAGCACAAGCGTAAATTCCAGCGTTGGCCATGGGCCAGTGTGGTATCACTTCCTCAAAGACCGTGTTGGTCTTTCTGAACCTCATATTTTGGGTAAGTTTGTGGATTTATTGTGTTGTTGTTGCGAGTTGGTCGTGCGTCATGGGGTAGCGTTTAGCGCGCTAGCCGGCTAGCTAGCTACTAAATATTGTTTGTGTCGGAACTTTGTGGCGAGTTTAGCTCTTAGGATAGCAGCTTTGTATTCTCTGCAGGCGGCCTTTGTGTAACCAAGAACCTCTTAGATTGACAAGAGTTTAACTTCTCGGTTAGCAGTCAATCTTGAAGCAAACCGGGATTGTGTTTTCGGATTTTTTCTAACGATTAAATACATTGGTGTACACCCAAAAGAACCAAGAAAACATATGACACACTACCTTTAAATCGGGGGTGTGGTTGGCTGAGAAAATAATTGATTTCATCATTTCACCTGAGAAGGTTCAAAAAAGTGCATTTGTTTCTGATGCATAATTAATAAAAACAAACGAACACATATCGGCAATGTTTCGTCGAATCACACCATAATTTTATTAATAGTGAAATTAATAATTATAGTGTACATGTGTGACACAAACACGCAAGCGGAGAAAAAACTTGAATACATTAAAAATAAATACATTAAAAAGAGTTAACTGTTGGAGGGGCTTCACTGATTCCTGAAGGGGCTTTTGCATCCTCTAACGTCAGTGTAACGCCGTCTCTGGCTCAATATAACATGAATGTAGGTTAGGGTTGAAATATACATAATTATCATGGTGCCGTAGTCTATAATGTATATGCTAATGCATAAGGATAATCATAATCACTTGTGAATGAATGCCTAACTAAGTCACAAATATGAATACTGTATATAAAAAGCAGTAACTGTAAGTATGGCCATTTCAATGTTATACTCCTGTTGTAATTCAAAACGATGACATGCAGAACATGAACTAGGAAGTTGTTTGTAATTTGTCATTTTATGGAGCCGGAATCCTGTACAGAAGGATATTATTTATGGTGTCAATATTTACTCTGTAAACCCAAAAGGATGTGAGCTTTTACATGATGATAATGCCGAGTCATATGTTCATTGGTATACGGCATGATACTGTATACATAAGCCCCCCCCCTCCCCCCAAATCTTAAAGAGACTGTTTGTGTGTCACACACACTACATGAAGATAAGACCATTAACAGTGTTGTTCATCAATTTTAATATAGTCTACTAAATCACCTGGAGGTAAATTCTCAAACTGATGATAAAAGGAATATTTTTTGTGTTCCTCACCGACAGGCGGCCGCCGGCATTCTCTGCTACGCCGGCGCATACGTGTTCATCACATACGATGACTACGACCACTTTTTCGAAGACGTGTACACGCTAATCCCGGCCGTCGTCATCATCGCGGCTGGAGCGCTCCTCTTCATCATTGGCCTCATCGGATGCTGCGCCACCGTGAGAGAGAGCCACTGTGGACTCATGACGGTCAGTACCCACTGGTATACGAAAGCACTGCTATGAAAATTAAAAAGGATTATATATATTAACAACCGAACAAGATTATCGCAAGCACAAGTATGAGCAAAACAGCTAAGCACATAAAGAATGACACGATCAAGTTTTGAATGCAAAAGACAACATGTAGTTTCAGTTTTAATTAATTGCTGATCGTTTCTTTACAGTTTGTCATCATTCTGCTGTTGGTTTTTATGACTGAAGTAGCCGTTGTGGTTCTGGGATATATTTACAGAGCAAAGGTGAGAATGCTGTACACAAGTCGCTGTTTTCTTCTGTCTGCGCAAACCGGCGTTTGAATGTGATTGAATTTTGAATGTCTCATGTCGTTACCATTGCCAGGTTGAAGACGACGTGAATAGTTCCATCCATGAAGTATATAACGAGTACAACGGCACCAACAGCAATGCACAGAGCCGTGCCATTGACTACCTTCAGAGACAGGTGAGGACGCACAACAAAAGGATGGGAACATGCGGTCACTCTTACTCAGCAACCAAATTTGATTTTGCAGCTCCAGTGCTGCGGCATCCGCAATTACTCGGACTGGCAGTATACACGTTGGTTTGACGCATCCAAGAACAACAGCGTGCCTATCAGCTGTTGCAACTCAAAAGTCGGCGGACTCTGCACAGGGTCCCTCACTCGTCCTGAAGAACTCTACCAAGAAGTAAACGGGGGGGCTCAGATTTGTTTGAGTGCTGAATTAATCTCTCCATCTGGATCTTTCCCTGTGTATTTTTTGTGTCAAGGGCTGTGAGGCGCTCGTTGTGAAGAAGTTAAAAGAGATTATGATGTACATCATTTGGACTGCGCTGATTTTTGCTGTCATCCAGGTATGTCATTGTATCACATCAGATGACATTGGGTTTGTCTACTGTAGCAGTTGTACGTTATTGGGTTCTAAACTAGTAGGGCAGGGGAATTTTTTTAGGGGGCACGTGGGATGATATGATTACTTCAATTGATATTTATTTTACAATTATTATCCATGATTATGCATTGATTTCCAAGTGTAATATTTATACAACGACCAAAACTGTACTTTAAATTTCCTTAAAAGAAGAACCAGAAAATGATTGTTAACAACGTAAACTAATAGTATATTTAAATAGCAGTAAAAAAACAAATAGACCGTTTCAGCTTTGTGTACCGTGGCAGTGTGGTGCTATTCATGCCCGGAGTGCCCTTTTGTAGGTAAATGTAGCAGAAAGTTGCAATTGTTCATTTATAGAACATGTATTTTACAAATTAGGATGAGTATATGCCTTTGAGTATTGTTATTCACTGACCCACTAGTTGTGATTGTTTTCCTTGAAATAGATAACTGAGTTAAAGGACCTCAATTGTTACCTCAAGGATGTGTTCACAAATGAGTGCACATCTTATAAGGCAAAATTTCAGCCGTGGACCAGTATTGTCGTTTCCAATTGTTGAAATGAATGTCAATTTATTTGAGTATGAACACATACAGACAGCTAATATATTTGGCTGATTTTAGTTTTGTGTTAAATGACATAATTATGCGCACATTCTTTCAACGAGGACACAAAACATACCATCTGCAGATTTTGTATTTGCATCATATAGTGTAGAATTACTTAATGAAATGTCCAGTGAAAGTGTCATGATGATGAGATGTGCAACAAATGCAAGAGAAACACAGTTTCCTCTTTTCCGTCCCTACCAGATTCTGGGGATGTTGTCGGCATGCGTCGTGCTGTGTCGCAGAAGAAGCGATCCCGCCTACCAGCTCCTCATCACAGGAGGCACCTACGCTTAAGTATCACCTGCTCAGACGCATTGGTGAATCCATTACCACATTTTTTCTTTCCCCGCATAGCTGTCCAACTTCTTCCAATGGTAGCTGAGAATGTATGATTACACTTTTAGACGCAAACCAAACTGTACTGAATGGAAGATGTGCACAGGGTGATTTCCTCTTTAATTTGCACTATGTGTAAAAGACCGCTAGACCATATTGTGAAACGTTGCAGTGAATTTCAGCATGAACACTAAGTAATAGTAACGTCTCCGTTTTACAATCCTCATCTCCATATGTAAGTTACCCAGTTTTCCATATGTAACGCATATTTATCCTTTTCGCTTTCTCCGGATTGTAGTTCTATTTTGTCCCTGCCGACCACCAATGGCAGTGCCCAACAGCATGGAATGGCCATAGTTTTGGATTATATATTTTTTTCCAGTTTGTAGCGACTGATTCCTAAGATTGTAATTAAATTGTAAAGGAGTGTAGTGACTTGGGTTATGGCATTATGGTTTCAGAAACTCCAGACACGAGTGCAACAGCTGATGCTGTTGGCTTTTACAGAAGGGCAGCTGGTATTTTTACAAGACGGGTCAGGACACCTCTCATTAGGAAGGCCCTGCTAAATTAAATACACTATGAATATGGTATTATTTAAGACTTTAATACATGTGAGAAATAAAAACGACATTATTCACAAATAATTACTGACAAGTCCAAGTTCCATTGTCTCAACTCATTCTTTGGCAAGGTAAGAGCCTGGAACCAGCCCTGTTTGGCCATAGCGCTGCACCATCCACCAGCCGTCTTCACCTTGATTCATGACGAGCACGGCATCCCCAACAAACATGGAGAGCTCGTCGTCTCTCTAAAGGAAAATAAACCACCTTCAGCAGTGACCTTTTCCACATTCAGTGGAACAAATCAGTGAAAGTAGAGCAAAGAACAGACCTGGGCCACATACTCATACACTGCCTTGTACTGCTCACCCTGGTGGGAGCTGTGAATCTTTGGGATGGCGGTATAGACGTCTTCATAGTCCCCTGTGGAGTTAGTCGAGTCAATTAAAAGGAGTAAATGTGCAGCCTATTCAGGAAAAGTGCGCCTTTATCCTTCTAAGACCGTGGGTAGAAATTAAGTCATTGCAAGCAGAGAAGTAGGAAATGTCCTTCAGAGCACAAAATGCCGGTAGTTGTCGCGCACCATATTTCTGCTGTTCATTTTTGCGGTCTCACTTTATCTTGGATTTTAAAATCGTTGCTTCTACGCAGAGATGTCAGTCGTGCCCACGGAATGAAGTTCAATCCGGACAGGGCGTTAGTTAAGGGGATTAAAAAAGGGGCGTAACTCGAGTCATACTTACTACAGGGGATCTGCAATAATTGCTCCAAAGAGTAATATTTACAATACATGTACATGTATTCAGTTCGTGGATGACTGTCACTCTGTCAGTTTCCGAAATTCTGTCTGCCTTCTTTGCCATGATTTTGGATTTCTTCACGAGATTCCTGCTACTGCATATGGTCAATTGCGGGTTTTTCTCGGAACAAATGAGGCTAGATGTGCGCGAGCGTGCTAGCTTAGAACAGGGGTTATTTATCAACACATTACTCACAGGTGTGAGTACAACAGGTGTCCGCGTGGTTTGTAAAAAAAATAATAATAATTTTGTACTTGCAGGCCCTCTTAAGTTTAAATTGAAATTGTACAATTGAGATTCAGTTTTTCGATGCAATGATTCAAATTAAACAACACACACTAAATTTATGGAGTTCAACTTGCGTTTTGAAAGCAATTATTCAAGATTAACAATTCAAATACATGATTCCAGTTTCTTGTTGGCGCATATTTCATTCAGCGCCTGCCTTACCTGTACTGTCTGCACCAGGATCTTTGTGAATGCTCATACTGGAGCCTGCCAAAGAGTTCCCTTGGAGGAGATTTGAAAACCTACAAATGAGAACAGTACAATCTTAACAGTTGTTTTCGGCTGCGTGATTTCGTATCCAAATTTGTTGTTCCGACTTTTTCATGACTCCGCCTACAAGTCCTGTGCTTCCATTTCGGACCTCTGTGCCATCCCTTTCGTAGTAATTTTGGTATTCAATGGGAGCTGTAGAGGAGGGAAAGAGTAACTGAACGATATCCTGATCCACACAATGAGTGCGTGTCAGAGATAACATGAAAATATTCTCCCGTGTCATATTCAAATCCAGAGGGCTGCCTACCGGGACGGTTGGAGCCGGTGCCTTTAATCCCCACAAAGCAGTTCATGTCAGCGATAATGTCACACTTTTCCAGAATCTTCCTCACGCCTTCATAGCACTGTAAGCAGAAGACATTCTAAATAGCATTCCGTTTTCAAACATGAGCTGAAGACGGAATACTTTGGATGTGTGACGGCTCACTTCGTCGGCTTTCACGCATTGCATGGACAAGTGGTTACAATGCACCCACAACCCGTTCCTCAGGGCCTTCAGGCGCTCCGCTTCCTGCTGCTGAAACATCTGAAAGACGACAAGATTGGGAAATTAACTTTTTACAACACTGAGTGTAGGAACTTTGGGTGATTCAAGTCCAATCAAAATGACCAATGTGGCCTTTTGGGACCTTGCTGGAGCACCAAGTGAAAATCTCTGATGGATTGTATGATAAATGTTTAGCCTCGAATTAACCTTACATTTAAAGAACATTTTGTGCCAACATAGGAAGTTTCCAGAGTGGTGACTCGCTTTATTGTCTTATCATAGGAAGTGTTGCACATCCTCATTGAGAAAACAAGCAACGGGTATTACCGCTCTAGGTTTAAGGTTGTGCTCTTTATAACCGGGTGTACATTCCTCTCTTGGGAATGGACTGAGACCGTGTTATGTGTCATGAGTTACCTCACACGTGTTGCTATGTGTTAATTCCCACTCTTGACGGAGCTGGTCCAGCTGCTCGATGTTGGATTTGTACTGCCTCTCTATTGGGGTGGGGGGTGGGGGGCGATTTATTAGAAGATTAAGCACACAGATGTAAAACTCTGAATTTGCATTTGTCATAATGGCTTCACGGAATGTTGGTTATTCTATGTCACAATGGCATCGAATTTGAATAGATAGTTGTGACATCCTCAATAAAAGGGAAGTAGTTGCAGCACACAAACTCCTTACCCGCCTCCTCTGCAGCTTCCCTGCATTGTTTGGATTTGTTGCTCAGCTGACAAAAAAAAAATCAACACGGGTCATTTTCGGGTATGAACGAATTTGAAGAACATCTAATGACACAAATAACATTCATCGTGTAACTCTATGACTGACAAACGCATTGTTACCTTGTCGATCTGTTTCGGTGTGGCTGTGGAGGTGTTGCTCATCTTTTCCGCCGTTTGCTCGACCTCATCCGCCTCCTTGCAGCGTTGCTCGTAGTGTCTTGCGGACTGGGACGGACATAGAGACACGTGAAACAATAGCAAGATAAGTGTACGACTTAACCAACCGTACGGTTGGCTCAAAATACGACCAAACAACCGTACAACCGCTACCTACTCCAAACAATACAAAGTGTATCAGAAATGTTCCAGGACTGGCATCACAAAAGCTTAGTGAGATGGGCATTGTGGCAAGACAACCCATCACTGTTTCACTATGGCAACATGCCTGCTAACAGTGCCCTGTGCATCTGACAGTTCCTGCCAACTAATCATGAAACAAAACGGGGAAAAAAACAACGTGGTATAACTGACCACCCTTCGTTCTTTGTCAGATACAGCCAAGCCAGCCTTATACTTGCAAACCAGTCAAATAGCCTTTCCACTAACCAATATTGTTCCCCATCACATCAGTGTTGCCTTCATGTCGGGTGATCTGCACTGACTTACGGTACTTTTACCGCATTAAAACTTAAGTTGATTTTTCACAGGACAAGTTGACCTTACATCTATTGTTTTCTTGTAGAAGGACACTTTGCCCTTCTGGACTTTCTCCATGACGAGTTCAACCTGAGGAGGAAGGACAACCAAATGTCAACTATAAAATAGAAAAAACACATTTTTATGCCTCCCCCCATGGCCCAAAAGGACCTTTTTTCTCTGATCTTTCTGCTTCTCTCGGAACTGCTCGATCCTTTTCGCCTCCTCCTTTAAAAGGCCAGACAGCTGCATGTGCAAGTTGCCTATCATTTCCATTTCTGCAAGGGGGGGGGAAACAAAAGCAAACAAGGCTTGAATTATGGATGTGTAAAAAAGAACATACAACTAATATGTTCTTCTTACGTGTTTTCATTTCATCAATAGACGTTCTCAGAGTGCTGTGGAAACAAACGCATGCTTAGAGGACGTGACATCAATGTTTTAACACATTTTCTGCAGTTCATGCCCACGCCCATCACCCACCAGATTTCATAGAAACCTCCAACCTTCCGCGAGATGGCGACGAGTTCTTTGCCATATTTCTCCTCGGCAGACGCCCTGTGACAGACACGACGACCACAATGCGGAGTCAAGCTGACATCACATCACGTTCATCGCCTTGCGCACGCCACCAGTCGACAGCCTCGGCCCACCTCATTTTGAACAGATCCTCAATGTCTTTGCACGTACGCCGACCGTCGTTTAGTCTCTGGATGATGGCCTCGTAGCCAGCGTGACTAATAAAGTTGCCTCCCTGGAAGACCATAGACCGCATTAGGCGTCCGCTTTCAGTTTGCTCATGCACCCCCCCCCCCCCCCCATTTCTGTAAGTCTATTACATTTATGAAATATATAATTGGATCAACGTGTAGGACACTTTGCTTGATAGAACATTTATTTCGCAGTAAATTTACCACGCATAATATACAGTTTATTTAATGGGGACGCAAATGGTGCTGATTCATTGAAATGGCCCTTACATTCACTTTCACATCTCCAGTTTTAAGTT
The DNA here is from genome assembly GCF_054856545.1 of Hippocampus guttulatus. Taxonomy (NCBI): domain Eukaryota; kingdom Metazoa; phylum Chordata; class Actinopteri; order Syngnathiformes; family Syngnathidae; genus Hippocampus; species Hippocampus guttulatus. Next base: position 19,962,921 of record NC_141264.1, on the reverse strand, counting down.
TTGCTGTAGCAAGATGTGATTACAACTTGAGTTTTCTCCATTTTTGACAACTTAATCACCATGTTAGTGAATAGCTTCAATTCACCAACAGAAGGCATTCCCCCAAGAAACATTTACATTAACCCAAATTATGTTGTATGTATTTTATTATTCATCTCATGGGCAAGACAGAAACCAATGTTTACATCGGTAGCTTAGTAACATTTTTCATTTTTAAACCCGGAAAATGTTTTTTCTTTCAAATGATGTAGCCTTAACAAAGAATACAACATTGAACCAAGTCTTTAGCTCGCCTCTCATAGGTACTTCCAAGAATGTAATGTAAAATGTAAAAAAGAATATAACAATTCCTTTGAACATGCCATAAACAGAGCTGCATAATAAAGAGAACTAACATTCATGACCGGATTACATCAGTTTTGAATAGCAGGTATTGGAATTCTCTTTTCACTGCGTCTTGTATGGCTATCATTACACTTAATATAAAAGCGTGACCAACTAGCTCCACAGTCAACCTGAGCCTCAAACCCAAAACAACAAAATTTAAAAAATAATCTAAATCATGGAACATGCTCACCCAAAAGGCATCCTTAAACTCTAACTCCATGCTGAGTGGTTCCCCCTCTGGAGATACTTTTCACCCTTTTAATGTGCCTCTGAAGTGAACACCAGCGGGTTTGACAGGCGGCTGCTCGACACGAGTGAAACGGTCCAGGAAACGAGCTGTCGCTGGGCACCGCCGCTCGTTTGTGTGAAAAGAGGAAGAGTGTCAGCGAGCAGCAAACACAAGTAGACTGCCACTTCGCTTTTCAACACGCCTGCGATAACCAATGAGCCGGTCAGCGTGTTGCTAGTTTAGAAAGTTCCTCAGCAGTCTTGTGCTGCTTGAAGTAAATACAAATTCGGATTGAAATTGGGGTCAAATGACAAAATGCTGATTTTTAAAGTTATAATTCATCATGTGACAAGTGCAAATGTCTGCCATAGTCCGTCACTTCACTGTTCATGAAAATATCTTGGTTTTGCAAGACTTCGGCCTCTGAGATCTGCCCGTCTCCATCCTGGTCCATCTCTTTAATGAGGTGAAGAGCCTGATGGTGAGGAGTATGAGAAATGAACACTGCCATCAAGCAAATGGAGGCAATACAAAACTTCCCGTTCAAGTCAAGTCTTACCTCTTCCTGAGCAGCGCCGTAGCCGTTGGGCGCAATCCAGCGCAGTTGCTCCTCTCGATTTAACTTGCCGTCCTTGTCTTGATCGTACAAGTCCTTGAAGCGCACGGTCTCTTCAACCTCCCACTGCGAAGGGGCATCCTCTTTAAAAGACAGGAAGAAAAATTGACAGGATTTTCAAAGGGGCGCCAAAAGTTCATGTCGATGTGTACTAATTAAATCAGTTAGATTTTTCAGCATTCAACCCAATTACAGTTCCAATTTGAGAGCGTGTTAAAGGGAACCACATTTTACATTACCCCGGGAAGCTATTGTAGAAGTGAACAGTAGTATAATTGAAGTTTTTTTTTTAAAATCAAAATGTACTAACCTTCACGTCGAACTTCACCGATAAATTCCTTTAGACTGATTAGTCCGTCTTGATCCAAGTCATAGTCACTCAGCACATCCTCAATTGCAAAATCCTGTCGTAAGATGAATGGGAGAATCTAAAATGCGGAGAACATTGCCTGTCCACCCATTTTCTATTTTAAAACTTTGTAATTAGATTCAGACACTGTTTTAAAAACATTCTAAATTTATTCAAACAACCTCCCCCTGCACCCCCCCCCACCAAAAAAAACCCCCCGTTTGACAGGAAACATTCACGTAAGCACAAGGTAGAAAAAGCTCTACTTTGATCTTACAGCCATGTGGTCCATTTCAGACGGGTGAGTGAAGGCCAAGAACTCTGTTACATTGAGGCCGGGTGTACCGTCCAGGTCGGCGAAATTGAAGCGCCTCCTCTCCTTCAGGTGGAGCTGACAGGAGGATAAGATGACTTTTCAGTGTTTTAATTTTTCACACTGCCATAAGGATGTCGGTGCACGTACATGTCGCAGCGACTCTTCCTCAGGATCATCCAGGATGGTGCTTTCATCAAAATTAAACAGCTGGTCATGAGCGGCCATGTTGTACTCCTCCCATGATACTACACCGTCTTTGTCTGTGTCAAATTCAACAAAGCGCTCCTCTGCGTCTTCCAGGGCATATTTTCGATACACATGCTGAATCCATAGAGCAATCTCCTCTATGAAGAAACGGCTATCAATTACTTAGTCACCTTTGCTTCTTTTCCAGGTGTTACAGTCCACACAATGTTACCTGCACTTAGGTGTTTGTCAGCATTTCTGTCAATCTTCGTTACAATTTCCAACATCATCTTTCTCTGCTCTTCTGGATTGAGTTTCTTTAACTCCTCAGGGTCCTACAAAGGCATCACATAAGAGCTGAAAGTCACAAGGTGATCAAGATAAAAAGAAAATACAGGAATGGTGTTTAAAAACCTTCTCCCGTAGCAGGACATTCATGTCATGCTCGGAATGTAGCTGGTGTCCTAAATGGTCTTCATGTTTGTGAGAGCTTAATACCAACACAAACTGAAGGGCAAGCAATACGACTGCCGTCACGGTAGAGGGCGCCATCTCTGGGGAGATACAGAAATCGGTCGGATTGTCACAAGTCAATATTAGGATACTCATCGATCATTTATTAAAAATTTGGTTTAATTCTGATGTTTTATCAATTAATCTACAGTGTCACCCTGCACATTCACGAAAGTAATTTGCCTAATGACTATTTTAAAATGTATCCTCATACTAATGCCCTGTGTAAAACTATTGGTTTGGCACCATCTTGTGGCCAACAAACTACGTTAAAGTGATGGGAGGCACTTCATTTAGTCAGTCGATCGTTTCCTTTCACCACTTCACTGCTTGGTTTGCCACTACAATTGTACAGCATTTCCGATTGCTTAAGCGGTGAGATAGCACTTTAATCCCATTCCCTCAAATGGCAGCGTTTCTAAAGCTCACCCACTTGTAGGATTTAGTTATTACCAGATATTCTAACATTTAGCCGCGCTTCTGCCATTTGTTATATTCATACACGTTCTACTTTGTATTTCTGGACGCCATGTGGTACCATGCTGCCTCTCACAGTTCAGTTTCGGTACTACCTCAGATCGTTGCGCAGTGTAAGATGAGTTCACCTGGAATTCGCCAGTATACTACACACAAACACACACACTCTTGTAAACACTCACTTGCCGTTGTAGTGTCTCGCACTTAAAAATCGTTTAAGATGTTAAACTTTGCTAGATGTGGACTCAGTACCCTGCTTTAACCTGAGTTCGAGTGTAGATGATGAGTGACAATACGCAAAACGACGTGCAAACAGACAGAACGGCAGAACCTGAGCCAAAATATCAGAACGTATCCGTAATGCGAAATAACGACAAACTAGTCGAATTGTGTAACGTAGACTTTGTCGAGTGAATATTTGCAGTTACCGTGAAAAGTTGTCAAAAATGTTGCCGGAGTTAGCTTAGAGTGGGCCTGAGCCAGACGCATTTCCGGTTAGGCGTTTCACAGTAAAACGTTTGCTTTTCTATGTAGTTACTGCACATTAACAAAAAGGTTTAGTGCTTTTTCAAAGCATAACAAGACTTTTTTTATCATTGCCGGGAAAAAAATGGTCGTATATTTGTTTGAAAAAATGACCCAGGGTAAAACGTCGCTCAAACACGCGTAGACGTCGTAGTTGTGGTCACAAACGTACGTTTCAAGTCTTGCAAGATATTTATCACTTGTAATTCGCTTGCGGTCTCGTGTTTATTAACCGCATGAGACAAAACATAACTCACTTAGAAACACTTCCATTGGGACAGCATTGTCGAGGCTACAGCGGTATTAAAAAAACTTGAGCAAGAATGGAGATAATCGTAAGTATGAGAGAATTGATGACACTCGAGTAAATCTATTTTTCACAATTTATTTCACTCGACATGACAGCTTTTTGGAGGAAGTCATTCTGAAATGGTGTCCCGAATTAATGGAATTCTGTGTCTTCTAATAACGTAAATGCCGATTTCCTATTGTATCCAGAACGCCGCACCATGATATTACCTTTATTTTGAAAGTAAATTAATTTTCTCACGTTCAGCGAAATGCCCGCTCAATCTTTATGGTTGCCATGGTAGAGACGTGCAGTCCCGCCCCTCATAAACAAGTCCCGCTTGTGACCCGAATTATTCTGCACTCGATTGGATATCAAACATGTCGCTCTCACGTTCGAGTAATGTGATTGGACCGCATGCCGTCTATCCAAAACTTCGCAATGTCAACTGACTTCCGTTTCTTGGTATCTTAAACTCGCTGTCATGTAACATGGTTTTCCATCCATTCTAACAACTGGACGAATTTCAACGACTGGTTTCAAATTTATCACCGACCAAGCGTTGGACATAGCGCGACTCGATGAACAAAGACGGTCGCCACGACGGACGACGGCGCGGCGCGGGGCAGCACCGTCTGGGACTGAGAGTCGGCCACGGAGGTGACGGGAGGGAAAGGTCTGGGAGCAACAGCTCGGGGTCGTCACATGGAGGAGGCAAAAATAAAAACGCATCCATTAATGCGCTCAAGGTAACCGGAATCTAATTTCGTTCATTTTCTGTTGAAATTGAGGACCTAGTGGTCGCCTCCGACGTCTTTGTTTGGCGCATAGCTGGATTAAAGCTGCTGCTAGCTAGCAGCCGCGATAAAACGCATTTTGGGATGCCCTTACCTTCAAGTGGGTGTGGCTACCAGTTCTCCTGTGATCTTTTTTGACACCATGGTTAGCAGTCACATGTGTCTGTGCTGTGGAAATGACTAATAGGAACGATGCTAACGTACACTGAATGGTGACTAGTTACAACAAACTCCTCGTGTTGCTCAATCTAAATGAGTGATGGTGTACAGTGAGTGGACGATTTGCATGTCTAAACTGGTTTACAATGATACAGTCATGATACTACTAGTGTTAAAACGGGATTAAGCTCTGGTTCGGTTCACAATAGGTACAGCATCAAAACAAAATGTAAATGCAAATTAGTGTCAGAGGCAACACATTTAATGTCCACACCTTAAATCTTTTCACGTTAAGGAAGAGTAATAGTTTGTTTTCTTTAAGGTAAACTATTGACAAAATCTGTCTATCGAGATAGCTACATAGATGTCTAGCTATGCACACACACGCACACAATGTCTCGAAATTTTGTCCTGCCCAAACGAAAAAATTGTGTACGTTTTTTCCCCCCAGAACAGTCGCTAAATGTCGGAAAAACATTGCTAAATTGGCAACACTGCAGACACCAGTGGCAGCTCTCACGACCTCACTTGTACTGATCTCCATGTGTTCACATAAAATAAAAGCATAATTTTCCAAATAAAAGCACAACATATTTTACATTTTACTTTGACTTCATGGTCTCTCTGAGGGCCAAGCAGAGTCTGTGGGAGGACAAAATGTGGCCTTGTACTTTGGGCAGTGCTGGGCTTGTGTGTGAGGCTGTTGTAATTCCTTTCCCACACCTAATATGCTCTGTGATTGTCAGCACCTGCAATTAATTACAATCATTTTTTGGGGGGCGTTGGATAATTTGTTCATAAGAGAAGCCACGGAAAAAATATCGACCGCCCCATGTGTGTGTGTGGGGGGGGGGGGGGGGGTGGCCGTGTGATTTCGAGTTTTGACCCCCCTCCAAAAAATCAGTGGCTTTATCTCTTGAACTTTTTACGTAAACCAAAACAGTGATATGTCAACATGCAAACTGCACTTCTTCAGCACTAAACTAGACACTATAAAATACATGAATTACACCTATTAAAAATAAAGCCTACCAATCAAAATGAAGCTTTTTTTTCTTTAACAAATTGTAGCCTTTACCAGTTGATATAAATTCTACTACACTGCAATGTTGTTTTGTATTCGATTAATTAAACACAGGAGGGTCTGTGCTGATATTTAGGACCTCGTGGCTGTTCTAACCACCTCTGACACAGCCCTTAAAATATAAATATTTAAGATGCAAAAATAGCCGATCCTAAAGTAGCATTTTGCATGCAGTTAAACCATGAAGGCTTGCACTTTTTTTAATCCCCCATAAGACTATGACTTATCATCCAATCAGATTGTGGGCATCACTTTTATGTTGCTAATATGAATGCATGGTTACACTCACACGCTGTCCCCTCGCCTGCAGCTACACTCTCATCACGAGCAGCACAGGTTGGGGGTGGGAGGGGGCTGTGTGCATGACTGCGCAGAGTGGCGGCAGGAGGAGAGTGCGAGGAAGAGAGAGTGTGTGGGGTGGGGGGCTCCCAAGTGGAGCACAGAAGCTGCAAATGTAACAAGCGGCACGCAGTGCCGAGCTGATGGACAGCAGCAGCCAGTTTGGGCCTAACTCCCCAGTCTTCTCAGAGACAAGTTGAACTATCGGGGCAAGTTGCAATGACGTTGTGGGGCGAGCACCGGGAGTCTATTTTCGTCCCCCTGTCAGATGGTCTTGGCCTGTAGCACAAGTGGCGCTGCTGGTGAGGGGGATGAGGGCGCCTGAAGTGGGCAGCAACAGCATGTCAGGGCTGGACGAGGACCAAGAAGCGGCTTCTGCACTCCTCTTCTATTCTGTATGTATTTCATGTTTTGCTTTCCTCCTACGGGGCTCGCTCCTGTTTTTTTGCTTGCCGGGACCGAAAGGGAAACCTTACACTTGCTCCTCACACCACCGGCTTGGAAAGTGGTTCTTGTTTCCGGTGCACAGCGAAGAAGTCTGCGCCCTTTTCCAGTTTAGTTCAGGAGACCGGCGATGCTCTGCTAATTAGGTGGCTTATAGCGTTGTGTTGTCTATTAGCAGCGAGCGGGCAAGGGATTCTCCTGTATTTGTGTTCAAGGCTCAGAGCGTCATCTAATTTCTGTGTTCTTATTGCTAAGAAGAATAAAGCACAGACCACTTGCCATGAAGAATTTTTGCGCACCAAAAGTAGGTCAGCTGGGTATCTCCCCAGGGAACATTAAATAGTATCAGGACAAATGCACTGTGCACGTTAGCACTGCATAATGTGACACCCACACAAGCTATTCTACCTGATGAATAACTCTTGAAGCGATTCTTCTGCAGAATTTTGCTTTTGAAAGCCATCGACAATTTATTGTTGTGTTGCTTTGGAATGGACATCTTTTCTTTCTGATGACAAGAATAACCACAAATGTACATTTGAGCCAATGGGTTGTTCTGTGACTAATTAGTAAGACAATGTTTCAGGTTGAACAAAGGCAGAACGAAAAAAAATGCACCCGATGGTCGTTTTCAACTTTCCTTGCTTCACGGTAAAAATATCACGGTTAAGGGTAAAGTATGAGACTTCTTTCTTCTTACTTTCTTTCTTTTCTGATTGATATAAAAATGATTTATTAGATATAAACACATAACGGGGTAGGACTAGATACGTTTTTTTACTTCTTCCTATTCCCTTGAACATAATAACTGTGTTGAATGAAGACTGATTTCTTACTTTTTTACTATTTTATTTACCTTATTTTCTGTCAAATTATTACTGTATATGTTTTATGTTCAATAAACAAACCAAACAACAGTTATTAATTAAAGCTGAGGAAGTCGAGGCCATTATATGGAACGAGACTCCAATGAATGAAAGACTAAAGACATGAATATCAGAATCATGCAGTCTCTTTAACAACTGAGCACGTTGAGTTGTTTTTATCATATTGTTGACTTGATAGAAAGTGCAAAGCGCATTTGTTCTCTCCTTTCAACACTTTAAAACGCCAGAGAGAATTCACTGCCAGATTTTATTTCACAGCCGGTCTTGTGGTGCAAAGGACAACAATGTTATGTGGGACTTTTTATTTTGCTGTGGTTTGAGCATCCACGCTCACTGATGCATACTCAATGTGTAGGTCAGCCATGCTGCACATTGGCCGCAAAGCGCATTGGTTCCATCCTCGAGCTGTTTCTTGTCACAGACTTATTTCTGCTTAATGCGCTCGCTTCGTGGCTCATTTGACTCCAGGCTAGCGCTCACCGATATGTTGCATCATTGTCACAGTGCAATATATTGCACAGCTCTATGGCATGAAGTCAAATATGTGCATCCCATTGCTGATTGCGTCCAGTTCCAGAATAATTCTTTGTTGCCTTTAAAGCTGGATATTTTCAAGTCTGCAACGTGCCCTTTTGCAGACGTTCACACTAAATCACACCACGTTTTAGCACTGTACGAAATGGGTAACCATAGCAACAACACCCTTACGTCACACTGCCAAACTCGAAGCAACACACACCAGCCGCTTCATTCAAATAGACTAGTGAGAGCCAACACAAGATCTATAGAACTATACTGGAGCAAAGAATGCATCCAATAAAAAATGTCACAGCAGGTGAATGGGTGCAAGACACTATATGTGACTTTCTTGCACACAAGTGCAGAAAAGTGGATGGTTTTATCTGAGAGAGAGTGGTGGTTTTCTTAAGATGCTTCTTCCTTCAGCATTTTGGGGATAACGGCTCGAAGGGTGCGATGCGTCGCGACTTGAAAGTCAACGTCTTGCAAATGTGATGAAAAGGCTTGTAAGTCTTGTGCAAAAAGTGTATATTTATGTTTGATAGTAAAGCTCAACTAGGAGTGACAAAAAACCCCCACATTGAAGCCTCTTTGTTTTTCTTTTTTAATTGCTTTCCATGTGCTAAACCGCAGCTTGTTGGGATGTCAGTCGAGTCCACCTCCGTCAACTTCAAGTCTCTCATATTTATATGCTCGACAATCAAAACAAAAAATTGCGCTTGTATCTTGAGAAATTCATAAATTGGGTCACTCGTAGCTCAAGGCACCATTGTACGTGACATGTATATTGGAGTGAAACTCTCCTTATCGTCAGTCCGACTGCTTTCCACCTGATCCTGTATGAGGTGAAATATTGACGTTCTGTATCCTCTTGCAGGCATCTTTCCAGCGCTCCAACAGTCATGATAAAGTACGAAAGATCGTCGCCGAAGAAGGTCGCGCTGCTCGGAACCTGATTGCGTGGAGTGTCCCACTGGAGAGTAAAGAAGAGGAAGGTCAGTGCTTTGCAAGCCAAATTTATGTTTCTGCATTAAGAGGCTACCTTAACGCTTTTTTCCCGAAATTATTCACACAAGGAGCCACTCTGTTCACTCTGTTTTCCCACTCACGCCCCTCCCACACTCCTTCAGTGCAGTTCTATCAGTTTGTTGTTTTCTTCCCGTTTATTGCATCTGACCATGATGGAAATAATTACTCTCCTCTCTAGCCACAAAATGAGTGACTTTTAGTTAGCACAGTAGAATATGTTTGTGCTATCTCCAAGTCAAAGAATTGTGACATTTTTTGAAAAGTTTAAAGATTGGTGGAACTGTCAGGAAGCACGATTGTACAATGGATCGTCTTAAGTTAAAAAAAAGATGGCTTTTAGAAAAAATAATCCTCTTAAGCCATATAAAACGTTGAATTCAAAACAGCCATGCACGACATCCCACAAGACTTGACTGACACTTTGCTGCTGACTGCTATGAATACTAAAATTGTACTTGAAAAGTGTATAAGTTTCACAATGGTGACAGTTTCCCGGAGGGCAAAATGTGAACATTGTGAACTCCGGGAGGACCAATGTCATGCATTTTCCGTCTCTGATATTCTGCTGTATACTTGTAAATGGTCTTTCATTTGTTATGCTTGATGGCACACACTGTCCGTTGGGATACATTTCTAATTGGATCAGTCGTTTTATAAGGATGCTTTCCATTTTCTCCGTGCAGCAAAGTCCAAAAGTCACACCACTGGCAGCTCAAGAGCCCAAAGGACTCATTCTGGGCAGCAAAGGAATAAGAAACCGGTGAGTTTTGGATCTATCTCCACCAGAGGGCACCAGATACACATTTAATTACTTTTTACACTTTGTTCTTTGAACTCTTCAACGCACCCCTAATAAGCATTTTACATAAAGTTGGATAAAAAAAAAAACGTTCACTACACACTCCTGTTCACATGCTTTTTTAAATGCTATTTAGTAAAAAGTCCAAGATAAATTATTTAAAACGTTTTCCAACATTGATATAATTTTTTTTTTAAAAGTAAACAAATGAAACGAATGCCACTCTTATAACTGGGGATGTGTTGCTGTTGTTTGATTTCAGAATACTGGTGTGGAGAGTAAAAGCATAGCTGGCACCTTGTTGGAAAAGGGGGCAGAGAAAAGCCCTACAAAAGCCCGGCAGCCTCGCAAAGTGGACCTACGAGCACGCTACTGGGCCTTTCTGTTTGACAACTTGCGACGTGCAGTGGATGAGATCTACGTCACGTGCGAGTCCGATCAAAGCGTTGTAGAATGCAAGGTCAGCACATTTGAAAAAACTAATACTACGCAACAGAACTTCATAAACTGAAATTTACATTTCGTGGCTGTGGGGTCGTGTTCCCCCCCCCCCCCCCCTGTTGATATGAACACTAGAGGGAAGCATTGGCATCTAAATAGAGGCCACATTCTTCTTGAGTTCTGCTTTTTGTCAGAGGCCCACGCTGCTGAGAGAATTATCACAGGGCTCGCCCTTGGCAGCCTGCTCAGAATATTGATGACAGACTTTGTGTTTCTTGGGCATCTTACTTCCTGAAAATATTGTTATTCTCTTGACTGTTGAGTATTGCTATACTGTATGTTGAACCTGACTTTGGAGCGGATTTTGTGAGTTTTGTTTTTGTGCTACATTTTGAATAGTTGATTAGCGCTTCTTGTGTTGTATTAAATCATCTGCTAGCTTGCATTATGCCGAGCATGGTTCTGGTAATTGTCCGTGGTCAGGACTGTAGCCTTGATCCATGTGGTGTGATCACTATATCGCGTTTTTTTTTTTTTGTTTTTTTTTTCCCCTTCAAACTCCGCTCATCTCACAACACACTAATGCTTTGTAATGGCTCTGGAACTGGGTGCTGTTCATAACCCCCATCCCACCCAGTTTGGGCTCAGTGGAAATTGATAGATGATGGAGTCATCCTGAATGAGAGTGCTCTGACAGCCCCCCACCTACAATCCCCCAGTGGAGTTGTGGGCTGTTCTCACACAAACAGCTCAACAAACCCTTTCTAATAGCACCTAAGCCATAAAAACAGCCTTCATCTTGGACAGAGATTGTATTATTGCTGCTCAAATTACACTGATTGAAATAGTTGTCTGAACCTAGAGAGTGATGCATTTGTGCTGAATTAGAGTAACTCACAGTTATTTGTTCTTTTTGTTCCCCGGAAATGTTTTTTTCTGGACAGTACTACACAACGCAGTCAAGATTACACATCACAGTTTACATAGTTTCAGATCTTTCAATTTGGATGGTAAAATTTTACATTCAGACATTGTTTGTTACGTTTACCTACCAGGCAATTTATTATTTACATTTATGCAATCTATAATGACATCTACAACAGTTTTTTGAGATATTTGGCCAAGTGATAAAAAAGTGTGTGTGTGTCATGTTATGACATGGACTACAAGTGTAGTACTTAATACTTTGTTTGCAGTGTCAATAAAACTGGCACTTATTATTTTAATAAATGTAAACATTTCGATACAGCTTGCAGAAATTAATTTGATTATGCAGTAGCACCTCTTAATGTTGTGCCAGTTAGTGTATATTTTTCCAAATTCATTCTCTAAATGAAGCCCCCCAAAAATCAAAATGATCCATTTGTTTTGTGTGTCTTTATATGGTCCACTGGCTTTTACTGACCGGCCTAATGGCAAGGCCTCTCGGAGGTTAAACATGTTGTCATTCGTCGTGAAATGTTATGTGAGGGTTGTATTTAGTGGGTAAGTGTACCTGTTAACATGCTAAAAGCCACTTTACGATACCTCCATTCGCTGTGGACTTTGTCCGTCAGAGGACCGGCTCGGCCGTCTTTACCAAATGAGCGGCGAGCAATAGAGACGGTCTTTGTTAACCAGCTCCAATCATCGGAGCTGCTGCTGGACGCTGGATGCATCTTTCACTGGCCTGACTCGTCTATTAACTAAAAGCACTGTGAAGCTTTACTCTCAATTACCACTCCCTTCACGATCTCCATCCATCAGTTGTCTGCTTTCATTAGAGCTTGCGGAGGGTTGGTTGTGGCCATGGTGGGCGGTAGCTCCCAACAGCCCAACACCTCTGGGACATCTAAAAAACAAACAAAAAACAAGTGCGGATAAGAGGGATTCCCTATCAACAATGTACCTGCTCTGTTTTGCCTCAAAGTGTTTTGCGCACATGCTGAGCTTTCCTCTGTTCAGGTTTCAACTGTCCTTGTAATTTAAAAAAAAAATTATGACTATATTTTAATGGACTAGCATATCCGCGATGTGAATGTTCTCAACTCCTGTTTCCATGTCATTGCTGTATTAAGAGGAATATCTACCTGTCTATCAAGCCACTATCTGTATCCATCATCAGCCGATTTATCTGGTTGTTGTCACCAGTTAGTGCATTTTTTTTTTTAACTTCAAGGTTAATAGCGCACAATCAATCAATTACTGACTGAGCAATTAACTGATTATCAGGCCTATTACTTGTATTTTTTTTTCACCTTTTGCTGTTATTTTGCATTTCTTTTTTTCTCAGGAAGTGTTGATGATGTTGGACAACTACGTGCGGGATTTCAAAGCCCTCATCGACTGGATTCAGCTCCAGGAGAAGCTAGAGAAAACCGATGCCCAGAACAGGTGATCTCTTTTGTCTTTTGCCCTCATTCATTTCCTGTTTGTTTACTGCCACCCCCCCAGCCTCCCTTTTCAAGGTCGAACTGTGACCACAAAGTGCTGTTGTCTGCTCATTGGCTTTCAGGCACCAACAAAGGATCAATGGCCCTGGCTCCATTTCAAAAAGATCCACAAGTTTATTTTCTCTTTATCACAGAAACCATTGCTTTGTCTGTATCCACTTGGACATATAAATCTTCAGTTGTCAAAGTTTATACTGTACCTGAATAGCTTTTTAAATATTTATTTGTGTTGTCTCACTACCACTGCTTTTAATGTACAGGCCCACATCTTTGGCCTGGGAATTACGTAAGATGTCACCAGGACGTCACGTGGTGCCTAATGCCTCTGCAGACAGAATGGTTTCCTCCCCGGGTGCACGTCGGGCCCTAAATTTTGGGTAAATCTTTTATCTCTTTGTTTCACTGTGCGTTGCCAAAAAGTAGCGCCCACATTACTGGACCTTTACTTTGAAATATTTGTGTTAACAACACACTCCCATCATTCTTCCATCTACACAAACAAAAAATTAATATGCACCAATATTAATTTTACAAAGACAATTATACTCAGCTTTAACACTCAGATTGGTATTATTAGTAAAGCAGTATGTATATTTGCTGTAGGGGCAAAATGTGTACATGGCTTTTAGTTTGTTATTAATTTGTTGTATATTGTGTATGTCTTATCCAGTGGACCTCCACCCGCACTGGCCGCAGCCCGGCTGTCTCTTACGGGCCCCAGTTGGGCAGACAGAGTGAAATGTACGCAGTCTGCTCCAAGTTCTACTCAGCTGATGACTTCTTCCGTCGAAAAGCCAAGTAAGACATCTTTTCACTGCACAAACCCGGAACGAAGCATGAAAATGGGACAAAACAATGAACTGTTTTGTTTTTAGGTAAAAAAGATTCTGAAGGCTGGGAAACTGTCCAACGAGGTCGTGCGGCCAAGCCTCGCTCTGCCACCATGATTGCCAAGGTCAGTCCGGTATTGGCCACTCACGTCGCCCCAAAGCAGGACAGCACCAAGAACCGGTCACTTATACCGCCACAAGAAGAGCATCCCGTCTGTCCCCAGTGCCCCACTCATGTGGACGCAACCCAGGTGGACTCAGAGAAGAAAGTTCCGACATTCCAGGATCCCCCAGAGAAGGATAAACATCCAGTCAGTAGGGATACTGTGGAGGTACTTTGGTCCACTACTTCAAGACATGCTTCGCCTTCATAGAACGATATCGATTATTCACAATGAGAATATAAATATGAGAGTGTTTCACCAATCACATTATTTTTGTCTTGGGCTCACGATGTTCAGAAACGCATAGCTTTCAATAGATTGCTTTCAGTGGCTTTAAAGCTGCTTTCACCCACCCGAGAAATTCACAATTAACACAGGAGTCGCTTATTCATCATTTGGTTTTAAAATCCAATTCTTATCCATCTACAAATTTGGATCAGAATTGGGTGTTGAGGGCATGTCAGTAGCAAGATTCCCTGCATGATTTGTGTTTTTGTTACTGCTCTGGTGAAATGCATGTTTTTAATGGAGCTTGCATCTGCCTGTGTATGTCTGTTTGTGACTGTCGGCGCAGCCCCCAGCAGAGAATGCACAAGACTCGGGGCACTCGGGTGTCGACGCTCCCCGCGACGACGCGCCTCCCCCTATAGCTGATATCACCCCTTCCCAAGCCCCAGAGCCCACCTTGTGTTCAGCTGCAGCCCCACCAGCAGACATGACCATATCAGTCCCACCCCCTGCCCTCGCCCACTCTGCATCCTTAGAGCGACCTCAGACGGATGGGCTCGGCGGACCCTTGGCCTTGGGGGACAGTGTGGCTGAGGGGGGCGCGTTGCAGGGCATGGCCACATCTGCTCCACAACAGGCTGAGACTCCCATGGATGCGGTGAAACTGGAGAGTGTGCTGGACCCCACAGAGCTTTCCACTGTGAGTGCTGAGAGATGGAGGAGCAGAGGGAGGGGTGGGCCTGGGTTTGGTACGAGGGGAGTCCACGAAGCTCTCATGGGTGTTTCACCGCCTAAACAAAGTCGATCTGAAGCAGTCCCCTGACCAAATGTGTCGGCAAGACTACATAGCTGTGTGTAATGTTGTGTTAGCACCATTCACTGAAGAATAGCTGTGAATAGATGTTTTTGTTTTGTTTTGTAGCGAGTGGTCTGTTCACCAAAAATATTTGTTCTGTGGATCTGGTCAAATGTACGCAAAGTTTAACAAACATGTAAAAGGTTGGTACTGCACTTAACACTAAATTCAACACAAATTTCAGTGTTGTTATTAACCATTACCATCAATTCACAGTGGTTCTCATTTAAGGTGGACTACCCATTTTAATGATCAATTTCTGTTCTTGGGGCGGCCACGTTCATATTTGCTTCATATTCAGACCCACTTTTTAATGCCCATTTGCTTGACCCCATATAAAAGCCAAGTCATTTGCCGATTCCACCATCTCTTCATCCTCACGGTAAATGTGCTCTGCATGACAGTGGAATGCTTCCTCACTTGTGATTTTTGTGACCACCCCATGATTCAAAATGTGATGAGATTGATGTGGGCTTTCTTTGTTACGAATCCCCTACCAATAGATAAATTTAGCCCGGTAGCAAGTATTTTTAATTGTCAAATTCTATTATATCTGCCATACTGTGTATGGTGACACCTGCACCATGTGTCCAGCCTCAGTCCATGGCAGAGGTCTTGGCTAAGAAAGAAGAGCTTGCCGATCGACTAGAGAAGGCTAATGAAGAAGCGATTGCCAGTGCCATCGCAGAAGAAGAGCAGCTGACCAGAGAGATTCAAGCAGAGAACAATGATCTTGAGACCGACAACGAAAATGACTTCCCGGTTAGACAAATTGGCATATTTCAATCCCTAAAAAGCATACTTAGTTCCTCTGAACTGTTTTCTTGCTTTCTTTCACGCCCTTTCAGGCTGGCATGGCTAATGCAGGGTGTGGGCCCAATATGGAGTGGAGTGAAATGTTGGCAGACTATGATGGTATGGATTTCAATGTGTCAGCTCAGCTGTAAATTGGTTGAAAATGTATTACACCACAAATATTTTCTTTACTCATCATTTGAAGCGAGGGAGGCCTGGCGTCAGAATACCTCATGGGGCGACATGGTGGAGGAAGAGCCGGCTCGACCTCCTGGACACGGGATCCACATGCATGAAAAATTGTCCTCGCCATCACGCAAAAGGTGATATATATATCTATATTTTAAATCAACTTAATTGCATACAAAACGGATTTAACTCAGCAGACAGTGTCAAAAGGCCAATTTATTGTGTCTGACCGTGTAACTGTTAGGCTACCACCCAAAGACCCTCAACATACCACAGGACTTATCTGACTCTCAAGCCATTGTCAAGCTATGTTAACTAAAACATGAATGATTTATGATCATATTTCGGACAGGACTATTGCAGAGTCAAAGAAGAAACATGAAGAGAAACAGCTGAAGGCTCAGCAGCTGCGAGACAAATTGCGAGAGGAAAAGACGCTCAAACTGCAGAAGCTTTTGGAAAGGGTGAGTGAATGCATGTTGAGTAATGAAAATCCTTCCTAAAGGCTCTCGGTGTAAGCGGTTTTACGATTTTATCAAATTGCCCTGGCAATTGAGTCTAAAGACAGACGTACAATTCTTGAATGTGGATAGAATTTTGGGATTAATCTCCAGTGATTGAGAAGCTATCGGTGTTATTTTTGCCACACGTGGCTCTCCATTTTTGATTTCTACAGGAAAAGGAGGTGAGGAAATGGAAGGAAGAGTTGTTGGAACAACGGAGGAAGATGATGGAGGAAAAGCTGCTGCATGCAGAGTTAAAACGAGAGCTGCAACTCCAGGCCATTGTGAAGAAGGCTCAAGAGGAAGAGGCCAAGGTAAGTGGGACAAGTTAACAATAACTGAATCCATATTTCGAAATGTTGCTTTGGAGCCGTATCTTATGAAATGGTAATTGTATGTTTGACCACTCATTGTCCATTCAGGTAAATGAAATAGCATTCATCAATACTCTTGAAGCCCAGAACAAGAGACACGATGCCCTGGCGAAATTAAATGAATATGAGCAACGCCTTAATGAGCTCCAGGAGGATAGGCAGAGGAGGCAGGAGGAAAAGCAGGCCAGAGATGAAGCTGTGCAGGTGCGGCTGCAAACATTCGCATAGTTAGTCTACATGTCTTTAATCCTTGTTCACATCCTGCTTTTTCTTCTTTGGTAGGAACGTAAACGAGCCCTCGAAGCTGAGCGGCAGGCACGCGTGGAGGAGCTGTTGATGCGGCGCAAGGAGCAGGAGGCTCGTATTGAACAGCAGCGGCAGGAAAAAGAAAAAGCAAGAGAGGATGCGGCACGGGAGAGAGCTAGGTTCGTAGTTTCTCAGTGTTGTCATTATAGAAATAGCAATAGTAATGACATTACTCAAAACAAGTTTGTAGTTTTGTTTCTCCCCCTTCTGGGAATTTTTAGATTTCTTCTGATTGCAAACAAGCTGACATATTTTTTTCCTCCATGAAATTCATTTCTCAGCATTAACTTCCACAGAAAATATTAATAAAAATACTAGAATATATCTTTTATCAAAACGTATTGTATGTAAACCCAATTTTCAATATTCAACAATTTAACACCATAAAATATAAAACTACAGCTCGCTGTTGCTGACACTCTTAATGATCTTTTCTCATGTAAAGTTGTACAACAGGCATATGTCATCGAAAGCAATTGAATGGGAAAGCGTATACGCTCATTTTGTCTTTTTCTTTCTTTCTGGATGAACTCATTAGTCACAAGTGGGTTTGTAAAAGTTGCTAAATACAGCAACAACTTAGCAATGTGGCCGACATTGCTAAGTTGTCTGTCTCTCAACTACACCACTAACGATATTTTTAAAATGGACAGTCTACCCTGGCTAAAATAAATGCTAATTTATTGCCAAGCCCTATATTCACTTCTTTATGTACCTGTACTTGTTTTCTATATTGTCTGAAGAGACCGAGAGGAGCGTCTGGCCGCTCTTAGTGCAGCTCAACAGGAGGCCATGGAAGAGCTGCAGAAGAAAATTCAAATGAAGGTAAGTTTAGACAGGGCTCACCTTGCCTCTCTAATAGACACCATGCAAGCCCCCCCATTTCCCAGCTGACCCCTTGCTTTCTGTTTGCTTTTCCACAGCATGACGAGAGCAGCCGTAGGCATATGGAGCAAATGGAGCAGAGGAAGGAGAAGGCGGCTGAGCTCAGCAGCGGCCGACACGCGAACACGGACTACGCCCCCAAACTAACGCCATACGAGCGCAAGAAACAGTGCTCACTCTGCGCTGTTGTGGTACGTACATCTCGTTAAGTGGGAGACTCTCATGTGCTCGTTAGGGTATTCCATATGGACATATAAGAAACTCCAAATAGTGAGGGAGCCCCCTGCTTTATTTTCAGTAGGTTAAACATATATAGAGTAGAAAAGTAGAACTTTTATCTCCCCCTTGTGTCAAATAAAGTAATTACAAAAGGACTGCTTGCAGCCCAAGTTTTTAACACTGCCAAAATGTAAATGGAATAGTTACAAAAGAAAATCTCAAAGTAGACTGAAATCAATGTCGTTTCATACAGGCAGTTATTTGTGAAAACCTGGTTCGCATGGAAACAAAGGTGGCGCACCCTGACGTGAAACGAGCATCAACCGCTCAGTGAATTTTGTTGAACTGACTAATGACCTTGGTGTAACATCTGACACAAGGGATCAGGAAGAGGTCCACAGGAAGAAGCACTTTATTTAATGACCTGTGACGCAAAGAATCATCAACCATTTCCTCGTCCGTGGTGAAAAGTCTCCACAGTGTCAAGCCTACACTATTTTTGCAGTTAGTCCGTAATTTGCCAGTATTAAAAGAAGGTGAGATATTTTACATTTTGACTGAAATTTCCACGAGATGTTATTATTTACACACTTGCTCATTACTCATACTCCGTTGAATATTATAAATCCATGCATGGCACACACGTTCTAGGTTTTCCATTTAAAGCAAACAAACAAAAATAATTCAAGAATAATGGTTTGGACTAATTGTAAGTGTCGTATTACCAACCCTTCACTCCCGAAAATCTCTTTTGGAAATGCAAGACATTATAAGACGCGGAAATTGCATTGTAAAAACAATTGTAATTGCACGTTTACTTACTGCATATATTAAATTAATGGTAAAATGCATACAAATGTAACTGACATCCTTTAGCCGTGGTATACATCAGTTGACTTGTGGAACAAACCTAAGTACATTGCTCTGGTTTTTACCTGAGAGGTTCAGCAGGGGTAGGTCATGTCCTACTGGCACAAAAACAACCAAGAGGTGTATCATTTCACCAGTGTCCCGTGGGACTCTGATGACCCCTTCCTGCCTCCGTTTCAATTGTGCCGGTAGTGACCTCTGACCACTGTGCTTGTGTTTGCAGATCTCCTCAGAGGTGCACCTGTTCAGCCACACCAAGGGCAAGAGGCACCAACAGGCCGTGCGAGACAGTAGCAGCATCCAGGGACGGGAGCTCTCCGACGAGGAAGTGGTGCGGATCACCTTGTCGATGACACGCACGTTTATTCTACTACATAATGCCTCTCGGGTTGCATCAGAGGACAAAGAAACTGATGACTGTCTTTTATAGCACTGTTATTATTGTTTATTCAACAACCCCTCACTTTGTGCGATTGCAAATGGGCCTTGAAATGTACGCAGTCAGGGTTCAGTGCTCCAGTGGAGGCGTGACATCACCTCATCACATTGTTTTGTTTTGTTTTGTTTTTTGGGGGTTGGGGGGGTCACAATTGAGCGCTTTCCATGGGAAGGCAGCTCATCAATGCAAGTCAGCCTCTCAGGCTGCAATATGAGATTGGTTTTTCAGGGCCGCTCATTGTGAGGCTGACAACTGTTGGTGCTATACGCAGCACCTTTGGCCCCACTAGCTCTTTCATTCAAAGCTTTTCTTCCGCGCTCTCTTGTGAGAATAATTGATATGGTCACCGTTCTTCCTCTCGGGTATTTTCCATCTTATCGCAAGTCAGTTTGTTCTGTTTGACAGTTCAATAAGCGAGGAAGTGGGTTTATGGCCAAGCAAGTGCACAAATATAAACACTGGACTTTCACTCCGCAAGCTGGAGCAAAAAGAGAAGGTGCGTCAGCAAATTTAAATTGACAAATTTGCCAATTGTAGAGCTAACATAGGTTATCTTTTAGGAGCATTAAATAGAATGAATAGTTATAATAACAATAACGGATAAATAAAATGGAAAAATGTAAATAGTAAAAACTGAAGGAAAAAACCAAATATGTCATCAAGTGTACGTCATCCTTGAATTCCCACATTGCTGAAAATAGAAATTTGAAAAGTGACAAATGGCCAGGTGATATATATGAATGGGATATCCAAATTGGATATTTTGGGTTGTGTGTCTGATTGACGACTGACAGATGGCATTTTTGATTTGCATTTCTTTTCTCTCCCGATATGTGAAAGCTAATTAAGCTGAATTGCTGAAGACTTTGTTTAGAGAACTCTTCAGCGGCTCCTCAGATTATTTATTTCAAACCTAATTTTGGTCTCCACTATTTCAATCATTCCATCGCTAGCTATTTTGAAGACTGTGACTCCATAACTCTCTCTGTAATGAAATATTTTTAATTAAAATGAGGACGGCTCCTCTGAGCAGAGGTTGCCAAGTGGTTTTCCCGCACAGGCTGGTGGCAAGGAATTGTGTCTTTATATTTAGTCTTTTTTTCCCCCTGCTGAGGCTCATGAATTAAAGTGAGAATATAAGGATTAGCAGCAAGCCATTATGGAAAAAAGAAGTGAATCATGAATCAGTCTTATCAATCATTACCTGGATGGTTTAATGTGATACCTTGGTTTAATGTAGGCCTGTAGCCCATTTTTTTCTCTTCTCCCCAGCCCTAGTTTAATGTGCTTCCAAAGGCACATTGCTTTAGTCAGATGCCATATTTATTGATCACCTTTATACACTACTGACTCTTGGCAGGCTTGTCCAACAGAGGGACAGCAAGGCTGCAAAGAAGTGATCTCCCATAGGACCCGAATAGTCCAGGAGGTCTGCTCAGCGCTCTTTCGATGGCCCCCTAAATTGAGAACCTTGCTGAAATATCGAGAGTGCCAGCTGAAGTCCCCCTCTCACTCCCCATGCTGTTTTGAAATCTGACACTCGACACCTTTCCAGTGTTGAAATTGCCTTTTCTACAGAAAGGAAAACGTTTCAGTTCAAACATGGGTGTCAGATTTGTATTCATGACATGTCCTTGCTGAAATGTCATCCAAAGGAGGTAGTTTGATCCCAAAAAATGTCATGCGAACCACCGAAGACTGTAACACCATCCATTGTCGTATCACTTATCGTCTAGTCACTGACATGAAATTCAGCTGTTTGCTCAACGCCAAATGGAAAGCTGCCCGCTTGGGCCTTTTGTGAGTGACAAAAGAGGCACTGGGTGAACATATCCCATAGAATATGTATTTGTGAGGGCTGCCTTTTAGATCTGTGATAACTCTATGCCAGAGAAAGAGGGATGTTTAGAGGCGGGTCATGTTTCTCCCACCAGAGGCAATACGCGACATTGTGCGGCACCGCAGCCCTCAGGCCAGTGTATTTGCTGCTTTCTGACAATGGTTCAGTGGCAGACACCTGTCTGTCACCACCATATTTAAGTGCCTCAAACATTCTACGAGCTACTGAGTTGATCCTAGCCCTTTTTGTAATAACTGTATCTGTATTTGCTAAAGCATCTACAGCTGCTTGTCAACATTTTCCTTATGTGGCAGTATAACATTTCACTTTACCTTTTTATATTACCGGCATGATGTATTTTGGACAAATGTTTTGGTTGCATTATTGAAACGGTTCCATTAGGTGAGTGGCAAGCTCATGAGATAGCCTCTCAGAGAGATTACTGAGTGCAAGTGAGATGACATCTATGGTTATGGGTCATGACTGACCTGTATGAAGAAACGGGGTGGGGGGTAGGCTTTAACACTTGCCAACTGAAAATCTAGACAATGAGTTTGACTGGGGAATTAACATTTGGTTTCCTCAAATCCAAAACTAATTCTAATTCTAGAGGAAATTAAATTTAAATTTATTCATTCAGCTTTTTTTTTTTTAATAACCTTCATCCTGATTAGGCGTAACCGATACTTAAGTGGATGTTCTACATCAAAGTTAATTTAACCAAATTCGCAATCTGGATTAGAGTTGGGTGAATCTTGTTTTGTCTTTACACTTTCTGACTAGGGTTGAACATCATCGAGTTGTGTGAAATTGAATGTCGATTAATCACTTTGTGAAACAAGGAATGCAAAATGGGATGACATGATTTGAGCTCTGGAATTTTGAAGCTGTATCAATGTGGATCAATAAATTCGCCCAGAACAGGAGTTCCACAAGAGACTGTCTCATCACAATATTTAAAATATAACACTTGATACATTGAATGTGACTTTACAATTACTCCCATAGGCTGATCCAAACAATCTACTTCATATTTAGTCATCTTTCAGAAGCAATGATTAATGAACTTTACCCACACCTTTTGACTGACTGTGATAACTGTATTACGTTCCACTGTAGTGAAACCCTCCATTCAGCTTGCAGGTGGACCAGCACTTGTCACCAAAGGCCATAGCAGCCCACACAGAGGTTTAGTTTTGACGTCTCAATGGAAGCCCTTTTATGTGTGCAGCCTCTCCTCTGGTGTGATGGATAACAACATAATTACCATCTCTTGATGGAAGTACAAAAATGGTTTAAGCGACTCCTCTCGCCTAAAAGCATGTCCATGGGTGGGGGCTGGATTTGTATTGCCGTAATTATTGGATACAGTCGTTTTTACATTCATATGTTTAATGGGATCATTTTCACGACTCAAACCCTTGTTGGCTGTCTTGTTTACCTAACTTCAAATTTCTTTGATGCAAACTGAAAGGAAAACAAAGACAACTGATAATTTGTTTTAGTTGACAATATATGAGTTGTTTGATGAAAAAAAAAATACTACTTGTTTAGACATAGAATAATGTTCCACTTGTGTGTGTGTGTTTTAGGAGCATCTTTCCTTGAAGAAATACATTGTGGACATCATGACTGACAGCTCCGTTTCCTCTGAGAGTGCGAAGGATAACGAGGAGAGGCAAAAGGCCCGCAAGAAGGCGAAGAAGCTCCGTGCCAGGATGAACTCCAGGTCGGTATCTTTTTCAGTGAGTTCATCACTTATCATCTCTGAGACACAGGACCAAAGTGTTGCAGGAGTTGGCGGTGATTAAAAAAAAATTAAATTAAAAAAAGCACGTTATGTGCATCCTGACTGTCCACAAGGTAACACTAATGACTTTAATTTATGGGCACTTTCGATGATTGCACGGCAAAACTGCAAATCGGTCTCTTGGGTCTGGCCTTCCACCTGCAAAGAGCTTTCCAACAAATTGCTGCCCTGCCATTGGCCGCATCTCTGTCTGTCCAGTACGCATGTTGAAGCATGTATTAGCCTTGCCTATTTGGCTTCCTTTTAGCTATTGATTTTTTAAAAAATGAAATAAAAAAATCAAAAAAATCAATACTAATAAACAAATTGGAGGCACCGTTGCTATACAGTAGAACATGGACCTGGGCTGACTTAATTTAACTGGCTATCAGAACAAGGAGTGAAACAGACTATGATATTTTTTTGGTTTTAACTTTTGGTGTCCACAATTGTTAAGTTTTAGAGGCAAGGGATAGTGTTAGTGTCAGCATCAGTATTATCATTTTTGTGCGCAAAAAGTTTAAATGTGTTAGAGGGGTATTAAAAAAATGTAACTTGTGCGATGAAGGTGGACCACTGTATATATGTCATTGTGTGAGGAGAAAATAATTTGTCGATTGTGTGGGTAAAATGGCATGTTTATAAAGTCACGTACAGTTTTAATATGTAAAGCATCAACTGTAACGTTTTCTTCATCAATGTTGTCCTGTTTCATCATCATCCGTGCTTTTAAAAGAGTGCTTTAACACCATAGGCTGTAACATTCATGCCTTTCTGGCCTGGTGCCTCAGTCTCAATACTGCTGTTCTTGGCTTTGTTGAGGCTCTCTGGTGTTGAGAAAGTGACATGATCCGTATCTGTTCTCTGTCACTCCCTCGCCAGCCCTGTTGGGACTTGCACTCAAAGGCAGCAGGCCCCCCAAAGGCAATTAAAAAAAAAAGTGCAGAACCCTCTTAAAACATAAAGGTTGGCTGCTTCATCATTGGGTGTAAATGGTTTTAAGACGACATTAAAAAATGTCTCTTTTTCCAATCTATGTCTAACCAGCTCAACTTTATGATAATGATAAGCGTGTTAGGAAGGAAAACATGGTCATTTTGTCTGAATGTTACATCATCATTTTTTTCTATGTTGCAAGGAGCCTGCTTTTACAATGTACTGTCTGTAATTCTTCGCTTATGGTTTGGTCAGTGCAAACCGAGTGCTCGGTGTGTGTTAGAAGTGCGTGGCTGTGAGAGGAGCTCAGAATTGTTCTTCCAAAGACACTCCTGTATAAAATATGAATTGATCTGAGCAGGTAAGCTACTGAAGTGTGGAGTAAAAATATTTTGACAATCATGAAATTGACAATTTCGATCCAAAAATGATAAATGGTTCAGCTGTGATAAATTTCTCTTTTCTTTCTTACCGTACTTTTTGCTGCTTCAGATCCATTCAGGTGCGGCCACCCGTCTGCCTGTCATCTGTGACAATGACGAACCCTGAGGCGTTCTATTCAGTAGTTCCTTATCATGCCTGTTCAAGCTTGATGCAGTTGCAAGGCAAAGCCATATAGTTGGGCATGGATTCTAGTAGGGCAGTACTACCCTGATGGCCATGACTTTCTGGTCGCACTTTCAACACACTGAATGATTGTCACCTACGTGACCTACTTTTTCTGAAAAGAAGGAATTTGAGTCTTTCGATTTCTGTGAGAGGGGGAATTAACATTATGATTTAATCATGATTTTAGTCTCTGCTAGCAAAATGCTTCTGCTTTGAGATCAGCAGTAGTGTCTGAGCCGCTCTGCTGACAGGCCAAATAAACAGACTCGGCTCGAACATTTTATTTCCTTTCACACTTTCCTCCGCAGCCTGCTTTACTGGAAGGCTAAACACTTTTCCCCTCGGATTGAAAAACTTTTTCTTCACTTGTACCCCTCCAGAGCAAAGCAATACGAGACGTCGTTTGAGGCAAAGACGCAAGTTCCTGACTCCCCGTACAAAGCCAAGTAAGTACAATCTTTTTTTTTTCTTCTTAAATCTTAAATGTTTGTCTTTACTCAAAAATTAGGAAACTTCCTGTTTTGTACGGCTGATTATTTTGGCAATTGAAAAAGAGTTGTTCACTTTAGTCTCAGGAGGAGGTCACTATGCGCAAAGTGAATCGCATTTTTCCAAATTGCTAGTTTTTGGAAAAAGGTCTTTATTTCTACTTGATTTGACAGTTGTGCAAAACCTCCTTTTGTGGAAACCAAAATGTCCAATAAATGTCTGTTGTTTGCCGCCGTTTGCTTTCCGATGACTTTTATTGAAACTGCAGGTGGGGAAAAAAATTTCACTTCATTCGCAGAAGCCCATAATTTATTGTGATAATTTGCAGTGTAGCTGTAGGTCAAATTAATTAATGACTCAATCTTCAATTGATGACTGCAACATGTATTAAACTAGTGCCCCGATGTTTGCCTTTGTCCACTATATTTTCAGGTTACAACGCCTGGTGAAGGACCTTTTGAAGCAACTGCAGGGCCAAGATAGTGGCCAGTGGGCCAACAATAAAGTGTCCGGTCTGGATCGAACTTTGGGAGAGATTTCTCGCATCTTGGAGAAACAGGTAGCTTAAACGGCTTGATTGATTTAAACAAATTAGCTTCTTGTCCCCCCGTGGTTTTCAATGAATTCGGTCATACTCTATCAATATCCAGTTTGACTTAACTTTATCCCGTCCCTGTGCTGGCTCTGAGCAGTGGTCCCGATTTTTTTTGGAGGGCTCGGCTGTCGGCTGAGCCGTCTGCAGCTGAGCGCAGGTCATGCCAGACACTCTGCATGTCTCCTCGGTCATTAGTTGTGTTTGGCTTCAGCTCCCTCTGTCTCACCCTCCCAAGTATCACTTACTCTGAAGCCACTTGCCTTTGGTTATTGACTAATGAAGACCATGTTAACTATGTTTTGATTGTACACATGGTACCAATAGAGGTGCTTCCTGGCACGAGAGTTAGCATTGTCCCTATGTCTGTGGTTTGTACCACTCAGACGCCACTGGTTTAGACAATGGCCAGTTGAATTAAAAAATATATATATATTATCCCTGCCAGACATTTACGCATATAGTTCATCCACACAGCGTATTACTCAACTCAAAATCCATTATTGCAGACCATTACAATGTTTTGCATATTTTCACAGGGCTTTCAGTATTCTAGTGGATGGAAGTACAATGATTGTGAGGGGTAATTTGGTAAATTTGTTATATTTCCAGAACGAAGTTCAGGTTCACACTTTTAGATCAGGTAAATAAAGAGCCTTGCATTTCCACAACACAGTTTGTAGCTAGGGCAGCAATACCTTCATTTACTACATAAATAATGTTACTGATATCAATATCCGCCCTATTGAAACTGTGCAGTTTGCCGTTTTAATAAAATGATTCAAAGCACAGTCTGTTTTGAATTCACTTTGCTGCCGCTTTTTAAAACGTTTAGCTTTTCATCCTGCTGTAACCCTGAAGGAGTGCTGAAGTGTTTACCGGTTATTGAAAATGACGCTAACCTTGCTTTAAATGCCATGGCTGTGCCAAAATTTGAAGTCGATGAAGCATCTTATCTAATGTAAGTGTGAACATGTCCCAAAAAGCTATGACCTATGGCAATTGATCATGACTATAAATCTGTTCCAGTAGTATCCAATAAAGCTAAGTGAATGGCTATATTCAATACAGTTACATATAACTTGTGTTTCCAGCTAGAGTTTATTTGAAACCTTTTCATACTTTTTTTTAATGTTAAAAAAAAACATTAACTTGAGCAGAGGGAAGGCATTAAAACACCTGCCACCAAGTTTATGATGAGGAAAATATACAGCCCACTTCCTGTGATGAGGCATAAATTTCCTGCCAACTTGTGGTTTGCGCCATTATACCATCCCACTGCGTGTCTGTGGGCGTCAGAATAGAAAGATTATGGAGTCCCATCAGTGACAACTGGGTGAGCCGGAGATGCCATTATCGTATTTCCCCAGGGATGCTTCGAAAGAAGTACTGGCTGGCACAGCCTCCTCTAAGGAGAGAGGAGGAGTCAGCTGTGTTGTAGCTCACAGGCTGTCACGGCAATGAGGAACTCCGCTCCGCCCACTTAACATGAGGCCAGAGGTCAGTGGGCCACTGAAGATGTGCGCCCCTCACCAGCGCTGCTGTTGGTGTCAAAGAGGCAAATCAAGGGCCTTGTCGTTCACCTCGGTTTAAAAACTCAAATGGTCACGCTTGGCTCCACCATCTCACAAAATGTAGAGCCGTGGGGAAGCATGATTGGCAAATGAGGCAGTCGGGGGAACACTTTGCTCTCTAATCCCTGGACAAAGTCAAATAAATAGAGTCTCCGTCAGCATGGCTGTCTGGCCTCTTCAAGTCGGTGCCGTTTAGATTATTTGACCTAACAAGCATCTCTCATGTCACTGACTCACCTACGGATTTGTTTTTCTGCCTCATATCTGATTCAGTCTCCACTTTCTCTGCTAATTCTGTAGACAGCACCCGACACTCCCCTCCTGCACGGCTGTTTTGGCCCCACCCCTTGACACACACACACACACACACACACTAACACCGCCCGTGAGGTTATGCCGTCTCTCTCTGACCCCGTCTTGTTTCTCCCTCTGTGGGCTCTAATGGTTTATTTTGTGTCAAAGCTAATTCTAGCTATACTCCACGTGATTGAGAAGCGAATTTTTCCAATTTTCTGCTCCTTTTTTTTCCGCACACACTCATTATTATCGTTACAAACTGCCCAAAGTGTTTATTAGTGTTTTCAATTATAGCTTGTCCGAAAATATGCAGCACGTAAGAAAATGTCAATAACACAGACCTGTGAGTACCTAAAAGTGTGCGCTTTATTTGCGTTTTCAATGCCAGCTGTCAGAGCCTGCTTGTGCCGAATAGGGAGTAGTTTGAACTTTGAAAGTGTGTTTTCTTAAGGTCAGAGACGCACAGGGCTCACGGTCATTGACAGCAGAAGTGAGTACATTTCTTTACATGTTCATCTTCATTAGGAAATTATACATTCAGAAAACAAGTTGTGCATTCACATGCTCTGCAAAGCATGTTTTTTTTTTAACTACATTTATTTATCATTTAAATTGACAAATACCAAATTGTATTTTGTTAGGTGCTTTTGAAACATCTGAAGGGACAAAAACATTCTGTTATTGCTTCTCGGTCGTAAAGACTGACAGTCTATTTGCGTCATCTTTTTTTTTGCACGGATGAGCATTTGACTTGTGTGGTTGACCCTCAGCTTCCCAGACCTATATCATGTTGTTTCGCCCAGTGTTTCCCAACCATCATGAGTCAAGAGACCGCTTTTACATTTGAAAAATCTCATGGAACAGCACCAGACCAAAATGTCAAAAACAAAATGTATGAATGCTGAAATAATGACGATATCACCTCGATTTACTCACAAATGTAAATCTTACACCAAAACAGACACACTCAAGTTTATACTAAATGCCCAAATGTTTACTTCCTCTTACGGTTTGCCACCAGCTGGGCTCGAGAGTTTTTTGTTTGAGCTTCTTGTCGGGTTTCATGATGAAAATCCCATGTTTTCATGCAAAAGAGTGAATGTGAGATTTTCAGTGTTGTATCAACCTGACTACTTGCTTGTCCATCTGTTGGTCAAGCTGGACTGGCGAGGCTATTCCCTTCTCTCCATGTAATTAAACTGTCTGGTGGGAGGAGACTACAAAGTGCAATCTGGCTGGTCTGTCCACATGGGTGCAGGAATTAGCAGCTGCTGCTGCCTTCTCATCAGCTGGGGTAACAATAGTTGACCCTGGACAGTAATTGAATAAGATTCTCCTTCTTGTATTATTCAGAAGCCATCCTTCTAACTTGCGTCTTAATGGTTGGCCTTTGGTGGCCGTTCTGTTAAAGAAAGATAAATTAGCTTCTCCTCCCCTATTGTTAATATTGATTTGGGGGTTAAAATTGATCCAAATAAATGGAAGGGATCATGAACTGTATTTTTAAAGATTATCAGCCCAATAAAAAATAAATAAATAGGTGCAAGATGTAGGAATGTGTTCAATAGTTAAATTGTAAACCAGTTATTTCCTCTGTTTAGTGCATAATGAATTCATATCATATTCTTGCTGGTCCACCTGTCGTCGTGTGTTACTGAACTAGGTGTTGAGTGAATTGGTAACAATGCAAATGCTAACCGTGGAATGGACGGCAGCAACATTCACTTACAGACATCGAAAGCAATGTTAATTAAAATGTCATTCTTTAATTCAAATGCTAACTACAAGCGGATGTACAGGAAAGGAGAGAAAAATCTGGCTACTTTGAGAGTGCATACATTATGTCGTTTGAACTTAATCCTTTCCAGCCAATTTCGTCCCATTTCCACAACAGATATATATCTGTCATCAGAAGATACTAAGCCGAGCTCGTTGTCTGTCTGTTTTTTTTACTGGAGCCAGCCAGGACTTGGCAGGTCCCATTTAGCCCATTCTGTACTTTTTAATCAGCTCCAATGAAAGAGCTGCCACACATTGGGAGCTTTTTGGTTGGCGTGTTGAGAGGAAAGTGAAGAGAAGGACTAAACTCTGTGTCTGAAACCCAATGCATTTGGGGTAGGACATTCTAGCTCGTCCTCTTGAGTTATTTCGAAATGGAAACCTAGCCCAAACCGTCTTTAGGACATTTCTCGTTATGTTCAAGCATAAGAGTCTTTGGCATGCTTGTCCAAGCTTTTGTGTCAAAACCGGAAAAATAGTTTGTGCGCAACACCGGAATCAAGGAGCATTTGGCCTCCTCGGTTGGCACGAGTGACAGATGAAGATCTTATCTGTAATTTAGCAAAGCGCTTGGCTCTGTAATGTGTTCAGGCTTGTTGGCAACTTACCATCTCGTGAACAAAAGCGCTGCGAAGTGGCTGGATATTAGCGCTGTCATAGCACTAAGGAGCCCGTAACCTCATTAGGAGGAGGGGTGACCTTCAATGTAACGCGGTCCACTGAAGTCGTGCAAAGTAGGTCCTTGAGCAGCAAAGCCCTACAGCTATTTCCTCTCGATCAACCTAGACACAAATACAGTCGATGGTGTGATCACCTTGGTTTTACCCAACCTTCCAGCCACCGTTCAATAATCAACAATATTAACAACAATCGTCAAATTCATCTTCACATTGAAGTCGGTACACAAAAAAAAAACATTGCGGTGTTAACCTAAGGTCAAAAGTCTACAATTGTGGACACAGGTGTCTGGAATTATTTTTCTTTC
This sequence comes from Hippocampus guttulatus, assembly GCF_054856545.1. Lineage (NCBI taxonomy): Eukaryota > Metazoa > Chordata > Actinopteri > Syngnathiformes > Syngnathidae > Hippocampus > Hippocampus guttulatus. The sequence continues at coordinate 19,932,556 of NC_141264.1, read as the reverse complement.
ACCAAGCGGAGAACCAATGCTTGAGATTGTGCTGTACTTCCACTGAGTGCAAAGACGAAAGCTGATGTTTGGCAGGAAAATTAGACAAAAACTACGCAGCACATTTCTTGGGCATATCCTCAACCTCCTAAAATATCACTCTAGGTGATGAAATGTATACTTTCATTCCAGGGGTAGAATAGAATGATCTGTTGAACTAAGGATGTAACCGATTTTAGGAGCGGTGGCCAGTATCCTGAATAATTTTTTTAATCAAATTTGATTCAGGCCATTATTTTTCAGAGGGTGACGATATTCATCTTTTGGACGTTCAATTCATATTTGTTTCGTAATTGGTACGTCCCCATCATATCACTTCATTCAAGGTGTACTTCGCAGTATGATGCGCGTTACTGTGAGCAATATTTTATACTCTGTTGACTTACTAAACGGTATATTGCATCAAAGGTTTTTCAACTATTGGCAAGACAGAGGGCTTTTGCAATGGTGTGTGTGTGTGTCCTCGCAACTAAGGCTATTCATTGTCATGTACCGCCTTATACTTTTCAAACGGCCAACTCCTGATTTGCAGAAACTGCCAGTTTTCCCTTGTTTTTTTTGACTCGGCACACTTTGTTGAGACCACCCTAGTCTTAATCAAAGCATGTTCCCAACAGTGCCATTTGCCCTCTATTGAAACTTGATTGCAGGTGGGTCAATCTATTTGTTTGAGCTCAAACGGGCTATACTTTGTTTGGAATTTCAATGCCTCGCCCCTTTCGAACAAAGAGGCTCCTGCCCTCATGAGAGCCATGTAACCATGCCCGTCCAGTCTGTGCTTCACTCTCCTAATTGTACCTTTTTGTTTTTCTCTCTCTTGTTGTCTCTTTACTTTTTCCTCCTTCAGAACACCGCAGACCAAATAGCCTTCCAAATGGGCGGCGGCTTATCAGCTTTGGAGCAAATCCTGCAAGTCGTCACTGCTGCCTCTTCACCCACCGCCCTTCCCCGTATTCCTTACAAGTTAGTACCACATTTAAATTGTGCTTGGATAATGCAATTTTCAGTTGCACACAATTTATTAGTGTATTTTACACCACTTGTTTTCCGCTTGCTCAATTCGCAGGTAGGTGACTTCAGTTGTCAGAAAAAAAGGCTGTTTTGCCTGAAAGTTAAATCCTTCAACCATGCTCCAAAACACTATGCGTAGCAATGTTTGAAATATTGATAATGACATCACCTTAGCGTTACTTTGCAATTTGTGGTTCTCTTTCATCCCTCCTGACCACTTTTCATTTAATACTTTGACTGGTTTATGCAGAGAAACCATTTAGTTACAGTTTCACTTTGTGGCTTGTATCTTTTGGCTGACCTCGGTGATGTCACACAATGTTTTCTTATTCGTTTGTCCTCATTGCTGTAATTTAGTGAGTTTATCGCAACAAATCAGTGGTTCATGGTCGCTTCTCAATAAATATACTTAAAATGCATCAATGAGTAACAATGTGTTCACAGAAATTTGAAAGCGGTTCCATTTCACCAATCAGTCTGGCAACCTGTCCTGTTTGCCATTTAGAGGTCAGCGTATGTTTGAGTTGAAGCTCTGGCGTTTGCCAGGCCTTCCGGTAGATAATGTTAGAGACACCGGCAGCCCTTCTTTCTAGTGGAACTCAGTAATGGAGCAGAATGGCCTTCCTCTTCCATTTATTAGCATTTAGTGGTCTCCGAATCCCTGCTAATGGAGGAATTCTTTTATTTATAAGGCTTTTAAGGGCCTCACTTGTCTATTGATTTTTGGGCGGCGGTTCTACTCAAAAATCCTAATCAGGGGGAATCCTAGACAGATGATTTCTGTGTTTAATTCAGTTAACCATGGTTTGACTCTCTCTTTACTAACCCGTAACATTGTATCGAAAAGTCTACCGTCTTCTTTGAGTTCTTAATAGCAGAACTTCTGCCAAAATAAAGAAATCTGATAGCAGTAAGTATGATAGGCAGTCATACAGCTCCCCTCATCCAAGGGCCAATAGCTTTCAAAATTGGTCATTGGTCAATTTTCATGTTTCACTGGCTATATTTCAAATGTGGTTTATCTGTACCTTAGATAAATGTTAATAAAAAGTACAATGCCCCTTTGGCCACAACAAAGACGATATAACAGGATAACGTTCTGTGGCAATGTCACAAGACTACTGGCTCATGACTACCTCTTGTAATGTATAATAAATATACCAGTAAGGTGGAATGGTAATTTTGTGTTGTATTGCAATGTCAGCGTAACAATATTTAGTTTTTACCAATACTGCTGATAACTGACGAATAGATATAGTCAGCTGTCTACTTGTCACTGACCTTCATCTGATTGGCCACACGTCATAATGGACCACCATGTAGACACAAGCCCCAGAGTGTGTGTTGCGCTATCGGTTTACAAGTGATGCTACCATATTGATCGCCTCCCCTTGCCAGATGAGCAGAGAGCAATTTTACAACCCCAAAAGGATGGCAACTGCGGGGATGCACTGGCCATATTTCTCCCCAGGGATGTTCCATCCTGTTAGCATTACATTAATGAGCTAATTCCTCTGCAAACTTTCACTTATGTCCTGGTGTAACCCGGTGTTGACTGCTGGGGCATCGAGTTAAAAGTTTGAGATTTAACATACACAAAAAAGGAGATTGGACTCATTTCTCAGTGCACAACAGTGCAGTCTTGAATAATAATACTTCCTAAGTCTTTCATTGATCATTGATCTCATTGTAAATGTATCTAATACGTGATTAATACAACTTACACTTAAATAGACAGATATTGTTATGATGGTAACTTGATCAGGGGATCTATCTGCATCAAAGGGTTTAGGAGTCCATAGACATGCGTGTTAACCCAATTTGTATTTGCACCTCTTGTCTCATATGACGTAGTGGATCCTGTGAAATTAGACCTGCTGCCGTTGGCTTTATTTCAGGATGTTTTCCACCATTTGTTTGAGTGTGTCTGTGACGCTGCGTTACGGCTCATCAGATCACCCCACCGCCCCCTAACCCGGCCAGCTTTGGGCAACAACCAGAGTCGATGTCCTGGAAGCACTCAGGGTATCAGAGTGATCAGCAGCAGAATCAAATTAAATGTCATTTAGATAGCAGTGAATGAAGGGATTGTTTGACAGCACAAGGAGCTGGATTTCCTCCTCACCTTTTCTATTTTGGCTTAGGATTCGTTTTCTTCCCCTGAACACAAATTTGCCCTGTTGAAGAGGTGGTGACTCAACCCGATCTCGAAGTTGGTCAGATTTCTGCCGGTTTACTTTAGCCAAGCTTGACTGCTCACATAAGAAGCGTATAGAGAGTGAGAAATGTGAGACTGGGATCTGTGAGCACAGATCCCAGAGTAGATAAATCGAGGCAGTGACAAAAAGAGCCTTTTTGCATATTTGCTGTTTTTCATAAATGGCATTGAAATATCTTTTTGATGTTGAAACTACAAAAACCTAAATTACATGCCAACGACATAAGTTTCATTAGTGTCTACTTTTTAATTCATGTCAATTATTAAATTGGTTTAAACTCTTAGTTGTTCTCGTCTTCTTATTGAAGCGATACGCGAACAGAAATTGCGAGAGAAAAAAACCTCAACCTCCCCGCACCTTAACCCTATCATGCGAAAGCCCAGAGGCCACCCAGGCTGCTACAGATCGGGGTTGAAGTTGATCAGGTGTGTGTCATCCCTCCACCTCTCATCCACATTTCTCTAAGGATTTGCCCCACAAAGCTTCACAGGTAAAATGTTAATCCCTGTTTTGTGAGGTTAATTTGGCCGTCAATGTGCAAATTATCGCTTATTGGTTATTCTCTGAAATCTCCTGATTTAGTCAGAATTGTAATTTTATAGCGCAATTGCCATCATTATCTGGTCTCAGCGGATTAACAGAATTGCTCTCGTCACTTTTGGGAACATGGAAAGAAACAATCAGAACCAGCGTGGAGGTGCGACTTAAGGAATGTTGCCTCCAATGGTCAGCAACCACGCCTTTGAGAAACATGAGACAAGATGGTTCAGCACTTTACCAAATTGTTTCTCAAAATCTCTTGACTGGAGCCATCACGAATTGGGATAGAGGGCGGCCTATCGGGTGTCTGCCTCATCAAGCTCAATTAGGTGGGAGGAAACCAAAGACAGATCGCGACGACGCTTCATTGTACAAGCTGGTGTAAGGGCGTAAGACAAACATGTCTTTGATAGACTCCCCATTTGTTCGGAGATGACCAAAGATAAGCCCGATTAGCTGCGTTACAAAGCAATTGCATGCTCATTACATTAGCAGGTGGGGGAGTGGCTTGTTAATGCCAAAGGTCTAGATTGGCATCTGGAGAACAGAATCAATTTTGTTAAAGTCAAGGAGCGGGGAAATAGACATACAGTTAATCAAATTACATTTTTAAAATGTCCTCTTGTTTACCATTCATGAAAATAATAAATCTAATGATCTTTTTGCTACTTACTAGGTCTACTTTATAGGATGTACTTTTTACTACGCCATTTGGAAAGAAGCACACACAACATGCCTATAGTACACTTGTTACTGGCGCTATCATGGAACACACTGAACTTGTTGCTGTGTTGATAGCTTTTTGGCAGAAAGAAATATTTTAAATTCAGACTTCTGTGATGTTCCTTCTATGTCATATGAGGCTACTCGACAAGTAAAAAAAATCTTTGTTCTCATCATGGTGACGTCAAGCCCCTTAGTTGACTCATGCCCATGGCTGCCACAGTTTGGATTTTGTAAGATGTGTGCAGCATGTCATTTTATGATTTCATTCAAACTGACATATACATTTTTTCCCCCATCAAGCCAAGATGATCATCTTACCACTGTCAAATGAGAAGAATGTCATGTTGGCAGATGGCCGCTCACACCTTTGTTCTATTATTTTTGTTACTTCCTGCACCATCATGCATGTTGTCATCAGACTTAATGTTTGCCACTGTGCTGCATCTTAGTTTAGATAAATGTGTTAACATGTTATGAAAAGCACAAGATGGCTGGCTGCTGCTTGAGAATTCTAACAAAGTTACTCTGTGACTCGGGTCTCGCTCAACCTAATATATTTTCCTTGCCTTATGCCAGCATGGCTTGACTGAAAACGAGCAGCAGATGTGAAGGCTTTGGTAGAAAATGTTTACCAACTGAAATTACCATGGCCTGCTTTTTGAGCACTAGAGAGACAGATTACCTTTTCCCACTATGGAGATCGGACACGCCATGTTGCCAATCGCTAAAATAGACAGTTGTCAGGAAATATTAACTGATCAAATGGAGTGGGGGTGATGTTGTCACCGCAGAAGGATTAGGCAGTTATCTGAGGCATCAGTCTTCTTTGGAGTTCGTTTTAAGCACACATAATACAGAAGCAAGCTGACAGGCTTATCGCTGGAAGCTGCCTGGGGCTCGCAAGGAACTGCTCAGAACAGCTTTATCTCTTCAGTGGGAATACCGCAAAATCTCACCCGAGATGGGACTGAGATTGTGTTCTGCTGCCTTGGGGAAGTCTTGTGTGGGGAGCCTTCTCTCGCATTGCCACTGAGATACACCTTTGAATACAAATTTTACTCTTATGATGAGTAAATAAGTTCAGTGTGAATGTATCTTCAGTTGAAGTTACAAATAAACTTTTGGGTGTTTTTGGAACGGATTAATGGCATTTCCATTCATTTCAATGGGGAGAGTTGATTTGGAAGTGAGCAATTATGAATTTCATAGTCACGCAACGAATTAAACGATTAAGTCGTGGTGCCCCTGTATTTTGCTTTCCTCAATCTATGATGATGTATTCATGATTGCCCTTGCCTTTCTGTGTTAGGTCCCTTTGTGTTGCTGTGAATACCTACTTTTCGACATGCTCCGGCTGTCCCCTCAACTGCTCCTATGTGCTGTTCAGCAACAAGATCGCTCTCCTCATGGACTTACTGCTTCACCAGCTAACGGTATGTCAGTGCAGTGCTTCATTTGTGAGTACAGGTACATTGAAATTAGATTTTTTTTTTTCGATACTCTTCCTTTTTTGTGATGCTTTTGTTTGATTGTGTCCCGTGAGATTCCTCGTAAAATCTGTGTTCGGGTTATTATTTCAGTACCCTTGACAACTTTTTTAGGATGGAAATCCATTTTCAGTATATGAAGCTCTTATTAGTGCTTAATGTGTAATAACCCATGCATGTTTCATTTAAGATCCAGTGCCATATTTTGACTGTTCAGTGGAACCCTTCAGTATTTAAAAAGGAAAAAAAAACATGGGAGAGCCTCTTCACAAAGAGTATTTGCGTGCACAGTCAGTCAGGCGGCTTTGTAATTCGTCAGGTCTTTTTCTTTCATCACCCTGTAAGAAGTCAACTTCATCGCTCGGCAAACATCTCCTGGTGCCAGCTAACTGAGCCATACTCGCAACACAGACGGGACAAGTTGCAGGCACTCGTTTGTCATACATGCATGAACTCTTTTGGGGTTTCTTACTTCTGTTCTGAGTTCCAATTCAAAGCAGTCATATTTCCTTAGGGCACAGAGAGAGAGGCTGACATCTGTGCTTCGGTTTATATAAAACACATCGCAGCAGTTGCTGCACTGACTGACATGTCTAGTAGGGTTACAACTGACATATTTTTTCCTGACCGAGCAAATTGTTTGCGTTCTGACACATTATTTGCATTGGATGTTGTTTAACACTTTCCCTGTGCTTCGTATGCGTCTTGTGTCCTGGTATGCAAGTTGCACACGACTGAGTACGTCACAGGGTTTGACTTGCTATGTTATGAGTAAATCTCCTCTTAAATGAGATTTTTTGTGAATGTCGGCATTCGTCCCTACACTGGCAGCATTCAGCCCAGCCATTAGAGCCAGTCAGAGGTTTTAGCGTTACACATTGCTGTGTAAAACCTAACTTTCTAGACAATTATGGAAACCTACAATGGTGAGAAAAGCTTATGGTGCAATATAACATGTCCTAATATAGTTTAAATTGCCATCAATGTATTGGAAAAAAGGTATTTTGTCAACAAAATTGAGTATTCTGTACTTAAATTTCTCTGCAGCAGTGGATGAGGGCTACACTCCAGCTCATTAAAATGTGTCTAAAATTTTATATTTCATGTTTTGTTTTTCACATTTAGCAATATTTGTATCTTTTACATGTTGGCCTCGGTGTGATCTCTTTGTTTTTGTTTTGCAGCTTTATGTTCCGGATGAGGATAAGTCCATCTTTGGCCGCAGTGTTAACAAACAATTGTTTGAGGGTTTTACCACCGGCCTATTGCAGACCACTGCGACCGTCTTGGGGTGCCTGTCTCCGCTGACCTCAGAGTCAGGAAAAACGGAAAACACGTTGATTTCTTCGCCAGATGCCAAGGTCAAGAACAGCGCCACAGAGTCTTTCAATACTCGCACGCAAGACCTAATCAGGTATTTCCCTTCTTCATATTTATTTAGTAGTACATTTTTGTGGCTCTATATTCTCTTAACTGGGTGTAAGACTTGGTCAATCTCTGGATCTTCCGTAGCATGCCTTGTGATGTATTTGCTGACAAAATGTGAGTCCTCTTGGGGAGAAAAACCCCCAAATGGTGTCTTGTCAGAATGGGAGCAGTGTGAGAATGAACGTGTATTCTGGCATTTTTCCAATTTATACTCCATGCACACACTGAGTAACACATTTCAAGTAGGATCAATTTCGAAAGGGGTGGGCACAAAGTAGCATAAACAAAGAGCACTTGCAGGGCTTTGAAAGGTCCCCTTGAACCTGGCGTCGGAGCTCACCATGTGGATCTGGACTGTAGGAGGCAGCCTGGGATGGAGAAATGCGGGCTATGAGGAAAGGCAGGCCCTGGCCCCATGAAGAAGCCATTGGAAGACTGCGTCCTTTCCACCATCCCTCCCACAAGCCGTGATTCATCGTGTTGGAGCAGCTGCAAGGAACCACCACTCTCATCCACTGACCTAGTCGTAACCCTGGAGACAGGGGAGGGCTTGAGAAAAATGGCGTCGTCTCAGTTAATCCCAAGTATGAGCAGAGGATTTACCTCAACTGCCTTCTGTAATGTATTACTCAAGTGAGAAAGGACAAAAGATCAAAACATTTTTAGCTTTCTCCTTGACAATCTCATTATACCGCGCCATATATCAAATGGAAAGCGGCTCACAATTTCGTTTCTGCTTATTACAACATTCTCAGTTTTCGTTTCAGTGCTTTTAGACCTTTGTCATAGCCTCGAATGTTTTCAGTTCGGGCTCATATGATGTGGCGCCAAGTGGCAAGTGCGACCACCAAGCAGCTTGTCAAACATTACGAAGACGTTGAACAAAGCAGTCAACGTGAGGATGGATCCTTTCAGCCACAGTCGGTCTGTGAAAGAAGAAGAAGTCAAAACAATTGGAACGGGTTCAAGTGTCGAATGGGCTGCAATGGAAGATCGGCATTGTCACCTGTTTTAAGGGGCCCCCCAATTGTGACTGACAAGTCATCGAGATACACTTCACGGACGGAAGTGTCGAGTCACCGCGCAATTATACAAGCAGGTTCTTCACACCAAATTCATCCAACCAAGTAATTCCCCAATCCGATTTCACAGAATTGGAATAGAATTGCCCAAAAAGTCTGTAAACGTTATGGATTGAATTAATCCATTCGTGCAATTTAGCGCCGGAGTCACAACTACGCAAAGAGTCAAAGGCTGTGATGGCGAGTGACAGTACTCGAACTGAGCACAAATATTTAGGCATACTGGGACTGCAAGAAGAAGACCCCAGGTAAGTATACAGAGACCCAAATCCTGGAAGGCTTACAGCCCTCTAATGACACTATTAGGAGTGATTTGTGGCTGAAAGACCACAGGGAAACATGAGCATGAGACCTGCCATTGGCAAAGACAAATTGCAGATATCACAGTCATGGCAGTGGGTGGAGGGTTGAAGTGAGGTGTTAGCTTTCCACTGCGGAGATGTGGAAGTATGCACAACAAGAAGCGTTTGTTTTCCGGAATTAAGGTTCGGGGTTTATTTTGTGGGACAATGAAGTCATCCTTGCTCCATTTGAGTGAACATTTAGGAACAATGTCCCCTAACCCGTGCATGTCTTTTCTCTTGTTGTGTTTCTTGCAGCTATGTGGTTAACATGGGTTTGATTGACAAGCTGTATGGGTGCTTTTTATCCATCCAAAGCCCTGTGGATGAGCACCCCAAGATGTCTGCTTTCCTCCAGCAAGCCTCAGCTTTGTTGTACAGCATGTGTAAGCTGTGCTTTGTCGTAACTGGACGGTAAGCATGTCCGTATCTCTGGCAGACACATCACATTTCATTTCCAATGACCAAGAGTCGAGTGTCTTCTCAATTCTTGGTCACTTAAGAATGACTCCCGTGGTTCCTAAAACAAAGACGGTTGGTTCCTCTGTAATCAGCCGGCGGATCGTTTCCTCCAGCCAGCTAACTAAGCTGTCGTTACTGCCGATAGAGATAGGCATCTACTTGACCCAGCTCTCTGTCACTCACCATAAACCTTAGCTTGCAGCTTGGGGGGAGCCCACCCACATGTGCTACGGTGACCTCCCCTAAAGAGAGGTTCAGTGGTGCTGCTGACAGAGGCTAAGCATACAGTCACACCAATGCACGTCAGCGCCAAAGTTCTTCTCTTGAAAGCAACATTGTCCACAGGAGCCGGGGTGAGCTTTGATGTTACCGGGAATTAACTTAATGCATTTTGTGATGCCAAATATTGATATCAAATAGCATTATTAACTTAAGATTTTTTCCATGACTGCCTCGCCTCAGTGACAAGGAACAGAATGTTCATGTCGTTAACAGGTGTGAGAAGATTAAAAGTACATCAGTCATTTTTTTTCCCACAAGATAGTAGAACACAAACAGTAGTTCCTATCGAGACGTGATTGAGAGCGTAGAAAACATATGCTGTGGCACCCAAGTTTAACAAAGCTTAGAGAAATAGATACGTAGCTTTTAACTATATTTTATATATTTGTTTTAATTACTTTTTTTTTTTGCTGTGCTGCAATGTCATGGGTACTCGCTTCAGGGAGAAAAAAAATAAATCCTGCTTTCCCAATGTACCTCATTGATTCACCATTATAGAATCCAACAGGCTTGGCTGTGCCACCACTGCGTCATGTAAGAGAATGTTCAGTGGCCATTTAGAATATTTGGCCCATGCCATTTGCTGTGTCTGGGGATTATAATGGCATTCGGAGGCCGTGTTCTAGCGTAGCAGCATATTTCACACAGGGTCTGTTGGCTAACATCAAGTATCAGCACGCACTGTGGGTTCTTGCCAGAGGTCACACACCCTCCACTGTGCATGACTGCAGATCATGGCGGCTGCCGTAGAGACCTTTTTGCAGTAATAACTTGAGGTGGTCAGAAAGTGCCGCCTAATTTGTAGGCATTTTGTTTTATTTATAAATAAATAAATAGTGCTTCACTGATGTGTCTGTGTGAAAATAACCTAAAAAATGCTTCTCATAATTATGAAGTTGCTCCTCAAAGGAAGTCAGTCAGTGAGTTGCAAACCTGCTCCGCAAATAAAAGAAAATGGGTTGAGCCTTGCAGTCTGTGGTTCTTCTTGGTCCATCCTGTAGTTTGTAACCTGCAAAAAAAAAAAAAGGTACATGGCTCTGAAAATAGGGGTGGCATGCATTTGATTGAAAACTTATCACCAAGTTGGGCAGCTCAGTATGTGCTGTTATTTTGATACTGTAGCCATATGCGCATTAGGTTTTGTCCTTTCAACGAGCTGTAAATGGGGGTGACCCGGGAGATCCAGTTTGATCTTAATTAGTCTATCTTCATTAGTCTTGCTTTCTGTTATCGACCAAGTATTTCCCGTCTCCTCCTCCTCAGTGGGTCCACTATATTTGACAACAAACGTCAGGACCCAACTGGGCTAACGGCCCTGCTGCAATCGACAGACCTAGTGGGAGTGGTGCACACGCTCTATTCCATCCTGCTGCACAGCTTCTCGCCGGAGTCCTCCTCTCAGAGTCAGGAACCGTACAGCCCAGGGGTTATCCAGGTGGCTTTGCAAGGCATCCGCTTCCTCAACAGTTTTGCCCTGCTTGACCTCTCGCCCTTCCAGGTATCCACAATGATGGTAGAGTTTGCCATTAACAAAGAAACTATTCGTTGCGCGTGTCATTGCTATCAAAAAAGGAAACTGTTGCTTAATTTTTGTGTATTGTGCTTAGATTCTATAAAATTCTGGAGTTGAAGAAAGCGTCATGCCCTCACCTAACTCAATAATCATGAAAAACAATCTCCATGCGTTTAACCACAGAAATAGACAACCACAAATATTTATCCTTCCCTGATCAAATAAATCTTTAAATTTGATACGATTGACGCTGTCTCCCGTCTTGATGTCTGTTAGAAGTGGAGTTTCTCTCCTCGGGACGAAAGCGACTTGTGGACATAAACACGGATGACCTCTGACCTGGGGACTGTTGTCAGGATTGATTAGATCCCGGTGTGTCATCGGTTGGGAGTAGCACAAGTGGATTAGCACTGTAAGCAGGGCCGTACACTACACAGCCACAGGAGGAGAAGGCGACAGCATCATTGTGCAGAGAAGGCTGGTATTGTACTTGAACGGAGTCTTTTTAACTCGGGGATCCTCAGCTTACCTGTATTATTGTGTCACAGAAAGCAATTTTTTAACAGACCAGTTTTGAAAGAAAAATAGACACATTTTAACAAAACAGCACGCATAACGCCAAATGTAGTTTATTGTCAAGTTAAAGCCCTGGCCTGTTTCTCTTTAATGATTTGGTCCCATCTTCGGGCATTTAGTGACAATGACACTCAAGTGTATTACAGTACTTATGTCCAGGCTACTGAGTATTTTTTTCGCCATCTTTCCGTAAAATCCTGCTTCACAAAGATCAGGTGTTGGAAATGGAGGCAAGATATCAAGTGCTTTTTTGTGCGGTTTTGAAGGCTTTATTGGCATATTTGCAAGGTTGTCAAAGCATATTAGGCAGAGCGGGTTGGTGCGTGAGAGTCACCTGTAACAAGAAACCCGCATCTTAACTAGGACCTCTAGCTCATTTTTAGGGCCTTATTTATTTTTATTTTACTGATGTATCATCATGTGACCAAGACAAATCGGTTTGACATGTACAGAGGCGTTGGCAGATGCACCTGATCTTCAAATATAAAACTTGCCTACTGTCATTTGTACACCACATTTGATCTTTTTTTTTCATGAAGCAAGCATCGGTGTGAAGCCTTCAGTGTTTAGCGTCAAAGGTATACTGTGTATGGACTTTGCAGTGCTCAAACTCTTGAGTGGAGTTGTGATGATCTTTTGGTGCTCCGTCACACTGACATGTTTGATAAATACTGTCAGCCAACCGCTCCTCTCATCTCATTCCGCTGTTGGTTTTGCGATGTTTTATGGCACATGGGCTTGCTTGCACTCTTTCTACCAAGCGCGTTCCCACGAGCAACCCATATAAAATATTTTATTACTTTGCTTTATTTCTTTGAGAGCTTTGTAATCTTTGTCGCAGGCAATTCATGTTCAAGTGAGTGTGTCGCTCACTAACACTGCTTGCCATGTCCCAGACTGTTCTAGGAGCCGAGGGCTTGTCGCTCGCGTTCCGCCACATCGTCAGCTCGTTGTTGTGGTACTGTACCCAGCATTCGGCCGAAGAGCTGCTCCACGAAGTCATCATCTGTGTCGGATACTTTACTGTCAATCACCCGGACAACCAGGTAAATGAGCTCTAGAACATATATCTGCATTTACCTCCCAACAACACAATTATGACCACCTGCACAACCAATGAGATCCAAGACCAGCTCCACCAAAAATTCCGCCCGTACAAATTTGGTTTGATTGAGTTTATTATTTTGGGTGTTAGTGTGCAGAGCTGCACTATTGCGCTATATCCCGCAGAGAGCCGTTCCTAATTATTTGCTCATTTGGCTTCCAAGTCCATATATAAATATTTGTCTTGTATTGGATCTGGTATTGTGCAAGTGACTACAATATAGTGGTTAGTGTTGTACATATTAAGTATACAATAATTGGAAAAAAAATACATTTTTGAGCAACTTGTTGAAATTAATTGAAGATAGACGCTTTAATAAGACAAATGACCATGGAAATTTTTACTGAACGTATTTGTGTGCTTTGTAAGTGGTGGCTACCGGTAATTTACTTTCAATCATTCACTTGAAAGATGTTACTGTCTGATATTAGAAGACAACAAATTGTAAAATATATGTAACTAGGAGATTTTTATTTGCCTTAAAGCATTTTCTTTTTTTTTTTCAGAAATGCAACATGATACAATAAGTAGGTTAGATTAACTGGCTCATTGCTTGGCTATAATTAGATGACTGATTATGTAGTATTCCTCAAGCAAGTAGATATATTTTACCTGTTACCAAAAGCACCTGTTTTCAGACTCATTTCAATGCAAACACCTTACCTGTAGCATGCGTGTTGCCTGCTGCCCCACCGAGAGAACCCATCCATCCCACTCACTCCTGTAGTGGCCCAGACAGCATACACAACTCCGCTTTCAATCCACTTACGAGACAGCGATGTGCACGGGCAGATCTGGCTGCTGTGTAATTGGCTGTCATGCATGGCCCGTCTACCCGCCTCCTGATCAGCTACACTTGGCTGCCCTCTGATTGCGTTAAATCTGACTCTCGCAGACAGCAGCCTCTAACCTCTGACACTTCATTGATGTCCTGCTAGCAATTTATAGGATGATTACTGATTCTAATTAGCCAGATCTTTCACTTGGAATTAAAGCAATCCCCCAACACTGTACAAGACTCAGGGTTTCCTGTGATCTTATCCCTTTTAATTATTGTAATGTACGGAATCTGAGAGCCAATTTGCATTTCATATTCAATCGTCGAATGAGGGGCTATGATTAAATAATGTGACTGACAGGTTATTTGTCTCTGTGCGCACATAAAGTCGTTAACCTACGCAGCCATGCCTGACCCTCTTCGCTAAAGAAAAATGCATGTTTCTAATTTGGTATACAGTAATATGGTTAATGTATGATCTCTGTGAAAAGCTTATGAGAACGAATAACTTATTTGAATCTTTGGACTTTAGGTCGTTTAGTTCCCAATTTCCCACCCGGCTCGCAAACGGGGATGAGCATTTCCAGTGTTCCCGTTGTGGGAACACGTCCATTGAGTTCCGCACCGAGATGGATGACGTCTAGGAGAATATTGAGGGCAGCTTGAGGCTGAGCTTTTCTCCGGCTAATGCAAGCACTGGCACAGCACAAAAGCTGAGACCCGTGCGGTCGCCGTCGCTACTTATTCAATGTCGGCGCACCGGCTTTTGTTTATATGTGTGCTCTAGAAATGAAGCCGCTCATAAAAAGCAGAACTTTGAAGCATACGTCCTGATGCACCCCCAACCCCCACCCCTTTGCTCAAGGGGCATGAATAATTCACTTTGTCAGACAAAAAAAGCCATTGCGGGCGCAAACATATGTAGGCTTGCTCATAGGGGCCACTGAGCCATGTCGCCATATGTTGCATTGTCTGCAAGGCAGGTCTATGGAAAGCTTACGGATCAAGGCGGAGCCAAAAATATTATACAATTGCTGACGATTAAAACTGTACTTCCTCTTGTCCCGTGTAGAAATATGCACACGTAATCTCCTATCGTGATTCATTTGTGACTCTTTCACGATGATGAGCTGCGGAATCTTTGAACTGGCGGAACTGTCATTGGAAGCTGTTGACATGTTAAACCACTTGATACCAGGTTGCTTGCTTTGTGTGTAAATCTTAAGAAAACCTTTTTTGTTTGTTTACCGGCGCATGTGGAAAAATGACCACACACGCACACATAGTTCATTTCAGGTAGCATTAAAGGATTTATGAATGAGATGACATTAGATGTTTATCTTGCTGATTTTCTCTTTCCCCACGTTTCCAAAAGTCTGCGAATATGAGCAAGAATCTCATGAGCTGCAGATCTTCTTTTTGCCCAGTATCCCACACACACATCTCGAGCTGAGCTTCATCCGTGGGGTCATCCCTCTTGTCCCCGTTCCCTCAGAGGGCGTTTCCTCTGCCCTCCAGGCCTGAGCATGATCTTTAGGCCTGCGATTCCCGCTAACCTGATGTTGAAATGCTCCCTTCAGCGGCACATTACTGCCGAGACGAGCAAACCCTCGCTGCCCGCGGGGTAAATGCAACTCGCCCAGACCGTAGGGAGCCAGCGACAGGGAATGTTACTCTATCACCCGGCAAAGTAAACAAGAGGCATTCAGACGCAGACAGACACTCTCTCTCTACCGACTGGCAGGGAAGTGCCTGATTGTTCACCCAGTCTGTGATTTTTACACTCATCTTCAAGGCTAAATGCAGATCCAACCATCTTACTCAGGCTGAGGACATTTGTACCCCTGAAAATCTTTTGGAGAGCGGATGTTAGGTTTGTCTGAACTCAAAGACTGTCATCAGCATCATTCCACAGTGGGATTATCGTCGGGGTGATCTGGAATGGGATGGCAGCGTCCTCCAAGATAGTATTCGTTTTATTGAGTAAACACATGGCTCAGTGGGCTTTTTTTTCTTTTCTTCCAGACACCTGACAATTAACCCTAAAGTCAAGTTGGAGTGTCTATGTCAATGTCTGCATTGCTGGAATTCTCTTTATCTAAAGGTAGTTTACATAGGAGCTGACGCGTGTCTGGATAAACGGTCGTAAACAGTTATTTGGCCAACTTGGCTTTGTTTGTTATTGTTGGTTTTTTTTTGTTTTTTTTTGTGGCGCTGCTCTGTCATCTTATCAGTATTCTGCTACGCATTACATATACGGCTCTTGTTCCTGTGGAGTTGATAGGAGGCTGTCCAGACACATGAAGATAGATAAAGATTTTCTTTTTTTTTTTTTTTTTTTTTTTTTTTTTTTTTTTTGGATTTCACAAACTGCTCATCAGATTCCAGAGACCGTGCGCATGTAACATAGACATGGCCGCTCATTGATGCATCCACACGACAGGGCACAAAGTCAAGTATATCAACAATGAAAGCGCAATAGTTTGATAGACGTTTTAAATTTTGATTGACGCTGTTCATAGAATTTATTTGGCAGATGGTGATTGCAGTTGCAGTGTACATGTTTAACTTAGTTTCCACTTCCACACTTCTTCCCCCAAGAAGTCTGTGTGCGTTCCAGAACGTTAACTTTACACACTCTTTGTTGTCATTGTGGACAGTGAGGAAGTTATGTCATGGAAGCGTCATAAAAAGCAACGCTGTTTTAAAAATGCCAGGTCTCAGAGCAGCAAAGCCGTTTAGTTTGGGGCGGGGGGGGGGGGGGTGTTTCCCCACAGTCAGCGTTTTCACCTGTGCCAGATAATGTCAGGCTTCACTCTGCGGCTACTCGGAGTCAGATGGGAAAAGGAACCTCAAAGTTTAGTACTGTATCTGATTCACAGTGGATTCCCCTCGGAAATAAAACTGTCACCCTCATAACTTCAAACCCTCTCAACTGTCATTCAAGTGTAAAACGAGTTCACCACTGTTAAGAAAACTATAAAACGTTCAGTTTTAATATTAGTTACAAATTATCAAGACATAATGTGAAGGTGAATGGATGTCTATTTGCGCTTTTCCCTTATTCACATTCTTGTCACACAAGTGTGAAAAGATTTTAGGAACCCTAAAATCTAAAACCAAAATAACCCTACCTTTGATCCGTGCTCCACACTGACGTTCCTCTCTACATCCTCAGCTCCAGCAGCCATCCAGCTAGCCACACCAACGCGGACGGTCCTACAGCGCCGACGTCTGCGCTATACAAAACGGGGCTGTAAAAAAAAAAAGGCTGCCCATTACAGGCACCAAAAAAACAAGTGCCCCGGAGACTATCCAGCGGCGACACCCGAATAGCACCGACATTCCTCCCCATCAAAATCAGTGCTGGTACACGCGTGCTGCCGACACGGCGAAAGCATCAAACACAATTTTTTTCTCCTTGGACAAACGTCGTGGCCAAAATGCTGAAAACAGTCCAAATGAAGGACAACCAAACACCATATCACAAAAATAAGACCAAAACGCAAAAAAAAAAAAAAAAGCGTAGCGTTTTCTCGCAGACAGCTGCTAACTACGGCACCTTCTTGATCAACATTTCTTATTTGTTTTTTTATTTTCTTTATAATTGTGGCAGAACATTAACAGTGACGTGCACAGTAATTCTATTGGACCAACAATATTATGTTTCTCTTAAATTCCTTGTTAGTAGCGTCAAGCTAGGCATTTTCAATCCTTTATTTCCACTGATTTGATTTGAGCTGAGGCCTTGATGATCGTACGGATACTTTTCTACCTTCGGTTTTCTCAAATGCAGTGGCTGTAAACGTGATCACCTGATGTACTTACTTATTGCTGATGCATCATCAGGAGTGTTCGGTGTCTTTGCCAAGCATATTCAAACAGTCACGGGGGGGACTGAGGATTGAACCCACAACTGTGATATTTGGAGAAGACCACAAAGCTAAAGCCCGATGCAGGATGGCGGTTCGAACTCCAAAATTGGATGCAACTTGACACACATTTTTAGTCAGTTTCTATGTCCCCGGCGGGGTCATTCACCTTTCAAGTTTCCGTTTCACTTTGCCCTGCTTTGAGCATGGGCCTCGCGCTTGGCCGTGGAGCTGAGCTCCCTCTAATGTTGCCAATTTGTCTTTGGGCAGCGTTCCAGCTTGCAATTTCGGATTGAGTGAAAAGTATCACAAATACAGCAAAAATACACACACTAAAAATATGCGGCACTGCTTCTGAACACACCCGAAAGCTTTTTCCCCCCCCCATTAGTGGATGAATTTGACCAGTGGGTCGTACATTCCTTGGTGAAAACGTTTTATTGAATTAGAGAAGTTGGGATTGAACCTTTTCATAATTCACCGCACTCCTCGTGTCCATTCTTTAGCCCTGTACACACCAAACCAGGCAGACTTGGATTCCATCTACAATATCCTACATTTCTGCAGCCATTTTTGCAAAAATCAAGCCTTTAAAATATGACCTACTCTATGGTAATTTAATTTTTTTTAAATTGAAGCTAAAAGTCTACATTTTTATTTCACATGAATTCCTAAACACACTGCCCTTGGCCAAATCGTTCTGGATGGAACCGTCCGTACCTTATGACATAAACCGAACTTCCCAAATTTACAATGGGCACCGTCAACTGTGACGCGCTCCTCATATCAGACAGGACACTTGTTATGACACCTTTTGGGGTATTGACGCGTCCTGCCGCTGCTTCTGTAAACAAGCGGCGATAAGGAAAAGACTGTTCTTTGTCTCTTTGAATGTGTCCGCAGAGGGCAAGCCCTGAGACGCTTCACCATGAGCCGATAAATGTGATGAATTAGCACTTTGTTTATGCTTCTGCTCAAACTGGCCACGCACTATCAAAGGAGCAGCGTATTTTTTTCCAGTCTTGTAAATCAGAGTGAATTTATGACACGGTGACCGGATGTTGCGCCTCAAATCCCCCCCACCTGTACTAATGCCACTGCATTGTGTTCTGTCAGTCTGGGTTTTTTACCCTGCCTGACCTCCACCATCAACCTCTACCCAGCCACCCCGCAGTCGTCTGTGCGTACGTTCCTCCACCCCCCTCCTCCCCCCCAAATAGCATCTTGTAAAATCAGGAACATTCTTTTAAAACGGACACTAAAAGCATTTATTTAGATCAGGGCTGGGCAAGCTTTTGTGCTCAAGGCCCACATTGGATTTTTTAAACGGGCAGATGGCTGGGGCGTTCAAAGATGCAGTTAAGAAACAAAAAAAAGGCAAAACAAGTTCAAATTTGGGCTACAGTTCTCATGTTGGTTTTATTTCTATAGTTAATGTCATGATAATCCATTTCAGTAGGCTCGGGCTTTTATGCTATCAAAACAGCACGGCGTGGTACAGAGCTCAAGATAAAGATTGGTGGCTGAATCTCAGACCGTCACTTTGATTCGGAGTAAGAGAAATGCCAACACGTTGGAAGTTTGGGCACCTCAGAGTGTGCATATGTGCAGTTTGAGTGTCGCAGTCGTGAGAAATGTTCATGGAGTGAATAGCGAAGCACATGCAAAAAAAAGAAAAAAAACTGCTGTTCAACTCAAGCCATGAATTGAGTCAGTGTCGCTCACCATCAAGTAATTTAGTATTTTCTCACGAGAAACCTTTTTTAGTCAGAAACTGGTCTCTTGGGTGAAACCAACCCACCTACTGCTGATTTACGAAAGAACGGAAAAAGTGAGAATATGGGGGACTCAACTTGTAAATTCTGCTCGGGTTTTTTTCTGAGAATGCAATCAACATGTTCATCGCAGTTGACCATACCTCTGCCTATTTAGGTCATTAATAAAAATATTGGTTTTCATATTGGGAGCAAGAGTATAAAGTCGTCAGAAAAAAATAAATACTCAAAGTAGAGATACCTGACAAATTCACTTGGAGAGCTTTTGTACTTGTTTACTTCCTCCACCCCCCCCCCCCCCCCCCCGCGCGTGTGTTGCAGGTGATCGTGCAGTCTGGCCGCCAGCCCAGCGTGCTGCAGAAACTGTGCCAGCTGCCGTTCCAATATTTCAGCCACCCTCGCCTCATCCGCGTGCTCTTCCCCTCGCTCATTTCGGCGTGCTACAACAACGGGCCCAACAAGGTCATCCTGCAGCAAGAGATGAGCTGCGTCCTGCTCGCCACTTTCATTCAGGTAAAACTCGCAATTTTTGGGAAAGATTTGATGACTTGCTGCAAGTAACCTCAAGTGCCATCAAAAAAAAAAAAAAAAACGTCCCTCAGCCGTTTTAAGGAGGTGCTCCACGCCAGTGCTTGATTTAAAAGCTCTGGTCAATGTGTAACAAAGAGGCGCTTTTCACCAAGACGAATGGCTTCCTCGGCCAGTGGATTTCGGCTGCCGCTGCTGCTTGGATTCCCAGTAAACACCTTGTCTCCTTTATCTTCCTCTGCCAACACTCGGCCAAGCACCGCTGTTTGGACGACGGTTTGCCCCGCCATTCACCAGGAGACAAGCTATTGTTATTGCTTTCAGACAAAGCCACAATGCATGCCGTCTCATTGTCGCGTTCTACTTACTATGCAGACAAAAGTCTTGGGACACCTGGTGATTAGCTCGTGGTAGAACCAAACGCAGCTGAATTTGACTATCGCTCAACAGATTACAGTAGGCAACGCGTCGCCGCATATCTACTCCGCGCTGCAACGGGAAAGTGTGACCTTGAATCAGGTTTTGAGGCTTCACGTGCGCTATATTGCATCACTTTTATTGAACCACAAAAACATGGTGTGGTTGTCAATGGAGAGGCAAACGCCTACAGAGAACTGGTGCAAATAAGAATGGAGGAGATTTTGAAAAGCTTGTGGCATTGTTTGATTGTCCCATTTCCTGATTGCGCCCGCACTTTTCGGCAACAGAGATTGGGTGTAATTGGACACCATAAATTATTTATAGGTCTCGTGTAAATCATCACTATCGCGTAGAAAACACCTTTGTCCAAACTGGATCGATTTTTTTTTATGTCCAGTATAATAATCTGCTATTGTTTATTGTAATACAGATTAATTTGTTGTTTGTCAAAAAATATGTGGGATGACAACCTTAAATATAATCGTATTTTACATCATAATCACAATATTGACTGAAAAAAATGTGTTGCAGTTCATTGTTTTTCGTTTTTTTTTTTTTAAATTGTTCAGCACTACTCCCATCATATGGATCAGTCCACACATTGATCTGCAATTTTTGACAAATTATTGACCAAATTGTCTTCATAATGTTGGAATTATACATCTGTTGCCTGTCTTCATTCAGATCAAAAAAGATTTAAGGCAAGACTCTGTGATTAATTAAGTGATGAAGTCTGTCCTGATATATTTGTCCGTATTTCGCTTCATGCGCCACTGTGAATTCAACTTGAAAAAAGTAGATTCTTGTAAATTGCACAAATCATTGCTAATGTTGACTTCTGCATTAACCTACAGGATTGTTCTTCAAATGAGAAACAATACGACAGTAAAACAAAGCCGAATGGTAAGTGTCACACAGGCAACACTTTTGACTTCATTCGACAGTTCTTTTCTGATGGAATGGCGAACCCGCTATTGGAGTCATAATTACAGTTGATATGAAAAATACTTCAGTGTCACAAACGTGAAACAATCAATGAAAAAGCTAAGCACGACGGAAACGAAGCACACCGTACCGCCTTGATCCTCGTTATGTCGTTGCCATCGTAAAGCGAGGACCCCCGGGAGGGTTCGCTTGTGAACAGTGTCTCACCCACTCCGGTACATTATTTGTGTGTGTGTCTCCCACATGCAGCATCACTTGAGCAGTTGGATTACTGCGAGTTGCCCAACCGCTTCCCTCGAGACCAGTGGGACTCGGCGCTGCAGTTTTTCCTCAAAAAGCAGGACGAGTGACAGACTGCCACCTTAAAGAAAAGCACCATCGACTCTCTGACCTGAAGCTGATCTGACAAAAAACCTTTCAAATGTTAAGAAAAAAAAAGTGAAAGCCTTGTTCTGTGTTGCTGCACCTGCTGCGAAAGCAGACTGGTGTGGATGAGGAATTTGCACCAAATAGCTTGTTTGTTTAAGAGCAACAAAAGTTTGTTTCTGTTCTGGGAACGTACATTTATTTATTTATTACATTTGTCCTATTTTGTACTCATCTTATGCCAGTCATGACATCCACTACTTCCAAACGTGTTCACAATGTTTTTTTCTGACTGGCACCTTTTTCGGTTTCTTCCTTAAGAAGGCAAAACGCTAATTTAATCGTAGATTACTGTCAACGCACAGGTTAAAAATTATAATGTATCCTTATAGTTTCTATTCATGTATGTAATAAAAGTTCATTTTGCTCAATTGCCGTTGTTTGTTTTGCTCACCATAAATTTGATCAGTCTGTCAAAACATTGTGGTTTGAGTTAAATGAACACTGTTTTACAATTTGTCATCAATTATGAAAGTAAACTTATCTAGATTTATTTATGTGACACCCCAATTTCAAATCTGCCCTCGTTTTTCTCTCTACCACACCAGGCTCAAAATAATATTGTAACAATAACGCATGCAATATAGCAATATATTTCAAAGGGGAACCGAGAAAACAAGTGTTAAAAATATCTTAAACCTGTTGTGTTATAGAGGAAAGAAAATTAGCGGGTTTTTTTTATCAGCATCAAAATTATGTTTGGGGAACATCCATCTCTAATTAAAATTTGCTTTTGTAGATCATTTACAGTTCAATTACAGCTGCAGATGGTATTTTGCACAGAAAATGACAATTTGGATACAACTGCAGTTGTTTCCTTGCTTCACTTCTCCACTTGTGAGGTAAGACCCAAATTTACAAGTTGGAAAATCTAACTCATTAAATTGGAAATAATACTTGGGGGAAATTGATTTCCCCATTTAATGTGTTTACAATCATGTCCTTAAGCCTTTCTTTTACAAGTTGCATCCCCGTTCACTACAAGCTGATCGTTACGTGCGCCGACCCCTCAATGAGTGTCCGTTTCCTGGCACTGATAAAGCGGATCCTCCCAAACAAATTGTGAAGGTGTCTTGTGTCAAGCCCGGCTTGACCCGCTTGCTCCCTCTTGTCCAGCGGCTATTTGCCGTGCGGCATTCCTACTGGAAGGAAAATAAACTCTGGACACGCCAAGATACGTCCTCGAGCGGTGTGGAGTACCCCCCACCTCTTCTTAAACTAGCACTCCACACCCCCACCCCCATCGACCCCGTATGTTGCGGCCCCTGTTAGTGGACCCTTGGCAGGTGATGCCAGATACAGATAAGACTGTCGTCTGTCTGGACTGTCGCCATTTGGAATCAAGACAAAAGAATTTCAAGGACATAAGGTGATTTTTTTAAACATAAGGTGATTTTTTTAAAATCCTAATTTATGTAAGAATAAAAATGGAATCCTTTTTTTACCTATTTAGTTTTTACTTATTTTCACCAATACTTTTGTATTTGATAACTAACTTGTTCCGAGGCCTCCATAAAATATTTTTTACGATTTCATTACTTTGAGGGTTTTTTTGGGGGGGAGGGGTGTCTTCTTGTATAGCACTGAAGCAGTTAGTCCGTCTAATTTGACAAATGCCATATACTGTAAATTGCATTTAGGCTATTACTCGTTATTTGAAGTATTCTCCAAGCTGAATAGACAAATTAACATGCAAATAAACAATGACTTGGACCATCGTTTTATTGGTAAGATTGGCTATGTCGTAATAACAATAAATAATAATAACTTATTTCACCGCGCAGATAACAGAGCGACGCCGTGCACATCCACACCTTGTTGTATACTGGCTTCCTCTGAGATACTCTGATTAATGTTTGTCCACACGTTCGAGTCCCACAAGGCGTATCCGCTTCCGTAATGCCCTTGAGCACCCCCAAAAAGTAGGGATGGTTGAGTATCTTCTCGAGTAAATCCAGCAGCAGCATCTTATGATTGTTTTGTTCTCGATGAAGTCTTTAATTGTGTTTTGGCGTCCCGTGACCGAGCTCCTCACGTGTCCACCGGACTCGGTACCATGCTGTTCGGCGTATCCGGAAGCTGAGACGACAGTGAGGTGACGTCACTGGCCGAAGAGTTCCCCAACGAGCCCGACTCGGAAAAAGACATCTGAAACAACAGGTCGTTGTATTAGTTTTTCCCTTTTAAAATATCAAGCTGAAGATTATTCACTTTGATTAGCTAACGAATAATAACAGGGAAAATATCATAAAGTCATAGACTACATCAAGGTGTGCTTATTTTCAGAATAAATAAACATTCAAATAAATATCGGTGCTCTTGATATTTTGCAGTAGTTTTAGACAGTTATTTTAAGGCATAACTAAAAAAATTTTTTTAATTTAAGTTGCACGAGCCTATCTATGTATCTATGCATAGCCTGATTTACATCATGAATAATCGTATATTCAGGTCCAGCCCTCTTTATTATTATTATTATTGTCATTATTTTGTATATAATTATACAAATAACGTTGTCGTGACTGCTAAGTCTCTATCGTCATGGTATGCAGTGACTTTAATGCTTAAGGCGCTGTTTTTATTATTTTGGTTATATTGGACACATGCGAATGACACAAGATTATAGAAATCCTTATTGAAAATGGCAAAAAAAAAGGCATTTACACAACAATTTCTTCATTATTTTGGTTGTAGTTTGTAGTGATGTACAAAAGCACTATAGGCTGTTTCTCCTATTTTCTTAGTGACTTCGTGCATTGGATAAAATCTTATTAACATGCTGCTCAATTTTTATTCAAATGCGCGCAATTGACGATATGCATATCGCTGTAGTTTGCAGGAGGTTATCAAATGTTGGTTCCCCCCCCCCGCAAAAAGCTCAGTATAACTCTCTGGTTAATTATTACCTCTATGACGCTGTCAAACCGCTCTGTCCTGGATGGCATCGGGGTACCTAATAAAGTGTCTCCGTGCGTGCACGTGGTGTGCTCTCCCCGTTGTGTTTCTCACCAGTTGTTGGAAGGTGGGCTGGTCCAGGTCGCTCTGCAGGGCGAAGTCACTGAGGCTCTTCCATGGTGGTTGGTAGGTTTGCACCTCCACGGAGTTTCCCTGCACGGTGCTATCGTGGCGGATGGGACTGCCTGCCACCAGCGGCGTTCCTGTCAGGCCCTGCAGGTTCTACATGCAATAATGTACGTTCACAAGTCCGTGAAGAAGCTCCTAAAATATACCATTTATAGCCCATTTATAGTAATAAAAAAAAATCGAATGTCATTTTTGCGTCGACGTTAGGATAGTTAAAATTATATTTAACTGGACAGCATATTTTAGTGACATACTGTAATGTGCTCATATACAGTACAGTAAATAAAATAATATGTATAAGAAAATGCAGTATAGATACCCAGAGGAGAAATTCAAATGGTACAGCACACTCACACTAAATTGTGAAAAAGAACAAACACAAATATATAAGGGAAAAATGAGACTTTTTATCGATGAAAAGGCAATTCTTTTTACTCATTTAATCCATTTCAAATATTATTCATCACGTTGTTTTCCTGAACTAAAGAATTAATATTGATTCATTTAGATGCTCGTTCTTGTTTCAAGCTGAAATCAATACGCGCGAGGGCTGCACTATATTGGGAAACCGTGATAATGTGACATCAGTGTTGAATACTGCGACATCAATATTGGATATTTAACATATGTACCAAAAGAAATGACATTGTTATTGTGATGTAAAAATAAATATTATTTTTTTATGCAGGCAAAATAAGCAGGCTCAAAGTATGCTCTGATAATGAAATGTAATGACTTATATATATTTTTAATAGGTGTGCATTTTTAATGTTATTTAGTTTTAGTAATGCCCCATACATACTGTTCACCTTTTGGTTGGCGATGCACATTTAAGGTTGCATCTGGTTGGTCAAAGTCAGATAAAAAATATACATTTCCATATGAAACGTTGTTGCACGGGCCATCTTTTGACGATGACATTTTTTTTCGATAGGCAGCGCAAAATTTTAATTCCAAACCGCATTCATTTCAACTAAAATTAAAGGCGGCAAACTGACCGTTTTGTCGCAGTGTTGCTGCTGCTGCAGCTGCTTCATCAGAATGGACTTCTTCTTGTCTTTGCAGCGTTTGTTCTGGAACCAGACCCGGATCACTCTGGGGCTTAGGCCGGTCATCTCCACCAGCTGCTCCTTCATCAGGGCGTCAGGCCTCGGGTTGGCGTTGTAGCAAGTCCGCAACGTGTGCAGCTGCTTCTCGTTCAGCACCGTCCGGACCCGGGTGGTCTTCTCGGACTGCTTGTGGCCGTGGTTCCGGTGATGAGGTGGGTGCCGAACGGAGACTGGGTCTGAAGGAAGAAAAATTCTATCAACAAAAAGCAGGCGACACACGGGGAAAAATATGATATCGAACTATCAAAATTAAATGGTGACCTTTTTCAAGCAAGTTACGTTTTATAATTTTACCAACCGACATGTAAAGCTGCAGTGTTGTGCATGTTAACGAATATAATAATAATAATAATAATAATAATAATACCAGAGATGTGCAGGGGTCTGGAGTGAATGTTCCCGGGGCTCAGCGGGCTATCGGCGGAGGTTCTATCCAGCAACAGTGCATGGTCGGCTCGACACAGTAGCTCGCCGTCCCGCACCGAAAACTCGTCCCCGGGCAGGAGGTGTCGACTGCACACGGAGCACCGGAAACACTCCATGTGATACACACTTTGCCGGGCTCTCATCACCAAGTCACTGCTGCAGAAGCCCGTCTTGCATTTTGCACATTTGATCCCAAATAACCTAAAAATGACGTCACCTATATCAGTCAAGTTTTTATTTTTGGAAGCAGCCAAACACGCATCGAGCTTACAGGTGCATAAAGAAAAGAAGAAGAAGATCAAATCCTTACCTGACATAATCTCTTTTACAATAAGTCTTTCCTTCTCGGACGAAGCAAGTGCAGCTCTCGTCCAGGTACTGGCTGCACTCCGCGCACTTGAGGCAGGCTGCATGCCACTCCAGGTCCGGGGACACCCTCATGATGTACTGGTCTTGTATCGGGCTCCCGCAGCCCACGCACATTGCAATTCCTGATTTCTCTGCACGGAGGTGACACGTGGATTGAGATAATATGCATCCATTCATGAGCCACACAGCATCATCTCAGTTTCATCACTTTTGAGGAACGTCTCCAGAATTAATTAAATGACTCATCATGGTTAAAAAACGAAATCACCTCGTGCAAATCGTAACAATTTCTGATTCATTTACAGTTGCAGATTTTGAGACGCTTCTTCAAGAACAAGAAAAAAAAATCAGTCCGCATGACCAAAAAGACAAGACTGCAAGTCTTACTTTTGGAAAGATCCCCCATATCATCCAAGAAAGAGGCATCGAACAGGATGTCCACCATACGGGAGGAAGAGAGCGTCCCGTCCCCTGGCTGGATCCTTCAACTTGTGTTGGCCGCAAGAGAGGAGGGCACAAAACAAAGCTCCCCCAACCTGTGACGTCGCAGACATGGGACCTGTGCGTACACACAGAAGGGGGCCAGCATGAAAATGCTACCCTCCTGGAAGCACTTTTTTTTTTAACCTTGTCAGACATGATGGGGTAACGACTTGGAGTTTTTTTTTTTAAGGAATTCCAGAGCTGACAGATGCATGTTCTTATTACATGTGTCGATATTTAGTTTGGCTCAAAATGATTGTTACTGTTTTTCATTCCATTAACTTATTATGATTTATTTATTTATTTATTTATTTATTGCTATTTTGAGCTTTTACTCATCTGAAGAAGTGAAAAAAATTTAGAAAACGTGGATTTGTATTAGTTTTTAGGACTGTTGCTAATTAATATTTTTATGTCATTTTTCATTTGGTATTTCATTATATTTTGTTTTATTATATTTATACCTGTCAAAACAAACAAACAACAACTAAAATCTGAGTTGTTTTGTTACTCAGTGTATTGAATTGCATTCTACAGAGCCCTCTACTGGATGGAAAGTGTTACCAATTTAGTCCCACAAAACAAACAAAAAAAGCAGAGTGAAGACATTTTGGTGCTATCATTTCTTTTGAAATTTAACTTTAATTTATTCATAGAAATCTGCTTTGCGTCATGTATTCTAAAGGCAACATTTTAAAGAAAGCTCTTGTGTCGTGCACGTGTTGTGGCAAGTAGTGGATATTAATGAAGGCTGATGTATTAAAAAGTAGTTAATTTTAATGTGTGTAAATCATACCCAAGTTATTTTCAATAAACACATACACACAAAAATAAAATTCCACTAAATTTTGTGTTGCTAAAAAATACAATAGTCCCTGAACTTAATGGAACAATTTTATAATTTAATTTTGTTGCTAAAAATACCATAGTGGCTGAACTTAATGTAACAGTTGTATATTTAATTTTTTTTTTAAATAAAAACAGTTGGTTGGTTAGCTATACATTTAGTTAAAACCTTCCCAAAATATTCTCGTTATTTTTGTTTGTTCTAATTATTCAATTCATTCATTCACTCATCTTTTCCGAACCGTTTTATCCTCAGTAGGGTCGCGGGGGGTGCTGGGGCCTATCCTCGCTGTCTTCGGGCAGTAGGCGGGGGACACCCTGAATCGGTTGACAGCCAATCGCAGTTGTTCTAATTACTGTATTATTGAAACAAGTGTTTAGGTGTGATTATTCCATATGCGTCACAAGTTAATCTATCTATCTATCTATCTATCTATCTATCTATCTATCTATCTATCTATCTATCTATCTATCTATCTATCTATCTATCTATCTATCTATCGAGACTTCATGCGGCGGTGCGACGCAACCTCTCGTCCTTCGTTTAATCTCGCGAGAAGTACGCCAATGACGTTGGCTGACCTTTGGCACAGAGTCTTCACCGTATGTGTCAGTGCGGCAGTGCATGAGGACCTGACCCGACCGCAGTTCACGATGAACAGAGTTTTTTGTACAACGAACGTGACACGCTTGGTAAGAGCTTGACAGCTATTAACTGGCTAAGAATATTACTGAATTGTTGTCCCTCTATTTGAGATAAATTCGAAACGCTCGCGATCTCACCTGTTTTCCTGCTGCAGCTGCTGGCCAGGCAGGCGCATTTCTTCGTCAAAAGTCGCCGTCCACAATCGGTTCAAACACATACATGCGCTTGACGGACAAAACATAAGTCGGATAAGCTTTTATAATGTTTGATTATGATTCGATTAGGGTGGTCTTTGTTAATGCTAAGTGTTAGCATTGTTGAACGGTGGTTATGAAACATCTGTGTTGGCAAACAGACGAGTCGAAAATAGACTTTTGTCATTGACATGGAAATATTTAACATGTATTATACAATGAGCTGCAAAATTACGTATTATAAAGAGGAAATATAGGATACACCGTTGCTCTTAATTGTGACCGTTGTGTAAGCAATTTGCATGGATGCTCTCTTTTCGATTAGTAATGTCTGGCCCCGTCCATATGAGGCTGGCGTTATCTTAAGGTGAATGAACAACTTTGTGCCGTTTCACAACTACAGACCACCGGATTGCTTGTTCATACGCAACATAAAATTTCATTTTATGTTAAATCAAATCATTACGTTTGCATGACAAGAGGCAACATTAGGTACACATGCACGGTACAAGAGCTGCGTCAAATTTTCTGCCTTTACAAAAATAATAATGGTCAGTTTTAGCATACCTATTTAAGTTGGATGTCATACTGACATTTTGTTTTGTCCAACAGGCTGCCGTGCTGCAAAGGTTTCAGAGCACTTTGGTGGTTGCGGAACATAACAATGACAAGTTGACGCCGATTACACTGAACGCAATAAGTGCTGCGAGTAAACTTGGTGGGGAGGTGGCTTGTCTTGTGGCAGGAACAAACTGTGCAAAGGTGTGAAAAAAAAACATCTCACTCATACCCTGGCTGCTTAAAACACACGCACGCACGCACACACACAAAATGCCCCACTCCACAGTCGACTTTTAAAATGGTGTCTGAACACACAATGTTGGGTTTTTTTCAGGTTGTGGAGGAAATCAGTAAAGTCCAAGGTGTGAAGAAAGTTTTGGTGGTTCAGAACGACTCTTGTAAAGGAGCTCTGCCAGGTACAGGACATTGCCAGTGTTGTCATTTATTTGATGAAATTTACTCACACTTGGTCTTCTCCAGAGGAGCTCACGCCACTCGTCTTGGCGACACAAAAGCAGTTCAACTTCACCCATATATGTGCCGGTGCATCTGCCTTTGGAAAGGTAACACTTGGACAACCTGCGTTGTATGGATGTCTATATGACAGTGTGTGTGTGTGTGTGTGTGTGTGTGTGCGTGTGTGTGTGTGTGTGTGAATAAGCAAATTACAATTTTAGTGAGACGTGAAAATTCCCCTCCTCCTATAATTCTTTGTCATTTTGTTGTTTGTGCAGAACCTGCTGCCAAGAGTGGCTGCAAAATTGGATGTGGCTCCAATCTCCGATATTATTGAGATCAAGTCCCCGGATACATTTGTCAGAGCCATCTATGCTGGTAAACTATTCCTATTTTTTGACTGCATAACGAAAACCTAATTTCGTAAACACCATAGTTCAAAATGTACTCTTGATATTTTCCGATCACCGACGCTGTCCGTATGCGATGTAACCAGGAAATGCTCTTAGCACGGTAAAGTGTACCGAACCCGTGAAGGTGTTCACCATAAGAGGGACGTCGTTTGAGGCGGTGCCCGCAGAGGGAGGAAGTGCTGCAACGGAAAATGGTAAAAAAAAAAAATCTTCGGCGTTGTTCAATTGTTGGACTGGATTACAGGTGTACCTAATGTTGTGGCCATTGGTTGTCGTGTATAGCGTGTGAGATGCGGTTTTCATTTGAACTGCAGTGGCTGCCGCTTCCGCCGTGGGGATTTCCGAATGGCTGGAACAGAATCTGACGAAGAGTGATCGTCCTGAGTTGACCAGTGCAAAGGTTGTCGTGTCAGGAGGTGGGACTTGTTTTTTTTTTTTTTTTTTTTGCAGCAGCAGGACTCACAACAAACCAGACTATTTTGATGTAAAAGTGTAGACAACTCTCATTGAATTTCACTTCTCATCAAGTTAATTAATTCAAATTTATCGTATTTTTCCAGGGAGAGGCTTGAAGAGTGGAGAAAACTTTAAACTGCTCTATGACCTCGCGGACAAAATGAACGCAGCAGGTTAGATGTTGCTCCAACGCAAATGTTATTCTGTCATTGTCACTCCTTTTGAATAATGTGTACAATTTTTTTTTTTCCTTAGTTGGTGCTTCTCGAGCTGCAGTGGATGCTGGGTATGTTCCTAATGATATGCAAGTTGGACAAACAGGCAAGATTGTAGCACCGGTAAGTTGCTCCTACGTGGATGTGAGAGTGGAACCTTTGAATTTGAAGGCCCGCGGGGTGGTACAGTTATGAAAAATATCCCTTTGAAGATGCATAAAACGGAAGCTTTTGAAAGAAAGTTTCGAAGAGCACCGTTTGGCAACAAGCAAATGATTAAATCTCTGGGTACCGTGTTGCCTTTTTTTGGGCAACATAAGTCGTGAAAGGAGTAGCAAGAGGTGGAAAGAAAATATTGTCATACACTAAAAGTTTTGTATAGTAGGACTCATGTCAGTTGACTGCAAATGTATGCTCTGGAAAATGGACGATGAGGTTCCACTGTACTTGCAAGCTGTTAGCGCCATCGCTGTCCTTCTGTGAAAGGTTAATTATCCATTCGACGCTTGGGTCAGGTTCTTGGTGATGATTATCCACACATTAAGTCCTGGCAAGTTCGGCTAATGGCACAGTTAGGGTTCTTCGAGGGTCAATTCATCCACTTAGGTTGAGAGTCGTGAGGTCTGGCCTGATTCTTAGACCACCAAACAGACCTAATTCATTTTTGCAAATGTTAAGACCAGCTGGTTACCAAAAAAAAAAAAAAAAAAAGACATGAATATCGAGCCTCTCCGAGAGTGGGCTGCGATCTAGAATGTGCACTGAAAAATTTCATGAACCTGAGACAAAGCTCATGAGGTGGCAGGTGAGCCGCCGCCGTGCGCCACTTCCTGTTGACAAAGCATGTTTCCGTTGGTGTCCACAGGAGCTGTACATCGCCGTGGGCATCTCTGGAGCGATTCAACACTTGGCTGGAATGAAAGACAGCAAGGTACATTTCCGAAATTGTCAAATGGAAATTACGGATGCGCTCTTTCAAGACTCAGGAGGCCTTGTTTTGTTTGAATGCTTTTGAAGACTATTGTGGCCATCAACAAGGATCCAGAGGCTCCCATTTTCCAGGTGTCAGACTACGGCCTGGTTGCCGATCTCTTCAAGGTGAGATTGCATGTACACGGTGTGGAAAAAGTTGCATCTTAAAAAATATATACATCAAATGAACAATTGTAGCAAAATGGCAGTGGCCGGCAAACAGTTTTCCCTGCCAATGGAAGCGTGCCAGTGTTGGATTATTAATTTGTCGAATTGATGAAGGTGCTTTCTCAAAAGGTGTACCTAAACAAAAATGCTGGTTAGTTTTGTATGACAGTTCTACGACAGTTACAACAAGCAGATTGTTCAATGTACCTTCAAGCCCAGTCAGCAAAATTGGTCTGGCCCAGCTCTGGGGCAGACACGGCAGTACACTCGGCCCACATACCTCAATGAGTGAAGGTCCTGCAGTGGCCCACGTCTGGCATCCATGATGTGGGCCGCATATGGCCCAGATCTGAGCCGCATTGTAAAACCATATCTGGCCCTACTCCGACCCGACGCTGGGCCAG
This sequence comes from Hippocampus guttulatus, assembly GCF_054856545.1. NCBI lineage: Eukaryota > Metazoa > Chordata > Actinopteri > Syngnathiformes > Syngnathidae > Hippocampus > Hippocampus guttulatus. The sequence goes on along the minus strand of NC_141264.1, from coordinate 19,900,199 downwards.
AACAGGTTCCTGATATCAGCCTGAATTCAACCTCAACTAAGCCACATCTTTCATGAGCCATATTTGACCCACATTTTTTTAAAAAAGTCTCAAAAACGACTGTTATAAAAATATTTTTATTGTCATAATTTGTGAACCTCACATATAACTCCACATGCACTGGAAAAATGCACTTTTCTTTATTTAACAGTGAACACAAAGTCCAAATTGGAATGCAGTTTACTCTTGAACGGTATTTTTCTGTCCATCAAATTGTTGCTCTCCTTCCTGTCACCACCCCGATCAGGAGCCAGATGTAGCCATCTTTTGATTGTGACATCAATTTCCTGGTCTGGGGCCCAAGATGTTAGGCTGTTAGGTCTCACAGCGGCTGTAAGAACTGTAAGAAAACAAGAATGGACAGTGTGTTAGGAAAACAAACATTTGTACATGTCATGAACAATGAATGGTCAGTAAAAATAAACCCTGGAATTTCTTATAATAATAATAATAATACATTTCATTTATATGCGTCTTTCAAGACACTCTAGGACACTTTACAACCAAAACTAAACTAGGTGTGACGCTGTGGGGCGGAATATTTGCCACCAAAAACTAAACGTGAATAACTTTTAAATAGTTTATACTGAATTTGAATTACGTGAATTAAAGGTCAGTGGCTCGGATTAATGGATGGATTTGTATATTTTACTCTGAATCATATTGAATAACTGAATCTGAATTGTGCAATCTGAATTTGAAACGATATACTTTTTTTTCTTTGAAACTGTATTTGATCCTCATTGTAAATTAAATTCTGTTTATTTTCATATTCAGTCTTACAAATACAAAACGACGTTTTTTTCAACCTCAGATTTTGTTTTTGAATTGAGGTACTAGTTTTAAATTAACTTTATGTTCAAGTATGAAGTATCCGGTTTGTATTGCAGCAAACGGAATCAAAATTAATATCATTGTATTTCAGTGCAGAGAGGGTTCTTTTTGGCAGCACCTCTGACTGTTCAATCACCTACATTTTCACAAGTGATGTGTCGGTTGCGAACGAGCCGGTACAAAGAGCCTCTTTGAAGTGAACGATGAGCCGTTTTTAGATGGAAAAAAAACGACCATGTAGAGTAAGGTGTTTTTAGCCCAAAAAAAAAACGACCATGTATAGTAAGGCGTTTTTCAACGAAAAAAACGACCATGAATAGTAAGGTGTTTTTAGCCGAAAAAAAAGGACCATGTATAGTAAGCCGTTTTGAGCCGAAAAAAAAGGACCACGTATAGTAAGGCGCTTTTAACCGAAAAAAACGACCATGTATAGGAAGGCGTTTTTAGCCGAAAAAAACGACCATGTATAAGGCTTTTTTGGACGAAATTTTTAGCCGAAAAAAACGACCATGTATAGTAAGGCGTTTCTAGCCGAAAAAAACGACCATGTATAGGAAGGCGTTTTTAGCCGGAAAAAAAAATCTACCATGTATAGTAAGGCGTTTTTGGACAAAATTTTTAGCTGAAAAAAACGACCATGTATAGAAAGGTGTTTCTAGCCGAAAAAAACGACCATGTATAGTAAGGCGTTTTTAGCCGAAAAAAACGACCATGTATCATAAGGCGTTTTTGGACAAAATTTTTAGCTGAAAAAAACGACCATGTATAGAAAGGTGTTTCTAGCCGAAAAAAACTACCATGTATAGTAAGGCGTTTTTAGCCAAAAAAAACAACCATAATAGTAAGGCGTTTCTAGCCGAAAAAAAACGACCATGTATAGAAAAGCGTTTCTAGCCGAAAAAAACAACCATGTATAGTAAGGCGTTTTTAGCCGAAAAAAACGACCATGTATAGGAAGGCGTTTTATACTATGTCATTTATTTCGGCTCAAAATATGTCGTTTTTTTCGGGCCAAAAACGCCTGACTATATATATACTGTCGTTTTTTTCGGCTCAAAAACGCCTTACTATACTATGTCGTTTTTTTCGGCTCAAAAACGCCTTACTATACTATGTCGTTTTTTTCAGCTCAAAAACGCCTTACTATATATATGTCTTTTTTTTCGGCTCAAAAACGCCTTACATATGCTTGTGCAGGAGTTTTTTGCCTCACTCAAATTATCCTCAAATGAGGGTAGTTCGAGCGTGGGTTTTTTTCTCCCCCTCTCCCTCCCTTGTTTCTTTCTGACTTTCGGGCGCTTATAAATAAAATCTATTATTATTATTATTATTATTATTATTACTATACTATGTCGTTTTTTTCGGCTCAAAAACGCCTTACTATATATACTATGTCGTTTTTTTCGGGCCGAAAACGCCTTACTATATATACTATGTCGTTTTTTTCGGGCCAAAAACGCCTTACTATACAATGTCGTTTTTTTCGGGCCAAAAACGCCTTACTATACTGTCTTTTTTTTTTTTGGGCTAAAAACGCTTTACTATATATACATGGTCGTTTTTTTCGGCTAAAAACGCCTTTCTGTACATGGTTGTTTTTTTCAGCTAAAAACGCCTTACTAAAACATCACTGGTGTCAAACTCATTTCACATGGTGGGCCACATACGGCCTCGGTAGATGTCAAGTGGGCCGGACCATTAAAATAATACCATACTTTGCTATAAACAACCAAGACAATATGTCTTTCCTTTGCTTAGGCATAAAGAAGCACAAGAACATTTGGAAAATGTTGAAATTTAATGAACGTATCTTTTACAAAACATTTCATGAAGCACCTTACATTTCTTTCAACAAATGTGCAATTTACTTTTATCATTCACATATATGCATTGCAACTGATCCCATTGATTGTACAAACTTTAACAAGTAATTGGTATTGAAAAATATAGTAATTAATGCACTTTATGATTAAACAAGATTTATAAAGAAAGGAAGTTTTAAACCATTTACACGTGCATATAAAATCTAAATGTCATCCCTGCCTACACCTTACAAACTAAGGAGAGTGCTATTAAATGTGTAAATGTGAGAGTGCTATTGATAGCGTCTGCTGACATGGGTCTGTCTCACTGACGGACTGAGGCTGCTGTTGTCTTCTTCTCTTGTCAAAACAGTGTCCCCTAGCGGATACTCAATGAATTGCACCTTATTAAAAATATTCATTCTGTCTTTTATGCATTTTTTCATTTTTAAATTATCCTGCGGGCCTGATTTACTGTGTGTGTGTGTGTGTGTGTGTGTGATGAATGGAATTCCGCATCGGTGTGCAATTGTAAAACAAGGCTGTGTGTTGAAAAAATAAATCTGAAACTGCATTTAAGAGTGGCTCAAAACTGGCTGGCCATATACGGGCCGGAGTTGTAAATTGATTTCTGGCCCAAATACTTCACTCCACAACTGGCCCTCATCTGGTTTGCCAGAGTCAAGCCAGTGCCTCCTTTGCCACTCCTGGGCTGTGTTCGGCCCACATGCGTTATGCCAGTGCCGACTTAAGGCCAGCTGTGCCAGCTTCATGCCGAATCCGGGCCAGATGCCTTTGCTGACTGGGAGGTGTACCACGCACGCCGCAGGTGTCACGTAAAGTGTGCCGGCGTCTCGACAAAGTCCCCGTGGATGTGATTAGTCATAATTGTGAGTGGCAGTGGACTTGTGACCTGCGGCATGAGATCAGTTTACCGCTTACCGATCAGATAGCTGATTAAAATGGATGGCCTCTCCGCTCGTTTCCCCCCCAAAAGGACAATTGATACCCAGGATGAACTCTGTCCTGAAGTCGCTGAGGAACAATTTGAATTCTTAGGGCCTGACCTATTAGTCTGGTTCCGATATTAGGCAGAATAAAAGTCCGTTAATTGATTAATCTGCGGTGTACTAATAAATATAAAAATGAAGAACAACTTATTTTTTATCCCGTAACCCTTTCAACAAGAACATTTGACTGTTTAACTTGACTTTGTCCTTGAGTATTAGTTGGACTTTACAACATCAACAAAAATCCGGCAAAAATAATCCAATCTCATTTCTCTTTGTCCTATATTGTTATGTGATTTTCGACCATTTTGAAAGAGCTAATATCAGTCGTCTGATTAATCGGTTAGGGCTTAGCCCTTTTAGGTTGCCCGTCATCACCGTTTGTTGGGATGACAATGATTATTTTAGTCAAATCTGACCTCCCGTTTCCTCCCCAGGCTGTTCCTGAGATGACCGAAGCGTTGAGCAAGTGAGGATGAAACGAGCGTCCGAAAACTATCATGTAGCAGCTGCCGTCTTGACCACCAAGAAAGAGTACAGGATGCACCTTGGCCTGCTGGGAATATCTTTAGATCAGTGACACCATTTTTATACATACACACATTTTGAATGTCAACAATTGAAACAGTACTTTGCAGATTTTTTTTGTCCCTCCGATAGCTGCAATTCCACTTAATGGGATAGTGTCCGCTGTGTCTGGGAAGTATTCCTGCTGAGCTACAGGAGTTGTCATTTTGGGATGTATTAAAGGCGACAATTGACCACTCACTCGGGTGTTCTTTTTCCCTTTATTGGTCGAACGGGATGACCGAGATAGAAAACGTCTGTTGCCAGTACAATAAAGTTGATGTGCGATTTTGTAGAAGGTTCATGCGATGAGCAATTTGTAATAGACACACATAATTCCTCCTGTTTGCAAATATTTACACACCTTCGTAAGCATTAAAAGCCAGTCATATAATCACCTTGACTTTGATGTCATCAATGCACATATTAAAATTTCAGCACTGCCCAAGCTGAACTTGGCTCGATTGCAAAAAACGTTTTTTTAAAACTCCATTAATGGAATTTCAGTTACAAACATAGCTAAAGTAGAAAGACAAAGATTAGAAACAACTTTATCTCAACACTGATTCCACTTGTAGCCTGCAGTAATTTCATCAAACTGTTTAAAAAAAGCTGACATGCTTGCAAGGGCTCCAAGTCCGTTGAGCATGAGGAAGGTGTCCTGTTGCTGCTCAAGTTTCTTGCAAATGATCATAAAAGTGTCTGTGAGAGTCATTTCCTGAAACGTGACCCTCCAGCATGTTCATGCGTGCACACAAATGCAAGTGAAACTTGCGCTTTGTCCATCACATGATGGATGGGTTATCTAGTCACATGCCTGTTCCTGTGCTCTTCCACCACCCTATATCCTTGACTGATAACCGACAGGAACACTGACTTAGGTTCCTGTTCCTGCTCTCATACACTATGTTAGGTCCCAGACTGGAGCATCAATTGAGGTTCCTGTTCCTGCTCCACTCCATCATGTAATGTCTCAAACAGAGAATGGTTTGGGGCATTGATTGATCTGCCTGTTCATGCGTTCAGCTTCTTCTCTTATGTTTCTGAGAGATTATGTTTTGGAGTTACCTATTAATATTCCAGTTCATTTACATCACCTTTTGTCTCAGACATGATGATTTGGAGCATCTTATTTTCTTTATCATTATTATTATTTTTTTTATTATCGTTATGGTTCATGTTCCTGCCCTCTTCCACCAACACAGTCTCAGACAAAAGATGTTTTGGAGCATCTATGCAGCTTCCCATTCCTGCACTGTGCCACTATATGTTTTGGATTGGGTGCATTTGAGCATTATTTGAGGTTCCTGATCTTGCTCTCTTCTACCATGTTATTTGGCAAACATGATTGGCAGCAATATCTATTAAGGTTCTTATTAGGGCTCTTTTCCACCACTGTATGTCTCATACAGATGATGGATTCAAGCCTCTTTTGGGGTTCCCGTTCCAACTCTATTTGACCAACTTATGTCTCATGCAGATGACGGTTTGGGATATCAATCAAGGTTCCTGCTCCGGCTCCGTCTTGTGCCACAGACAGATGATGAACTGAAACATCTTTTGAGGCTCCTGTTCCTGCTCTCTTGTACCATCTTAATTCTCAGACAGGCATCTTTTGAATATCATGTTACTGCTCTGTGCCACTATGTTATGTCTTGGATAGATGATGGCTTGGGATATCAATTGAGGTTCCTGTTCTGGCTCCGTCTTATGTCACAGATAGATGATGAATTCAAAGGTCTTTTGAGGTTCCTGTTCCTGCTACCATGTTATGTCCCAGACAGATTATTGACAGCAGCATCTCTAAGGGTTTCTGTTCCTGCTGTATTCCACCACCAAAGAATCTTTTGAGGTTCCTGTTTGGTCCTCTCTTTGGCCAATTTATGTCTTAGACGGAAAACAGCTTGAGATATCAGTCCAGGCTCCTGTTCCGGCTCTGTGTTATGTCTCACACAGATGATGAATTCGAACATCTTTTGAGATTCCTGTTCCTGCTCCCTCCTACCATCTTATTTCTCAGAGAGATAATGTTTTTGCACATCTTTTGGGGACCCTGTTCCTGCTCTGTGCCAGTATGTTATGTCTCGGAGAGATGATGGCTTAGGATATCAATCGAGGTTCCTGTTCTAGCTCTGTCTTATGTCTCATTGAGATTATGAATTCAAACATCTTTTGGGGTTCCTGTTCCTGCTCTATGCTACCATGTTACATCCCAGACAGATTATTGGCAGCAGCATCTATGAAGGTTCCTGCCACCACCTTATGTCTCAGCCAGATGATGGATTCAAGAGTCTGTTGAGGTTCACGTTCTTGTACACCATCTCATGTCACTGACAGACGGTGGCTTGGAGCATCAAGTGAAGATCTTGTTCCTGTTCTCTCCCCACCACGTCCTGTCCCAGACAGACGATGGACTGGATTGATTTAGGTCCATGTTCCTGCTCTCTTCCACCATCTTATGTCCCGGATAGATGATGGACGGGTGCATCGACTGGCTCCATCATCCTGTACTTCTCCTCCAGGAAAGCTTCAGTTCCCTGCAGCTGGATGAGTTCTTTGGCGTGCGAGCCGAGCCGGCTTTCCTGGTTCCTCTTGTTATAGATGTTCACCCTGTTCTCCAGCTCGGGGCTGTTTTTGGAAGAACCGGTGGGGCTGGGCGGTTTGAGGTTGACGGGGTCCAGACCCTTTTGGCTCAGACAGGAGTCCTCGGACAAAGAGGAGAGCAGCTCCTGCACCACAGCGCTGGGACTCCCCCTGGGCTGAGGGGCCAGCGCCAGGGGGCTGGTGTAGGGAGGCGGGTAGCAGCGCTGGTCGCTGTAGTCAGTGGACGTGGAGGCCTCGCGCACGGTGGAGCGGCTGCTGATGCGCGACGTCGTCGTGGTCGAGGCGTCGCTGGCCGAGCTGTTGGCACGCCGCAGTCGGCCGTCGGAGAGGCTGTCGGACAGGGCGTCGGAGCTCACCAGAGACGGAGGGAAATGGCTGGGGTTGTTGGGGAGATGGACGTCGATGGCCGCTGTGGTGATGACGCATGCGGCCGGGTCGGGGACGCCCATGTCTACAAGAGACGCCACAATGACCGATACGGACAGATAGACGGTGAAGTTAACGGGATGTCATGGATGCTTACCGCTGCTCGGCTCGCTATAATATTGACTGATGTAGTTGTTCATGTCGTCTTGGCCGTGGTGATCTAAAGACAGCGGAAGATAGAAGTGACGCCTCAGAATTCAGTGGATCTTTCTAGATAACTCTCAAAACAAAAACTATTTTCTCATTTCTTGTTATATGCAATACGGAGCAGTATTTCAATTTATTGCACAACGTTATATTTCTATCATTGTAGAATATTTTCTGTGTAGGCCCTTGTGGATGTGATATAATAATAATGATAGATAAGTACAAAAAAAGTCTGCACACTGTCAAAAAAAATGCAAGATCAATATTTTAAAAACTTCTTTCACTAAAATGAAATTTAAAAAAATATATTTTCAAGAAGGGAAGTAAAGATAAACACCTGCGATAATGTGATGGTATAAGTATGCACACCCTCTTAGAACTGGGCATATGGCGGTGTTCAGAACAAACCAATCACATTCAAACTAATGAAATAGGAATAACCACTTCAAATGTCTTTGATAAATGGTAACTAAAGTTCAGCTGTTCTCGCCATTTTTTCTGACATATTTTTGCAAAGATTGAGTACTATTTCACTTTTCCTGAAAATGTTGCAATATTTTTTGCAATATTCTAAAATATATTTTTCTCAATTGTTTTCCACCCACTTCTCAATTATATATATTTATTTTATTTATCAACACACACACACACATATATATATATATATATATAAGTATATATATGCTGATAATAGATATAAAAATATAAATGCATGTTTGTCTTGGTGTTTGTCTCAAATTTTTAGCAGCCACTGGTCATGAGTGTCTTGAGAAGCTTCTCATATCTCTGCGGTGTCAAAAGTGCATCGTGTCATACGTGTAGAGAGGTCATCTCCATACGATCAATAACACACGAGTGCACAAGGACTGAGTGCAGTAAAGCAAAGCACATATCCCAGATGTATTGCTATGATTTATAACTTTGATAAAGCAAAAGGCTCTCTCTGTGTGTGAGGGCCCCGGACAGAAGCTGCACCCCTTAACTCCTCCTAAATTATGACCCGTCACTATTGAGCTTGACGGTCCATCTCGGCGTGCCACTGGAATATTTATGTGAGAGGAAAGCAACAGTATGTGCCAGTTTGTGATGCCAACCTGTCATAAAATGAGCAGATTAGAATGGCCTATTAATGTGTTTTGCTGCTACAGCTCTATTTGTTTGGCTTTTAGTAACACTCAGTGGTTTCGCCACAATGATTGTCAAATTTTCAGTGGGATTTTAACGACACAAAATGTAACAATTATTCAATGTAAATAATATAAATATTAAATGTGACATAGAGTTTACCTCAAAAATGGGTGTTTTTAGAGACATCGGGATTGCAAGGATGGGACAGATCTGATCTCCGCGTCGATGCTGTACTCACATTGGCAAATCGACGGAATTGAATTTTCATCCACATTTGGAAAAGGTTCGATTTCAATCTGAAGCGAATCCATGTTTTTTTTCCCTACATGCACATCCCAATTGTGCCATTTGAGGGCAAAAAAAAAAGAAATAAAAGAAATGTGATACTTGAACCAGGATAAATCCAAGTGTGCTCATCATAACTGTGTCATTTTCTCATGAAAAAACAAAAACCAAAAAGATGAGAGGCTCTTACACCTTATCCGACAGTTAAGAATATTAAAATGTTATCCCAAATATTGCCTTGACTAACGGTTTTATGATAATGCATGATGACCTCAAAGGTTGTACAGTATTCTAGTATTCTAATCATCGATACTATCGGTGTGTGAGAGATTTCTTCTAGTTCCACGTGAACAACCTCCAGTTTCAGGTTCACTTGTCTGTGTATCAACAATCATTTGTCCAGCAGGTCTCAAGGCACCGAGGCCACAACTTAGCACTGAAAACATCAAGTGAACGCTGCCTTGTGCACTCAAGCTATCTGATAACCTGCCGGTACAAAAGAGGCGCCTATTCCAGACGGTTACCTGGGGGCCCTCCAGTCTCTCTGACTTTGGCTGGCCTGTGATGATCGGAGACCTCAGGGGCCAGTCCGTCCACTTCATGGAAACTGCTGTTCGTTTTACCCCACATATGGTGGATCTGCATGGCTGCTTCCCGCTCCGCCACCAGATCCAGGTCCTGCTGGGCCAGGTGGGCCCTCAGCTGCCGGATTTCAAACTGAAGGGAGAGAGGGACAGAAAAGGGGGAGATTGATATCCTTTCTTTGCGCAGACAGAAGAAGTGGGCACTTTGTATTGGACAAAGCACACATCGAAATGGTGGAGGATGACAACTCAGTGATTTCATTTGGAGCTATCATCAAAGCTCATAGTATGGTTACAGTAAAACTGGACTTACATAAAAAAAGAGATTTCAAAAATATAATAAAATGCCATCCATCCATTCATTACATGTCTTGTTCTCAGCTGCAGCTGGGATAAGCTCCAGCTCACCCGTGATCCTAATGACGAAAAAGTGGAATTGAAAATAGATGGATGCTGATCATAAAACAGAAAAAAAAATCCATACGAATCAGATTTGTATTAATTTCCTCATCATACACTATTAATTGAAACAAAAATATGATTTTATTTATTTACCCGACAATTTCTTTTGAAACTGCATGTGAAAGCTGAAATGCCGAATGAAAAATTCTCAAAGTGAATGATGTGGAATGCTTTGGAATCACGGATTACAATGGAATTGATATGGAACGGTATTGAACATTGTTGAATGATATGGAATGTTGTCTGAACAGTTTAAAGTTGGAACAGTTTGAATCGGTTGGACAATGTGAGAGAAAACGTCAAGATATTTGGTTTCATCTTGAATTACAAAATATAATGCGAATAAGATGAACAGATCAAAGTTTTAATGCTTTGAATTGGTGAAAAAAATGGGACAATTTTTTTTTATGAGAGGAGTTTATAGGGGTTAGGTCACCACGTTTCTTTTATAGTGCGTTATTGCCCTCTGCTGGTGACAAAGTGTAATTACAAGTGCAACTGCACTCGCCGATTGCACTTACCGCCTGCTCCTGGCAGATCTGAGTGAGGCGGTCGAGCTGCTCCTCTCTCACCGCCTTGGCCTTCTCGTACTGCTGGATCTCCAGCTCCATCTCCACCTTCACTTGCAGCACGTAGGCTGCGACGGGAAGGATCAGAAACACACCTCATTCATTGGTTTCGGTCATTATTTTACTGGGGGGGGGGGGGGGGGGAGTACTAGGCTGTCTTTGGTTAATGGTGAAATTCCAACCGGACAACCTATTGGTAATTAATTATATTAAACATGGCATCCATACAAATCATTTTTGTTTTGAATATAAATACAACTGAGATCACATAAATTTATCATTTTTATTTATTTTAATAAAGTCAACAATTGCTCAATGAGTTTTAATCAAAATTATTATAGAAAAATGGAAATGAATTAAAACACTGCATTTTTTAAACACATTTCAACGTATCCTTACTCTTATTAATATTACCTCATATAAAATTGACCTAGCCTATCTGACCGATTTTGAAAATCAAATTTGGCCATTCAGCATCAACGTCTGGCCACCCCAGTGCTCAACGAATTGAAAGCGTTTTTGGTGACTGGCGCTCACCTGCCACGTCGACTCCGCACATCGTGCGGCTAATTGGAAAAACCACAAGGGGGAGCAAGGCTGTTAAAACCAACAATGACTTCCAACAAATGGTGTGTTCTGCTTTCCATAATTGGTTTAACAGTTTGCCCTTAGCAACAGCCTCAGTGGAACAAAAACACATTAATTAGGACAGCGTAATACCATAAGTCATGTTAAATAAATAAAATAACGACGAATGAGACAATTGAGGCAACAAGCTCGAAAGGGGACACACACACACACACACACCTGGTAGAGCACAATGAGTCACAGAGACCCATATTTCAGAAATAGAGTTTTGGCAGAATCAAAAATAGAATGATTCCAGCTTTCCAATGACAGGGGCTAGCTAGCCAGGCTGCGACAGCGCATTGGTGCATCTTATGTTCAGTGATCATTATGCTACTCAAATGAATGGCAATAGACCAATCAGAGGCCAGTATTTTGGGGTCATGAACTTGAGGTTTTTTTTTTCTATTTGATGAAAATTCTTCAATTAAAGAGGTTAGAAGTTTGACTCACTGAACCATCGACGACTTCGTATCTCGGAATTTACCTGTGCAACTTCTGACTCATTTTGGGATGCCGGCTCACAAATGCTCGACCCCCCTTGGATCTTTTTCTACTCCCCACCCTGCAACTCTTCTACAGAGGACAAGTCGACAAACCATTGCACGCATAGCGTCATCCTTACCGTCAATTACCCTTTTTACCCTCCAGATGCGCAGCGTGATGATGAGGCCGATGGCGTCCCAGGGGCTGCTGGGCCCGTTGGCCACGGTGGAGGCCACCATAGGGGCCAGCGAAAGGACGATGACAGCTCCGTCGAACACCTGAGGCGACAAAGAAAGACTCGCTGAGCAGTGACATTGAGGCAATGACACTGCAGTGAAGGGAGGCCCTGAGGCGGGACTAATAGCACCCACGGGAGCTTACCTCCACTTTATTCTCAATGTAATCCCATATCCCCAGCACCACAATCCTGAAAACGGTCTGAGGATGGAGACGGAGAGAAGGTGACACTGTTGCAAAGATGTGAGAAAATAAGGAGAGCCTAACTAAACCAATGCGGTACAGCGGATGCTGGAAGCAGCGCATTCTGGGTCGTAACTCCCAATAAAAGACAGAGGTAGTGGCATTTACTGCTGCTGTGCACACGGGTTCATTCCTTGCGGCTAACCTGCTAATGAATTGAAATGTTAGCACTGGTCTCGTCAAGTCTGAGGAAGAAAAACAACTAAGGCTGTAAAGGAAGCAGTGATCAATACTTGAACACCTGCGCTTATTTGGAGCCACAAGAACAACTACGCTTGATTATGCGGCATGCATTTGTATTGCATATGCTGGCATTAGGCAGCATGGTTGGCAGGCGGTTACAGGATCTGCCTTGCAGTTCTGAGGTTCTCAGTTTGAGTGTTGATTAAAAGTGTCTGGTTTTTTTTTCTCGTTTAAAACAAAACAAAACCAAACGTTCACAATCTTAATAGATAATATGACTTGAATTTGATCATTTTTATATTAAAAAAAAACGTTTTGCCATATATTTTTTTTCTTTCCAGTGTGGGCCGAATACCATTTCATAAGATTCATAAGTGGAGATTGATATGTTTTTGTTTTTTTTTGTTTTTAGGCTGATGATGATTCTGATATTCAATATCCGATAACTGATTAATTAAGAAAATATACAGAATGATCAAATAGCATCTCTTTTTGGGCCCTTCAATGCTTACAACGAAGACATTAATTAAAGGCAGAACATTTGACTGTTTTACAATATGTGGTCCTTTAGTATTTGTTTAATTTTACAACAACGAGAAAAATGTGCAAAAAAAAAAAAAAAGGCAGATTTTTAAAAATCTTTGTTGGAATGTCATTATCGTTGCCTTATCTTGTAATGTGAATTTTAAAAAAATCTGCAAAAAAAAAGTCGATATGACCCCCTTTCAAATGGGCTGATTTGTTAATCCTTATAGCCACAGTACAGATATTGTTTTTTAAATAGAAATATTGGTCTGTGCTATGTTTTTTTTATTGGTGTATATTATGTTTTTATTAATAATAATGTCAAATTTTCTCTTGTATTGCACAGTAAATGTTCATCAATGCATAAAATATTATGTTAATGAATTTATAACTGATGCATTCATGTTATATATAAAATATTAAATGTTTATATACACATGGTTACATTTTGAAAACTGTGCATCTTCCACATTTTTTGCAATGCAAAACATTGTGTGGTTACTCTGTGACTCCCACTCACATTTTAAATTATTATTGATTGCTCTCAGGCTAAATACAAAGTAATCTAATTTCTCCTTTCCATCTGCAAGAGCTTAGCTGACCGTAGCTCTGATGGAGACTCACTTCGGTGAAGAACACAGACAGGATAGCCAGGCTGACCCAGTGGATGACGCCAGCGAACTGGGATGCGTTGTTAACTGCAGGGAAAGAGAAACACGATTGGGTCGGTTGACTCGTTTATGTGACACCAACGAACGTTCCTGCAGGAGCAAAGCGCACGCATGTGTATCCGCCTGTGTATTTATTGGGCTAATAAAACGTATAGCGGCTGGCATTAAACACATTCACATTGGTCACATGCCCCGTAACCTTGCGCTCATGATGGACGAGCATGTCTTGACCAGGACAGATGACGTGGATGAAGGTGACATCGGCTTTCCGCGGGTCACACCGCTTGGCAAAGTGTATCAACAGTGGAATGCTAAAGCGACAGTTAGCTTGCCAAGACCATGATCGATCAGTTGCCTCTGGTCAGAAGACAGAGAAGATAAACTAGTGTACAAGCAATAGATAGTCAGACCGTCCTTACGAGAATTTAGTGTGACTTAATGTTAAAACAAATGCACACTGAGGTAATGTTTCACCCAATCTAAAAGTGAATGGTATTTTGTTTTTGTTTGGGAAGTATGGTGATTTCGTGGACAGTAAGTTTTGAAGTTCGGGCTCCCAATTTTTGATACATTTGAAGAAAAAGAAAATCCCCCCAAAAGGTGCCACTTTGAATTTTGCTTCACTTTTTATTCAAATTGGAGGCTTGTTTTCCCCTTTGGTAGTACGTGAATATCATCAAGAAAATTGCGAGATACTCCATAAAGGAAATGAGTATCTAAACTGAACAATTAAAAAAAAAGAATGTACTTGATATGTACAATGATATGTAAACATGTGGACTACCCTTCATAAGCACAGAACACATCTAAACTCCATATAAATAGAAAAATAAATAATACATGGCATATAAAAATGTAAAGCCGAGCAGCCTTCCACTCAGTGTCTTTGAATGACTTTTATGATAATTGTGAGAATGCTGCATTTCCAGTGCATCGCTGCAGGGGTTTGTATATACAGTACCTCTTGAATATTGAGCCCATTTTGAATCAAATACTGAATTGTGCTTTTAACATTTTATTAAAAAAAAAAGTATGGTATAAATTATTAAGATATGGCAAACAAAATAAAAGCAGTTTGCCGCTGTTTCAACACGTGTGTGTTGTAAGTAGATTGCACGGAATTACATCACAGGGAGTCTTTCCCGCCTGGGATCATGTTGAACATTCTGGGACCACTCATCTCATTAAAAGTTAAAAGATAGGAGAAATGTATAAATGAATAAGACATAAGACATGACTTTCTTTGGTCTTTCTGTACGTTTTCCAGGAAATAATCATATATTATCTTTCGTACGTACTTCACAGTTACTTTAAAAAAAAAATTGGGTCATTTTCAAATTTCCATGTCAACATGCTCTGGAAAATTTTGAGAGACGATTTATATTTTTAAGTTTGACGAAACATTTCAGTGATTTTAATGTCGAAATTTCATTTTTATTTAACATACGTTCAACAAAAATCAAAATATAACGAAATCATTTTGCTTTGGCTTGCTAGCAAAAATCGGAGCTACGGTGCGTGCGCTGTATTGTGGCAGTGAACTCAACACAGCGTTCTTCACGAAAAACTGCAGTTTGAAATTAGTCCACAATTTTTCAAAAAAGAGACTTCAACCTGTTTGATGCCATCCCCAGTTGAAATGTACTGTCAAAATGAACATAAAAGAACAGTTGCGATGTAATAATTCTATAAGCAATGGATACTTAAACGCCAACAGTGAAGCAATACATGAAGAGAGACAATAACACAATACTCGAAGGGATATATTCTTTATCCTCTGTGAAGAACAGCTCCTAGAACAGCAGTTCACTACATCACACCCTTAAGTCTTCTTAGTTTGTGTTTTCATGACTGCATTACATACTGCTCCCTGGTAGCCAAGTAGCAGGAGTCGCAGTGATTTAATCATGATCCGAAAAATTTATTCTTTAAATTTAAGTAAATTATAATCAGTTTTAAGAAGACTAATAGTATGGAGTGCTATTTTGCTCATTAAAAACATGCTACAATATATTTAATTTTAGGCGTATGAATGGGATTTATATTTATTTAAATAGAAAAAAACGATTGAAGGCATCATCTCAGGGCACCACTGCAGAGATGAAAAAAAAAAAAAACGTTTTTTATGCTTCGGTGCTGCGGCTGTAGTTCCGTGGCCACTCCATAAATGACAAACGATGTAATTACTGACTTAAATCATGACAATGATGACTTGGCAGAAAAGCCAGCAGCTTGTTCATTGCACATTCGCAACAGCCGCGACATGCTACACAGCGTTTGCAGGTGCAGACAAGCGCTGACGCTCGTCAATTAAAAGGAACAGCTGGACTCCTAAATTCGCATCTGTTTACTCACACTGCAGCAGCTTTGTGTCGACGAGCAGCTCCAGAGTGAGCAGCAGCACCACCAGAACCACGCAGGCCACCAGGACGCAATTGAAGCCGGCCGATGCCAGGCACACTTGCCACAGCGCCGCCCGGCCCCCGCAGCACGGCTTCAGCCAATTGGACCTGAAAAGGGGAAATATGAGATGTGGAAGTGATGGGCCCCATGTTATTTTCTGACAGGCGAGATCCCATCGATAAAACGAGAAAGGTCAACAAACACAAATCATTCAGCGTACGTGACTTTGTTTTTCTATCAGCTGGTGTTAAAAATGCAATAAATGATGCTGACATAAATGTGCCATCCATTTTGGCCTTCTCATCTCATGTCATTGTCATCCCTTCGAGCTTGTGGGCACCCTCCCTTTATTACACTTGAAAAGCTCTCTTTTGGTTAAAAGTCAGTAATATTAGACTGTGGCTGAAGTCTAAAATATTACAGAGAGGGGTTAAAGGGTGAGTTTGCAGTTGATTATATCAGATAAGATAAGAAAACCTTTATTTGTCTCACAATGGAGAAATTCGCAATTTTCAGCAGCAAAATTTGGAGGGAAGAAAGTAGAAAAACATGAAGTATTTGCATGCACAAAATACATTTAAAAATGAACTGTACACAGTACAGAATGCAATATAAAATATAAGATATAAGCATATTTGTCATTCACGCTTGACAATAGTACATGATAAATATAATTTGTAAAAATCTGCAGTCTCTGCTCCGCCGAGGCATAAAATCAATGGAAATAGAAGTGGATCCCAAAACAACTTTCACTGTGAAGCTTTTAAAGGGCAACTAAACGCAAAAAAATATGATATATGCCTCAATTACTTTCAGTACGGTGTTCTGATTACTTATTTGCATTTGGGGATAAAAGAATTAAACAGGTTTTTCCATCCATACCGCCTTCTGCCAGTCAACTGATCTGATTTCAAAGTTCCCTCGGGATAGCATTGCCACCGTCTCGGTTTTGTCATGTGATGCGAGCCCGAGGTATTGGCCAAAATGGCGGCCCCCTGAGATGGTTGAAAATGGACGGATGAACTTAATTCTTATTCCACAAATACGATACTAATCAGACTACTGTGTTTTGACGAGTAGTGTTACATATAAGACATTCTTGGAAAGAACATATTTCGATATTGTCCGCCTTCCACTTATCAAATCAGGGGGGTAGCAGATTTGGAAGGGAAGCCCAGACTTTTGTCTCCCCAGCCACTTCATCCAGCTCTTCCGAAAGTGTTCCCAAGCCAGCTGGGAGGCGGAGTCTCTCCATCCTGACTCGTCCCTGGGGCCTTCTGCAGGTGGGACATGCCCGGAACACCTCACCAGTGAGGCATCCTAACCTAATGCCCGCGACACCTCATCTGGCTCCGACCAGCAGCCAACCAGATTACCGAGCTTCTCACTTTGTATTTCAAAGGGAGAGCCCTACAGAGGAAATTCATTTCGACCGCTTGTATCCTGGATCTTGTTCTTTCGGTCATGACAACATATCGTCAATAATTGGCGAAACAAATGAAAATATGAGACATGTGTCCCAATCCAGAAGAAGATAAAAAAAATGATGAAAGATGTGATCTAACATAGTAGGACAAAACCTAAAAAAAAGCAGCCCACCACTTGCTTCTAGGTACAAAGCCAAAAGTAGTGGCGGGGGTTCCAGCAACATTTGAGTCCAGCAGAATGTGTTTGGGTTTTTTTTAAATCAAGGATCAGTATACAATTTTGGCATGCTGTGGAGGAGCACAGCTAAAAACAAAATGTAAGTCTCCAAGAGACATTTGTGGAGCATTAGTGAAGAGATGGAAGGAGCAAGATGAAATGGTGTGCGATGTAACTCACACTCCCTGGAAGAGGAACAATAATTCATCCCAACATTCTCACTCAAGCCAGGCAAGAAAAGTATTTATTTAATAAAGCTCTCAAGAACCCCGTCTGAAGGCACAGAACATGGCAATGACCGATCACTCCCAGCACGAAACTTAATTTTAGGGAAATCGCTTCAAACCTGAGGACCTGAAGTATTTAAGAGTAAGTGAGGCCGTTTCAGTGGTAAAAGTAAGCGGGAGCGGGGGTGGGGGGGGGGGGGGAATCTCTTCAATGGCTGTCGGGGTCACGTCAGGTTCGGATCAAATGTGCGGCAGCTCCAAGGAACGCTGACGCGTGTGCATCTCGCGTACGCGCGCGGGGATATTGCTTGAAGCGAAAGAGGAAAGGTTGCTGCCGCTGCTTCATGAAGACATTAACGGGCAGGGGGATGGGGGGGGGGGAATGGAAGGTGAGCTGACAGGAGGGCAAAGCGAGGGGATTAGATCATGAAGGCGATCAATAGCGGGCTGAGATGGACGTGATGGCGTGTCGGCTGTGTGAGAATGTCCAGATGGAAGAAAGACATCAGGTGGAGTGATGGGGTGGCGCTTGAGATGGCTACCTTTCACTCACGTCATTCTTTCAATCAATCACAATGGGGTGGGGGCATGTGGTCAGTGAGATTACCTTAAAGTGTGCTTGCTCTGTAGGGTAATAAGTGTGGACCACTCTATCAACTCACTGAAGCTATCGATTGTTAACACACACACACACAAAACTCCTCCTTTGAAAAGAAGCCCCCCCCCTCAAAAAAAAATAAAAAACATCGGGCGCCCGTGAAAGTTGCGCGGATCTGGCAGGAATCTAAATGATCGATCGGAACTCTTGATTAATGTCTTGATTGCAGATTTACAACAGAGCCACTTAGGTCAGCAAAAGAGCGCGGCACGCTGGGGCACAGACAATTAGATTTTCCCCACATCATTTTTTTTATCTTCTTCTGGATTCGGTGATGAATATCACCGAAAGGCGGCGAGCAAACGAGCGACAGTTTTCTGCATGGCCAACACTTAGTTACTTATTCATGAGCACGTGCAAAGTACAGTTAACATATGGATTATTGCACTAATTAGCGACCTAAAAAGGGTGAACGTGTCAAGATTTGGACTTGGACTCACAAGCCAAACCATTCGATTTTCATGCAAATGAGGGATGCCGCTCGGATTGTCCAGGAAAAAACTACTTCCATCCACAACGTCATAAGCTCATCATTGCGCCCAATTCTACCTGTGCAGTCGAGCAAAATACCAAGAGAAAAAATTTAACTGCACCCATGCACAATTAGACTTTAGACGTTTTGTGCTAGATTTGTTGCCATAACGAAAATATGTCCTCCTACCCCGTTTGGAGCATGTGAAACTGTCTCTGCTTTGCTTTTGTTTTTTATTTTAAACTTACTCTCTCTGTTTTTCTGTTTTGCTTACATGTTTGAAATAAGCATTTGAGCACTTTGTTGATGATTTGATAACTTGTTCCTCTATACTGTAACGGTGGAGCCCCACACCCCCTGCGGTGAGAGCTTCTCCTGACTCAGCAATCTGCTGAACTCAGCTGGTTTAGGAGGTGGGGGGGCTGGGGGATAGACCCCAACTGTGAGCTTCCAGGCAAGAGCAGCAGAGGTTAGAGGACAAAATCCACCTTCCTCTTTCTCTGAGAGGCTTTGTATCGACATAACACAGGCATGGGACCTCGATATGCTAATACAGTGACATTTGAGGAAATTAATTTGTATACCTTCCTGTATAATATGCACATGAAAGGCTTAGCTGTAACATGGACTATAAAGCGTAGTCAGCAGTTGCAGGGAAATCACAATGTCCCTTCACTAGCTAGCTAGCTATATTTGGTACAAGCCCGCAGGCTACTCATGTGATCCTTGGGAGATAGCTGGTGCCCTTTTGAGCACCGTGTCGTTGACCTCTGGAGGAAAGTGCCTTTTGCCATCTAGGAGAAGAGCATTCTCTTGTTCTGTTTGTCAATATACGTCACTGGCATGAACAGAAAAACAAAGATACATTATTTGTAGTTAATAATATTTGGGCCCAGTAGGTGAAATTGGAAGAAGGTGGGCCACAGAACTCCCCACTGAATAAACCGATCAACAGTAAATTTTAATCAGAGAAGGTGTATGTGTCCCTTCATGTATTTTTGTTGCTGCTTTTCAAAACCCTTTTTCTAGCATATTAAATTTTGGAGATATTTTCGACCAATAAAAGCTGACACAATGGAATTGAACCTCTGCACTGTGAGGTTGATGCGCTCACCACCGGAGCGCCCTTGGATTTTACCATGTGTTGTAACTTTAAAGATATGATGATGATAAAAGAAAAAATGCACCTGTTGCTGAACCTAACCCTTCATTCACAGATATTACTAAATATGTTATATTTTATTGTTATTATATTATTGTTATCATTATTATGAAACCCTGAGGTGCCAGAGACAAGAATTGAGGCGATATTCTGAATCAGCGAAGATTCAGAATTCAAGATCATCTAGAAAGTTTACATGCATCTTCAATTAAAAAATTTTGTTTCAAAAAAGAAAAAAAAGGCTCTTGTTGGATTGTCCATGTGTTGTAGTTGGTGGAACAGCAATTCAATTATTCATGCCATCGGATCGTGCATCCTCCACTGAGGACCGACATGGCAGTGGGGACACAAAACAGTGATCTTTGCCAGAGAAATGGGCCGCAGATTCTGAGCAAATGAAGATGGATCGGGGCTCCATGTGTGTAGCAGCAGCAGACAAGCTGTCCTTGATAAATAGGTTTTCGCGGGGACACTCCATCGTTCCTCGCTCTCAGCCTAAAAAGCAATCTCGCACTTTGCATGTCTGTGAATATTAACAAACCCTCGAACCCGGCACTCTCAAATGTCGTCTATTGTGCCGCACATGGGGCCAAGCGGGAGGGACAGCTTGATGTAGAGGACTGTTCCCTTGAGTGTTTGTGATAGTTGCTGGTTGGGGGTGGGGGGCGGGGACGAGGGCGGGGGTGTGGGAGTCATTGCAGCAGGTGCAGTAAATATTCTCTAGTACGGACTTGTGTTTGCGCTGTCCAATTTGTCCTGATAACATCAATTCCTCATTTGGGAAATGAGCATGGTGCATGTCCTTTATGAACCTGCAAGTATGTTGACAAAATGCACGTGTAACAACACAATCAATAAAATACAAAAATATACTGTCCAAAAACTGTTTATATAACAAAAACTGCAATACAGGTGTATCCAAAAAAAGAACCACAACAGTAAAATACGTACAGTATTTTACTGTTGTGGTTCTTTTTTACTGTACGTATTTTACTGTTGTGATTTTTTTTTGAATACAGTAAAATACTGTATACTGTTTATTTTTTTCTGTCTTGGGGAAAAAAATGTGTATTTTGGATTGTTTTGTTGGATGCATTCTTTGGTTTATGACAATGTTTGCCTGCGTGTCATACAGTTTTCTTGCTAGTTGCAAGGAACTGTCCCGTTGATCACCGATGTCTGGTAATTCTTGTGCATACTGAAGGATTTTTGTTGCCATTTGCATTGCTTCCTTGCTGGATGGTGGCTTGTCATCAGGAGTTGAATCGATGCCTTGTTTTTTAAAGTTTCGTAGATTTGCGTCTTTGCGCCTGCAAGTGTCTGCTGGATGTTTTTAACTTTGTGTCCAACCTCGCTCAAACGGATGCATTTCACTCGCTCCGCTCCAGTCATTAGTTCTTCTACGTTTCGATGCTATTGTAAGTTGAGGAAGCTTACACTATGATCTACACGACGTAAGTGAATAAAGTTAAAATCTTTCGCAATTACAGTAAAACGCACGCCAATAAAAAGTCACTTACACGTCTTCGTTTTGAATCTGATGAATGAAAACGGCGAAGCGAACACATTTCTTCGGTCGTGTCGAGTGGGTGCTGCTTTTAAGCTAGTGCCGCGTTCTACAGGACGTAAGTGAATAAAGTTAAAATCATTCACAATTACAGTAAAACGCACGGCAATAAAAACTCACTTACACGTCGCCGATTAGAATCTGATGATCGAAAAACGCGAAGTTAAAACTTGTCTCAGCATTGTCTTTTCCGTCGCATCGGGTGGACGTTGCGTGTATTTAAGCTCCCGCGGCATTATGCCTCCATCCGGGTTACGGGTAGTGGAATTTCCGGTTACGCAAGTTCCAGTAACACGTAATATCGTAGTCAAAATGTTAATGCGTAGGTTTTTATTACGGGTGAAGGATATTCCTTTTCATAGAATTCCGGGGATGGGAATATTTACTGTACTGCATGTCATTGTGCTTGGGGCAAAAAAAAAAAAAAAAAAAACGGCCGCCATGATTCACACTGCTGTTTGGTTTGAACACTACTGTTGCGCAATCTCCGTGAACATCACCATTAGCAAAGCGTTGACGAAATTTAAAGTGAGAGGATGTTTCGATGGTGGTTTGTTGGTTGAGGACATTTTGTAGCAAGGTAGTGTGTGGACCTAGTAAAAACATTCCATTTGATACAAATAGAGCGTGCGGAGGAAAAAGACTTGCCATTTAATTACTTCAAATGAGTAATACTGCCACCTACAGGACTGGAATGAAACGAGTGTTTTGAATTATTCGGCCGTGGCCAAAATCAATGTCAGTGTACTTTGTTATGTTGAAATTATCTCATGACAATTCAGAGGGATTTCGTGTGGAAAAAACATTAACTGGCCAAGTTTATGCTTTTTAAAAAAATTATATACTATTATTGTAATTAGGAGGGCTCGGTGGTTGAGTGCGCTAACCACTCAACCACCGAGCCCTCCTAATTACAACATCGACATCACAGTGCAGAGGTCGTGAGTTCGATTTCGGCTCCAACCTCCCTGTGTGGCGTTTGCATGATCTCCTCGGGCCTGCGTGGGTTTTCTCCGGGTACTCCCACATTCCAAAAACATGCATGGTAGGTCAATGGAACACTCAAAATTTTCCCGAGGTGTGAGTGTGAGTGCGGGTGGTTGTTCGTCTCTGTGTGCCCTGTGATTGGCTGGCAACCGGTTCAGGGTGTCCCCCGCCTACTGCCCGAAGACAGCTGGGATAGGCTCCAGCACCCCCTGGGACCCTTGTGAGGGGAAGCGGATCGGAAAATGGATTAATGGATTATTTTAATTATGGCGAATGACTAACCTTGGGCAACCGTGAAATGCTCACCAAAAAAATTGCAGAGCACATGATGACAACCACTCGTACTCACATTCATACCAATGGACAATTTAGATAATTCAATGAACAGAACATGTTTTTTTAGAATGTAGGAGGAAGCTACAGTACCTAAAGAGAAAAGCTACTGGGAGAACATGTAAACTTACGGCTGGAAGGCCGGAGACAAGATAAGTGAGGCGGCCGTGTGAACCGCGACTCCCAATTGCTGCCAGCGTTTTATTTCTGTTTTTTTTTTCCCCTAATCCCATATCAGTGTCCAACATTCATCAAATGGAGCTGCTGGTAGCGATGTGAATTTAAAAAAACAACCAAAAAAAAACAGATGAAGGCTCTTTTGCTCCGATCCTACATCCTTCCATTTTACCCGTCTACCGTCGCTCTCTCTCCTCCAGCCCAAGTGGCAGTTTGACCCATATGAACCATCTGTCATTGCTGTGTGCCTCACACCTCTCAGTGTGACCCCTGGAGATCAACGGCATATGCTGCTGCTGCTGCTGCTGTGGGCAGCCGGCTATGATGTGGACGAAGACTCAGGACAAGCAGCGGCTGTGGCTGGACAGCCGCACAGGGACAAGCTTAAATAGACCTTACATGGACAGAAGTCGGAAGCCCCACCAAGTCTGGAGGACACGACAACCAGTCCGGAGAATGACTGCTGATCTTTTCCTCGAGAGGCAAATCAAAGAAGTATGGCTGAGTCGAGCCACTTTTAAAATTGTGATATTATCTTTTTGTGTAACAACACATTTGCTCACGTGTTTGGCCGATTTTGTCATAGTCTGAAGAAACCAAGGTTGAAAATTTGCTTTGCAAAGCTATGCTTTGTGCAAACACAACACTGCTCATCTCCACAAACAATCAAACAAACAAACAAACGAAACAGAGGTACACTTCAGCATGTTGGTGGCCGCATCACACTTTGGGGATGCTTTTCGTCACTTGGAACTGGGACCTCAGTGAAGGTGGAGCGAATTATGAACTGTTCCAAATACTCCTCAGTATTAGCGCAAAACCTTATGCGTCTGCTTGAAAGGAAAAACAGCCTACTGGAACATCTGATATGGGCGTCCGTCAGAGCAAATTGAAATGGTGACTCGTGTGTGCTGACTACCGTTTAAATATGAGTTTGTATGTGTTTGGTTCGTTCTGACCACAGCCAAATCTCAGTTATAACAAGGTGTGTACACTTATGCAACCACATTTTTTTCATTTCCTTCTCCAAAAAAAAAAATTACCCCCCCCCCACGGAAGTATATGAGTTATAGATAACAATAAAGGTGGAAAAAGTTTTGAAATCATTTATCTTGCTCTCGTTAAGGAATCTATTTCTTACGGTGATTTTTTTTAGCCCCTCTCTCTTGTTGGTTCTGTTTAAACACTTGAAACAAAGAATGTAGAATGCGGTATTTCCTTCTTACTGTGATTACAATCACCTTTGGTGCCCCTTGACCCCCATTTCGGGAGAGTCCCTGAAGGCCGTCAACTTCCCCCGGGGAGGGACTCTTATCTCAAGATTTAGGCACAGCGGAAGAGGTCTGGACTTTCCCACCATGCCAAGATCGAATTGCATCGACCTTTCTTTGTTTCCGGGATTTGCATTGAGGCGTAACTCCCCGCCTCTCATTATCATATTGTCTGTATATATTCTCATGACTGTATTTTTTCTGGGCTTCCTGACGAAATCTGAAACTCTCAGGAGCCCGAATCGATTCGTAAACTGCAGGAAAGAAAAGTAAAACCTTTGCAAGTACCGTTCATCGTCTCCAGCCTGTATTTGGATAACCAACATCCTCACCGTCCGAAATTCAACGAACACGCGGAGGAAAGAAGGCCACTTTCCCCCCCAACACTCGCAACGCCGTCGTTGCAAAAATCTGGCATCTGAACAAGGGTGTGTAAACTTTATAACCACTGCGCATATGTACACTTTCCAAATGCTGTGCTACCTGCAACTAATTTAAAATACATTGGTTGTAACCCCTATTAAGGCAGCGCTAAGTCGTCACTATCAGGGTGTGAAGATTATGCGGCCTCGCTTCACATTAATCAAGACAATAATGATTTGAGTGCGGTGTGAAATCCCATCTTGAAGAGAAGAGGAGACGCTGCAGCCAAATTCTATTAATAATCGCATCCAGCTCACCGGCGCACAGAATCTACAAGTACTGCCTGTGCCCCATGTGGTCCGCAAGAACATCCACCTCCCACATCATCGCCCACGTCTCCTGATGAAGAGCGCTCGCGAAGCTGCCGCGCAAGACTAAATGGGCTTCTGTATGCTCCTCCGCTCCTTTGCGAGCGCAGCCGCATACAAACGCAAACATCAAATATCCAAGCGAAGCCCCCAAATTGTGAGACACGTAGGCAACATGTGAGGGGTTTCGTTTCGAAGAATTTGCCTCTAAACGTCACAGAGGATTAATTGTAACCAAAGGAGCCAATCAGATGCCCCCCCCCCAAAAAAAAAATTGATATTACAAAGTGCCAAAGCATGTCTGGCATGTAAATGAGAGCAGAAACCAATTCGTCACGGAAACCCGAGCACCTCCTGTAACTCTAAGCATGATTGCATACTCGCATTGTGTGAAGAAAGCGCCTGCGTCATTCCTATGATGCAATGCAGTCGTCACTAAGGCTGCCACAAGCGGTGACCCTCTTCTTTTTTCCACGCGCTGTGCATGTGAAGGTGCGCAACGCAGCAAGGACAGGTTTGACATTGACCTAGTCACCAGAAATGCCAATCTAAAAACACTCACAGGAAATTCTTAAGCAAAGACGAGGGTTCTCCTCTGCACAACCGGGAGGCACGCCGAGTTTCGAACACTAAAAATACTGACTGACCATATGCAGGGGGTGCCACGGAGGTTAGAGAAGGCAGAAAAGGTTGGACAGAAATTTGCATTCATTCGTAAATTGTGAGTGGAGGTGCAGTGAAAATAGTTTCCTCAACTTGATGCCGTGGCACAATTGCTCAAGGCGTCATCCACTTGAACTCTCAGCAAATATACTGTGCGTCTTTTTTTGACTGGCACCTCAGCATACAGTGGATATAAAAAGTCTACACCCCCTGTTCAAATTAATGGCCAAAAACGTTTTGAAACCTTGGTCATAAATTTATAAATCACTTCTTCAGCAAAATAAATAAATAAATCTGCACGGTCTTCTCGTCACGTAGCAAATGCAAAAATCTGAACAGGCAAATCATAATATAGTGCAGCTCACATCTTAATCAACATGATTGTTACAGAGAAGCCAATAAAGTGTCTTATATGCAACCCGTGGACAGTTTACTACTCTGTAGAGCTAAATCTCTCCTCCTGTAAAGGCCAACCAGATTTCGCAGTAGGGTGGTTACTATTTGCAGGATTCAGTCATTTTACAGGGCAAGAATTAAATATGTTGGAGCGGGTCAAGATCCATCTGTCCCAGCTCAAAGAGCTGCCAGCATCCGATTGGACCATCCCAGACCAAAATGGACATTCTCTGCCCACACAACAAGGTTTCCGTGGTGAAATGGCGATTTTTTTTTCTTTTTAAACCAAAGATGCCAAAAGCGTGTTAGTCACGCTTCCTGACAGGAGCGCAATGGACACTTGCTCAAAGGGAACGCCCCAGGAAAAGCGTGTCGTGGACCGAGCCAACAGCACGGAGATAATTGTGATCGGAAAACACGAACCTGATGTCAAGGACAGAAAAGGTCGATCCAAAGGGCCCAGCTAATATGTGGCACTAACAACTCGCTCTGTTTTCTGACACATATCGACATTGAGAATAAAAATAAATAAATACTGTGCGGAAATGAAACCAGCAAATCAGCAAGCAAAAGCAAAAGAATATCTGATATCATGGCAATCATCAATTCATGCAGATTCAGGACTTATAGGAGTCCAATGTGAAATGTGACAATAATATGACGAGAATTTTCAGAATTGGGGTGGGAACATCAGTCATTTTGTGATTACATTCGGGGCTTTTGAGCGTCCAAATTAGTGAGAGCGGGATCTGATTATAATGATTAATCTTGTTCATTTACCGCTCCTGTGTGATCTCTGATCCGACAGTGGGAAAAAATCAAATCAAATCAAAGTGTGAACCATCTATCGAGCTGTGAGCTATGACTTTCCCGCATATTTTTTTGTTTGGAGGCTTTTTGAATTGTAACCAGTCGAGAATTGTCAATGGTTGAAGACGATTGGACCTTTGAATGCACCTATTTACACTGGGGTGTAAATATAGCTTCCGCTTTTCCCCCCCAATTTTTCCGATGTCTTTCGGTAAGAGACAATGAGTGTATTTGCAGCGCAGGTCTATTTAATGCAACCATTTTTTGGCGGTTAGGTTCGGCAAAGCAACAACAATGACAAAAAGTGCTCGATCATACGAAATCAAAAAATTTGCTGACTGCAGTGCATCAAAACATGTGAGAGATACTTTCAGACACATACCCCTCTCGGTTGTCCTCTTCGTCCGGGTTGGAGATGAGCTGAGAACCAGCCAGAGAGACATCCAGGGCGGCCAGAGGCAAGTCTCTGTAGTTGAAGCTAACCAGCTGAACTGGGGCCACACACTGGTTTTCCTCCTCCACCTGCTGGGAGATCACCTCCAGCTCGGAGGATGCAGCTTGAGGAGGGGCGCTGAGTACACACAACAAGAGCAACGTTAGACTCCCTGTCACAAAGTCAGTACGGAGCTGTAAAGGGGGTCGTATAGAAGCGTGGCTAGTAGAACGTTCTGGACAGTTACGTGCGATTTCACTCATCGGGTTCTCATTAATGGAGGAAGCCTAGTTTTACGACGAAAACCACACCGCTAGATTTGGGTGTTGGCAAAGTAGAATGCGTTGGCTAAAATGATGTCTGATTCTGATGAAGAAAAATCCAAACATGCTGAGACATTTCTTACTTTCAGTGTGCTGGGAAACTGAACCTTCATTATTATTTATATGCTACTCAATATTTATCTTTTTTTTTTAAATTAAATACAGAAACGATCCAGAACACCCCTGCAATAAGTGAAATTCATGATATAGAAGTATCTAAATATTCATAGCATTTACAGTACTTATTTGTTACCTCTTTACACACACTTTTAAAATAAACAGATTGCAAATAGAAACTGGTATATTGAAAGAGGGCAAGAGCAATGGATAAAACCAAATTTATTGTGCAGTGTTACTGTGTAGCAATTCTTTTTTCCAAACTAACAAATCTATCTCACAATATACATCAATAAACATGCCCAAAGATATACATATTACCAGACTTCGCCCTTCCCTCACCCCCCGCACCACTGCTATTCTTGTCCACAGTCTTGTCACATCCCGCCTTGATTACTGCAACGCTCTCCTCTTCGGCCTACCTCAAAAGTCCCTCCATAAAATCCAGCTGGTTCAAAACGCCTCTGCTCGCATCATCACAAAAACATCTTCCCAGCAGCACATCACCCCCGTTCTCCAACAGCTCCACTGGCTCCCTGTTCAACATCGCATCAATTACAAACTGCTTCTATATACATATATGGCCATCCACAACCTGGCCCCTCCTTACCTATCCGACCTTCTCCAGGTACATATCCCCTCTCGCTCCCTCAGATCCTCGTCCTCCCTCCGCCTGTCAGTGCCCCCTGCCCGACTGAGCACCATGGGAGCCAGAGCCTTCAGTCACGCTGCTCCAAAGCTTTGGAACAACCTACCTCCGGACCTCCAAAACTGCACACCTCTTTCCACTTTCAAGTCCCGTCTAAAAACACACCTGTTCAGGATTGCCTACAACACATAGCTCTTCCATTTCCTATGTTTTTATGATTTTATGTCCTGTTTTTATATATCTCGTTTACTAATTTTTACATTGTATTTTTTTATTGTCTGTACAGTGTCCTTGGGTGGCATGAAAGGCGCTTTAAAATAAAATGCATTATTATTATTATTATTATTATTATTATGAAGCGGATCTACAGCCGTCGGTGTAAAAAGTAGGATTACAGAGGATTTAACATTCTTCAGTCAAAACTTCAATCTTCTTTCAAATTTACAGCATTTAGTGATTAAGAGTGGAATTACACCCCAAAATAAACAGAAGGGTAGAACAAAATTGTGTTATAAACGGACAAAAAAAAAAATCTGTGAAATAGCGAGACGGCGAACCCGCAACCCGTGATGGAGGGCATGTTTGTTGTTTACTGAAGCTATACATGCTTCAGATATTTCTACTCATCGACTTCCAATCATTACAACGCCAAAATTGGATTTTTTTTTTAAAGATGATTGACTGAAGCGAAATTTCTTTTTGTTTTGTCTACATTTTCTGTCCAGTAGACTGTCGTGAAGTGTACGTCCGTTCACTGATTGTAAACAAAGGTCAAAAGTGACATGCCCTACAACATCCAAATAGCATCATTTTCTAATTACGACCCGATTTCAACCTATATCATACACATAATTGTCCTTTTGTGCCATAAGATGCAATATAAGGCTTTCTTGCTCATAGATCTTGTTTCTTCACATGACATTCAATGGCACGCCGCATGTTCTTTGGAAGGTCAGCTGTCATTTTATCTGCCAAAAAAGGTCTTGAAATTTAAATAAAGAGGGCGGGCTGCGATGGAACAAGGCAAGCCAATGGGGAACAAGGAGAAGTTACCCTACGACAGGGGTCTCACGTGGTTTGGCGGTTTTCCCAGTGTATCCTATGTGGAGATGTGAATAACCAGTGATCAACAGCAGGGCAAAGGCATTGATTACAAGACAAAGACAGCGGCCTCGGCGGATTGTACACTTTTTGTTTTGAGTTGAGGCTGTATGAGCAGAACCAAGCTCCTGTTAAATGTTAATGTAAGCAGGCCTAGAAAGAAAAATTGCTTTTTTCCTCTTTGCTTGACCTGATTCTTGATTAAAAGCGCTTTCATGGACTCCTTTGAAAGGTTACTTTGACTTGGGCTACATAGTCCCACAAATGGTTTGACTTTGGAACACATGTTGTTGCAACCCGGCTATAAAAAAAGTCTGGACAGTTCAATAACACAAATGGTATCTTGCATGTACTTGGCACCACAAGCCAACGACAACCAGGACACTAATAAGTCATGACAGACAAACTGTTTAGTGCATCAAAACCACATTTCCGGCCAATCAGAGAGCGGGCCAGGAGCCATTATGACCAGCGCCCAGCAGAGTGGCTGCTTGCCATCCTGCATGGGGAGACACAACTTCACATCTCAACACTTGGCTTCTCTTTAACGGCGCAGGCGAGGATATTCCGCAAACTGTCTGCGATAACAGTAAGCACAACACGGACAGAATCCAAAAAGCTGCATAAACAATTTAGTATGTGTACGTTCGTTTTATTCGTTTTCCCATCGTGTTTTAGAGAGAAGTGAAACTTCATTTGTCTTTCGAGTGTAGTTGTATAGTACTGCCCGTGATTAGCTCCCAGCACATGCGCTCGGCGTAAAAACTGGCGTATCTTCATTTATGTTCCGGGGCACGTTTAGTTTAGCATGTTTGGGAATTTGGCGGACAGTGCCAACCAAGGGCGTTGTCTATTATATGCTCCGGGCGCACCTGATAATTCGGTGACAAAACGTAGATTAGACTTTAGACCAGGTGAAACCAGGTCTAAGTTGTGGCGCAGCTGTTGTAATGCAATTTTGGTGGATTTGATCCAGGCGCAGACGGGCAGATTCTTGGGCTCTGCTGATATGTGTGGTGGATGTCATCAAATTTCATTTAGAAATATGACATCACTGTGCATCAAACCCTCGGAATCATTGCCGTGTTCCTATAGGTGTTAAAATGAAATCTTGGTTCATATCATAAAAATTAAAATAAAAAAAACAAAATTTCAATAATCTACATGTATAGCCTCCGAAGCTCTATTGTCAAAACAAGTTTAATGTGGCATTTCATGTTTTTCGTTCTTATCGAGACAAAGGGAAAATTCAGTTTTTTAAAAAAAAATGCCCATTAAGATCCTCTATTGAAGTCGCCCGCTTTCTGATTTCAACACGTGACAAATGGTTGCGCCTTGGCAGACGTCTGCGCCCTGCGAGTGCTCTTGTTCTAACTTTTGCTTTTCACTTTCGATTCGAATAAAGCGTGAGTGTCATTGTTACTGAGTGCTAAGTGTCGCCGGATTTCCAGCCAGCTGTCTGGAAGTCCGCCACTTTGCCCAATAAGTTTGTATCCAGACATTTGGCTGCTGCTTGAAGCGCAGCAATCCGCTGTCTTGATATCATCAGCAAACCAAGACAAATGCGGCAAATCAATGACACGGCGACAGGCCACACTTCCCTCAGACGCAAGCTCCTGACACCAATTACGTTATTTCCACAATCACAGCATTGTTGCCCTGACCTGTACTCCCTGGATGATTTATTGTTAACCAAGGAACAATGAATGGCATTGTCGTGTATTTAAAAAATATATTTAAAAATTGCTTTTACCCCGAAAACGGGTCAACAGCAGCTGTGCGACGATGGATAACTAATCTGGACATGGACGCGTAAAGTACATTTTAATTATCGGTTTCAATATTTAAATCACTTTGCTTGGACAAAACGAATAACGGGAGCCACTGTATGGGTTGTATCACAATGTCAGACTTTGCAACCCTTAATAACAAAAATGCATAGTTTTGAATGGCTCCGTTCGAGAGGTATTAGTATCGCAAGGCGTTTGAATTCTAACATTTTGTTGATCATAAAAGAATAGAAACATGGCCGTGGTGAAAATACCATTGTGATTTCCTTGGAATGCTGTGTTAGTGATCATTTGAAAATGTAAACATGGATTTGCAGAAATATAGAGTTGCCTGTTAATATTTTATCTGTTTCCAGACATAATTAATGGTCATTCGAGCGCATTCTCTATTTCAAGAAGTGCGTGCGGAACTGGTCCACCGTTGCATTATTGGTGAAAGCACTTGAATCAGTGCTCCAATCACATCTTATAAAAATGCTTTATTTTACAATACATTGTTATAAGTAAGGGATAGGTGAATTCGACATACGAGTGATGTCAATTGACATTAGATGAATAAAAGGAAAACAAAAGGCTGAAAACACCCTGAAATTATCCAAATATTTCTTGACCTAACTGCCATTAAAAAAAAAAAAAAAAACCTAAATAAAACCTTTCCTGCCACAACAGGGGTGCTACAGTGCGAGGGGCATCCTGTCAAAGGGAATCAGAGTTTAATAAAAAAACAAAACTCCCTCAAAACCTTTGTCAGCATTAAGAGTTTCCCATCTGTCGCCTCACTGACTGGCCGTGGGCTTGCCTGAATCGCACTCATAACCAGTCATCACCATCCCGCTATTATCTACTTAAGGATGATTGGCCACGGTACTGACGTTGCGCTGCCAACCGTTCGAAGCGCCCTGCGCCTTTAACCGGAGAACACAGCTGACTGAACCCATTTTGGATTGAACCCCCTCCCCCACCCCCCCACCCCACCCCTCAACTCCGTTCCACTCTTCACCGCCTCTTCCTCCCTTCCCCTCCCTTCTACCTTCTCTAAGCACGGCTGTCATCAGAATGCAGGGCTTGTCTGCGGGACCACACACACATGGAGTAATTATTAATAAGAGAAGATGACAAGTGAGCGTCCCTTACGAATGCTAAGAAGCGCCAGCAGACGGGAGATGACGGATATGTTCAAGTGGAGATGAGGCCCAACTCCCCCTTGTTCACGGACCCTCGCGGGAGAATATGCGGGTCCCATTGAGCTAATCGTAACCCACCAAGATGGAGGTGCCCTTTGCAACGAGGTGGCGTGTTCATCAATAGCGATTCGGGATTTCACGGCCTCTCGGAAAAGGAGATGCGTCAGGGGGTACT
This sequence comes from Hippocampus guttulatus, assembly GCF_054856545.1. NCBI lineage: Eukaryota > Metazoa > Chordata > Actinopteri > Syngnathiformes > Syngnathidae > Hippocampus > Hippocampus guttulatus. The sequence continues at coordinate 19,867,497 of NC_141264.1, read as the reverse complement.
TACTGGTGGTTGCTCATGTTGAAAGGTTTCCGAGGGACGTTCACACTAAATCAGGGCAGGTGTAAAACGATAGCCACAGCAACAGTAACCCGGCTCGACTCCATTCACACCTTTGGAAAAGACAGAAAACAATGAACATTATGTATAAGATGAATAGCATATGAAACACTAAATATCGTACTATACAGTAAATATTCTCGAGTACGGACTCGTGTTTGCGCTGTCCAATTTGTCCTGATAACATCAATTCCTCATTTGGGAAATGAGCATGGTACATGTCCTTTATGAACCTGCAAGTATGTTGACAAAATGTGTAACAACACAATCAATAAAATACAAAAATATACTGTCCAAAAACTGTTTATATAACAAAAACTGCAATACAGGTGTATCAAAAAAAAAATCAAAACAGTAAAATACGTACAGTATTTTAATGTTTATTTTTTTTCTGTCTTGGGGAAAAAAAGGTGTATTTTGGATTGTTTTGTTGGATGCATTCTTTGGTTTATGACAATGTTTGCCTGCGTGTCATACAGTTTTCTTGCTAGTTGCAAGGAACTGTCCCGTTGATCACCGATGTCTGGTAATTCTTGTGCATACTGAAGGATTTTTGTTGCCATTTGCATTGCTTCCTTGCTGGATGGTGGCTTGTCATCAGGAGTTGAATCGATGCCTTGTTTTTTAAAGTTTCGTAGATTTGCGTCTTTGCGCCTCCAAGTGTCTGCTGGATGTTTTTAACTTTGTGTCCAGCCTCGCTCAAACGGATGCATTTCACTCGCTCCGCTCCAGTCATTACAGTTCTTCTACGTTTCGATGCCATGATCTACACAACGTAAGTGAATGAAGTTAAAATCGTTCGCAATTACAGTAAAACGCACGGCAATAAAAACTCACTTAGATGTCGTCGTTTAGAATCTGATGATCGAAAAACGCGAACTGAAAACTTGTCTCAGCGTTGTGTCTTTTCCGTCGCATCGGGTGGGCATTGCGTGTATTTAAGCTCCCGCGGCCATCCGGGTTACGGGTAGTGGAATTTCCGCTTACGCAATGTTCCGGTAACACGTAATATCATAGTCAAAATGTGAATGCATAGGTTTTTATTACGGGTGAAGGATATTCCTTTTCATAGATTCCGGGGATGGGAATATTTACTGTATTTGCAAACAGCCACGTCAAACGACCAAAATAAAGTTACACACAGACGCCTGGTCGCCAAAGTTTTGGATCTTACACTTTGCATTTGCTTCTTGGTGGCGGCAGCTTCTTCTCACCTCTTGCCTTTGCTCTGTTTAACTATTTTCCCAGGGAGCACTAAACTGTAATGGATTTTAAATCTCCCTTAATATACGCTCCGCTCTGTGAATCTGTGGGGCTGAGGAACACCGCATCTCTCGCATAGCAAGTACCAAAGGATGCTAGCTAGCTCCTTATGCTGTGGGACAGAAGGCCATTGAAGTCAGTTAAGTGACAAGCCGCTTTGAATGGAAGAGTCTGGAAAATCGCGCACGTTGCAAACTGGATCAGAGGAGGAGGTCGATGCATCATTGCTGTGGTGTTGACATGGAGCACCTTGCCAATTACACAGATTTTTCTTTTTTACATTTCATGGATTATGATAGCTATACCGGGGCATCCTCCTGTAATAGGTTTGGCTTTAAAATAGCGCCGTGCCGGAGTGGGTTTTGTCCAGGTCCTATGACTTACTCCCATGTTCACAAAAAGAAAAAAAAAAGACACCATTCACCATTGAGGCGCATCTATTGTTTTGTTACTGTTCATTTTTAAATCACATCTGTCACTTGTTGGTGACTCCTGGTCTATTCAATGTATGTGCAGCAATTATCTGGTAACCAGTTCTCTGGTTATAGTAGCACACAACTTTCCAAAAGTCAGCTGGCGTAGGCTTCGATAACATCTCGAGTAAATGGATAGATCTAATTATCTTCGTACATTTGTGTTAAGACGACAGTACAAAAGCAGTCATGTTTGTTTACTTGATAATGTCGGTGTTGGAACGCAATAAATGTTCATGTTACCTCCCGAATATGGGAGGGAAAAGAATGAAGTTGCCCGCCACCAGTTCTGACCGCAACCTGACTCAACATTTCTTAACTTGGGTGTAAGTTTTGTGCTCGAATAACCAATACGACCGTGTCGGTTAACTTACAATGATTTGTAAGTGCCAAGCTGCCGTCGCTTTATGGTGCTTCCATATGCCAGCAACAGTTTGTTGAAAGAATTTGTAAAACTGCCAATGGCTTTTTTTTCCCCTCCCGTTCCCTTCTTACTAATCAGGCTACAATTCACCATACAAGAGTCAACAGCAACTCAAGAATAAGATGCTCAGCAAGATTTGGCACATTTTTTACATCAGTTGTACTGCACATCCCACAAATGCATGTTTCCTACAAATGGGGCATTATTTCCGAGGGAAATAAACAGGCTGTCCGAAAGTATGAATGATGATCAAGAAGCATTGTTTCCCCAAAGAAAAAGAAAAAAAATCTAGGAAATATAGAGAAATAGCGAGGCTTAAAATTTCTGGGGTTATTTTTAACGCAGCAGTTTTTAAAGGCATGCAAAACGTGTTGAAAGTGACTTCTTGGCGCCTATCCCAGCTAACTTGGAGCAAATTAGCTATACAGTTGAAAAACAAATATTTACACTTCCATTTTTACCGATGGACAATTTAGAGCTCTCAATTAAACCCAAGATGGATGTTTTGAAATGTGGGAGGAAGTACCGGAAGGAAAACCATGCAAGCACAGTGAGAACATGTAAACTCCACATCGGAAGCGCTGGAGCTAAGGTTCCAACCCCAAAACGCAAAACTTTGGAGCAGACGCGCGAACCACTTGACGCCGTGTTGCCATGATATAGCTTGAAGATTTTTAAACACAGCTAAGTTATATTTGAACATTATATTTAAGTTATATCGATGGGTTGCATTTTTGACGTCATTCTACCCTGGAGATGAGAAATGCCTAATTTTGTTGCACTGCTCCATTCTATTCTGACTCTGAGACGTATGTGCTTGCAATTCATCCTCAAGGTGATTCACTATGGCCTTGGTGGGAATATGATTAAAAACACACAACAACTTTCACCACTTTCATCTGTGATTTCCATTCATTCCTCGAAGTGCTCCATCATGGTGATGGCTGTCTAAAAGGCTGCAATGTATTCACCATCTCGTTTCCAGCCAACGAGCCTCGGTCTATTTCTGCACAAGCTCATCAAGATGCATTTGCAATCATGTCAAGCGAGGCCGACATAAATTGTGCTCGGAGGCCCCTCGGTGGGATTCTTCTTCTTCTTCCCGATTCAACCAACACAAGAAAGGTAGAAAAAAAGAAGCAAACGAATGCACACTAACCTCCTGCGTTGCTTTGCTCTACATAGTGGAAAGTATGGTCGTGACTCATTTGCCCTCGCAGTGACGACGGGCACATCTCCCTCCTCGCCGATGATGAAGATCACAATGAGAGGAGCTCGGATCTCGGCTTGATTGAGTGGGCTGACAAATCCGCCGAGAACCAGCGTCGCCGTTCCGGGGACACAGCGCGACAAACAGACCTCCTCCTTCGGCGCGAGGGCACCATGCTTCGGGAGCAGGCGGTGCCGTCACCGAGTCCGGGGACACGGTCCCATCGTGGGAGGGTGGCTCGCGAAGGTTTTTTTGTTTTTTTTGGGGGGGGGGGGTCTTCCACGCCCCCCTCCCCGCGATCACACCGGGGGCTCCATGTGGACGAAGAGGCTCACAACCGGGAGCTGTCCAAAAGCTGAAGTCCAGCGGGCGACGACGTCGATGAGGACAATACAAGAAGCACAAGTGTAAAATAAATAATCAAACAAACACAATAATTGTCATAATATATATATTAAATCAATTAGAAAAACATACGAATGAACCGCGTTCGCGTTTAGAAGCCACAGTAGACATTTTACTTACAGCTCTGATGAAGCGTCGACGTCGAGGGGGGGTGGGGGGGGGGGGGGTGGACCCAAAACACTCTTGCTTCTTTTCACTTCCTTCAGCTTCCTCGCGATAACAACACACGCGCCAAAGCGGGAAAATGGCGAAAAAAAGGGTGGAAAAAAACATCTGATTTTCTTCGTGCCTTTTTTTTTTTTTGCTTTAGCTCAATCCGGATTAATTATCCCAAAATGTTGAATATTCAGCATGGGAGATGTCTGCAATATTTCACAACAATATGCCCCCCCCCCAAAAAAAAGGAAATAGGACAGAACCACTGTTTAAACAACAGACCAATGTGTAATTTCCCTCCGGATGAACAGAGTATCTGTCTATCGAAATCATAATGGCACCCTGTCTTTTTTCATCCTCTGCTTAGCAGGAAGTAGCCTACAAACAAACAAACAAAGCCAAATACAAAAATACAAAGCTCGACGCATTGTTTTCACTTGTGTTAATAGTTCAGCCTTGGTGGAAGTCTGTGCTCCATTGGTAGCATAGTTATATGTAATGATCAGGATAGCATTGCTAAAACACCAAATCTATTGGTGGCCTCATCCTTCTTCATAATACTGTAAAACGTAATACTTTTGATACATTTCTGCAATATGCAGAACATGAAGAAAGTACTATAGATGGTACAGTATGACTAATTTTCATATAAAGACAAAATAAAATTCTAAATTTGACACACCACACCCTCTGCCAAATTTAAATGATCAAAAATCATTAAATATAGAAAATTTTAAATGATTTTTTTTTAAAAATCAAGCACTTCTCTCTGCTCTCAACACTGTGAGCATATCCAATGAGGGCCCTAAAACCACACCTCGCTCAACTGTCGATCAAGCACCACTTCTATGACCTGGAAAAAAAAGGATGCTACTTTGTCTAGGATCTTTCTTATGCCTACATATGACTACTTGTTGGAAATGCAAGAATATAAAGCCGCCAGTGGCTGGCATACAGTATATCCCATTGGGTCGTCGCTGGGGCTTTTCCACGTCTATGCTGCTTTCTAAAGTGCAAAACACCAGTGATCACGCAAGTCGCTAAGCTATCAAGAACTCAAAAAAAAAACTCACACTTTTTTTTCTGTGATGTACATGCACTCACAGCTGTCAATGAGGCGCTCTAAAGCGGCCACACCAGTGGACTAGCCAATGGGAAGATGGATTTTTAGGATGTAGGCTTAACGTTGGTTGGTGTAGGTTTAACGCTATAGGTCCACAAATGTGTGCTCCACAGTTCTCACTCTTTGCACGTTTTCAAACATGTGTAATGTACAGTATTTCAAAACAAATCTCTGAATTCACTTAACAGTTTTACTACATCAGTTTTAAACCTTGGATACTACCAAAAGTCACATACCTTTTACGTCAGGAATCTGTGTATCTAATTAGAAATGTATGGTTGTAAGCAACCACAATGCATCCCAGTGGGCATCCATTATTTATGATACTGTATATGTACCACAAGCCACAAATTGATCGGGTTTTCAATAATAGGTTAAGATGGTCACTGGCCTAATGACTTATAGAAAAATAAAGTCCATCCATCCATTTTCAACACTGCTTATCCTGAACAGGGTTGCAGGGAGTTGTTGGACACTATCCCAGCTGACTTTGGGTTGAAGGCAGAGTACACCCTGAAATGGTCGCCAGTCATTCGCAGGGGACATACAGAGAGACGAACAACCATTCACACCCACATTGTCACTGAGTGGGAACCGAGCCCACGCTCCCCGCACATAAGTCAGGAGAATGCATCACTACATCATCAGTGACTCGAATAAAAAAATAAAAGTGGCATGGCTTTTTCAAAATTGAGAAGATGTACAATTTAGACCCAAGTTGAGATTTTAAACACTGTTGTAAAACTACACATTCCTTAACCCCATTCCTTATTCATGCACCCTGTAACCTGACAACATGATAAGCTGTCCACTGTAGTAACCGCTGCCCCTAAAAGGGTTAAAAATAAATAAACCAATGTTATCCATGAACACAAAAATAGAAAGTTATAAAAATGGACACGATTGCACTGTCATCAAAAGAATTTCATGCGATACTATGATGGAAAATCTCTCCCGCCCCTGCTTTTCGAGTGAAACTAAACCACAACCCAGTGACACCATTTGTAGTTGGCACATAACTGTTAAATTATAGAAGACGCAGAGCTGCATTTCATACAACTATGTTATCAGAACGGGGCCCTCTGCCAAGCCTGCAGCACGACACTTTGCCATTAAGAAATCTGCGAAACAATGAAGAAAACTTGCCAGCTGATGAGTCAACTAACGGTCCTGAGACACGTATCGCGTCTTTGAAGGAGGCAGTCCGCAGCGCCTTGCCTCGAGTTCCCGCGATTCCATTCATGCCTTCTCGACATGCCAACCATTCATTCGAATCTCACCACGCAGACAAGCGCAAATGTTGCCTCACCCATCCAAGGCCTGTGACGGAGAGACTCCTTTCAGGTGGTATGAGAACATGTGATCGCGCGTGGACCATCATCATCATCATCCATCACAGTGATGGCCACAGGCTACTGCGATTACATTACTGACCTCACAGACAAACTGACAAATGGGCTATAGCGAGCTGGTATCGCATTTTCAGAGGCAATGTGGACAAACTGCATTTGCAACATATTTTCGGTGGCAGGAGCACGCCCACATGACGTTTGTCCTTAAAGGTCTAGGCGAAAGCAACACAGTACTCTGTGTCACATTGGGAAGTCACGGTAGCGACCAAAAGTTGGGATTTCACAAGCAGGTAAGGACAACTGTTAGATATTCCTTAACTACTGTTGTTGTTTTTTTTCCCAAGTCATATAAGCGCTGCCCTTTCTTTGTGCGAGCAAATAATTGAACCTTATTAAAGAAACAGTGAGATGTTTTTGTTTTGTAAGGCAACTATCACATCGGATGCAGCTTAAGTAGTTGAAGCTTTTCGGAAGGGGTTCCACAGAGATCAATTGTCAGCCTCCTATTAATCCGTTTTCACCTTTAATTCACCAGCACTTTTAACTCTCTATCTAGGTAACAGAAAAAAAAAGCAAAAAGAAAATAAGATCCACCTTCCGGATGATGGCGGGTAAAAATAAAACTTGATTTTGAAACATTCCCCTTTGAGCAAGCAACCATTTGATCAATGTTTGATTTGTACATACAGAACATGGAGTGCCATGTGACGGGCAGGATGCTGCCTATTGTATGAACGGAGGCACGTGCTACAAACTTGCCTCGATGGAAACAATTTCCTGCGTGTAAGTCGTGCACTCACGCGCAATGTTAATGAATTAGCATGATTGGACTGCCGTACTGAGAGATTCTATGTTACATTTAGGTGCAACGACTACTACAAGGGAAGTCGATGCGAGCAGTTCCAACTGCTCATTGGAGCCTCCGAAAAGGAGCAGGCGGGTTTAATTGTAGCACTGGTCCTTGTCGCACTCCTCATCTTAGTGGTCTTTGCTGTGATTGTCTACTTTACATATAAGTAAGTACACAAATAATGGAGGAAAGCTTTTCAAAAGAGCATTATAAAGAGCATGTTCTAAACTCTTGATGTAACTTGTGCCCAGGATGCTGAAAGCCAAGCAACAGAGGAAACAGAGTCACATAGAGTATTGGAAAGTCAAACCAAGAGTATGACGAGTGAACGTTGATGTGTTCTCGCAACACCCAAAGAGGTGAGATATTTTTGAATGCCAGTTATTGTGCAGACTGGAGCTGGACAATTAAAAAAAAAAATTAGATTCTTTTACAAACTCATTTGCATGACAATAAACAATATCAGATTTATGGTCCCATAGGTTAGGCTTATAAGATAAAATAAATGCAAATGAACCAGGAATTATTTTCAAAGCCAGTTGCTTTATCGACTTCAGTTAGAGTTGTTAACTGACTAAACACTGACTTGCAGTCTCTTAAGCATTCACAGCAACAACTTCACAAATGTCTGCCAAACAAGTGTGGTGTAAACATAAGTCAGTAAGTTAACAATAATGCAAACAAATCTGTGGCTGTCTCGCTCGATATAATGGGTTGGCTCTATAGTGGATCCTTTATAGACAAACTCGATCAGTTCTGAGATGCTCCAATTGGTTTAGATTGACACTCGTGTGGTCCCCAAGAAATGGTGAGAAAAAAAAATACATCAAATTCAAATACTTAAATCAGCATTAACTCTCATAATTGTGTAAAAAGTGGTTAACTGCTGTCAATGGTGTTTGATGGCGAGTGTGTTCTCATGAAGACTAATGCAGTTTTCTTATATACAACAGATTCCGTTCTATTATTTTATTGTTGAATTTGCCATATTGTTTCGAGTAGCTAGAGGTGGATGTACTGCTTTCCCATCCACATTTTTATTTCCCACTGTGACAGCTCCCCCCTCCCACCCACCCAAACAATAATACACAAAAGCATAAATAGAACACACGTGGATGAGATGCTACTACGTCTTAACACGCCGTCACGCATGACCACGGATGGATTTTGGTGTGACTTTGGAAGCAGATTTTTTTCCTAAAAATGATGGTCGAGTTTTGAAATGTCAAAGCGATTTTTGGGGTTTTCACTGGACTACAAATATATCACATTTCAATCTATGGGCTTTGACAAAAAGCACTGTAGAAAACATACTCGGTATATTTTCAACGTGCTGCATGTGTGACGCTGAATGGCAACAAATTTAGTTTCAGTTGATGGTTAAATGGCTGTGATTCTGTAAATACAAGCAATGTGAAATAATATGACTATGGTGTGATTTTTTTTGGGGGGAGGGGGGAGTGAGCCAAACCAAAGCACACCTTTCAAATTCCATTTGTGACACTCAAAGTTGCACCACTGTGACAGAAGGTTAATTGATACAATAAAAATGTCAAAACGGCAATTAAATACACGCTGAAAATCGCCAAAGCAAAACACAACTAACAGTTTCCCTCCTACGTAACACAGTTTTTTGTGGTATTAACGGAATACATCCTTTCCATCGATGCTGCCATTTTTAGAGGTGAGCACCATCTAGGGGAGAGAATTCAAAACATTTTTCATGTTTCCTCAAAACTTTCCACTTGAAACATTATAAAACACTCCATTGGTCCAACCCACATAATACCAAAAAGATGACCTCAACATGCATAATTATATGCTTTAATAGAAGAAGGCAACGACTGCTTCAGTTCAATCACTTTCCAAAGAGCATTAAAAAACTGGTTGGGCTCCATTTTTGTGGTTGGACTGCATTATTGGCAGTGTGTCTTTGAGCTCTTTGATCATGAGTCAAAATAATAAAAGTTCATCAAATGTGAAAAGGTCATTCGCACTCATTAGGGAAGGGCTAATCGAAAAATCTTTGGCCAAAACAAGTTCATTAAAAATAATTCAGGAACGAATCTGAAATATTTGTTCTATGAGGCCTGAAATCATGATTATTTGACTTCTGCTTGTCACATCCTCGTATTAAAAACTGCGGGGTATCACAGTCTAGTGCAAGGAATTTTTTTTCAAATTTTCATACAAATATACATCGGTAAACAACAGCCAACTCTTAAAGCTATATATAAAAATTTAAAGCAGTCACATTTTCTGGAAACATTTTACGCACTTTTGGCTTCGTCAAACTCGTGTGCAATTTTCAGGGCTGTGCTGTTGAGTCTCACAGAATGCATGTTGGTGAGAATGCTGACCACCACTCCCTGCGGGAGGGTCTTGTGGCCGATCTCCTCACTGGGCAACACCAACAGGACACTGCTGGCCCCCACAGCGTTCCCTGTGTGCGAAACGTAGTGCCTGCGCTTCCTGCACTGCCCACATTTTTGCTCTTTCTCCACCACCTGCCAGCCTTGGCCGTACCATACGTCTCTGTCCCAGTTGACCTCCGTTTTGTCCGTCGGCGTCCAGAATTCCACAGCGGTTTGGGGTTTGAGGAAGCCAGGCAGCAACCCTTCCGTGTCCTTAACGTGGGCCATCTGGTAGCTGTAGAGCAAAACATTACCGAACAGCAGCAGGTCCCCCACTGTGGAAAGGAAGCCGCCGCCTGCCCACTTGTACGAGTTGTCCACGTACGGGCAGTTGGTCACCTGACCTCGCTTGTTCAGACGGTAATATCTGTGGAGGAAAAGCATTCTTCAGCACGCGCAATCAAAACAGACTTTCAAGAACCAAGTGGGAGAGTTTTGTTACACATGAATAGAAGTTTAAAACCCTTATGCCCTTCGAAAAAAACTAAACCGAACCTACGCGTTTTACAATTTTTGAAAATTGTGTATGTTGCATTATTCCAGCATGTGTTTTTTTATTTTCAATCACTCAAAATGTTCAGCGTCATCTGTGCTACCCATACATATATAGTTTATATAAATTCCTTGGGATTTTTTGCCCTTTATGGACAATAAAAGCAGTACTGTGCTATGACACTTCAAAGAAATATTGCATTTAACGTAAACGGTCGACTATGAGGGTTTTAAATGCAGGCATGAGTGAGTAATGATACCACTCGGGCCTTATTTCAAGGTACTGAGTACTCCCCATGGATGCCGATACGGGTCAACGACGCCAGTCACCGGCACCCTCTTGTGGCTGACAGAACATTTTTTGGCCCCCTCCACCATTTTAAGCTACCCACCCTGATAAAGTGCACCCTGGAATTTGATTACCTGGAGCGATGGTAAATGACGGGTTCGTTTTTATCTGGCACAGTACTGAACATTCCAAGTTCCCAGAAGAGGTTGGCCATGACATCCAGGAAGCGCTGACCAGCAGCCTGCTCGATGATAGCACTGAGGAGGGTGTAGGCGTGGGTGGAGTACGACAATGTTGTGCCTGCAGGAAGAGGAAGTGGAGTGAAGTGTTAATTAGATTACCAAACCTATAACCGCTTCATGACGCAATTGAGCAAGCGCTGCATGTGTTTTACCTGGTTTAAAAATGAGCGGGTCGTCCTTAAAGAGATCCAACGCCTGAGTGACACTTTCAAAATTGTCCGTCAAATAGTATTCTTCGTGGTCAAGATCTTTATTCTGCTTTCCCCACGAAGCCTCTTTGGATTGGGCGCTGTGCTCTTTAGTGGGCTCACCTTTATTTTCACACAAGTTCTTATTCTCCATTTTCTCCGTCACTGACTTCAAACGTCGCTTGTCTTTCTCCAGGTCCTCCCTCACTTTAGTAGCATCCTTCTCATAATGCCGTATACCACTGAGGTGTGAGAGAATCATGCGAGGTGTTATCGTGACCTAAAAAGAAGATCATGTCCTTGTGGGTCGGATTGCAGAAGATGAAAAATGGATCTGCGTTAAGTTGAGGTTACTTACATTCTGACCATCAAACTGTTTTTGTGGAAACTCTGGTACATATTTCTGGACGGGCGCATCGAGATCAAGTTTCCCTTCCTCACGGAGGCGCGCAGAAACTGCAGACGTTAAGGACTTACTGATGCTGGCAATTCTCATCACAGTTTCCGGGCCACACGGAACACGATTCTCCAAATCGGCATAACCGATCCCTGAAATCCATTGATCATTTGAAAGTGTCAATGAATAACTATTTTAGATACAGTAAAATGTTGCACAAAACAGAAGGCCCGACAGATATGGATTTTTGAGGCCGATTCTCATATTTGGCAGAATAAAATTCTGATAACTGATTCACCGGATGATTAATTTTAAAAAACAACAAATAACACATTTTAATAAATTTTAAATTATTTTATTTGATCTCTTGCAGTTTACAACAATATGAATTACAGAGAATCAATTTCGAGAGACAATCGGCCACCCTATTCAGGTTCTGACCCTTATGTGGTGAGCGATAGAGGCTTTTGAGAGTGAAAGTTTCCTTTTTTGTATATTAGTTGTTTTAAACGGACTCCTTCGTGAGTCATGCACGAACCTTCACACCAGACAGTAGCTCCATCGACCGACACACCCACCACCACGCCGGGAGCTCCGAACTCAGTCTGACAAGAGAAGACCCACATAAATCGACATAGCTGCCGCAGCAGAGCCAGACTGGTGGAACCTGATCACATCCACATTCCTGTCTGCACACCTGGGCGCCTACCTGGATCCGCTCCACCAGGATTCGGCTCGATTTGATTGCAGCCTCGTATCGACGATTCGGTGATTCCGTCGCGGTATTGTCACACAAACCGTTGTTTTCCCTCACGTGATATTTCAGTCCAAAGACCACGGCAAGACCCACACCGATCCGGTTGACCCGCACCAAGGAAAACCTTGTAAAGTTTTGTGACAAGGTTGGGGTGGCGCCGCCCACGTAGCATCGCCTTTGGTTAAAAACATTTGTCAGGCTGCACCGCCGAGCTCGTGTAGCAGCTTGTGCGATCCGCAGAGCGGACACACTCGTGGGCAAAAGTATTGAATTGAAACATAAACTACGTGGCACCAATAAGTGGTACATTTTAAAGGAATAAAGCGTATTTTTCGTGGTCAAGACACTTGGCTTCGATGAGGCGTAGGTTGGAAAACTCCCATTAGGTTTGTCACGGCGAGACAGACCTGATGAATTGAATACCGATTCTGAAAACATCGAGCGACCGACTCGGCCATACAAATGTAGGTCACCACTGCACGACCCTCAAACATTTCATCACAGGCGTAACAATTGACTGGAGTGCAAATCATGATTCAAATGAAAGCCAGATAAGTAAACATTCAATCCAGGTTTGCAAAGATGATTCAAAACCACTCCAGACTACGACCAAAATAATAAACAAAACGCAAGTACTGTATGTAAGGGGCAGTCCACCACAAAATGACTCAGCTGACAAAGTACCACAACATTGACCAAGAAGTGCTGTACCAGGTCGGGGGACCCATCAGAAATCTGATTAGGTCCGGTTCAGCCCCACAGCATTTCATTTTATATTATAAAATATATTTTTAAATTATTTTCTCTGCCCCTCTCTGTATCGATCAAGTCCCTCTGTTGAACCTAATGCTGCGGAAGTCTCTCGCTGGTCATGTGTAGGCATCATTGCTGGTGACTACACTCTGTTCGAGGCACAAGACTGGAGACGTTTCTTATTTTTCTGTGTGGTCGCTACCACCGAGTCGCTGAAGACCCGACGTGCCCCAGTGCACCGTCACTGCCAGAAGCGAACTGCAGGGAAGCTCCACCCCATTTATTTATATACACCCCATAACATGGTATCCTTCCACACAAAATAGTACCAAACATTAAGCAACAGTGCCAGTGGCATACATCGTCACTCAACACCCCCACTCGATGGTGCCACATACACTAACACTGCATTAGTTACCAAACATATAGGGTCTAAACTTTTCAATTTTTGCCCTTGTAGCAGATTTAGTAAACACATCTGCTACCATATCTGTTGGACAATACATCAAAACAATTCTTTTCAGCAAAACATTGGACCTGATGAAATGGTATTTAATGTCCACATGCTTGCTTCTTTGGCGATACACTGGGTTCTTCGCAAGGCGTATCGTTCCCCAATTGTCCTTGAATATCTCCGTGGATTGTTCAAATCCTGGATGGAAGTCTTTCAAAACTTGTGTAAGATATCGTGCTTCCTGAATAGTAGCCGCCAGTGCAACATATTCACCCTCACAAGTTGAAAGTGCAACTGTCTGTTGTTTCTTTGTCTTCCATGAGACAACAGCACCCCCTTGTGTCAGACTAAAGCAATAGCCTGTGGTGCTCTTTCTGGCCTCTTTATCGTTTGCCCAGTCGGCATCGGAGTAACCTACCAACTCTAATTGTGTGTCACTTTTTGTAACATAGTACCTGGTTCTTAGTTCCTTTTAAGTACCTGTACACATGTTTTAATGCTGTCAAGTGCTTTTCTCTTGGATCAGACATATACTGAGATAGTCTACTCACAATCCAGCTCATATCACGCCTAGTGTAGGTCATGATGTATATGAGGCTACCCAGCATTGCTCTGTATTTCCTCTGATCGGTTTTGTCCCCTTCTGGAGCCAGGTCACATTTGATTTCACTTGGAGTGGCTCCGATCGGTTTTGTCCCCTTCTGGAGCCAGGTCACATTTAATTTCACTTGGAGTGGCTCTTGCTTTGCATTCAGACATGCCAAACTTTTTCAATATTTTCTCAATATATCTGGATTGGTTTAATGTGATTGAGACCACATTTTGCTTGAAATCAATCCCAATGAAATGAGTGTGGCATCCGAGGTCTTTCATCCTAAACTTACTCCCGAGTTTCTCTTTGATCTCGCATAAACACTTCTCATTGCTGGCAGCCACGATATCATCGACCCACACAAACAAAATTACTTTTTCTTTGTCAGACATTTTGGTGTAGATACAGTGGTCTGCTTGACTCTGTACAAACTCGTTCGCAAGTAAAAACTCATGAAGCATCATGTTCCAATTTCTCCCAGACTGTTTGAGGCCATATTTGGATTTGTTTAACTTACACACAAGTTGTACACCATCCTTTTGTTTCACACAAATACCTTCAGGTTGATCCATATATAGTTCGCAGTCAATAGGTGCATGTAAGTATGCTGCCTTCACGTCCATTTGGTTTAAGAGCAAGTCTTACTGTGCAGCAAGCTGCATCAGTAGTCGCAGTGATGTCAGATTAGCGGTCGGCGAAAATGTCTCAGAAGTCAAGTCCTTCTCTCTGACTGTACCCTTTGGCTACATATCTCGCTTTATATGTTTCATTGCTTTTGTCATCCTCCTTTAAAGCATACACCCACCTTCCCCCCACTGTCTGTCTACCCTCCGGTAATGGCACAAGGGTGAAAGTGTCGCTCTCTTTAAAAGAAGTCATCTCATCTATCATAGCCTTTCTCCACTTTTCTGACTTTGGCGATGCCATTGCCTCGTAGAATGTTTGTGGCAATCCCACTGTTGCTCTATAGCAGTAATCAATTGTGATCTCATTGCCTTTTACTACACATTCATAATCCTCTAAATATTTTGGTGTCTTCCTTTCTCTACCAGAAGTACGAGGAGTCTCAGTACCATTGGTTGGGTCCGTGTCGCAGTCAGGTTTAAGTTCTGGTTCTGTGTCAGTCTTTTCCTACATATTCTGTCTGTGACTGACTTGCTTTCGGCATAGTTACCCACTCTACATAGTGGTCCTCCAGTTGAGTCTTCTCAGTCTGCGTCTCACTCTCAGTCACGGTCTTTGTGATGAAGTGGACCCGTCTGTGTTTCTGAACCTTGGTTTTCTCTGGAAAATAGATCAAATAAGCAGGTGAATGACGGTCAAAACCAACAAAGATCCCCTCTTTGCCCTTTGGATCTAGCCTTTTCCTGTTTTGCTCATAGACCATGCATTCTGAACCAAACTTTTTCATTTTTGACAAATCTGGCCTTTTTCCTGTGAAAAGGAAATAAGGAGTCTCCGCTGTTCTTTCGCAGTAACACCTGTTCCGTATAACTGCTGCTGTTCTGGCTGCATATGGCTATAGCTCTTTGGGTAAGCCTGATTCTATCAGCATACACCTGACCATCTAAAACAATGTGCGCCAGTTCCTCTCTGCTGTCCCATTTTGATGTGGGGAGTAGGGCGCTGATCTCTCATGTTTTAGCACATTATCTCGAAGTAGAGATTGATACTCTTTTGAAACAAACTCTGTCCCATTATCCGATCTCATTCGCTTGACTTTACCATATGGTGCTGTGTCCGCCAAGAACGGCTTTGTAGCTTCAACTGCCATGTTTTTGTTCCTGAGAAAGTATACAAAAACAGCTCCAGAAAAGTCATCAGTAAAAGTGATGGCATATTTGTACCCGTCGAATGACTCTGGGTCAATAGGCCCACCTAGATCTGTATGTACCAGCCCTAATGGCTCTTTAGCTCTCACATCACTTTTCCTGTTTCTATTCTGGGTGAATTTCCCTTGAATACAGGTTTCACACTGGTTAGGTCTAGTTTTGTCACTGATTTTCATACCTTCTACTACAGCTTCAAGCTTAGCAATATCACCATAGTTACAATGGCCCATTATCTCATGGCATGTTTTCTTCAAGCTTAGCAATATCACCATAGTTACAATGGCCCATTATCTCATGCCATGTTTTCATGTCTAAAGATGCATTGCAGGAGTCTTCACTGCATGCAGAATTTTCTGTGACAATGTCATGATAGTACATTCGGTCCTTTACATTCATCTTGCATATTGTCCCAACTGAAAGAATCATTTTGTTGTTATTTTTCTCAAAGTTGAACCTCACTCCTTTCGAAGTTGCTGCCTCCACTGAAAGGATATTCTGCGGGTATCCTGGGATGAGGAGAGCATTTGTGAGCTTGACACTCACTACTTGTCCACTGCTGTCGGCCAGCTTGATTTGCGCGTCCCCCTTCTTCTCGGCACTTCCGGTGATCTGTCTTCCATCAGCCAGCTGCATGATGTGATCTTCAGGCCGGAAACTCTCATCAAATCGGATGAATGCGGTCTCGTCGGTGATTATGTGGGCAGAAGCACCATTGTCCACGAGTAGTCCATATTGCTGCGCTCCCTTGGGTCGCCATTCACTCACCTGGAGCAATAATGTTTCCTCTACTTCCCTCGAAGATTTGGCTTGGTCTCTGCCACGGAAAACTTTTTCCGCATCGTCCATAACTGCAGCCACTTTATTGTTCTTATCAGCATTTGTCGTTCGCTTGTGTGGTTTCTTATCCTTACTCATGCTGTCTCTTGCTTTATGCCCCACTTTCTCGCAAATAAGGCATTCTCCATTGAAGATGTATTTCTTGTCTTTTTCTTTGGGCTTCGGCTTGAATGACTTGGCGGTCATTACTTCATCTGGTCTGGGCCTGCTTCGGTCGCGGAGGGTGCATTCAAAACTTCTCAGCCTAGTCTTGAATTCAGCAAAGGTTAACACTTCCCTCGTTTGAGTCGCATGCACAGAAAATTGGTTGTATTCATCCGTGAGTCCTTTCAACACCATAGCCACCAATAGTGCATCGCTTAGGCTCTCCTTAGCTCTTTGTAGCGCAGCCACTAGCTTCTCGACACGTGCTAGATAGTCCGCTAGCTCCTCGCCGTTACCCATTAGCATCTTGGTTAGCTCAGTGTACAGCCCGACAATTCGCGGCTTTTCTTCGGACTCAAAATGGCGTCTCAATATTTCCAGACTTTTCTTACCATCTTCTGGTGCTTCATACAGGATAAATGTCAATGTTTTATCATCCAAGCAGCCGCACAGTTCAGCATATGCCAGTTCGTTTTTCCACTCGGTTTCTGTTGCGGCCTGTTCGCTGGATCCCGCAGCTACGTCACACCCGAGGATAGCATATTTTAGCCCGATGGTTTTCAAGTATGGTAGGAACCTTGCCTCCCAGAAGTGATAGCGGGCCTCATCTCCGTCAAATCGCGACGGTAATCCTCTCCCATGGAGCGCCGCTGTGCCTGGAACCCACCTGGGCCCATAACCTGTTGAACCTACTGCTGCGGAAGTCGCACAGCATTTCATTTTATATTATAAAATATATTTTTAAATTATTTTCTCTGCCCCTCTCTGTATCGATCAAGTCCCTCTGTTGAACCTAATGCTGCGGAAGTCTCTCGCTGGTCATGTGTAGGCATCATTGCTGGCGACTACACTCGGTTCGAGGCACAAGACCGGAGACGTTTCTTATTTTTCTGTGTGGTCGCTACCACTGAGTCGCTGAACACCCGACGTGCCTCAGTGCACCGTCACTGCCAGAAGCGAACTGCAGGGAAGCTCCACCCCCTTTATTTATATACACCCCATAACATGGTATCCTTCCACACAAAATAGTACCAAACATTAAGCAATAGTGTCAGTGGCATACATCGTCACTCAACACCCTCTTTTGGCCTGGGAGAGAACCCCCCAGAAAAGCAAAACACAACTAACAGTTTCCCTTCTACATAACACTTTTTTTTGTGGTATTAACGGAATACATCCCTTCCATCGATGCTGCCATTTTTAGAGGTGATCACCATCTCGTGGAGAGAATTCGAAACATTTTTCATGTTTCCTCAAAACTTTCCACTTGAAACAATATTATAAAACACTGTCCATTGGTCCAAGCCACATAATACCAAAAAGACGACCTCAACGCGCATAATTATATGCTGAAATAGAAGAAGGCAACAACCGCTTCAGTTCAATCACTTTCTAAAGAGCATTAAAAAAACTGGTTGGGGTCCATTTTTGTGGTTGTACTGCATTATTGGCGGTGTGTCTTTGAGCTCTTTGATCATAAGTCAGAATAATAAAAGTTCATCAAATGTGAAATGGTCATTCGCACTGATTAGGGAAAGGCTATTCAAAAAATCCTTGGCCAAAACAAGTTCATTAAAAATAATTCAGGAACGAATCCATTTTGATAATGGTTGCTTTTCATTGAACATTCAGAAATATTTGTTCTATGAGGCCTGAAATCATGATTACTTTGACTTCTGCTTGTCACATCATCGTATTAAAAACTGCGGGGTATCACAGTCTAGTGCAAGGAATGTTTTTCAAATTTTCATACAAATATACATCGGTAAACAACAGAAAACTCTTAAAGCTATATAAATATTTAAAGCAGTCACATTTTCTGGAAACATTTTACGCGCTTTTGGCTTCGTCAAACTCGTGTGCAATTTTCAGGGCTGTGCTGTTGAGTCTCACAGAATGCATGTTGGTGAGAATGCTGACCACCACTCCCTGCGGGAGGGTCTTGTGGCCGATCTCCTCACTGGGCAACACCAACAGGACACTGCTGGCCCCCACAGCGTTCCCTGTGTGCGAAACGTAGTGCCTGCGCTTCCTGCACTGCCCACATTTCTGCTCTTTCTCCACCACCTGCCAGCCTTGGCCGTACCATACGTCTCTGTCCCAGTTGACCTCCGTTTTGTCCGTCGGCGTCCAGAGTTCCACAGCGGTTTGGGGTTTGAGGAAGCCAGGCAGCAACCCTTCCGTGTCCTTAACGTGGGCCATCTGGTAGCTGTAGAGCAAAACATTACCGAACAGCAGCAGGTCCCCCACTGTGGAAAGGAAGCCGCCGCCTGCCCACTTGTACGAGTTGTCCACGTACGGGCAGTTGGTCACCTGACCTCGCTTGTTCAGACGGTAATATCTGTGGAGGAAAAGCATTCTTCAGCACGCGCAATCAAAACAGACTTTCAAGAACCAAGTGGGAGAGTTTTGTTACACATGAATAGAAGTTTAAATGCAGGCATGAGTGAGT
Source organism: Hippocampus guttulatus (assembly GCF_054856545.1). NCBI lineage: Eukaryota > Metazoa > Chordata > Actinopteri > Syngnathiformes > Syngnathidae > Hippocampus > Hippocampus guttulatus. The sequence goes on along the minus strand of NC_141264.1, from coordinate 19,848,341 downwards.
AATGATACCACTCGGGCCTTATTTCAAGGTACTGAGTACTCCCCATGGATGCCGATACGGGTCAACGACGCCAGTCACCGGCACCCTCTTGTGGCTGACAGAACATTTTTTGGCCCCCTCCACCATTTTAAGCTACCCACCCTGATAAAGTGCGCCCTGGAATTTGATTACCTGGAGCGATGGTAAATGACGGGTTCGTTTTTATCTGGCACAGTACTGAACATTCCAAGTTCCCGGAAGAGGTTGGCCATGACATCCAGGAAGCGCTGACCAGCAGCCTGCTCGATGATAGCACTGAGGAGGGTGTAGGCGTGGGTGGAGTACAAGAATGTTGTGCCTGCAGGAAGAGGAAGTGGAGTGAAGTGTTAATTAAATTACCAAACCTATAACCGCTTCCTCATGACGCAATTGAGCAAGCGCTGCATGTGTTTTACCTGGTTTAAAAATGAGCGGGTCGTCCTTAAAGAGATCCAACGCCTGAGTGACACTTTCAAAATTGTCCGTCAAATAGTATTCTTCGTGGTCAAGATCTTTTTTCTGCTTTCCCCACAAAGCCTCTTTGGATTGGGCGCTCTGCTCTTTAGTGGGCTCACCTTTATTTTCACACAAGTTCTTATCCTCCATTTTCTCCATCACTGACTTCAAACGTCGCTTGGCTTTCTCCATGTCCTCCCTCACTTTAGTAGCATCCTTCTCATAATGCCGTATACCACTGAGGTGTGAGAGAATCATGCGAGGTGTTATCGTGACCTAAAAATAGATTAAAAAGAAGATCATGTCCTTGTGGGTCGGATTGCAGAAGATGAAAAATGGATCTGCGTTAAGTTGAGGTTACTTACATTCTGACCATCAAACTGTTTTTGTGGAAACTCTGGTACATATTTCTGGACGGGCGCATCGAGATCAAGTTTCCCTTCCTCACGGAGGCGCGCAGAAACTGCAGAGGTTAAGGACTTACTGATGCTGGCAATTCTCATCACAGTTTCCGGACCACACGGAACACGATTCTCCAAATCGGCATAACCGATCCCTGAAATCCATTGATCATTTGAAAGTGTCAATGAATAACTATCTTAGACACAGTAAAATGTTGAACAAAACAGAAGGCCCGACAGATATGGATTTTTGAGGCCGATTCTCATATTTGGCAGAATAAAATTCTGATAACTGATTCATCGGATGATTAATTTAAAAAAAATGATACAACAACTTTTTATTTTATTTTATCTCTTGCAGTTTACAACAATACGAATTAACAGAGAGACAATCGGCCACCCTATTCAGGTTCTGACCCTTATTGGTGAGCGATAGAGGCTTTTGAGAGAATGAAAGTTTCCCTTTTTTGTATATTAGTCGTTTTAAACGGACCCCTTCGTGAGACATGCACGAACCTTCACACCAGACAGTAACTCCATCTACCGACACCCCCACCACCACGCCGGGAGCTCCGAACTCAGTCTGACAAGAGAAGACCCAGATAAATCGACATAGCTGCTGCAGCAGAGCCAGACTGGTGGAACCTGATCACGTCCACATTCCTGTCTGCACACCTGGGCGCCTACCTGGATCCGCTCCACCAAGATTCGGCTCGATTTGATTGCAGCCTCGTATCGACGATTCGGTGATTCCGTCGCGGTATTGTCACACAAACCGTTGTTTTCCCTCGCGTGATATTTCAGTCCAAAGACCACGGCAAGACCCACACCGATCCCGCTGACCCACACCAAGGAAAACCTTGTAAAGTTTTGTGACAAGGTTGGGGTGGCGCCGCTCACGTAGCATCGTCTTTGGTTAAAAACATTTGGCAGGCTGCGCGGCCTAGCTCGCGTAGCGGCTTGTGCGATCCGCAGAGCGGACACACGCGTGGGCAAAAGTATTGAATTGACACATAAACTACGTGGCACCAACAAGTGGTACATTTTAAAGGAATAAAGGGTCTTTTTCTTGGTCAAAACACTTGGCTTCGATGGGACGTAGGTTGGAAAACTCCCATTAGGTTTGTCACGGCGAGACAGACCTGATGAATTGAATACCGATTCTGAAAACATCGAGCGACCGACTCGGCCATACAAATGTAGGTCACCACTGCACGACCCTCAAACATTTCATCACAGGCGTAACAATTGACTGGAGTGCAAATCATGATTCAAATGAAAGCCAGATAAGTAAACATTCAATCCAGGTTTGCAAAGATGATTCAAAACCACTCCAGACTACGACCAAAATAATAAACAAAACGCAAGTACTGTATGTAAGGGGCAGTCGACCACAAAATTACTCAGCTGACAAAGTACCACAATATTGACCAAGAAGTGCTGTACCAGGTCGAGGGACCCATCAGAAATCGGATTAGCTCCGGTTCAGCCCCACAGCATTTTATTTTATATTATGAAATATATTTTGTAATTATTTTCTCTGCCCCTCTCTTTATCGATCAAGTCCTTCTTTTGGCCTGGGAGAGAACCCACCGCCTCCCAAAAATTAAAATACAGTGGTGTAGTTGTGTTGAAATAAATATGAGATAATCACAAAACTTTGAACACGTGCTTTAATTTATTTTAGAATTGAATCATTTCAAATACGATAAACATTTGAAACATCAACTTTAAAAATGCTAAAACAATGCACAACCAGATGTCTGAAACCACACAGACAAAATGAACAAATTTAGGACTGTGGCTGTTACAAACGAATACAGCCTAAATATGAATAAAATAGCACCAGTTTATATACTGAAGTTTCACAAGAGGAGTGCGTTGACAGTCTTTCGTGAAGAATGCAAAAAAAGAAAAAGGCATTATTGTGAGGTGAAGTGCTAAATTTCTCCACTTTGTCCTTTGGTATGTGCAAAACCTAAGGTGGAATAGAATGTAACTATCGACAGATGTAAAAATAAAAATATCTATGTAACCACAGTCACCTGTAATTCCACCCAAGGATTGTTACAGTATAAAAACTGGTTTGCAAAAACAAATATGCTTCCGACTTTAGATTTATCGGAAGGAATGGTTACGTTTTACTTCCCTTAGCTCCTTGGTTGAGTTCCACTGAAGGCAGGTTGGTGCAAGAAAAATAGCATCTGGCTGGTTGCGCTGCACCATGGACAAGGTACAGGTTGATTGGGTAGCAAAGGTGCAAGTACAAAAAAGCCAAACTGCAGTGCATGTCAGGGTTAGACTGTGCTTTCACAAATTATTCAGTTCCATTAAAGTCTGGTCCAACATCTGGTGCATGTCGAGATTCTCCTCTTTGGCATGGGCAAGTTTTTCTATTGGAAAGTTAAAAATGCAAGTATTAGTCACACACAAGTGATTATGACTGTCAGCCGGTTGGACTATGTTAATAATCAAGCTTGTAACACGTTTAACCCGTTTTTCATAGCATTCAAAAACAACAACAACAACAACAACAAAAACTCACGAGGGTTTTGGGGAAAACCATGCACAGTGTCAACATTGTTATTCAGACTGATAAAGGCACACTGGCAAAAAAAAATTGCAGAATTTTCATTCATATACAAATATATTTCCTTCTCAAGGCCACAGCTAGTTTATTAGTAACATGGCAGCTACTCTGATAGATCATTTTAGTCAGACATCAGGTCAAAACAGGCGAAGGAGGAGAAAAACATTACAAGTGCTTAGTCTGCTGGCAGCCAAACCGTTTGCAAGAAAAGGTAGCCCGGATGATGAAAACACCTCGATCATGATGCGCATGAACAGGATTCATTGAAATATATTTACATTTATGCCCAGAATCATCAACAAGATGATGGAATCTTGAGTTAATTTGTATTTTGCGGATGGTTTTCTTTTAGTCGGGAAGGACACAAGAAAGTGTCAATAAAACATTCCAAAAATTATTTTTTGTATTTATTTTTTAAACTTGACCCCCCCCCAAAAAAACTAGAAGAAACCTCAAATACATTTCAATACATCCATACCAGAATCCCTTCAAGTTGTGCAAAAAAAACAACCAAAAATATATATATATAATTTTCTGGCGTTGTTTCTGTCACATTCTGAGCTCAAAGGCAGACAACAGATAAAGATTCACTTTCACTCCAAATTGGGTCTTTTATAAAGTGAATGTGGGTTTTGTTGACTATGAATGTTCTCTTTTCTTCTATTTGCAGTGTTTTTTCAACACCATGTACTGGTAGAAATAATTCAACTTATTTCTCATGCAACCATAACTTGATCTTTTTAATATTAGATTGTTCGAGTGGAGAATAACTGTCATCTGTTTATTTTGAGATTTTATAGGCTCTACCGTTGCACCGCTCACATCCACTTCCTGCCGTAATTTATGGCAATTCATCAAAACACTCAGAGCCCTTAGACTGTACATTTATTGAAATGCTGCGCAACGTACAATGCCCATGTCATAATATTGCAACAGAGATGTGCACAAAGCTTCTCAGTCTGATTCATCCAACTTGATGTTCTCAATTATCTCGCAACTTAACCAGAGTCTTCCTGATCACAATCTAATCCCACTCCTCATGTCCTGAAAACACCCAAGGTTCCTCGTCACAATACTTGATGCCGAAACGTCTCGACTGCTACTGGAGAAGCTATATAGGCTTTAGCTTTTATTCAAGTTCTCGGGTGCCACCTTCTGCACGGCTAAAACAATGAAAGCAAGGAAAAGGATATCCGAGGCGGTGAAAGAAAAATAAAGACAGAGGACAGAGGCTCCTAAGTTTGACTGGAAATAAATAGGGAAAAGGGACAGAGAAAAGAGATACAGTGTACATGGAAGTGATGAGATTTATTCTTTTTACACAATGCAGAACGATTTTAGGATTCTGTACAAGAGATGGGATGGACTTTGACATGAGGAGGAGAGAACAAACATGAGGACGGGGATAGCACATGTGGAGAGAGAAAGGAAAATGGAGGGAAGGCTGGAGAGACCAGATAGATGCCACTCCGCCGGAAGGAGGCGTCTTGGATGAGATGTAAACAATTTATCTGTGAGGGGGGGAGAGAAGAAGTACAGTGAATGAAGGCGGGGGGGGGGGGGGGGGGGACTCGGCTCAGACGTACCACATCAACACGAGTCATGCCACAGAGCTCATCGAAATGGGAGAAAAAAAAAGAGCAAATAAGGGGCAGGGGGATTTAATGGGAGCAAAGCCGGACATATTAGTTGATGATCAATCAAAAGAGGAAAGGCTCATGGCTACAGTGATTGAATCCCTCCATTGATTTGCATGCATGTCTCAGGATGCCAAAATGGCCCGACAAGTAGAAATGAATTAAAATCAGTCCATGCTGCTTCACGTGACATGCATTATCTTACTCCAGTCCTCTTTGCACACTCCAATCTTACGAATACAACCATCACGCAACTCAGTGAAAGAGGAGCGCAATGGGAGTGGCAAGAGAATGCCCCCCCCCATGAAAGACATTGTGTAAGACCCCCGCCAAGTAAAACAATGTGCATGATAATGACACCTCCTACAACGTGTGGAAATCGGGCAGGGCGATTACGGAGAAAAATAACAATCGTGATTATTTAGTTGATAGTGAAATCACGATTAGAAAAAAAAAAGATTATATTCTTCGACTTCGAAACTTGGTATGCATTCAGCTACAAAAACTCAACTTTAAATATAAGTTGAAAGAACAACTAAAAAATAAATTGGTAGCAAAGTAAAATATATTAAATAACTAATAAAAAACAAAAATAAATACTGTCTGTTCCTGCTATGTGCGCTTTGGCCTCTAAGGGGCAGTGTGGTCCCTTTCATACATGGCATACACACATTAGGATATAAATACTGTTGTAGAAGAAAGTTGCTTGTTTTGTTTACACATTAAAAAGAATGTGTGCTTATGAGTATTGTAATATTACTTGTCTGTATGTGTCACAATAGCGTTAGCGTGTAAATATTAGTTATTTTAGAGCATATTGCTCCCGGAAATCGATGCCAATTTTCTATTAGAGACTTTCAATAGGATTTTTACATTGAGTGCAAACATTAGCACTGGCGATGTTTTGAAAACAAAGTATGTCTTGTAGTTAAATATACAATGTGTGTAATTTTTTTCCCTGTGTGTTTAGTTGTAGAGAAAACACTAACTCGGGTGTTAATAAACAACCTAAATTGGGCTCGAAGAGGGCAGAATAACATTCGCCACGCAGCGCATTCGGGTGCTTTCACAACGCAGAAACTTGTAAACAAGCCAGGCTATTCTGCACGCGAATCGTTTTTCTTCAGTTCTAATGTTTTTATGATTGTCAGCAGCCCACATCAAAATCACGCTTCGTTTTCGGTTAATTGCCCCGCCCTACAGCCGCTGGTAATAAGCGACAAATGCAAGAGGCACGGCAGGTGCAACATTTACATGGAAGTCATGTCATTGAGGGCGTGGTCCAGCTCCTCGCTGATGGCCTTGTACTTCAGTTTCTGGGAATACAACTCATCTATTGGTGGGCCATGGGCGCAGGGTAAGGTGCAGTGACGGGAGTAGGGGGCAAAGGTGACAAGAAAAGGCGGCGAAGACCATTCAAAGTGGAGAAACGGCAACAGAGACAGGGAGGAAAGAGGAAAACAAAAGTTACACCAAAGAATGACAGGAATGAAAGGGCAGCACAAGTGAGTGCAAAGTCCTCTGCGGTATGCACACAGAAAATGTTGACTTGTGACTTTTTGTCAATCCGACGTCTTTTTCCTGCTTGGTTTCTGTAATTTGACTCACTGAGGACTTCAATGTGATGTGCTATAAATGTATTGTGGTGCGGGTTTGGGTGTGGGAACAACTGTCACCCTGAGCATGTTCGGTCGCATTTTCTTGTTTTCTTAAGTGCTGCATTGGACTACTTTATTTTCCTGCGTTTGTTGTTCTTTTTTTTTTTCACCTAAAAGACATTTGTAGCGATGTAAAAGAGATACCTTAGATTACTAGAGGTGCAACAATTACTCGATTATCAAATGAATTCAAAATTATTTTGATAATCGATTACTCGTTTGTGAGACGTTTAAAAGCTTGGACTCAGCCTCTCAACAGTCAATATCAGTTGTCTGTCATCCTTCCTGAAAGTAGACCAATTGTCTTTGTGTCGAATCAAAATAAAGCATTTGCAAACATCGGCATTAACTTTGGAAAACAATGAACAACATTTTTACCCATTTTCTGACATGTTACTTACCAACCTGTCACTGAATCAATAATCAATTTGTATTTGTGCACTGTCAATTTGAAATCATGTCCTACGCTTGTATAAAGGGATGGCAATTCTTTTCTGTTTATCCGATTCACCGACAAAATATTTGACAGATTCATTGTTCGTTGTAGCCCTAAAAATGACGAATGATTATTTCCCTGTCATCAATCAAAAACATTTAGCCAAATGATGGTTACAACAAAACAAAATGTAATCTCTCTAACGTTCTTGTGAATGCAGCTATGCTGTTGTCTCCATTGTGAAACCAGCAGAAATCAGGCCCTACTTACATAGCGGCCCAAGACAATATATCCGGAGCGGAACAAAGAAACAAACAAACAATAAAAAAAACCCACGACTGGATTGCAAATGAATCAAATGTGGAGATGTTAAATTCAAACATACCCTCCAGGTCATCAATGGTCTTCTCAAGCTTGGCTACTGATCTCTCAGCGAACTCAGCGCGGGTCTCGGCCTGTGCAAAAAGAAACGTGGATGTGAGCGCGCTACGACAACGGCGCCGCGTGTTCTTGATGCGCTGTGAAACTCGCCTCCTTCAGCTTGTCGGTGAGGACCTTGATCTCCTCCTCGTATTTGTCCTCCTTCTGCGAGTACTGCAATTCACAAATAAGAGAAGTCACACAAACTGTGAAGCTCTCCAATAACGCTAGTCAACACCAAATTTTCATCAGAGATGGCTTGATATGTCCCTTCACGTACTTTTGACACAGATTTTAAAAGTGTCTTGAATTTTATTCTTAACACAGCAGTTTATTCTTTTTCTTTTAGATATTCTTATTTTTAAGTTTGACCTGTAAAAGCGTGCGCAATACAGATAGTACCATGAATCCTTGATTCATAAATATTACGAAATATACAATATCAGGGATCTTTGATTCCACTTTTTTTTTCCAGAGCAAAACCAGTACACTGATTGAATCTGAGTAATTACCGATACATCGTGCGATACCTGTAGTCCTATTGAGATATGAAATTTGATTGAACACAATGAGTAAGAAATTGTGAACAAAGACCTTTCTTTCTGACACACCTAGTGCTGAGGAGTACTTACTTGATGTCAGATTTATTTATTTTCTTTGCCTTAAGTATCAGTGGCTGATATTAGCAGCCTCCACGAGTTACTGATACCTTCAAATAAGGCCTGTATCAGTCCGATACCGACACCTGATATTGGTACTCGTGCTTCCCTAAAATATATTCCAAAATAAATTATAATTATTATTGGGCGGCACGATGGGCAACTGTTTAGCACGTCGGCCTCACAGTGCAGAGGTGCAGGGTTCGATTCCGACTCTGGCCTTCATGTGTGGAGTTTGCATATTCTCTGCGTGCTTGCGTGAGTTTCCTCCGGGTACTCCAGTTTCCAAAAACATGCATGGCAGGTTAATGGAACATTCTAAATTGTCTGTAGGTGTGAATGGGTGTTTGTCTATGTGTGCACTGCGATTGGCTGGCAACCAGTTCAGGGTGGACCTCGCCTACTGCCCGAAGATGGCTGGGCTAGGCTCCAGCACGTCGGCGCCCCCTTGTCAGCTCAAAAATGTATCTCGATATTTTACTTGCATCTCTTATTTCATGATTTTAATAATTTTTTTTTATCAGGATAATTATTTTAATGAAGTCTTCCAATGTCGCACAGGACTACAGAAAGCATACTGAGAGGAGACAAACATCAGGTTCCCAAGCTCTTCTGGTTCCCCATCGAGGAGTGCGGCAGGGGATTTGTCAGCATGCAGTCGGCCCGTTCGGGCTGCCTACCTTGTCAGCCTGGGCCTCCAGTGACTTCAGGTTGTTGGTCACAGTTTTCAACTCTTCCTCCAGCTCAGAGCATTTGCTGGTTTTGTTTGACACAAGTGTAAAGAGAGGGGACAGAAAGGGAGGAAGCGATGACAACGACGGAGAGAACCAGACGTGAAAGAGGTGGAAGGAAAGAAACAAAAGGGCAGAACGGGGGAGAGAGAGGAAACAAGATCAACACAGATTAAATCAGAAGGGAACCCCGAGACAAGTAAAGAGAGACGGAATGTGGAGGTGATTTGGTCAGTTGCTTCATAGCATCAATGGTAACTGTTCTCTGGCGCAGTCCCTGCAATGTTAAGCAATACTTTCACCAAGCAGTTCAGACACAGGGCAAGTATTGGTGTTGGATTTTTTTTTTGTTTGCACTGTCACAAAGAGGGGAAAATTCTTGGTCGATCACTCGGCATACTTCACTTTGTTTCACTCCGCCCACTTCCTTTGCAAACCACATGATGAAGGTGTCAAGAGGGAGAGCTGAACCATTTTGAAAAAGAATCGAATTGCACCCTCCCCCCATATGTGTGTGTGTGTATTATAAAGAAGCCTACCAATTCACCAAAATTAAGTGGGGTTTTTTTTTCGTCCTTAGCAATTTGAAAATCGCATTCTATTACATTTCAATTCGAATTTGATGACTTGTCCAGCGCCACCTGTTGCTTCAGCTTCCTTCTCAATTTGTGACAAACGGTATTAGACAGTCTTGCTCTGCTTGGTGGAAAACGCAGCTTCAGAATCATGAAAAAGATTCCCCAGTTAAGCATGAAATGGTTCAAGTGACCAGATTCTGAGTTCACGTGACAAAACCCTACAAAAACTCATCACACAACTTGTTTTGCCACTCTGTCGTTGTGAGAAGATACGCACGTCACTTCCACTTCAAATGTGGTCACTTTAAAGAATGGGTTGAACTGTCCATGAAAAATGTCAAAGAGCTTGAAAAGGAGGAGCGTGAGCACAGCAAGCAAAAGCAGAGGCTTTGTTCTCTTCGCTGAATGATTGCATCAGGAGTGTCATGCAAAAAATAAAAAATAAAAAAAGTACACGTGTGTTAGTCTTGGCTCATAGTACCTGTCTGACTGAGGAGTTTAGTGATTTCATGCTTTGCTCCGCAACTCTTAGCTCATCGTCCAGCCTTCGCCGGTGACTGTGAGTGGCGATCGTTTGCAAGCAGCAGCCATTCAAGACGGAGGGAGCAAATGCAAATGATCGGCACATACAGTAAGAACACAAGGCGTCATGTTCCAACAGCCCGGGCGTGTATTTACACAACTATACTTTATTTTGCGCATATAAGGTGAACAGCTACTAGGGCGGTGCCCGGTGAGGGTGAGTGACATGTTCTGAATTTTGTGAACGTTACCTTTCTGAGAGCTCGGCACGCTCCTCTGTACGCTCCAGGTCACTCTCAATGATGACCAGCTTACGAGCCACCTGTAGGTGCGAGCACAGCAAAGTGTTACAAAAGCAACAGCAGCGCGCACGGTCCAAAATATACATTTACAAGTAGGCTTTAAAACGAAACTGGCTTCAAAATGACGGTTCACTTCTCATCATTGCATTGTGATTTGGCATTCATTTTTGGAAAGGTTTGGAAAGAAAAAAAAAAAGAAAAAACAAACTCGCCTCCTCGTATTTGCGGTCAGCCTCCTCAGCAATGTGCTTGGCCTCCTTGAGCTGGATCTCCTGAATCTCCATCTTCTCCTCATCCTTCATGGCCCTGTTCTCAACGACCTTCATGCCTCTGTGAGGGACACGGATAGAGCGGGTGAGGAGACGTAGCGGCACGCAGGAAAGATGCCGGGCGGCGGAACCTGGACGTGAACGCACCTCTCGCTCTCATCAGCGGCCTTCTCGGCATCCTCCAGCTTGGTCAGAGCAGTGGCCAGACGCTCCTGAGCACGGTCCAACTCCTCCTCAACCAGCTGGATGCGTCTGTTGAGGGAGGCCACATCGCTCTCAGCCTAAGAACAGAAGACATAAGTCAGTTTTTGTTTTTTTAACATTACATTCCACGCAAGATTTACACGTCAGCTCAAAGTACTATTGGAACGATTGCTTATTCAAGCAGTTTCTAGCTGGCCAGTTGTTTGTGCAACCCGTTGGGGGAAGGCTTCCTTCGAGAGCTTACTTGTTCTGCTTTTTTGACATGCCGCTTGCACTCATCCAAGATGTCCAGCTCACAATGTACACCAATATACCCTATTTAACGTCATATTTCCAGTGTCATTTTTTTTTTGCACCATCTGTAAGGTAGCATTTGCAATGAAAACGTCACAAAAAGTATACGACCTTAAAACTGCTAAATTAATCCATATTGGGTTATTTTCAGCCCAGCAGTTTTAATGGATGTATCTCCTGAAATAATGAGACAAGATTATCTTCATTGGTATGAAATTTGGGCCTGTTAAATTAAACACAAAGCTGCTATTCTGCTGTATGAATGGCAGTAGGTGGCTACACAGGTTAATCTTCTGCCATCTAGTACAGGAATATTACATTGTTGTCACTATATATTATTGGCATAGACAGATGTGCAAAGATAAATCACTGCACTGTATGAAAGGAACATAAATTTTTGGACTAATGAAGTCATCATTTCGCAACGCATACCGTACATCCCTCGCAGCACATAAGACTTACTTTTCTACATTCTCAAGGGCCAAGAAATGGCTCACTGTAAAAGTCAAGTGTAGGTGAGCAGTTCTTTTGAGGATAACTACAAAGGTCACCTTACAATATGCTATTTCACAGATTTTTAAACATTTTCCACAAAACAAAGAACATTACTACAGTATATCTCAACAACAAATTGATCTTGAATTTAGGGGTCATGATAAAGTGTTTAGAAAATAGTTTATTTAAGTCTATAACTACAGTATAGTCCATTTTATGTTAAAATGGGATTTGGTGAAAGTAAATACTTGTTAACCCGTGGTTCAAGAGAGTAGTTCAACTACAGAAACTAATACTTTGAGTCCATATTTTCGACACAGACACACACACAAACAGACACACACAAAGAAAACATTTAGTATAGCAGGCCACATGAACTGATGTGGCAGTTTGGCTTTGGCCTCCTTTCTTTGAGTTGGATTCTCAAGTTGGTAGCTGGCAGAACAAGGAAGTCGCATTACTACACAGTAAGCAGCTAAGCTGGGAACAAGTCAACTGACAAAGGAGATAAAGCTATATTAGACTGAGCCTGGCCTGTCCTCAGACTGTTTAAGCCCCTTGACCGCCCAAGGGATTTGCTCTCCTTGAAATTCAAGGTGGGAAAAAAAAATAATCAGTTGCTGTGCGTTGACCATATTTGGGCAAGTCAAACGGCATCTGTCACCTGTAGTGTGTTTTATGCCACGAGCTTCCTGCTTGCAGCAAATTCTCAATTCATACATTCAGAAAGCACGCCGTGTGGTTAAAGCGCGACGTTTCCTCATCGGCATTCACGGCCACAAGTTGGGCAGCTAATTCAAAAAGTAGCAGGTGAAGTTGCGTGATAGACGCGCAGCATCCCGCATGGCGCAGAGTCCCCGAGGAGCTGAGCCGAGCGGCCCACATAGACGACAAGCTCACGAACGGAGGCACGTTAATGTCTTACTTCCTCCCTGGCTTGGCGCTGCTCGTGCAATTCGCGATGTAATCTTTCGGCTCTGTCGTCCGCGAAGCCCGCCTGCTCTTGCAAAGATCGAATCTTTCGTTTGACAGCCTCCACCGATCCTGCCATTCTCCGTGATTCTCTCAAGGCAAGGCAAAGCGCCAGCTCGAGTACTGGCTGGCTGACTGCCCAGCAGCAATTGAGGCGGTAGATCGATCCAAATATCGATATCAACCAAATGCCGATATAGTTGTTAGAATCGATACTGACCATTAACTGTATCATGATGTTGATACTTGAGTCTCAGTCTCAGCCTCTTGCTCTCTAACTCTCTCTCACACACACACACACACACACGCGCGTGTGTATATATATATATATATATATATGTATATATATATATATATATGAAGGCGATATTGGCCCAGTATCATCGTTCTTGGTATCTAATCAATAACAAATCTGTCACTCTCGCAAATTTACCAGATGACGTTGCGTCATTGTAGTGACGACACGCATCCCACGAGACAGTGCGGATTATCCTGCAAAAAGTGCTAAATTGTTCTAATTCTGAAACACATTAACAGCTAGATAACATAATGTTACAAGGTCCATAAAAGCAACCAAATGAGAAATTAAAATTGATAAGACAAGAATGAGATTTTAATGACGTACACGCTCTTCACGAACACAAATCAAACTCAAGACGACAGTCTTTTACCGCCCTCTATTGGTAAACTGTGAATAATACAATACGATGGCATATGGGTGTCCTGAACGAGCCTCAAAATAATTGACCAAAAAAACACAGATCATAAGGAAAACCTAAGAGAAGTAGCCTATTATTAATGTTCCTCTTTTTATTACAATACCTAAAACTTGTCACTCTGGACAAAAAAACCCCAAAATAAAACAAAACAGATATTAAAGTAACACTACCTTTTTTCAGTAAATCGACAAATATAATAAAAATGCGTTTTTTTTCTCAGTGTGGCAGAATTTATAGATTACAATAAATTAAATTCAGATCTAAAAAAATACAATTGTACTGAACTGGTAAATATGACAAGACATTGTATCATTTTTTGGGAGTATAGCGGACTCCACATATTTGCGGTTTGGCACCCTTTTCGTGGATTTTGTTTTCAAAATATTTTAAAAAATACTTTTTTTGTTTGGAGCCAACCTCCATTTTTGTGGAAAATTTTTATTCGTGGTTTATCGTGGTTAAAATTAAATATATATGGATTTTCACTACTACGGGCCGGCCAGTCGCTTGCCCTCACCGTATCAAAATGATTATTAACAGGTTTTCCTCCTTGTATGTACAAAAAACTCAAATCAACTGCCTCGAAGTACATGGCTGCAATGCGGTGTTTGTACAACAATCACCACATACAATGTATACTGAATATCCACAAAGATGCGATTTCTTTAGATCTCCATCTTTTCAACCTCCAGCTATATTTGGCCAAATTGTGCTGCTGGCACATCGTGAGGAACTGTGTTTCCCCTCCTTTGCGAAGCAAGCAGCCTGCAGCTCAATGTTGACCATATAAAGAAGTTGGCTATATATATCCACTCTACTGGCTCCCTGCACTCGTGGGAAGACTGACTTGATTTTCACTTCGGAAAAAAAAAATCCCTCAGCAGGCAGTGACATACAAAACGACGAGGATTACTGTGCAAAATGTAATACGACTGCTATCATGTGTCCATATTGAAAATAGATGTGGTGTGGATGTCGCATACACTGAGGTGTGACTTTCTTTGGGCTGGCTTGCAAATGAATGAGCATGTAGCAAAATATAGAGCAGGGCTTCTCAAGTTTTTTTCAGCTGAAAGTCCAAAATAGGAATTTGGTTCCTTTTAACTCAAAGTTACTCTTGTGAAGTTACGTTATGAAAGAAAAAAGGAAATATGGGAAACCTGCATGGAGAATATATACTGTCCGACACAAGGCGTTCATCTACAGTACATTAGTGCATACTCAATATTTTTTAAGACATTTGAGAGTGTATGAACATAGACGTACACGTTTGGGCTGTAGAAGAATTTCACATCCCAACAGGAGAGTAAAATGACAATGAAGGTGCAGTGATAAGAGGAAGTTGAAAACGTGAAGGGGACGTGTGACAGTGCCCTGTTGGATCCCTCGTCTTTACTTACATCTGTAGCTTTCTTGTCGGCCAGCTCAAGTTTCTCCTGGGCATCTTTAAGAGCCTCAGAGTACTTGTCCAGCTCATCCTCAGTTCCCTTCAGCTTCTTCTGCAGACCTAGCAAGTCATCGTCAAGCTAAGGCCCGTTTTTTTTGTTGTGGGCGGGGAGGAGTGGTGACCAGGGAGTGGCACACATAAACACATTTACAAAAGACGCACAGAGAAACAGGAGAGGACAGGACAGGAGAAAGGAAAAGAGCAAGGTTAAGGAAGTCAGCGCAGGTGAGGAGTGGATACCTTGGTGGCGACCTCCTCGGCGCTCAGCAGCTTCTCCTCAGCGGTTTGGAACTCCTCAAACACTTTATCTCGCTCGTCCTCAGTAATACGCATTTTCTTTTCCAACTCTCTCATTTCATCCTCTAACTACACATGTGTATCAAAGACAAGCCAGTTAAACATGGACAGCAACATATTCATGCATATCTATCAACAGCATCTGCCTACATCATGCATCTATCTATCTATCTATCTATCTGTGATGTGATGAAGAACTAAACGTGGGCCAACCTGCTTGCTTCTGTCCTCCGCTGCCTTCTTGTCTGACTCGGCCTGCTCAGCTCTGTCCAAGGCATTCTCCTTGTCGAGCTTGAGCATCTGCATCTTCTTCTTGATGGCGTCCATGGCTGCTTATTGCCAAGTGGGAAAGGCTCCGTTAAAGGAAAAAGTGGAAAAGTTAGCAGGAGGCAAGAGCAGGAGCCGGGGCCGTGTGTGCCTCAGTGAACGTGGAGCTGGAGTGCAGGCTCTGCCTCCCTGTGCCCTCACAAATATGTACTTAGAAGTAGCAGGGGTGGGGAGGGTGGGGTGGGGGGGACTGCAGATTCCTTGAGACATCCAATACTTTTTTTGGGGGTGGGAGGAGGCGTGTGAGGTCGCCTAAACGTCTTGTGAGGGTCTACTCGCTGATTCGTCTTCTCCTAAACATTTGACTTTTATACGTCTTTATATGGCATGAGGGGAACAAGGCTTCCTCATGATAATGTAAAAGAAGCCACTTTATGTGCATGGAGGATAAAGATGAAGGTTCTATCCACCCTGAGTGGTAACTAAATGTGCTGTATTCATGCGATTCTTTTTCGATGGTTCACCCAAAACTGACCTTTTGTTCTTTTGTGTTTCTGATTCCACCGTATGGCTGAACGATTTTGAAAATTCATCCAACTGCATTGGATTGTGGCAGATGCTACATGCTAAACTATTGTTACGTCACATTTTCATGGCCCTGACTATTTCGACTTCTACTTCTTCCTTTTGGTGGTTGGCAAAAATATTTTTAATGCATTATCCTCACGACGGGCGACCCGGTGGGCCAGTGGTTAGCGCGTCGACCTCACAGTACAGAGGTACCGGGTTCAATTCCAGCTCCGGCCTGCCTGTGTGGAGTTTGCATGTTCTCCCCGGGCCTGCGTGGGTTTTCTCCGGGTATTCCGGTTTCCTCCCACATTCCAAAAACATGCATGGCAGGCTGATTGAACACTCTAAATGTTCCCTAGGTGTGAGCGTGGATGGTTGTTTGTCTCTGTGTGCCCTGCGATTGGCTGGCAACTGGTTCAGGGTGGCCCCCGCCTACTGCTCGAAGACGGCTGGGATATGCTCCACCACCCCCCGCGACCCTTGTGAGGATAGGCAGATCGGAAAATGGATGGATGGATGGAGAGCCACCAATGGGTAAAAACTACCAATACAGTACTGATGAGCAAAAGCTAACTAAAAGCGGGTTACCAGGTTTTCAGCATAGCTGTGCTGAAAACACGATCCTAATTTTATTACCAGCATTTTCCAAGTCGAAGCAACTTTCACCTGTCAGGATGTGCCACAGCGAGGAACTTGCATAATAAAATGCGTGGCACATTTCTTACACCAGATGCTCTTCCTGATGCAACCTACCCATTTTCCATGAGTCTGCCGTCCATCCAGACCAGGACTTGAGCCCCCCTCCCACTCCCCCTATTGAATTCCTGAGTTTAAAGTCAACAGTGTAGCGACCAAGGCTTCCAGCTGCCACCAATGTTTTCTAAGAATACGTTACGTTAAATTTACTTCAACTTCAGTACGCAAAATGAGGATCAGCTTCAGATGTTCAGATCACTCAAATCCAATCCATCAGGCTGTCCTCACAAAGACTCTTTTCCAATATTTTGCCCCGGGTTTAGGATCAGTTTGTACTGTGTCAAAAATGTCAAAAAAGAAATGTTCCAATATTGGTTTATTGCTGACTGACTTTCTGTTAGTTTTAATCAATACCCTTCAGTTGCATTCTTATTATTAATTTAAATGTCAATGTTGTGGCAATGCAAAATATATTTTGTATTTACGTTTGTGTCACATGTATTGTTTGAGATGAAAAGGTTCGGAAGAACCTTGTGTTATGAAATTTAATGAGGTAACCAAATGATTAGAAAGACCTGTCAATAAGATGCAGTGTAGTAAGTTCAAACATTTTTTTGAATAGTCCGTTTCAGGCATATTACCGGTAATTGGGATGTCTGAATAATTCATGTTTGTTTTGTTACTAGATTTTCTTATTTCAATTTTAACTTAATTAATGAACTATTACGATTATATTTTATTTAATAAACTAAACCAAACCTCTGAGAAGTAGATTAAGAATCATAATAAAACGGAGAATTATAATCTCAAAAGTGTAATTTTTCTGATAACTCTTGTTTGGGTTCTCATTCGAATGGATGCTCATGTATTATAAATGTTTACAAATATTGTATCTCTCACGTTATAATATGAAGTGGCTTATTAAAAAGCAAGCCCCCAGTCCAAGACGGCTGTGGATCAAGGGCACACTAGCGTCTTCCATAATCTTTACAAAGATACTTGGGATATTTTTAGGATCTCCTTCGCTTTCATGCACCTGCCTTGGTCTGTAATATTCATCCAAGCCTGGGTGCCGAATGTCCAAGGTCCAATGCGATTAGATATGTCTCTTAAAATAATTCCCGTCTTGTTCGGGGCTTCGGTGGGTTTTAAACATTATTGTCGCCACGCCTGGCAAATGACGACTTGTAGAATTCAAAGAAGCATCCAGAAAGAAGTAAATGATGGGAAGACTTCCAAGGCTCATCTGTGCCAGTGAGAATTTTAGTTGACTGACATCAATCATAGCAAGCCATCTTGATAATCTGCACGCCATCTTGTTCGAAGAGTGAGGCATTTCTTTCATGGTGATTGGCAGCGCTTGTCAACGTGATCTCTTTTTCTTCTCATGTTGGATCGCGACCAATCAGGGCTTTTATAGGCGCACCTATCGGATAACCTTAAGGTAATGTTGCTTACTCCACCCTCAAACAAATGAGTATGATGTCACAGTAACGAAATGGAATTAGATGTTAAAAAGATGAGACTTCCAAAACAACTCAATGAATTTTCATCGTTATGTAACCGTTGTCTGTATGGAAACTTTTGTCTAGACAGTGTCTATTAGACAAAAAACTTTTATGTGATGCAGTACTGCGGATACTCTATTACAGTACATGCCTAAAAGCTCTCTTCCCCTCAGGATTTGTCATGTAATCGTTATGATCTCAAACGGTACTTGGCGCACTCAGGGGAAGGTTTTGTCACGGCGAGCCGGATTATTGGTGGCATTTTGGGAATGCAAATAAGATCCATTATGTTATTTAACCACTGACATGTTAACACAGTAAAAATAGCGGCAAGGCTCAACGGGCTTTGTTTTTGATGACAGAAGTCCCACATCTCTCTGTTTGTCAAATGCGACCGTGTTTCAAACAAAGCGCAGGAAGGGACACTTCATTAGGTTGACCTGCACTATCAATTACAAAAGCTTTATGAAACTTTGGGATTCTTTTTTTAAATAAACTCAACAGTGTGCTTACTATTGTGATAGTACTGACTGATTTGATACAGATTGATATTGAAAGACTTTCGAGCATGTCTTCACTGTAAAGTTTCACAAACTGAAACTCTCTTTCTCCTCGCTTGTGGGAACTAGCAGAACCACTGTCCTTCCAGTAACGTTTTTCCCACTACTGCCTTCAACTTCAGTATGACATTTCTGCGAACCACACTGTAAAAAAAAAAAAAAATATATATATATATATATATATATATATACAGTATATATTGGCAGCAACGTTAGCACAACAAAGCAAGCAAGTTGTTTTTGCTCATATCTTTAAGCCGGTGTTCAATAAAACCGAAAAACGTTCTGTAAACTCATTTCTTATACCGGAGACAAATTCCTTGTGTGTTCTACATACTTAGCCAATAAAGATGATTCTGATTCAGATTCTTTGTTTTGAAATGCAGTCAAGCCAATTTTATTGTTATTGACGTTTTTTTGCCTTGATATTTTGAGTTTGCCCCAATTTTTATTTTTTTTTTACAGTGCACTACAATGACTAAGACGCAAGAGAGGATCAAATATGTTATGATTGAAGCAAAACTGTGCACTATCGTTGACATGTTGCAGGTAAAGAAAAAGAGCATCCTAGTACAACGTCCTGAAGCTGATATTGAATAAATGGTCAAAATGTGGGAAAGAAAACATTACGAGTATGAAATCCTTTTAGTAGTAATGTTCGATTCCCTTGCAACAAGCACGTTGTTACAATATCACTGGCGGTGAACAACAGCCACTTACCACCAGACAACTGTTGCATGTTCTGGACCCATCCGGCATGCGGAAGCCCCTGATCCGTATCCAGATCGTCTCCATAGTTTGAATCAGTTGTTTAAGAGAGGCAACAGCTGCGTTTTGACAGGTGCTTGTGAACGAGCCCAGTGCATATTCACCTCGTCTTCACTTTCACACAATGTTAGATCACGTATTTCAAGCAATGGCGACGGTCATAAACAAGGCCGTAAAAGTGACAGCGTGTACACTTCGTGTCAAATATGTCTGCAATGGGAAACAAAAGAGAGAGAAGACATATTTGTTTTAGTCACATTGAAACATTATGTTGTCTTGTCTCTGTACAAGTCCACTCGGTTGGACAGTACCGTCATTAGCAGCGATTTAAGAGACTGTTGCTGCGTCATTCGTTCAGGTGGACGTCAATCACCGCTAAAAGGTTCCTACTTTGTATAATTTGTTCTTGAAAAAGAATATTTCATTGGTATATTATCCCCTACAAATGAAGTTGTGTTTATTAGCTGCTCTGTTGTTTAGCTAGTATTAGCTAATAATGCACAGTTAGCTTTTGTGATGCTTTGTGGGACTCAAGACTGCATCACAACTCTTCCCATGTAACAAATTCAGATTCCCACTAACCGCTAGATGTATCTCATCAAACTGGCTCATGGGGGACCCAATAAGGGACATTTCTGAATACCAATGAGTCAATGCAGTAGCGGGTTTCAGTTGTGCCATTATTATGGATCAATAGATGTATGTGACATCAATGAAAATCTCTCTGGATAAGCCCGCACCTACCATATTGGAGTCGCGACACATGGATTAGTTTCAGTACTTATTGAGTAAAATGTAGGATTCTCTGACAACCACAATGGCCGCTGACTAACACCATAAAAGGTGAGGTGAAGTCAATACGTTTTTTTTTTACTATGGTAAGCCCCCTGAAGTGAAAAAGTCTCGTTTTTATTAGCGTTTGTCCTTGCGTACACTTACTCGATGAGAGGTGGATGAATTTTGTAGGAATCGCAGTTGCTTATGACGGCCATTTTGTCATGGTGTCTTGTTTGTCTTTGCCACTGCATCTAGCCACTTTTTTGGCCCTCATCTTAGCACATCTAAGGAGATTAAAAAATGAACGAACACGTGGCTCTACTTGTCTTTCTCTCTCAAACCTTGCTTATCCTCCCAATCCTGACCTCCAACATGGCGGGCAAACAAACACTGATCTCATGATCGAAAACGACTGAAAGCTGCTATTCATCTGGGCTCGCCACTAGCCAACAAGTTGCTGGCAATCGGGACTAGCCATTTGCGGGCGGGATTCCAGATGGTCGTAGTGTCTCAAGCAGTGCTTTGTCATTGTCAACAATGTCAGCAGCCTGGCCAATTTTTTGGGGTTACTTGCCCAGTTGCGACATCTGTGCTCGGGGGAATAGATAGAGAAACAACAATTCACACTCACGCTCACCCAATCATACGCAAAAAACAGTTGGGTCAGAAAATGGATTTGACTCAACTTTTTGGGTTGGGTTGAAAAAAACAACCCAATGTTTTGGATTGTTTTGAGCAAAAGGACCCAATTTATTTATCTATTTACTTTTTTATACAACTGAGTCAGTGAGTGAACGCTATGTGGCCCAGATATCTTCAAACCACGCTTGCACAGAAAGAATCCGGTTCTTCCTGAAGAAGTTGCATGACAATATCAACATGATAATATCCAACGAAGTGGACCTGAGGCCGGGCTTTGAAGGAATACTGAAGTCTTTTGGCAATCTCGCCTTTCGATGCCATCTGATGATTTGTGCAGACCTGCTCCAGATATATAAATATATGTACAGATACTCTGGAATTAGATAGCGCCATGCAGGGTCATAACCATTAGGCGGCGCATAATCAGAGTGTGTGTCATAGTTGCAAGATGTAATTCAAACCTTGCTGGGTCAGGGCTGCGGTGTGGTTTAATCAAAGTGATGATCCATTTAAATAGATTGGGAGCTGTACTTGGCTGTAAGTGAGGGAAACTGCGACCTGCTGGAGTGTTCCGACAAGGCTATGACACACAATACCGCATAGTGAAGAATGAATCTGTCATTAAAGGTGTAACTCAAAGAGAATACAGTTCAATGTCAGTGCCGGATAAAAATACAGTAGGAGGATTTTTTTTTTCTGGGGGGGGGGGCAGTCTTTGATGTCATTATTCTTGCACGGTGCTACTCTCATTCAATTCAGTTCAACTTTTTGCTCAAGTTTGCAGTTTGGGGCATTTTAGGAGTTAAATTCCTTTGCTCAGAAGGTCAGATTCTTCCTCCGCAGGTGTTCCGTTGAAGACGGTGAACATCTGCCAAGTTTTTTAGCACGGTACAAGTGAAATGCCGTGAAATGAGACGATCTGTCATCCCTTACATTGTTCGGAGGACTTTCTGGCGTGCCAAGAATACAGAACAAGGGGTCCAGTTTTGATTTTATGGGCATGCTCGATTTGAAGGATCCTGCCAAGACATTTTAAAGGCTCACGAAGGGGAAGACATATGGCCGCCTTCTGAGTTCGTGACTGAACCTTATGGTACAATTCATGCTAATACCGTTTTGTGGTAATGACTCAAAGTAACTGACACTTTTTCCAGGGGTCGAAAAGGTACATATAAAAAATAAAATGTGTTTTAGTTAATCAACTGCATAGGGGACCAAGTGTGTGGTATAAATCAGACTTTTATTTGGGGGTAAGGCCTTTTAATTGTATAATTAACCATCTATTCATCAGTTTTCTGTAGCGCTTGTCCTCGTTAGAGTCACGTGTTTTATTTTATTTATATACACCCTAAAAAAAATACAGAGTTGTTTTCCAAACCCACTTGCGGGGTATTTGTGGATTTTGAGCAAGGTAGTGTTAATTCTTTTGTGCCGTTGTTCTGGTTAGCAAACAGCAGCATCTGTGATCCGAGGTAGTGGCAGTAACCGCACGTTTTGGAGGTGTTTATTTGGGGAGTGGTGCATATTTTTCAAGTGGAGCATTAGGTGATTATTTGAGATCCAATTAGAAAAAACTTACCAAAAAAAGTTCAATATTCTTTAGCTGGAACCATACAAATCCAGGGCAACTAGCAAGACATGATTCCCTTAAAGCATTGTTTTTTTTCTGCTCTGCGAACGTGATAATTTGAATGAGAATAGTGGTCAAATGTGTTGCAGTACTACACTGCTTTTTTTTTAATTACAAGATAGAGTGGACAGAGGAAAAGCAAAACAAGACCAAAAAAAAAAAAAAAAAAAGGCTGAGCATGGCAGTAACAAGATCCAAAGTGAAGGTTGCCAGTGCTGCAGACACCAAATGCGGCGAGAGGTTATGATGGTGAAATATTTGTGGCCTCTCGAGAGGGGGGACTCCGCCCACACTGTTTGTTTGTGTTCCTCCCCAACAGATGTGACACACCGAGAAGCAGGAATGTCGGCCATATCTGATGCTGCTCACTCGGCTTTGACCGAGAGTACTGGATGGCGAAGAGGAATCAGGGGAGGTGGGGGGGGGGGGGCTCTTATTGAATGGGAACTTTCATTATTATTTTGAACTCATACAGCACTCAGGAATCCCAGTAGAAAATTAAACTGTAGACCTGACAGAGGGGGTTCGAAAAATATCTATTTTGTTTTTTGTATGTAGCGATGGTCGAGAGAGAGAGGTGGAAAATTTTCACACATTTCACATATTGTACGTATATACCTCTGCTAATGTAGTACAAATACTGTACATCATCCAAAACTATTGATTCAGAAAGCAGATTAGGTAGGCATGGCAACACAGAGATGCTGCAATCTGATTGGGTAAATAAATTAAACATCTTCATGGACTTGTAGCAGTAATACAGGCAATTTCTTATCGTTTAATAAAACTGCTTCAGGTAACTGCAACCCCCCCACCCCCCCAAAAAAAAACAACCCCCTGCAAAAATAAAAAATCACCAAAATTAGAAAGTTGCTCCTTAACTGAAGTCATTGGTGCGTGAAACTCCTCCGCAAAAACAAACCAACAAAAAACAACCCCCCCCCCCAAACAAAACGTTTCCAGGCTTGACAAATATTGCAATTTAGGCTTTGTCAACCCTGACTGCTGCTTACTGTCCCAAACACTCGTTTTTTTTTCACTTAGCGACCGCCTCCCCCAGTCTTATTATTACTGCACGCGCACACTGGTGTTGTATCTCACAAGAGCGCAGCATCTTGTTGACAGTTCCCCTTAAATATTTGCCTTCAATCATTTACTTCTGGTGTCACGGGCCGAGACGTTTCCGTGTTTGCGCGCCGAGGGAGACTCTTTCGTATACGTGTCCAAATATGGGCTGCGTTTCTTTCTCTCGCCGTGAATAAAGCAGACCAGGCAGCAGAGTCGGGAGGAGACTTGTAAGGACCCTTTGTGCGCTTCAAAAGACAAGCTATGCTCTTTCCATTCCAGAAGGCTGTAAAATGTCTTGACGTGCACTTGTGGAGGATGCTGCACTTCTCCTTGTCTCCGTTTTGGAGATATTTCTTCCTAGGCTCTCACGCTTGAAAAATCCGTTTGGATGTCAAACATCTGTTTGTTTCCGACCCACTTAAGAGTGATAAGAGATCCTCATAAAAACATCCACAAAGTTCATTTTTAGTCAGCGAGCTTTGCTTGAACTTCTAAAAGGAAGTAGACGTGACCACAAAAATGACTATCACTTGGTGTGAAGCACACCCTTAACATGTGTGGGAAACAGCGGCGATGGAGACATTCCACTGTGGGTTTTTTTTTTTTTCAACAGCGAGTGGGCCACGGTGGTTTGGCCACACTGAGGAATGCCCACGTCTCCGCTCCACCTGCATTCTTACAGCGAAGCCTGTCTGCAGTCACGTTTGATCAAAAGAAAAAGAACAAAAGTCAGGGCCAGACAATGTGCTGTTAGTCAGAGAGGAAATAAAACAGCAAATGGAAGAGGGAGAGGGGTGGGGTTCCTTGAGTAGAAGACGAAACAAAAGGGTTGAAAAGAACGTTGAGAAATGATGACGTGAAACCATTTTACTCTGATTTGAAGGTGTTTTTGTCACTGTGCAGCATTAACGCATCACTGTGGGTAATCTTTGACCCAATGTGCTGGGTCAAATCCTCAACCCACTGTACTGGGTACAAAGAACACAGAATCAGTCCTTTGTGGACCTAGTACTGGGTTAGCTACAGTGCTTCAACCAATTTGGATTACTTTTAACAGGACATGGGCCATTGTCCAGTCTGCTGGTTTCCAGCGGTTTTAAAAAGTCACGTTTTCAATAACCGCTAATAATGGCTGTCACCGGTAATGAGCTCTTCTTTTCATTTTTGAGGGGACTTCTAAGCAGGACACAATATGATTAGCTATTTGCAGGGTTGAGTAAAAAAAGCTTCGGCTTTGAAGTTAATTGCTTCTAATGAACTTTTTCTCCTTCTCTGCCAGCAGAGCATGGAGGATTGAATTATACGCACAAAGGAGAAGTGAGGGAGCAAGACGAAAAGAGACGCCGTAAACATGACTGACTTTTTTTGATTTGTTGATGTGCATTGTCCTAAAAAGAAACAAACAAAAAAAAAACATGGTGCCAGAGGGTACAAGTTAGCCCCAAGGACAACATGAGTTGGCCACGGGTCTGGTCCAAAAGCAGTTGCATTTTATATTTTGTGTAAAAATAAAATA
Source organism: Hippocampus guttulatus (assembly GCF_054856545.1). NCBI lineage: Eukaryota > Metazoa > Chordata > Actinopteri > Syngnathiformes > Syngnathidae > Hippocampus > Hippocampus guttulatus. The sequence goes on along the minus strand of NC_141264.1, from coordinate 19,823,234 downwards.
CATTGTGTTTAATAGGGAATTATTTACCCAAAAAAACAAAACAAAAAAAACAAGAAAAGGTCATTTTAGAGCTGTAATTTTAATACAGTGATTCCGCAGTATTTTTGCTCACGGTTAAGAGTGTATGTTGCCTCCGTGAGGGATGAAAGGCCATTTCCTGGGGACCTAACAGCTTAGTGAAGACACACCGCTACGCCCACACAGTGTCCTCTCTTGAGGATACCGTGCACCTCCTTCCTCCTCAGCACTCGCGCATGGGCCGACTATTTGTTCAGCTCTAAAAGGGGCGTGGAGGCCACAGACTGACAGTCATCTAATGAGCCTAAAGCAAAGTTTCCAAATTAAGCCTTAAGAAGCTTCAGCTGGACCGAGTGTTGCATTTCACTGTGCTGTGATTTAAATCCCAGGAGGGGGGGGGGGGGGGAGGCTACAGATCATTTGCAATCGGCACAACGGTTCCTCTGGTCCACGAAGCGCCTTTCAGCACAGATCCATGAGAAACAGGATAGAAAGAAAATCAAAGAAATCACAAGGAATCCCGTTAAGAACTAACGTATGGGATAAGTGGGTGCGAAATGATATCGTTTAATAGATATTCCCGCTGTTACTTGTCCAAATTTAGCTGGGGGAGGTTTAAGTCTCAGCTCTGTCCCGATATAGCCTTGCTGACGGAGAAATACTGTGGCATTCTTGCTTACATGTTGGCTAAGGAAGCCCCTTGCGTACATGCTGGAGCAGAACACGGACCGCCACCAATTCCTCCACACGGATGTGTCGCCCACTCCGTCTCTGGAAGAACCTGGGCAAATTCGGCACGAAGCTGGCCCAGGAATGTTGCAAAGACTTCCTGCGATATGAACCTCCAAATGATATCCTTGATAGAGAACGGTGGAGTGGCTGCAGCACTTTAAGTCACATTCCAGCAACATCCTAAATCAAAGCCCCTTTTCCGCCGGCCTTTTACTCCACTCGATAAAACGGAGGAGCTACGGCACAGTATGTGACCAAGGCATTGCCGATGACCTAAAATAGTCATGCGCTCCAGACCCGAGCAATAAGACGCTCTTGTCAGCTGATGAATATTGGGTTTACCTTGGAGAGTGTTGCTTCGGCGAATGCCACGATGACCTCACGCTCTGAAAGTCACAACAAGCTTCCTTCATTTACAATTCCAAACATTGTGCCCCTGCCGTAGTGTACACAAATACTTCATCTACTTGGAACTGGCAAGCACAAAATGGTCTTATCTGGGACATGTAAGTGTTTCCAAACAGTTTGTGTGGCTTTTCTGTGTGCAGTATGTTCAGGGGAGAGGAGGGGGTGACGGGGGGGGGGGGGGGGGGGTGGTAACTACTTCCTGAACAAAATGGACCGAAAGCCAAACAGTTCTACTTGTCAGCGGGGAAAATTCCTTGGCTTGCGCGCAGGACAGGGATCTTCACACAAGAATTTTGTAGGATTAAAAGTGAAAAGTAGGCAGCACGGCGGCTAGCGGTTTACACGTCTGGCTTACGGTTCCAAAAACACGTTAGGTTGATTGAACATTTGAAATTTCGAATCGTGAATGTGAATAGTTGTTTGTCTATCGGAGCAAACTTATTTCAGAAGTGTGGCTCAAAACTAGTGGCATGAAGCAGTACGCAGGAAGTAGCGGTCACTTTCATGAAGGCTGCTATCCTACTTTTTAACATTTTAATAATTGTCACATGATCGTTAAAAAAACAAAACAACAACAAAAAAAAAACACCAACTCATGAGTGATGACCAAGTCATGCATGACCCGCACTTCATGTACATCAGGTGGATAATTGCTTTTTCAGCTTCTTCTGCTTTTGAGGGTGGTCCTTCTTTTTGAATAGTTGCAAAAATGCCAAAGAAAAATCCAAACACATGCACAGATTTAATTTTGGATTAGATACTCACAGCGCCCGGGGAGCAATTGCAGCCTGCCGTCCATTTTTCAGCGATCTGCAACATACACTAAAAATGACATTTGACACGGCTCGTAATGCGGCAGCCTGAGAAGTGGGTGTCAAAAAAAAAAAGGTAGTACAAAAAAACAAACAGATTTGATAGGTTTTAGAACTTTTTCAAGATATGCAATGGTACACTTAAACTCCAGTATTCACAATTATTTCTCTTTTTTAAAGAGTGGTGAATAAATACAATTTGTTTTTTGAAGCAAAAATGTTTTCCTCCACTCAAGGTGTGATTTGTGAGCATATCACATTAATGAGCCGCGAGTAAATTCTTTAAAGATGGCCGGTGTACTTCAGATGGCTCTTGTTTTGATTCTCAAGGTGGAGATTCGATTCAGCTGCCGCTTGGTGCAGCGGAGGGTCTAACTCAAGTGGGACACAAAGCCATCGGCCACCCCAAAACCACGAAAAACAAATCACTTGCTTTATCATCTTCAGCAGAAAGCTGCGTCACAGCAGCTTTTCAAAATAATATAAACAAGATATAATTGCCTGTTTGATTGATTTTTAGCCTGTTTATAAATTAAACTTGAAGATTTTTTGTACATTTTCTGTATGCAGCCATCTGAGGAAAAACTTTGGATACCCCTGACTTGATCCATTCTTCTATTTTGGTTTATGCTGAGGTCTTGTGACGTCATACATGATGGCGGTGGGAATGCAATTGTCATTTTCAAGGCAAAATGTGGGCTGGGTTTTGAAATTTCCCACTTCAGGAACATTGTAACTTTTTGTTGTTATCTTTTAAAATTGATTTTAAATGAGTCCATAGCTCAATTGAACGTTATGACAGCAGCTAAAAAAAAAAAAAAAGCCAGAGTCTAATCAGAAAAAGACCCCACCGAGAGAGGGGAGTACTAATCATACGCGCCATCACTCGCATCTCTTTTCTTGCTGCTTGGCCTTCGATGAGTGTAAAGAACCAAATATGGTGTTGACGGGGATTTCACGATACACGATGGGACACCACTTAACATCCTTTACAAGCCGTGTCGCCTTCCCTCCCACGTGACTTATTGTTGCAAACCAAGCAGTGGGTGGAATGTCAACAAAAAATGCTTGATGTTATTAATCGAAGCATCTTTTAATTGGTGTGGTTGTAACATCGAGAGATCTTCACTGTTTTGATCATTAATATAAGAATGAATGCGTGATTTAAATTCTGAGCTGTAGACAAAGAAGAGGGAGGGAAAAACAGAACTCCACCATTGCTATATTTGGTCTGATTCAGAAATCCTTCCACTGGAAGGATTTCTCCAAGCGCAATTTTACGGGACAATGCTGACACCTGCTGGAAAGAATGTAAAATAGTGAGACCAATGGCAAAAAAACAAAAACAAAAATAAAAAAAATAGTAGATCTGCTTGCTTTTTTTTTATTTTGTGATGAATACAAAAAATACCTTTGTGACCAGATAAATATCATACATAGAGCATCAAGTCATCAAACTACACGCGGTTTTGCACAACACCTATTCGTAACACAGTCAACTTCCCTCCCGTTTGCTTGAATATTTGCACAAATCATTCAGACAATAAATACACAGTGCTGGGCAAAAATACTGGCCCGTCATTAGATTTGTTATTGGAGCAGACTATCCTTTTTTATATACACAAAACCAAAACAAAAAATGTTGGGATGTTTTTCTAACTCACTTGCTGGGTAGCTGTGAATTTTGAGCGCGTTGTGTTACTTTTACCCGTTTGGGTTATTATTCGTGGTTGGATGGCTCAGTGGGTTGCAGTGTTGAGTTTGAAAACCCTCAATTTAATAACCCAGGGTAGAAATAACCCAGCATTGGCTCGGTCCCTTTTGGACCCAGTGCTGGGTTCGCTATTTCACCCAATTTGGGTTATTTTGAACCCAGCAGTTTTAAGAGTGGAGATGCCCCCCCCCCCCCAAAAATACAGCCAGACACGCACAAAAAAAGAAGTTTTCATCTCAAACTTTGTGATTGGTCCATGCTTACCTTCTGCAAAAAAAAACAAACAAAAAACACCCCCAAAAAAGCAATCATGTAGTCTGGTGTTTTTGCTTTTTTTTGCTGCACCCAAACGAATGCAATGACAACGGTCATTAAAACAACAAAGCTAATGTCGGCCTCGGACCTTTGCTCAGCACTGCATGGCAGGGTAATTCTTAACTGGTAAAAACAGACATTTTAACATAGTTAGATGACAAGAGAAGGGAACAAGAACAGCCCATTTTTTTTCTTAAACAACTTCTCATAACTTCAAACACAAACATGCTGAAGGAATGCCGTTAGTATTCCATCAAAGTTTCTAAATCCCCGAAAGGTATCCACGATAGCAATATAGGCAGGTACAGGCCCGGCAGCCAAGGCATTGGATCGTATGGCAAAAGGACTCCTCATGTTGCGGCTCAGGCCTTGATGGGGATTGGCAAAAAAAATGTTCTCAAGGCTCAAGCTCCAACCAGGACGCCTCTTCAACTGCTTGCACCACATACTCGAGTAAGGCACTAAGACACAACGCAGGAGGTAACCTGCTGGCAAATTCCCGACATCCAAGACTGACCCAACCGGGCTCCTGAACCACGGCTTTCGTTTCTGACCTTTTTCAGCGGGTGAAGGAATGTCTTAGATTCGCAACAATGGAAGCTTTCTCAAGCCATTTCAGTGCATCCGATAGGCTAAATCGATCCTACGTAAACGTGCTGTCAGTCCCCGTAACAGTGCAAGACCTTCATCATCAGCTCGCCGGTGTACATGAACCATTGAGGATACATATTGATGCAATGTGCCCTTATGAAACTGTGACGGCAATTATTATAAATGTAAATATTTGACATGACAAATAGGCCTACAATCTATGATTAAGATGCACACCACTCACAAAAAGTTGCGGGATGAAATTTCGGGATAACCCTGATGTGTACTTTACAAGTTGGAACCTAAGTGAATCGGATCTATATTTTCAAATGTCCAGATGTTCAATGTTTTGTTCTTTTTGCGCAACTTGCTGTTCTCGAATGACCTGAATGGCAAAATTAGTGTTGGAACCATGAACATTTCCAAGGATGTCCACTTCTATGCTTTTCTGTGACTCTTCCAGTCTCTGAAGGTCTGTTGCAACCTGCTGTGACAGGTGAAGCTCAGAGGCCACTTCCCTTTGACAACAGACGTGCAATGGCGAGGTACTGCTGATCAATTTTTTTTTGTTTTTGGTCTCATGATGTCAAAATGTAAACAGCACAATTAAGAAGACTGCTTCAATATTCATTCTAACCGCACCAGGAAATTTACTGGTCCATTCATGGATCAAACCTGTTGTGCAAAAAGTATTGAAACATCGAACATGTGCATTACAACAATTTAGAGAATGTCAAAATAAAGGGGAATGTTGCAATTAAAACACGGGTGTCAAACTCAAGACCCGGGGGCCAGATCTGGGCCGCCACATCATTTTGTGTGGCCCGCGAAAGCAAATCAGACATGTCAACTTCTACCATGATTGCTAAACTCTCGACTCCTCATATATAATAAATAAGAGATATTGGAAGCATTTTGTTGTTACCAAATCCCTCATTACAGTAACTTAAACAATCGTTGAATGAACCATTATTCTCGACTTCGGCCCTCCAAGGAAAATGTGGCCCGCGGCAAAAATTAAAACAAGGAATCTTCACTTTTGGTCATATTTGTAAAAATTGCCAGGAATAGTAGAACATCTCAAAAATTATTTGAGGAAGGGAAAGAAAAAACATCTTTTATCGCTAATTTGATTCTTAAACTGTGGCGCCCTAGGAAAAACAACCAATCAGAGACAGAAGGTCTGACAGACGAGCTGTCACTCAATTGCAGTAGCCAAAACAGCCTCGTGCTTCCTTGTTTCCTTGGCATTCGGCAGCTTTGCTGAAACTACCGCAGAATAGCCGATGCCGGACAGCAATGAAACTTAACAAGCAAGAATTTGGCAGTTGCAATAAATTCAAAAGACAATTATCCTGAACTTTTTGTGAGTGGTGTACGTCCAAAGATAACATTTTCCCAAGTGAAACACAACATATCATCATCATTCAAGTATTTAAAAGCTCGTTGCGTGTACATGCCAGTGACTCAGAAATAAAAGCTTGTTCTTGCAAAACGGTTTAGACAAAGTACTGCACGGGACTGAGCAAGAGCCGCCATAATTACAGCTCATTTGAATCTGATTTGTTTTCTCAAATGAAATGTTGGGAAAGTGAAATGGACTTAGAAGAAGGCAAAATAGAGTTTTCATGACAAAGCGCAACAAATTGCCCATCTTTCAGCATACGGGGATTTGCCATTTCATTTTTTGGGGGAGCATGTTGCCGCATGAGTTTGTGCATGCAACTGGTCTTACGTAATGCTCGTATTGCTCTGTTTTTTTTTTCCTCATTAGAAAACAGTCCATTTTCAATACAGTATAATATTATCTTATTATCATAATCCCTACTTAATAAATTACTCATGAGAACATATTGCTAATCAATACTTTAAAATGACTTGTGCCTTGCAAATCTTGCTGATAGTTTGAACGTATTTTATAATAAGTGCAATGGAACTTCTGAAGTCGAAATGGAGAGGAACACCTATCTTGAGTGGCATATTTACACTTTGTTGTTGTTTCACTTATTTTTACACTTGTATGATAATCTTACTTCAAAATACGTTTTATGAAAAAAAGCTTTTACCATAGTTATGTCCATCATTAAATCTGAAAAAAGTTGACCGAAATTTGACATTCTGAGTTCCACCACAACACTTAATGTATCGTTATCAGTGCAAAAAATATGAGAAAAAAAAAAAAAAAGATAAAAAATGCCAGCAAGATTGTTGCACTGCTCTGTGAGTTTGTGTTTTTCAAAGCTGGAGTGAGGTGAGAAGCAGGCAGATCATTTTGGTCACAAGACACAACTTTCTGGTCCACTCTGTAAGAAAAACTATATATTTTTAAAAAGTATCATTCAAGAATAAATATACTTTTTATTCTTTTACTTTTGATGGCAGCCGCAAAGCCTCTAATTGAAAGGATTTCTTTCCAAAACGCTATAAATCCATTTGGATTATGCTGGGAAAAACAAACAACAACAACAACAACAAAAATACAATTACAATCATGAATTTATCCTGTCGAAACAATTCATTGGCTCAGTCTGAACAAATGACAATAGAGCCTGTACACAACAGAACGGCACGGCAAAATCCTTTTTTTCTTTTTTAATGTGGCATTTATCGCGTTTTGGAAAAAAAAATTCATTTTTAGATCACATGGAATAAGTGCTCGACTACTCTATTGGTTAGTAGCTTCATTGATATGTCGAGATTTGATGGTGCATGCAAGCCGGTGGTGACATCATCCCCTTCCTGCCTCTGTTTTGATCCTTTGAAATAGAGTAAAAGTAGCGATGGACCTTTAACTGGAATCTGCCACGATCATCTGCTCGCTGACTATAAAACATTTGGTAACAATGATAAGATTTAGAACTTTCTTCACGTCATTATTTTAACATGAACGACGCAGGGGGAAAAAAAAAAAGGTTTCGTACACGGCTTCATCGTGCGGTCTCAAACGTCAACATTATATTATGGAAACGCCAGCGACTGTCACTGACACACGCCCGCACACACGTACACACAAAATACACGACGAAGCACAGGCACTTGGTCGTCTTACCAAACGGGCCTGTTTCAAGTGCTGTATAATCCTCGGTTACATGAGAGGAGAGCCAGCGGCGCCGGCGTGAGAGCGTCCAATCCAGGCATGACATCAACCCTGGTCCTCCCTCAGCTCGGTGGGCAAGAACTTGTACTGCTGCTGTCGGATCTGAGCCAGCTTCTTCCGGGCTTCTTCCAGCTCACGCTCCTTCCTCAGCATCTCCTCCTGAGCCGCAATGATCTGAGACCGACGGCAAACAACTGACACTGCTGCGGTGTGGACGGCTAGCTCCCATTGATCCATTTTCGACATTTCACAATATCCCGATCAAACAAGAGGTCGACAAAATGGACATGACCATTTCACATTTGCCAGTTGACTTTGGGGTTGTAGGCGGTGGACATCTTGGGACTAGCTGCCAGCCAATCGCATATGCACCAACTGAGCGCTTCGCAACATTTTGCTAACATTTAGCATGACGTGCTAAGAACAGAGTTCCATTCATAACGGTGACGTAACCCTTTAATATATTGTCAAACCGCGCTCTATTCTATCACTCTATGCTACCCTAACAAATATGGCAAATATTGGCATGACAAACCCCTTCTACGCCATCATGTTCGGTTGCTTCCGGTGATAGTGATCGCGCAATCTTAGCCGATGATAATTTTTTTTTTTTTAATAATGTTAATTCATTTTGAGATGTGACAATTTGGACAATCATAAAATGCTCATACAATCATACTAACATTTTTTTTAACACTCTTGAAAGATAGTTTGAGACATTTTAATGCCAATTAAGGCCTTCCTTTGATATTAATGTATTCTTTGAAGACTTTTTTTGTGGATTTGCGGGAACCCTGATAAAACAAATGAAAAGCAGTAAACACAGTGGGAACTCAGTGTTCCCTCTTGTGCCCCATGACGACGTACTTCAACATTGTAGAAAATAACCGAGTTTATTCTGCCCAGTTCGTAACCTCCAAACCTCATCTGTTCGTACCGTCGTAAAATGAGAAACCCGTTTATAAATTTCATGGAATTGAGAAGGATAGATCTCAAGCGGCAAAATGCTCATTATTTTCATAAAACAAGAAGTAATCTGGAACTTGTGTCTCGCACCGCTGCATTCTTGTAAGAAAAGGCTGCACTTGGGTCAAAGTCAAAAGCACCACAACATAAGCGTCAGTGTTTCTGAGTTTTCATAATTAGTTCTTATTTGTTTTGATTTCAGTTTTTCAAATTCAGTTAGTTTTAATTAGTTTTTGGAGGATGTTTGTTACTTTTTTTTTTTTTTTTGGAAATGCTTCCTTTTAGTTTCGTTTTTATTAGTTTTAGCATTATTATTATTATTTTTAAATATATGGAGCATTTGATGAGTGCAAGATAAAAAGAGTAACTCAATATTGTGTACTAAAATATACTAAAAGTTATCAAACAACTGTCAGACCTTCCTTCTGCACAGATATACCAAAATATATACATAATTTCACATATTTTAAGTCAGTTTTATAAACATAAGATATAGTTTCAATTAGTTTTCTTTTTTTTGGGAAATTATTTCACTTTTTATTTAAGTTCGTCGACAAAAATGTTTTTCCAAATATTGCTTTGCTCATTTTTTAAATTTCCACTAACTGCAATAACCTTGACAAGCATTTGTATATATTGGAGTACCTGAGCAATGCCTCCAACAAATTTGGTCTTCACTACCACGCTGTCATCCTCTGTTTTGTCAAAGGCTGCTTTCTGGGCCGCCCTCACCAGGTTGTCTGAGGCACGCTTCACTGCGTTGCCAGCAGCCTTCAGGAAGAAGAAAAGAACACGTGCCAGAATTAGTATGCACACCCTTTCAGTGGCTCCAATCTTTGTCGCAGCATTGTCCTACCTGTAGTCTCTTCATGGCCTCGGAATCCTGGTCCGCCTTCACTTTGCAGGCCACCAGCAGCTGAGCTGTGGAGGCCGCCACCTGCTTGGCTGAACAGATGAGCTTCTCCTCGCTGGCGTGGCCCTGCACGGACGCGTTGGCCGCCTCGCACAGGTTACTGGTGGCCGCGGCAACCATGCGGGCCTAACGCAAGTGACATGCATAAAGCTCATACACGATAGGTTCCGCGTTCGGTTCTGTATGACTGACAGTAAGACAACAGCACTCACAGCCGATATGAGTCCTTGCGACCACTGGCCGTCGTCCACTGCATTGGCTAAAATGGATCCAACCTGAGATTGAGGGTAAATCAGTGATGCCCAAACACTGCAATATTATCCAATTTGACTTATTTTGTCCAAAAATGACTAATTTACGAATAAGAATAAGAAAACCTTTATTAGTCTCGCAATGGAGAAATTCCCAATTCACAGCAGCAAAGTCATGAAAGGAAGAAGTAGAACAACAAAATATAGGAGCTGCTGGAAAGGCAGCCACTCTCGCGGCGCCATTTTGAAGTCAAAATAACAAAAATAACACAACACAACACATAGGACACAGACAGTCGTGCAATCTTCACCACCTTTCTGCATACACTTTGTTGTCTGAAGCAGTTCTAGATGAAAGAGGAGAGGATCAAAGTGTCCTTTCACCAGTGGATCAGAGACGTCATGCTGAAACTCTGCACACGTCTGCTACAAGCTAAGTTTTGAAAGCAAACACGAAGCTGTAGCGTCCATTGACGAAAAGAGATGAGTTCACTTCTCCTGTCCCACGTAATCCGCTTCAAACTCCAAGCCGCGAGTCCCAGTTCCAAATCCGCATCGGCGCTCATCACAAATAAGATCTTTTTTCATCTCGAACAAGCGACAAACAGTATTACACTGATTAACGGCTAGTCCTTTAAACCAGCGGTCCCCAATCTTTTTTGCCCCACGGACCGGTTTAATGTCAGACAATATTTTCAGGGAGCGGCCTTTAAGGTGTGACGGATGAATACAACAAAATAATATGATATGAGCTGCATGAAAACTGTGATATTTTCGTAACATGATAATAAACACAAATCATGACACGAGGAACGTCCTATCTGACCGCAACGCTCTCTGGTCACTATGGTAATGTTTAAATGTGCCTTCAAAATAAGATACACTGCAAATACAAAGTGCATGAAAAATACAATTCATCATATTTGAGATTCCAAAATAAATAAAACAGAAGTAATGCAAGTGCTCGATTCTGTGCGGCGCGGTACCAAATGACCCACGGACCGGCCCGGGGGGTCGGAGACCACTGCTCTAGACCGCCTCAATCTGTGGCTTTTAGCTTTATAAAGTTTTGGAAACACTGGTGTAAACAATACACCAGTGTGCCCCCACACAACATCAACATCAGAGACTTTGAAGCTTCTTGGGTGACGTTTGACTGACCTTGCCCTGTGCCACCAGCTCTCTCTGGGCTGCTGATGCAGACTTGACAAGAGCGCTAGTCGCTGCCGCAATGGACTTGGCTGCTTCAAGAATCTGCTCCTCGAAATCCAGCGTCTCGTCAGCCTGCTGGAGGTTAAAGAAGAGAATAAATTCAGACAAAGATACCTCATTGTACAACTACTTCCCAAAAACACCACACAGGGCAACAAATGAAAATTGCAATGAGATCAAAATAGTAAATGGAGTGCACTTATGTCGTGCTTTATCTCCCCAATACGGAGTCCAAAGAGCTATCCAAAGCCTCATTAAGTCTCGATTTGAAAATATATTTGTGTATTGACCCAGAGGGGACACCAATGTGTTGTACAGCTGCATATTCATTATTTTGTACTGATTCTTTTATTTAAAAGCCCCCAAATTCTAAAAAGATGTCATCTAAGCCTGAACCTCATTGTCCTTACTAGCATCGAAAGCCATATCGAAAATATTTTCCCTTAAAACACAAAAGTGAATATGACTTTGAAGGACCGCACAGGACCTGAACTAACCACGAGCAGTTCAGTAACAGTCAAGGAAAGGTCACATGATTGTGCACCTTGAACGCTCCGGAAACACAAAAGGCACAGGTGGCAGGAGACATGGCGGGACACTGTAGGAATATGTTTGATACATAGTTGGACTGAATAACAACCTAATATATCAAACATATCAGACAGAGCCCTGCAGAGAATTCCTCCAGGTTTACAAAGGCTCTGAGAGGGGCTCGGGAGGTAAGGAGACATGCATGCCGGGGTGGGAGAACCAATCCTCCCCCCGTCCACCCCCATCCTCGCTATATGACGATGGATGAGGAGTGGGAGTAAAGAGGATTAAAAAGGTTTGATGAAAGCGACACTGCAATGAAATTGGGGCGCGATTTTATGGCGTCGTTTGCTCTTGAAATGACACAGGAGTTGCCGGTTGATTAGTTCTGCCTCTGCACAGAAGCATTGGGTTAGAACTAACACACACGTCAATTAGAAGGATTCAAATTCAATTAAAACATGATCTTGATTTGAAAGGACAATCAGTAGTCGGGGATTAAATTGGGGGAAACCACTAGCGGTATTTCCCTTGCTCAATTTTCTTTGCATGCATCAAAAGAGATCACTAGAGGGAGGCACTGACATCTACAAGAGGGGAAAAGCCTTCTCACTAATCTGCTTTTTATAGAAAAAAAAACATACACACACACACACAAAAAGCAGAGACCTGGTAATAAATGCCCTCATGGCATTAGAGTATGAGACGGAGCATTACGTTTTTTATTAAAAGTGCGCTGACCTAAATATGCGATCCTTCGCATGACACAGACGGGAGGTTGATCTGACAATTACTGAGTGCACTGGAAGAGGTAAAGGGAAGCAGGAAAACACAAAGGGGAGATGTAAGAGGGATTAAACTATCCCCCCCCCAACCCCCCACCCCAAAACAAAATCCACAATCATGATGTTGAGCGTCACAAGCAAACAACAGGATTTAATCACCTCCCATCTATTTCCCCAACCAGTAAAGTCTGCAATACCACAGCATCGGAGTGGAGAACACACAGTTTAAGTATTTTAAATGAGAAACACTGTAATAAAGGAAAAAAGAAATACGTTTCATCAGACCGAGGCCCTCTCTTTAGCGAGAAAAAAAAAAAAAGGGTCACGACAGTCCATCGCACCCTTTTAAAGCAAGTTCAACTTAAGCTCGAGGACCCCGCGGGGTAATTATGTCTCCTGGCAACGGAGCTCAAAATACCCAAAAGTCCAAGAAAGTTTACAGAGGACCAGCTGTGCGCGCCGGAACAAAGAAACAGTCATCTGCAGCGATAGCCAGATAGCGGCACGGAAAAGAGAAGACGTGTGTCACCTTTTCCTACGATGGGGCAACGCGGCTCCCTGACGATTACTCGCAAAAAAAGCCGTGTGTGCGCGCCAGGGTGCGTGGGTGGAAAGGGCCGAGAAGGGCGCATCTACCTTGGGCTTGGCTCTGGGCTTCAGCTGCTCGAGTTTCTTGGCCGCGGCTTCAATGGACGCCGCTGCTCCGAGGAGCTCGCTCTCTGCGATGACAGTGGGGTCCTCGGGGTCTACACACTCTGATCCTGAAAGGCACCGGCACATGTTTTTCTTTGACTGGCAAAAGTACAGCTTCCGCTGAGAACCCTTTTTTTGGTTCGCCACACACCACAACTGATGCTCGACTTTGCGCGCTTGCCGCGGTGCCTCAAAGTAAAATAAGAGAAACCAAAGTACCGTATTTTCCGCACGAAAAGACGCACTGGATTATGAGGCGCACCTTCAATGAATTGTCTATTTTGTAATTTTTTTCATATATTAAACGCACCGCATTATAAGGCGCAATCTACAATGCATCCACTAGAGGGAGCCACAACCATTCATTTGACTCGAGCAGCGTTCACGACCGCCTCCAAAAAACGTAAATTAACGATTACAGTAATCCCTCGTTTATCGCGGTTAATGGGGACCAAAACCACCCGCGATAAACAAAAATCCGCGAAGTAGCGTCCAATTAACATAAACAGGTAAAAAAATAAATAAATCCTTTTTTTTTTAAGGAATCATTAATTTACATTTTTCCGAGGTGGTCATAAACGCCTCTCGAGTCGAAGGAAGAAGAAAAGGCTGGAGACTGACAGATGTAACTGAGTTCGTTGAGACTGTGAAAACCATACATAAAGTGTGCGTTTTAAAAAATTAACACCACAGCGCTCCTTTTTTCGGAGCTGCAACAAAAACGTATTTAATAAAGCAGCGACACAGTTCACCGAACCAACAGCAAATTATAACATTGGAAGCATCTCTCTAGGAAGGAGCCATCTTGGAGTCGATGTATTACCGTAATGACCATACACAAGACGCACCGGATTTGAAGGCGCTCGGTGAGCTTTTAAGAAAATGGAAGACTTTTTGGTGCACCCTATAGTGCGGAAAATACGGTAAGAGATTCATTTTATGATGGGCCATTTTTTTTTTTTGCAGAGGTCAATAAAACACAGCACTTTGGGAACAGCTTGCTAAGGCAGATGGGAACATGTTTTCCAAGATTACGTTGAGCTCAGGGGAAAGCTGCCCTGCCCTGCGCACCCCCACCCCCCCACACCTTTCCAGCCGTCTCTACTCCTCGACCCCCTTCAGACTCTATGAAAGCTGATCCGGGGAAACAAAACACACCATGGCGCACTTACCTCCATCTGAGGCGGCATGAGGGAAGAAGAGGGGTGAGGGAAAGAGAGCACATGGGATGTTAGAAAGATACAAGTCGATAGCCCCAGCGCGTCTCGCTGTACAGGCTGGAAATCTAATTCTCATTCAGACACAATCTATTACTGCTGTCAAGACGCGGCGGCGCAGCCAACATATTTGTGTCATAACCACAGATGAGCTTAATTTGGAGGAAATTTTGCAGCGCAACCAATGTTTGGTCCAATCTCAAGATTCTAATGTGATTGTAGTGACCCAACTCAGACGGATTGCGGTGCATCTCTCACGTTTTGTGACATTCAGCGATATTATTCAGGCGCGGAGGATTTAGCGCTCCTTCAACTTAATCGCTTACATCTCTGCAATCCTGTTTATGAAATTGAATTCATAATGGGGATCTTTGAGCAGATTTGCCTCGCGGTGTTGATAATGTCTCACTGTCATACAGGAGTCAACATCTCGGGAGTGGAGACAAAACAGCTGGAATATGAAAGGCCACAATTGTGGGAGTGTGCAAGCATACAGCACGTATGCGGCAGGTGGCCTCACCTTTCATGGCCTCGGCTGTCTGGATGAGCTCCGTCACACATGCCGCCACCTGCTTCGAATGGACGGCCAGTTGATGCTTTTGCTCCGATGTGGGCCTCTGCAACACCTGAACACACGGTGCACAAGAACAGAAACACAAACAATCTAAAAACGGGTTATCATTATTACTACATTCATTTAAATATATTCATGAAGCACACGAGTCAATAACACCACAAGGTGCTTTTGAGACTTCTGCTTTCCAACGCCAAAACGTTGCACTTTTTTCCATTGTACATGTAAACGGCAAAATATGTGAGCTCGCTGAAGAGGTGAACAAAAAAGCAGAAATGCTGGCAAAATTGCTGGCAAAATCCACCCCCCCAAATTGGAGGTCGAGGGAGTGGGGGGGAGGGGGCACGTTTGCCACTTGCTCTCAACTGAAAATAACTTCACATTGCCTCAGGGCCAGGTGACGACCAATTCCGGCTCAACGCAGAAAACAGGTGAGCCGTAATTGGCCGTTACCTAAGCCCTTAGCAACTGTGATGTCAACCGACAGCACGTGGTCAATTGTCCGCCCCCGAGATGGATCAACACGAGTGGATTTTGCTGCCGAACTCAATTTCCACAAATGCCATGTTTGGCCTGATCTGCGAAATGCGCGCCACCGAACGCAGCACAACGGCCACCTGTCATCTAAAGCAGCAAGTACATACAAATTTCAAATGTGACAGTCTCATTCCAACCTGTAGGACTTGTTCCAAAAGGTGGACATATCCAGTGGTGCATTCGGAGCCGTACTGCAGGGCCTTGCTTTTCACCTCCTCGCTCACTTCTGGGTGGTGTGCCGCTTTCTGAGTCGAGAGAGAGAGAGAGCGAGAGCGAGAGAATAAAGGATTCTGGGAATTTCAAGGAGACCAAAATAAATGGCTCCCAGTGGGATGTCGCTCGGCTCAAAATATCAAGTGGAAAATGTGGACACATTTTTAAAAAATCAGCAGTCATATTTTACAGCACTTTTTAGGATATCATTGTTAGTAATAGTGTGTGGGGTGGCCCGGTATGCCAGTGGTTAGCACGTCGGCTTCACAGTGCAGAGGTACCGGGTTCGATTCCAGCTCCGGCCTCCCTGTGTGGAGTTTGCATATTCTCCCCGGGCCTGCGTGGGTTTTCTCCGGGTGCTCCGGTTTCCTCCCACATTCCAAAAACATGCATGTCAGGCTGATTGGACGCTCTAAATTGTCCCTAGGTGTGAGTGTGGGCGTGGATGGTTGTTCGTCTCTGTGTGCCCTGCGATTGGCTGGCAACTGATTCAGGGTGTCCCCCGCCTACTGCCCGGAGATGGCTGGGATAGGCTCCAGCACCCCCCGCGACCCTAGTGAGGATCAAGCGGTTCGGAAAATGGATGGATGGATGGATAATAGTGTGTGTGTGTGTGTGTGTGTGTGTATAAAAGGTCTCATTTGGTTTACAACCTTGCAGGCTGTCAACATATCAGAAACAGATTTGCGGCTCAGGTTGGCCATGGCGATCACATCCTCTTGCTGAGCAGAGTTGCCCGCTGCCACGGCTTTGGCCGTCGCCATGGTGATGCCCTTTGTCATGCGTATAAACTCCTCAGGTGTGGTGGACTTGTCCGGGACGTCCTTCGACAGGAACACCTGCGATGGAGACACATCAGAAATGATCTTGTGTGAAACTCCAGAAAACCAAAACGCACACACGGAGGATAGACATGAAAGTGATAAGCTCACTCTGAGGCCGTTGACAGTACAATAAAAATTTGGGGTGATATAAAATACTCATCAATGGGACCTTTAGCCCATCATAAGATTCGTAAAAGTCCCACAATGGCTGTGAGAAACAGAGCCGGATAAGAAGAGGAGTGGAGTCGTTTGGTTCCGAGCAATAGACACCAAATATCCCTGACCCGCTTGAGTGCGAGGCTTGGTTTCATCACCATCAAAGAAGAGTTCCGGCCTGTCAGGCAGTCTTACTGTCAGCTCCTGCTTGATGAACTCAATGGTGGCCTCCAGTGCCCTCGTCCCGCGAGTGGCTTCATCCTCCACTGCCTTCACCGTTTTCAGAAGAGACGTCACGTTGGTGACCATGACCTGCCAAATAAAGCCAGTCAAGCGGATGAGGCAGTCAAACCAGGAGGTGGCGCTCTTTCTCCTTAAATACAAAACAGCAGTCACATATAAAAACAAGTGCTCGCAAAATAATTGGTCTATGTTTTTTTAAAATTGGTTTTTGGTTTGTTTTTTTGCGAGTTGAAGGTGCTTATTTGGTTATGCTGTAATTGCACAGCTGATAAAGACAGAAAAAAGGCAACATAATTCAGTAAACATTCATAATACTATTAATTCAATGATACCCAATTTGAAAGACATTTTTTTTTCCTCATGCTGGCACATTTTGCACAAGGCTTTTGGTGCATTCCGCAACAGGAGCCTTACAAGGATAGTAATGCGAGCAAATAAATGCACAGCAGGACTTTCAGAGGGTCCCGTGTTTGGGGTCACCATATGCTGTAAGAATCTGTCAACGGTACCAAAAATCCTGGGTGGCCCTCATTCCATTTAAATGAAAAAAAAAAAAAAAAGGACGAGAAACCATATGCAGCAGTTAAAGTTACATTGAGGAAGTTTCTTGCCTGGGTTGTTCAATGCACTGATCGCAATTGTGAGAGTACTGAAAGACGACTTTAACTGTTGAATTGCATGAAGAGGAACAACAGATACGGCAGCCACGCGCTCTACGGGCCTGCACCTTTTTTTTTTACCTTGGCGGCGCCTTTCAGCTGATACATGGACGGGTCGTCGGCAGCCTTGCCCGCGGCACACTTGGTGGCGCTGATGAGTTCGGCCAGTGCCTTGGCCACGTCGCGCACCGCGTTGATCAGAACCACCTGAGGAGATGAAGCTGGGATCAATAAACCACAACGCGGTGAGCTCAGGCTCATCAGCGCTAGCCTGGGGACAGGATTTCCTCATGTAGCATTTATCATCCCCTAAACTGAGTGGGGGGGAGATGAAGTTGTACGTTAATGGCCTATTGGGACTCCTGGCAGACTCTTGCTTTGCCCCTCTTCTTGGTTTGTCTGATCGTATTTCGTTATTTTAATCAGGTTGGTCCATTGTCTGTTTGCCGTCAATCAGCTTCTTAACCCTTTCATGCACCTTGTAACCTTGATAACATGGTAAGATGTCCACTGTAGTAACCGCTGTCCCTGAAAGGGTTAACAACCCCTGTCTTGGTTTCTTGATGAGTGTGACCCCAATCAGTTCCTTCAAACCAGGATTATCCGTTGTCTCTTGCAGTTTGTCTTATTTATTTTTCGGAAAGAAAATTATGCGACTATTTAGTGCTTTGAACAAGGTATATCAGTTATCTGTTTTCCTTATCACAGGTATCAGCTCCTTTGCTGCCCTTGTCTCCCAACTGTGTCTTTGTGTTTTAGTCGATCTTTGAATGAGTTTTTCTCGTTACATGAGCCTACCCCTTACGTCCCTGCCAGATCTTGTGTCCCTTACTTATGTCTCATCTTTGCTTGTCTGCCCTTGGGTCATTCCTCTGTCTCTGGTTGAGTGTGCCTGGTTTTTTTTCTTTGCCTACGCTTGTATTGCTCATCTGTCTTGGGGTGAATCTGACTGTATTTCTCTCTCTCTCTCTCATTTTTTTTTTAAAACCAGGTTTGCTAGATTACTGTGTCTCCTTGCCAAAAGCATTACATTTGGGAGCAGAACCGAACAGTACATATTTGTGCAATGACATCAAATGAAGCAAATTTACATGCTTTACGGGTTACCTGTGTCTCGGGGTCCTCAGAGCCCATGCTCGTCGCTCCCAGTTTGACCACCTCGGTGAGCTGGGTGATGGTCTTAGCTGAGGACTGGGCAGCCTGGGCCAACTTCTCTTGGCTGGATGCGGCTCCGGCCACCAGGAGCTTGGTGTCCTCCACCAGGGCCTTGGCTGTCTTCAAAATGCTTTCCCTGGGAGAAGAGGTGCGTTGTGTTTCTGTCAGCACAGTCGTTACATTCAGGAATAGGCTCTTTGAAATAAAGGTGAGATTTGTGGTCAGTTGTCTCTTTTCTTTGGGCGCTCCGCTTCTCCTGAGTGAGTCACTCACAAAATAGAAGACCGGCATTTACTGAGAAAACAACCGCGGATGCAATCTCGTTGTTTGAATCCACTTTTTATTTTTTAAATGGACTGTGTGTCCTTATTGCTATGATGAATATGCGCTAAGGTCACAGACACCTGTGGTCAGCAAAGGACTCCTCATTCTCAGGGTTCAGTGTTCCCGCCGAGGCGAACATGATGGTCGTGTCTAGGTCAGCGATGATGCCCGAAACGGCACTTGCTGCTGTGATGCATGCCTGAGTGCCTTTGTTGCCCGCCTGCAGCGCTGACAGTACCAAAGACACCTGCGACACAAAAAGCATCGCATAGCTGCAGAACAATCAAGAGAACATTTCATTCGACAGTCATTATTACACTTCCACGGTTTCGTCCAGTCCGACGCTAAGGCTGCGGCAGAAGAAAATGTGCCTCCATCCATCTGTCACGCTATCTCCATCGGCCAATCCATCAATCGAGGTGTGACATATGCATCTCTTGAAAATAAGCTCAACCTGATTTATAGTATAGTTATCTATTCTGTATAACAGGTGTCAAACTCAAGGCCCGGGGGCCGGATCCGGCCCGCCAGGTCATTTTACGTGGCCCGCGAAAGCAAATCATGTGTGTCAAATTGCTAAAATCTGTACTGAAATACTAAATTGTCATGTGTAACAAATAAGGTTGAGATTTTGCAATAATTACGTTAGGCTGTTTACTTGAACAATAATTGATCAAACTATTTTAATCGACTTGACTGATTTCAGAACTAGTAAACTATTCATTTGTGGTTTCACTGTCATAACGGCCTTCCGAGGGAAGACGTAACTGCACATTGTCCTGCGACTAAAATGAGTTTGACACAAATGCTGTAAGACGTTTTATTTTGTGAACAACGTGAGCTTTGAAAATTTTAGAACTGGCAAAGGGGAACATCCATTCGGTAATATCAGTAATGAGAGACTGATATTAATGCCCCCAATAAAATGACTTTTTGGGGGGAGGATGGGTTTTAATTGAACACCTCTCCGACGCTAACAGTCAAAGCTCAAAGCGGAGAGACACAACTTTTCGCTGGTTTATTGAATCTCATTATTGTGCAAGTGTACTGCAACTGATGAGCGTACAGTTGCTTGGCGGGCCGCCACATCTGCAATGAGGTACTCCTTGAACCGCGCCAAGTCTGCAATTAGAAGTGGTTTGAGCTTTATGTGATGACCGATCGAGCTTCTAATCGGTTTGAACAATTTAGCAAATGCTGAAGAATAAATAGTGTTCCGGGTTGAACTGGATGCAAGGTTAAGCATGCTTGAAATCAGAGCCCAATACAATCAAAGCAGGTTGATGAGCCAGATACCACAACTAGCGTAGGTCTGACCCGAGAGCCTCGAGAGGAATCTTTGAACGAGGCACAAGACTCAAATCAGCAAGTGTGAAACCTCAAATTAATCAAGTAGGGTAAGTGCGTTGAATGAAATCACAGTCTTCCAGTGGAATAGACTTAGCAATGTGTGACTGGCATAGCTTGTCATTGCCAGGGTCATAACAGGGACACAATATAATTACTATTCAGTGCGTAGCAGATTCAGAATAACTTTGCTTTCATAACCTGCATTTTCGCTGCGGTAAAATCCTTTATTATCACCCCAAATAACATATCACATTTATATTCTGCTAACCTTTTCCAAGATTAAGGCCAACTTTATTACTTGTCAGATGATATAAAGAGCAGACAGTTTCACATGAAGCATCATCTATCACCGCAATAACAAAGTAAATCATGTGCATTAACTACCAGATTGACTTTCATTAAATTCTGAGACATATAACATCAGCCGAGGGGGGAAGCTTTCCTTTTTTCGGCAGATCCAGAAAAACCAGAGAAAAAAAAGGGCCACCAATAAAAGAGATGTATCAGACTCAAAATAATTTCAGTTTTGAGGGACCTTGTCAAAAATGCCTTCAATGGACTATTAGTGATATTTGCAGTGGTCTACAATTAATCTTAAACTGGGTTTACAGCTACCGATTTTCACAGTCCGGGACTAAAAAGATACGGGAATGCTTCCAGTATCTAGTTGTAGTCTTGTTAATGTGACCCTGAAAAATTCAACCCTAAAAAAATCTGAGTGGGAAACTAGGCCGTGTCTTAGAGCTCTATAATTTGTCTTTAATTAAGGTGTGAGTTTTCCAAGGGTCTTTTCCAAATCTTCTCAAAGTCTGACATGCTTCACACTATCTTAGCTGGAGGAGCGGTACAACATTTTTAAACCTCCTTTATTCATCGTGCGATCAACTCAAACAGTAAAAGAGTACCAATGTGACGAACGTAGCCACTAGACCAGCGTGTGGTGGTACCTTCTCGGTGACTGCACGTGCACACTCGATGAGTTCCCTTTTGGAGAAGCTGTCTGTGGGGCTGAGCTGCAAGGCTCCAGCTTTCTGGACCAGGTAGATACAGCCGTGACCGAGCTCCTGGACGCGTGTTCTGATCTGGAAACCAACCTGAAAGTAGAACCAGTCATTGGCTCCCATTCAATCAGGTGCTGAACTTTCTTTTACCCAGCAGATGGGAAAGGAAATCAAACACTCTTTCAAGAAAGCTGGCCCTACCATTTCGTTTCTAGGCTGAGCTACATGGGTGGGTGGGTGCTCTTTTGTAAGCGTCACTATAGGCTTTTAGACTTGTCAAGGCAATGTGTCGCTATGGTAACCAGCAGGGTTCGCAGCAGCCTGTTATGTACAAGTTACTGATAAGAGCTGTGAGCTTATTAGCGTGATGTTTCCACACATGGCTTTCCTGCAAACCAGAGGAAACTTTAAAGAAACGATTGTGGGGGTGCTCTGAGTGACGGATGTGGGAGGAGCAGCTTCGACTTTGATCTCAAAGATGGAGAGTCGATCACAGAGCAAACATCTGCCTTAATCGGCATGCGTATCTGAAAGCATTTTGGGTCCAAACAGCCGTGACTCAAAAGTGATATTTTGGAGCAAACTCTTATAAGATCGCTGTATCGTTCTGTGGAGAGGTACAATGCCCTCTGACCTCTTCGTGCTCTGCTGTGGCTGCAGCGAGGCGTCCTTGGTGTGCAAGCTGCCCATAGTCCACAGTCGCCTGAGAGGCAAGGCCGCCGAGCTCTTCGGGGCAGGTCACTGATTTAGTCATCTAGTCAGAGCGGGATGAAGGCAGCCCCATTAGCTAATGAACGTCTGTGAAGCTACACAATCAAAAAGCACTCACCATCTCCTGTGCCGTGATGGCAATGGCCTTGGAGAACTTCACCATCGTTGTCTGGTAGTCCACAAAGGAGCCTTCGGGTTCAGGGGGTGTTCCTTCATCCAGCTATAAAGATCAAGCACGTCATAAGTTTCATGAAGGCAAATCACACAATGTCTATTCTAAAAGGTTTTCAACAAGTTTGTTGGACAAGCTTTTCATATCAGGGTAATGTCGGTATCATACCCCAAAAAAAAAAAAAAAAATGCAGACTATGATGAATACAGAGTGATAAGAGAACATGGGTGTTCGCAGCCTAAGTATTATCCTGAGCAAATATTCAGGAGCCGGTGTCAAAAGCGATTCAATGAGAGTCAAACACAAGGACACATTTGGAGAACACCGGCTGTGAAATGACTCGGACAAATGAGTTTGGGAATAAGGGCGCAGGCGAAATCCACTTCTCACCCTGCCCATGGCCTCGGCAATGGACTCCACCATGCCCCCAACCATGCCCCCCTCGCTGGCCGCCTCATTCAAAGTCACCATGATGTCATCCACGGCCTCTTTCATCAGCTGGGCTGCTTCGGAGATTGCATCGTGGGTGTGGGACGCCTGGGGATGATTAAAACCAAACATTAGCTCTAATGAGCTAGAGGACACTTTTTCGGCACCTTTCCATTACAGGTTCCAAAACAGCCTATCAAATGCACATCACATTTCACCCAGATGAAAAAAAAAAATCTGTTTCCGGATTCAAGCTGGAAGGACACAGCCGCCCGCCACCAAAACATAAAATTACACTATATACGGTACACTTTTTTTGTGATTTGCAACAATACCATATTTACAATCTGATATGAACCTGCGGATGAAATAAGTGAAGCTTATGGTAAAAATTTTCATTGCATGTTGCCAGGTTAACGGTCTTGCGTCAATGGTCTATTCAATTCGATCAAATCAAGTCCCACCTTTCAATATATCCCCATTTTTGTAGACCATGTACTCTTTCAGTAGCAAACTGTGTGTTCCTTAACTAACATTGCGCAGTGCGTGGCAGCACTAAAAAGGAAAGTGGATATCTTGACAGACAGGGCACAAATTTTTGACCAAGCTTCACTGATTTTATCCACAGGTACATATAAAATGGTAAATATGGTTTAGTGTTGTTGTAAACACAATATGTGTACTGTATATGCCATATTTTTGTACTGGATTGTTTGGCGGCCAATTGTCTTTCTTTCGCTTAAAACCAGGCAATGGAAGTGCGCAGTGGAGTTCCTTGTGGTATCCTTCAAGAAACGCCTCGATCTGTCGGCCAATCTGATGATTGTGGCGTCACGTGGGCCTGCTTTTCTAGAACCAGGTCGGAGGAGGTTCTGAGGAATGGGTTCATTTTTCACCTGATGGCCTTGAAAAAGTGGAATGAAAAAGCGACCATGTAGGGTGGAACCAGTCCGATGGAAAACAAAAAGGCCTTTGGGGCTGCTCTAATAACAATATAAGGGAATACACTGCTTCTCTAATAGACTCAAGTTCTCCATTAGGTAATGATAAAAATGATACATAACAGTGACACATCTCTGCTTTCACTACTTCGATCCTGCATAAAGGATCTTTCACACACCAAAGACAGACTCGTCCAATTACTGTTAAGTGCATATTGTCTGCATCATTAGAGCCGGGAGTAAGAGCCGCCCTACCTTGAGAGAAAACTTTGAAACAACTCAGCAACTGACTTACAGCTGCACATTAGGCAGAAAGGACATTCATGGATTAAGAGGATCTTCGTTGTCTTCATCCCCAGAGCAGACTGCTCAAGGGCATTTGATGCAGCACGGCAAACGCATCGGGGACTTCTTCACATGAAACTTGGAAGCGGCTACCTCTGCCTACTTTGAGACCACCTCCTGCTCTAAAAGCTCTGACATCATGAAATCTGGTATTATCTGACTCGTAGTGCTTGGTGGTTCAATTCGAATAAGGATGACATCGATGCTGACCTTGATATTGTAATGCTCGATATTCGTGTTGTACCTTTGGATTGCCGCCACCTTCCTTGGCAGCGTAAAGCATCTGCAGGGCAGACTCTGACAGGGTCTTAGTCTGGTCCAGGATGGTCATTTGTTGCTGATGGTCGTGCAGTTTGGAGGCCAGGCCGACTGATGCCACAATAAGTGGATCAAAGTAGCTAGCCAGCTGAGTCACCTAAGTGAAATAAGGTTAGGAGAGTCATGCGGGAAAAGGATTGTTGAACAAGATGGAGCTCTTATTTATCTAAATCCAGAAGGGATAAAGAGGGATATATTATCAGAGCCGGCACCTTGTGTCCCAGCTGGGCAGCTTCACCCCGGGCGGCTGTGGAGACGGGATCAATCAGATGCCCAATCTCCTGTACGGTTGAAGTCAGCTGTTCCTGCAGTGCCTAGCGAGTTACAAAGACAGAACGAATTATCGTATAAATCACAACAGAGAGCCTACAGATCCCATTAAGCGCTTTCTCTCGGACAAGACAAGGGCTGATGGGCTGCTTACCTCCATGGAGATATCATCTCTGCAGGGCAGGGTCTGCCCGACTGCAGCCAGGGATGCTTGCTCAATGTCGCGGATACATTTATTGATGCTATCTATAGAGTAATCACACTCTTTCTGTCCTGGTGCCTTGTCCCTAGTGGGGGGTTGTAAGTTTAGAAAACAAACAAACAAAAAAAAAACAGGCATTCTTGTTTCATTTCAGTGCAAATAGCATCTAAAGGCATTTGACTTTTTTTTCCCCCCTTTCTCTTTTTTCAAAAGAACTTTATATGTACAGAAGGAACTGGTTAGTTGACTGTGATTTAAAAAAAAAATCCAAAGCAGCACACGCTGTGGTTATTTTAAACTCTTTTTGTTTAAACCGTGAGACAAGTGAAGTGTGAAGACCACAAAGTGAAGGGCGCTTCGCACTGCCTTTTCGGAGTCCTGTCATCGGCGTGGTTGCCTGGCAACAGAGGAGCCCAGCCGTCTGCTCTCATAAGATGACTGGTTCGTGGCTGCACCATCACAGTCAATCAACGCAGTTAATTTATATTTGAAGTGAAATTCCCCACACTGTTGTAATATTAGCGTAAAGAATCCCAAAGCATTGACTCCAGTCATTCAGATACTGTGCATGCAGAATCCAAGGATAGAAAACTGATCAAACTAAACTGGACTCCACTATTGATTAAATGCTTTGATTTCCTCGCAGCTCTAAACTAACAGTGCAAATTGCCTTTTAATCGTAAATGCATTGTATCCCCCCCAAAAAATGGGCGCAAACCAACCTGATGGAAGTGATGAGGCTCTTGATCGAGTCGGAAACCGTTCTCGAGTGACCAGCGAGGATCGACCAAGTGGGGGGATCCTTGGGGTTGAGGACCAACGAGCGGGCCGTTTCTAAGAGGTAAGTGGAGCTATCAAGCATGGAGCGGGCTGAACGAACAATCGGCTCCTGGGCGACTGAACCCTGGAGGAAAAGCCGACATTGGAGCAGGTGAAATAAAAACTCCGGTACAAGGCTAACGGCGAGAATCGAGCTCGATTGGAACGACAGCGACGTTAATATTCCTTCTACGGCGGCGGGAAGATCAGGTGAGCAATCGAACTCAAGGATGAGATTAGAAGGACAGCTTTACGGAAACACAGGGAAAAACACCTTCAGTCTTTATGATCCGGGGCAAAACCTCCCCCGACAATTAGATTAACAAGGTGAAGATTAGAGCAGCGGTAAGGGCGTGAGTGCCGTTAAACACGGCCCTCCAACAGATTACAGCCATAAAGCTTTTAGAGGACGCTGCGTGGACTTTTCCGCTCTGATTGAAAACATAAAAATGTATCCTTGTGATCGGTTTCACAGGAGTAAAGGAAAGGAGAAAATCAACTCAAATTCCCAGCAAATTTACAGCACAAATCTTTCTGTCTTGTTTCACGACTCGCTGTGACATCCTCGGCACGATGTCATTTAGTTGCAGGCATTTTTCGATTAACGGTTACCTCGTTGCTGATTTGAGCTGGGATACTCGCAAAGTCAGGGTTGTTGGCAAAGGTAGACAGGTTTTCGACAGCTTCAAGGAGTGGAGCGGTGGCAACTCGACATTTGTTTCTGTTGTCCTCGGAAAAATCGCCATCTAAAGCCTAAAAACAAGACATTCCATATGAACCCGGGACAGTTATTCCACAGGTAATGGCTGTATGGATTGACTCCCATGCAAAGAACTCCTCACGTGATGAAAGAGATTTGGTAACAAATGGGACACTCAACGTTTTGATCAGTTGGGGAGTTGACCTTGATGGTCTTGACCAGGTTGGCGGTGGTGTTGGCCACCTCTTTGGCTGACTGCACAAACTGTCGCCGAGCGACGGGGTTGGAGGTCTTTGACGAAGCGAGGCGGCAGGCATTGCACAAAGCCGACGTGTGCTTCGCTACAATCGTTGCCGCAGACAACACCTGCCGAGCCAATGGACACCGGCCAGCGTTATTTACAATTGGAACACATTTTTTTGAATCAGTGTCAAAATCAGGGCTGGGCAAATTTTTGTGCTCTTTGGCCACGAGGACCGGACAGTTTATCATGCAATGCTCGACAGGCTGGATCCCGCCGACAAGAATTTGCCCAACCCTGGTCTAAAGTTTGGAATTTCCAACCTGTGAGGGACTACTATTTGGGTCCACTAAGCTCTGACAAGCCATCTGTATGGCTTGGTGGGCGCGTGCAAACTGGATGGGGTCTACCAGGCCCTCATAGCCTGACTGACTATTGGGATCAGACACACCTACAAGATAAGAGGCCTAGAACAGAAATATGGACAAGTTAGAGCAAAATATACGCTCGCGAGAAGACTTTTGCACTCATTTTGTCACAGTGAAGCATCAGACAGCAAACCAAGCGTTATTACTTCTCTACCAATGCAGTAACTAATAGCCCACGTTGACGACTCTGTGTTACAGTGAGCATTTACAATTGTATGCCAATGCTCAGAGGTGAGTTGAACGATTTTGTGCCATTCGTGCAGCATGCTCCGAAGCATACTTGTTTAATCTCAGGTTGGTTTGTGCTACCGTGTCATTTAAGCTAGTTTGCTAGCTAATACTGTCGAGGAACCTCTTGTGAAGATGGTTTGTCCGAGTTGAATAATAACCTTTGAAGGCAGTTGTTTATGATTGTGTATATGCTAGAGGTGTGCTGTTGATGCTTTATGATCCACTCCTTTTTAACCCATTCAGTACCAGCCAATTCTAGACCAAGTCTGAAAAGACGTTTAAAAACGTCTTTGGGAGTGAATGAGTTTTAAGATGTTTGTTGCCAGTTTGTGGAATCTATATGCGATTCCAAACACCTTTTATGGGGGTGTTAATTATTGAAGGCAGGGTTTGATCTCTAGCCCTGGTAAATAGCGAGGGGTTTGCTGTACTGCTCTATTGAGAATAAACAAACCCTATAAACATAACACAGAAGTTGAATACAAGATTTCCGCGGAGCAGTTAAGCAGAAGAACAAAATAAATGTACTTTTTGGGTATCTCAAAGAAGGGTAGGATACTAAGGTCCAGCTGGAATGGGTTCAAATGTTGCCCTGATCCTTCCAATGTACACTAGAAAGCATTTCATTCACAATTAGGAATGGCTTTCTCCTCCGTTTTTTAATGTGTGTTTCATGGATAGACATTTCCAACTTGGTTATTAATTTAAGATGAGTAAAGTGTTTCATCTCACCTGTCCTGCAGCCTCTGTCAGCCCACAGAGGGCCTTGGATGCCACACCGACACACTCCCCAAAAGCCACCACGTCACATGTCTTACAATGCTGCGAGATGCCTGCCATCGACTCTCCGAGGATCTAAGGCATGTCGAAACACAGAGGTTTTTAAAATATCGGGTCTTTGTCGGTCTGCTCAGTCACCTTACCCTCAGGCTGGTTCGTACGGTAACAGAAATATACTTTGAAGGGATTTTACCTTTGAATTTTCCATGACACTCTCGATGCAGTCAAAATAGGACAGTTCATTGATGGGCTCACTGGGATTATCCAGGAGTCCCCTCACAGCCTATACACACAGCCACCCACACAAAAACATTGTAAAAGGACCTTATTGCCACAAAGGACTTCTTGGTATTGAAGACTTTTTAATGTGCCGCTTTATTATCGTTCTCATTGACTTGTGTAATTGAAACGAGCGTAATGCTGACTTTAATGTTCGTCCGCAACGAATGATTCTGGTGACGTAACAGAATTGGTGCTGAAAGTCATGCGAGCAATCCATTTAAAGTCAAGGTTGGCATACGGCGTAATGGTATGGAAGGACGGCTACCTCCAATTCCCTCAAGGCGTTGTCGCACTCCCTTTGTCCTGCGGCCTGCTGTGTGCAGAGCGTGATCAGCTGGTTGATACTCTCCGTCACCGCGCTGAAACACATAGGCCACCTTTTCATTTCAGTCACTCACACGCGCCTTCGGCAGCGTTATTCATGCTATTCACTGCAAGAGGCCAACAGCGCATTGCGCAACGGCGCACGGGCATGTGCAGGAGTGACAGAATTGTCTCGGGTTTGTGGTTCAGCCTTGCTGAGCGCAGACCGCTTCCAGCCAAGGCTTCCATCTTCCTAATTAGACAGAGAAAAGTCACTCAGGCCCAAAGCCCATCGGGAGCAGCTGCCTGGCTTCTCTCCACAAGGAGGAAGACGACTCCCTGAAGAAACGCTGAATGGACAAGGTCATATTTAAAAAAAAAAAAAAGAAAAGCTTTAAGTTTAAATGACGTTTGGGATGTAGGATATACCTGCACAACCTTTATAAGATCGTATTCAAGAGTTGTACCAGAAAATGTATACAAGGATTCTTACAAGGATACCCGAACATTATTATCATCATTCCTACTTGCAGTGGAGTAGAATTGCGCCCTGTCATTCCGTTAGATTCAATTGCATAGTACACAATAAAATGAAACATGCAGCAAATAGCTCACCGTGCTGCGACTGCAAGAAGATTCTTTGCGTTGGCTGCATTGGGATCGACAGACAGAGACTTGGCGGCCAGCAGAAGCTTACTGGATGCCATTGAGATGTTCTTCAGATTACCAATAACTTGGATCTGATCATCCCTGCTCTGCAAAGCCAGCAAAAAGAGAGATGTCATTTTTGGAGATTGGTCCAAAACTGTATTATACAGTATGTCTTGTCAAATTTGAGACATGGTATCAACTAGTGAGCTACAGCAACAAACACATATTGGACCCCCCCCCCCCCCCCCACCAGCCGTTTCCCAGCCAAGGCTTATTAAAGCTTGAGTATCACGCTACATCAGCTCAGATCCCTGAAGATATTCCCACACTAATGAACAAAATAACCAGAACATGAACATCACAAGATCTCATTATAGTTGGCTCTTGGCCAAAGCAACGTGCTGAAGTAAATTTGATTGATCGAATCATGGAGGGGGAAAAAAAAGTAGGTAATAAAGTGACCAAGATAGGACAAATTCGGCTTTGACATTTCGGATTTTTGGACATCTGGGATTTGCAGTCTTTGCGTGTAAAATGCGATGACAACAACATCCTCACTCGACTGTTCAGTGGCGTTGTACGATGACGAAACCTACTTGGGTGTGTCCTGCCATCTCGACACCAGCATCCAGGAACTCATCAAAGTCTTGGCTGAACTTCCCGGAAGCGGCAGCCAGCTGGCTGCTCGTTCCACGGGAGGAGTGAACGACCTCGCCTGCCGAGTGGTTGAGCTCAGCCGCTGTATGGTTCAGATCCGTCTGAGCTTCCTGCAACGTCTTACTGCAGGGGGGAAGCTTCAAAGACACATCGAAAAGGCCATCGTGGAGATGCCATTATTGGATAAAATAGTAAATTAAATGCGATCACGGTTCAATAAGGAGGTCGGACCCTTTAAACATGAACAGAAATTCAAGAAAATCGGAGCAGGCCTCACAATTTCTACCAGCAACTTCTTGCTGGCTTCTCCGATGCTCCTGAGAGCCATGTCAACATCCTTCTGGCCCGGCAGGCAGTTCACGCAATTATTCAGCGAGTGCGACACAGCTTTGGCCACCTGAAAATACGGAACAATCAACCGTGACCGGACTATCGTAAGTCATTCTAAACAATGCGCCACATAATGCAGTGTCCCAGAGAAATGCTGTGAAACATCTCAGATGCAAACTGGGCTCACGGCCGAAAGTAATCTGCGTCATTAATCTATGCAGCCGTCGCAGACAAATACCAGCGGTGTTTATTCCCTGGAGGGCCGCAGGGCAATGTTTTACTCTAGCGGTCCTGAAAAACACGAGGCAGGTGACGCGGAATGAAAATAGCGACACATGGGCGTTAGAATGATTTGCTGTGGCAAGGAGAAATGCTCACGGTTGAGAGGAGATTGCGACTGACTTATTGGAATGGTTCTATGACATTTGAATTTGATTGAGACTGGGATCGAAGACCGTTGAGGCATGTTTAATATTAAAAGTATGAAATTGGTGCTTAAGTGAATACAAGTCACTTTAGATACGCTTCCAGGACCGTCGTTGCAGTAAAGATCTATCCTCCGCAGTTAACGTTATGCGTATGACACCCAAATTGACCCTAAAACTAAAATCTGTCAGAGTTTAGACTTCATCTGTTTCAAACTGAGTGAAAGAGGACATTAACTCATTCACTCCCAAAGACGTTTTTAAACGTCTTTTCAGACTTGGTCCAGAACTGGCTGGTACTGAATGAGTTAACGGCCCTTCGCAAGAAAACAATAAATGTCTATCACCCAGACATGCTTTGTCATAGCCACAGATTAAAATGCCACTTGTGACAATTTGACTCTCAATCCTTCCGTGCCATCGTCTACTTCTCGAACATGCACTTTCTCCTCGCAGCTTCGAGTTTCCTGAACGCAACATACTTATAGTTGCTCTGCCACAGGCTATTCCCGAGCATCATCCTGGCATCCCCATTGGCTGAGAGCAACCTCTACCACATGAGTCAATGTGTGTTGATAGAATGTGTTTATGCAGCGTCCTGGTCATTCGCCCCTCGGGTCATGAAGTGTTCCGATAGTTTTACGTAAATGTGAGTCACCCAGAAAAAGTGTTCGCTCACTATGCTGATGTTTGCCTTGGACACTTTCGAAGGATTGTTAAAAGCCGACAAAAGCAAACGTCCTTGCGTCAGTTCTTTACAAAACGCCAGGCAAACCACTTCTGAGAGAGAACATGGACTAAAGAGGGCAAAAAAACAATGAGGATGCAGTTAAAAAAATAAATGACCATCATTTGTGTTTTTTACTCAGTTTTTTTTTTATATTATGCACAACTCTCATTTATTGTGCTACAATCTAATTGTAACATGTATTTGTTACATATTTTGAAGCATTTTTAGGCTTTAGAAAACATTTATGTCTGAATTTTGGGGGCCATTTAGATGGAAAACGAGTCTCTACATACAAAATTTTCTAGGAAAGAAATTTCTTCCAGTGCCAATTAATTTCATAAGTAGAAGTAGCACTGTACATTTATTTGGCTAGGAAATGATGAATACAATTGCTTCCTGGAATTATCAAATTAAAGCGACAAATTGACAACTTTTGGACAAATTTACAGATATCCATATGCAAACCGAGGTATTTTTCTATTTCCGCTGTATATCATTGTATTCTCATGAATGCATGTTACCATAAATATATATGGTCAGAAAGCTGCTTAGGATGTAAAGTGCACTTTTGATAACCTCTGCCTAGCATTGGTTTTATATTCAATGACTTGTTGAAACCGAGAGACAAGTATGTCATATCACCCTACGCGGTTTTGTACCTGTGCAAGTCGCTGCTGACTTTCCGCATCTCCCGGATGTACCAGGGCCTGGTGGGCCTCATGGATTAGCATGGATGAGCCCTCCATGACGCAATGGGCGGAGTCTAGCATTGCAGCTGCGGCCTGAGGCTCTTTAGTGCTGGCTGCGACACCTCTGGCCGCTTGTGCCAACGTCCTTAATGCCTGCGCCGTTTCTCTGGCAGCCACACCTGTAAACAAAACAGGTGCGTGAGGGAATCGCAGCAATGTCTGTTCAAGAATTTGCGGCAGGACATTTGAACATTTTGCGATAATGACACCTGGAAGTAAAAGACACATTGACTAGCCAAAACGGATGTGCTACTGGCACAGTAGCTAAAAGAAATAAAATACAGAAGCTCACTCTGGAGACCATTTGTCATCCATACAGGCATGTGGCAGGCGTAAACACCATTTATCCACGTTATGAAACTCACAGAATCCGGATCTGTCTGTCTACTGAATTCTGAGTGTGACTCCGAATCCGGTGCTCAATTAATAATCTTTGTTTGCATTGATTGTTCTGTTACGCTCCAAACTAGAATACATTATTCACTCAGATCAGGCATATTTGATTTAAATACATCCTTCATTTATAATGACATGCATTGTTTTTGATGAGCAATAGTTTTTATGGTTGATAGGCTTTAAGCAAGACACACGGAGGCTGGTGTTTTGCTATTAATTCCCCAAATCGCGGCATTCTGCACATTGGGGGTTTGCAACGCCACAAACAGAACATAATAAAATGCTCTCTTTGTCCAAATAAATCAACCGTTATTATCAACATGGTCTCACATGGGAGATGCTCCTAATGTTTTATACGTACTAAAAGATTAGCAGAAAATTGCACCAAATTGCTTGAACCAGCCAAGAGGAGCCATTTACTGATTGAATGTTAAGTCTAGTGAAAATAAGATTAATGAGTAGCCAGAAGCACCCCGGGCCACAGCATGATGAGGTGCCTGTGAGCATTCATTGTTATAGGAAAAACATTCATATGAGGACCTCATGCCTCCTCCGAGCGCCCCGTTGGCCCTGGAAAAAAAAGGCAAAGCAGTCGCCACATCATTCGAGCTAAGTGAAAAAAAGAAAAGCGGTATAATCCTCTCTTTTGGCATTTTGACATTTAGACAGAGTGATTATTTTTAAATGAGACTCGAATACACCTCTCTTACCTGTATAATGTTCATTGCCTTGAGCAGCACAAGTCAGCAGTTGGGCCATGGAAGAGCCCACAGCCTTCGATGTGCTTCCCAAATCCTGTGCACACTTCTCCAACTTTGCGAACAGAACAGCAGGCCGCGCAAAAATCATCTCAATTAAACTGGGATGACCCCACTGCGTGGTTTCAACACTTTGTATCTTTACAATACGACTTCAGTGGGCTCACCGATTCCCCGGGGAGTGGTTTGAGTTGGCTGTCAATAACGGACATCTTGGCATCCTGCAGCTCACATTTGAGTGTCTGAACCGTTTTGAGGGCTGAGTCGATCTCCAGTGGACCGCACGCTTCATGGGCCTTTAAAAAACAACAACCCAGATTTAGCTGTTAGTTAGCCCAACCAGATAGGATGCCATCATGCAGGAAAAAGTTGAGCCTATTAGCACTGGATGAGGTCAACAAACTGAGCACATTGAAGTGGTGCTTGAGAACAATAAGCCAACGTAATGCTTGCATCAGTCAGGCGACTTTTTAAACCTGTGTCGGGGGATAGATACCTTCTGGGTGGCTGTTCTGAGCTCTGCTAAGCAGGTTGCCAGATTCTTTGCACACTGACCCAGTTGCATAGCCGCAGCTTGGTCAGCCACCGTCGGAACGGCCGACTTCACGGACACCACCATTTTACTTCCAGGCTGAAGCAGAGCAGGACACATCAATCACACATCATTACTGTAAGCATCTAAAGAGTGACTTTTCATGATGTTATTATGCAAAGGGGAAAATCAGACCTGTAAGAAACTCTGGCTAGCCATGATGAGGGCAAGCTGGGCTCCA
Organism: Hippocampus guttulatus; assembly: GCF_054856545.1. NCBI lineage: Eukaryota > Metazoa > Chordata > Actinopteri > Syngnathiformes > Syngnathidae > Hippocampus > Hippocampus guttulatus. Next base: position 19,789,302 of record NC_141264.1, on the reverse strand, counting down.
AGCTCCTCGGGTTGGGCTTGGCTGCTTCTCATGCCTTGCACCAATTGAGGAATGCTATCTGCTACTGCCTGCATGAGCACACGATGCATGATTGTTAGCTAAAGCAAAGCTAAAATTTCTCTTACACCAAGCCCCCCCCCCCCAAAAAAAACAACAACAAAAACAAAACACAATTAGGTCTCCAAGTATCACTATAATGACCAACATTGAAATACAGCAACTTAGTAGGCCTAAATATAAGGGTGACCCAAAAAGATGCGTACCCATATTTTTTTTTCGATAATAAATGTATATACCAGGGAAATCCACAAACAATTGAGGAACTGAAAACTGCCATCACAGCAAAAATAAGAGCCATCCCGAAAGAGGAGTGTGTAAAAGTGATTGACAACTTTGTCAGACGAGTACAGGTTTGCTTGCAACGGAATGGTGGACATTTGGAACACATCTTGGGAAAGCCATAAATTGACTAAAAATTGACAGAAATAGCTGAAACTCTGGTGAATGGTCTTCCATAAACTGAATAATGTGTGGTTGTAATTTGAAATAAATAGCTTTTTAATCAAACTCACAATTGAAATTTTCATGGGTACGCATCTTTTTGGGTCACCCTACAACACAGACACTGTATTCCTGAAGTTGAAACATTACACGGAAAAAGATGACGTTTTCCAAGAATCAAGTCCATATTTCATGAGACGAACTTCAAATTACACAAAAACGGAGTCATAATATTTCGAGAGGGAAAAATATTTGTGGCAAAGTTGTCATGTTATGGGAAAAAAACAACACCCCACGATTTACAGGAATGAAGTCAAAATCTAAAAATACTTTACCAGATTAAAAACACAATAAAACAGGAATTATACAAATTCACAGCATCAGAAGTAAAACGGCGGAAGTAACCAAAGCATGCCTATATTGTGTGTTCTACGGCAATTAAAAAACAAACAAACAAACATGGGTTGGGTTTAGGCATCAGAATGACGATGAGATTTTTACCGAACAAAAAGAAGGGTGACGTTCATACCTTGCAGCTGTGTACAAGCTGTTGGTGTGAGACCGTATTTTTGTTGGAAGCCGCGGCATTTTGCGCAGCTGCAATTGTTTGAGTAGCAGCCGCCGCCGCCTGCTTAGCAGCTACCTGCACAAGTGACACAAAGATTACTTGAGTTAATAGAAAATGAATGTTAACAGGAAAAAGTGCCCCGTAAAGGGCTTCACACCGTGCTGTCACGTAAGCCGAAGCTGCCGTATCTAACGAAGCGACGCAGTCTCCCAAGAATTTAGTAGGAAATCTCCCAGACATGACAGAGATCCATTTTCGACAAATACTGGGTGGTTAGATTTTCATCTGAAATCTTACTGAATACTCACGAGAACAGGCTTAAAAAAAAAAAAAAAACACACCGAATGGAATTGAAATAAGTGCGTGCTGTCAAGCGTTTTGTTTCACAATATAATGAGCACTGCTTTTATGCTGCAGTTTCCCTGTTCTTATAACTGCTTCTTAGTTGACATTAATTAGTTGTCACCAGCTTTGAAGTGATGACAGAATATGACATCCCACTCTGAGGTGATTTGGAGGCAAGCAGGCTTAATTTATTCACGGTATAACATTTAAACACAAACACACACACACACAGCTGAAACATATACATGGCACTTTCTTCATGCTGACTCAAAGTGACCATTAGCACTGTGATGTATGACGCCTGATCGCTGGAGCAGAAGTGGGAGAACTCATTAGGGGTGATCTGATGGCTCAACGCGGGTTTTGACAACCGTAAAATAAATTCTTGGCTGTAAATGTTGGGTTGAGATTTTTGAGCTTGCGTCTTTTTGAGACTGGAATGTTTCTATTGCAAGGATGGAGCATGTAGTGGGGAAGACAGGCAAACAAGGAGATGCAAACATGCTGACTCGTTTGACTCACCTCCAGCCTGCTGACTAGCTTTTTCTTTATTGCATTTTGAGCGGCGGCATTAGTGGCGACACGCAAACCCTCAGCTGCTTCTCGGAGCCTCTGCTGCTGGTCTTCATTCTCCGGGTAAGCAGCCGCCCCCTGAGGGCGCACACACACACACACACACACACACACACACACACACACACACACACACACACACACACACACACACACACACACACACACACACACACACACATTTTGGCTCACTATGACAGCTTGAATCAGATCTTGTCAATAAAAATAAACACGGTTATCACAGCGTTACAAAAGATGCTACCGTACGAGGTTGCTTTCTGATTGAAGGCCAATGATTTCCTATCCTCAATCATAACAGCAGGGATGTGGCAATTAATGCACTCGTTAAAAATGATCCATAAGCAGCATTTCTCCTGCCGGGGTGTCTCACTATGATAATATCCTGCTCAACAGGGCCGGGAGCTTACTTGGGAGCCATGGATTCTGCACCCTTTTAAATGGGGGAAATATAATGGCAGGCGGTGTATACGCAGCTATGCCAAAAATATGCAAATGAAGGCAATACAGCAACTTCATTTAGCTCATATTTAACAGTGAATTCAATATGGCATTATGGGCCATAACATCATTAGAGAGAAAAAGGGTATTGTTTTCCATTAGATTAAGCTGATAATGTGAGCCGTGTTTTCATTCGGTAGTTATATTTGGAAATGAAATTCGAAACATGTAAAAGGGATGAACATCGAATCATCAACCAATAGTAAGAAAAAAAAAAAAGAAAAAAACATTTGTACCTTAGCTGCCTCCACCATTCTAGCTGTAGCGTCAGCCAGCAGTTTAGCTGCGGCTAATAGCTTCTTGGAGTTGTCAACATCCACTTCTGCCTCGGCGTCAGATCGCATGGCATTGACCAAGTCAGAGGTGGCTTGCGCTAGAACTCGGGCCTGGCGCACCATCTCACCTATTAGCACAAGAAAGGAAAAAAGTCACATTTGTACCAAGTCACTGTAGGATAATAGTGGAAGTCAATCAAAATAAAATCGGTATTCATTCTTTATCGTATGACGGGATTTTGGACAATTTTCTTCGTCTGTTCCAGCAAGACTGTGCTCAACGGCACAAAGCAAGTGCCATAAATGCATGCTTGGATACATTTGTGTGGAAGAACCCTGACTTCAAGTTAAGGATCCTCTCGCTCAACGTCAATGACCTCCGACTTCACAATTTCTCTCCTGAATCTTTTTTTCTTCTTCCATTTTTACATAAAGCTGTCATTTTTACACTAATGGATACCGATTTGCTCCAACAAACGCCTGCGAGTATGATCCCGCATTATTTTCCAGCACCGATCACCCCACCAATAATAAGGCTTATTCTACTCCAGTATATGGAAATGAGCACCTTTATTTGACAACGAGTGCACAGCTTTATGCTGATCTCATTAAATCGCATATGAAACTGGAGTTGTGGCCAGAGTGAGCATGCACGCGTCTCCCCACACATGTGCTATAAAAAGCTATGTTTCCCAAACACCCACGTCCAGTCGGAAATCACTCACCCGTCACTCCTTCGAGAGACGAGACGCCGGGATGTTTTACAGCCTACATGTACAGCCTTGGAGAATACAGATTGCTTGGTGGGTATAAATCACTGTTGATTTGTTGCCGGCAAAATGTCTTTGCTAAATAAATAAATAAATATAAGCTTTGTTCTTGAAGGTTGAGTGCACAGTAGTTTTATTTATTTTATTTTTTTTTTAAATGAAAAGTTTGGTACTGAACCCCAGAAAATTGGGTGTCTCGGAAATGATTCCTTTTTATGCGTTGACACCTATGCTGCAGTTGAATCCCAATTTCAACAAATGAATCCCCGCCTCCTGCCGTAGCCTCACTTTTGGATACTCACCGGCATCGCCCATTGAAGTAAAAATATTTTCGGTGACGTTCATGATGGTGTCAGTGGCCTGGTCGTAGCGTCCGATGGGCTCGCCGCAGCTGGCGTAGTGGCGGACGTGCTGCAGAAGGTCGCTGAGGGCCTGGCTCACCACGCCGGCCGCTGCGCCGACCTGCTTCAGCAGGTCGCCATCGTCGCTGGCTGAGCGGCAAGCTTTGACGCACGTCTCCACGGAGCGGTCCACCAGCTTCCCGGCTTCCACAAGCTGCTCCTGACATACGGGGGAGCTGATGGTTGGACTCACCACCTGCAAGAAGTCACAAGAATCTGAGAATGCGGTTTTGTTACAGCTGCAGCTGGTGCGAAATAAATAAAGATGGAATTGTAATATGACAATAACATCTTTTTCAAAATCTGGAATTACAAATTAAGACCACAGCCGTTTTGTTTTTTTTCTTTTGTGTGTTTAATAGGATCACTTTGTTCGTGAGAACGTAAATTACTTTCAGGTTGTGCATTTTTTGGGTTGTGCATGTGAAAAGGGGAACCCATTAAAAAACAAAACAAAAAACAAACAAAAAAAAATGCTTCTCATCCAGTATTATATTTTAAGATTTTCATCTGTTAATTTCTAAGAATATAATGACGCCAATAAAATTTGGAATGATGACTGGTGACGATGACGTTAGTTCCGATCCAAAATCGGCTTGTTTGACTTTGGTGGAGTTCTGTGCGTAAAGCCATTCTCTTATGCATGAGCGTGTACCATTCACAAGGTTTTTTCATTTGAAAAGGATGTCCTCTACCGACTTGGCTACGCAACCCAACTACTTTCACATCATTACCTTGGTGCAGGCTACCAGCTGTGAGGTGGAAAGGGCACACTGAGTTGCGGCCGCAATCACGCGGTTCTGCAATATGGTGTCCTCGGCCACCTGGGCCACATTCTTGGCCTTCAGAACCAACATGGCAGCTGCATTGGCCACTGCCTTGGCCAAATTCATCAGGGTGTCCTGCAAAGCAACAACCAATGTCCTTATATAGGACAGTGTTAAAAAAAAAAAAAAAAAAACCTTTCAGGGCACTACTGGATCCTATTTATCTTACTGAATATGTGTTGAAATGTTTGGGTTATTGCTGAAAACTCTCCATGACGCAAAACTACATGAAGTAATCATCTAAGAATAAAGCGCGGACCAATGATATAATCGTGCATTGACATAATGAGGTGAGGTCTTCATGTTTGGCCAGCATTGTCATAGGAACAAGGAGAGGGTGGGGTCCAACCTGGAACTTCTCATCAGTCTCCCCTTCCCCCATGTGACGGAGCAGGTCCCCGCTGGCTTGTCCGATACTTCCTGCTGCAGTCAGCACAGTCTGCCTGGACTGTGGGGGAGATGACATCACCACATTCAGTACGGCCCACTTGGCCTACACACACGAATGCTTCCAGACGTGATCGAGCACAATTTTCAGGTTTCAAATCATTAAGTCAATTTCAGAAGTAATGTCAAAGTCCCTGTAAAGTGAAAACACGTGAAAATAGTAAATCAAACAAAACTTTAAAATCATGAAAAATCAAGCCGATGTCTTGCAAACACTTTACTGGCTGTCATGTCTTTTTAATTTTTTTTTCCTCCTTTCCACCTTTCTCTGCAGGATGTGCGTGCACTCATTGCGACCACGAGGCACTCTAAAGAGGCTATGCAAACGGACCATCCAAAGATGCATTTTCGGGATGTCGGCATAGCTAGCGAGCTAACTTCACACTGAAATAGCACCATTTAACGCTGATATGCACTAAATAGCTGAAGTTCTTATCGACTGGGTGCAGGGCGATTCATGGTGGACCTCAAGTGCAACGCTCCAAAAAAACAAACAAAACTGAAATGGTGACAAAACAGTTTAACGCTGCATGTCTACAATTGAGTACCGCATACTTTACTTCTCAGCTAGCAATTACCTTCAAACCTGTATTCGAAACAAATCACCGAATTTACAGTCGCTCAAGAAAAGGTCAAGTTAAACGCCGCCCGTGCAAGTCACTACAATAACAAAAGGGCGGCACACCTCAGCGGCCGCAGGCTCAACGGCTCTGAGCAGATCCGACACCGCTCCCGCCAGCATCCTGGCGGCACCCATGAGCTTGTGTCCGCTGCCGATCTCATCGTCCATTAAGGCGGCGAGCAGCTTGACGCCCTTCGACATTTCAGTCAGGTTGGAGGAGATAGTAGTGATGGCGCAACCAACCGCCGTGTAGTCAGTTTCCGTGGGCTCACCTGTGGAGGGAAGCGCGCCACCACTGTGGTTCAATGTCAGACCGGTACATTGTGCAGAGCATATGTCATATGTTGTACCATCGCGCCACTTATTAGAGCTACAATTGGAGCAGTCGGTGACGTTTCTATTGAGATCAGTAAATTGAGGGAGACAATGCCTGCGAAGGAGCAAATCTTCCATGTGGATGGTGGAGGAAGTGTCACCAAACAGATGGTGAGGTAAGATTAAGACCCAGCAAAAAAAGGCTGGAATGGTGCCAAGCAACACAAGGAGCAATGAGACGCATTGCCTGATCTTTAGAGCAATAAAATTCACTGTTTCTATGAAGAGAAATCAGAAATGCTTCCTTGTTTAGAGGAAAATTTGGGCCCGTCGTCACTGAAACTTCAATAGAATTATTGTTGGCTCTGTTTTTTTTTTTTTGCTTTGCCAGTTTTAAAAATCCTAAAGATGCCTTTTGGCCAAATCTTGTTTTTTCCCCCTCTCCTTTCTTTTCAAGATTTAGCTCTATTAAAAATAAATAAAAAACAACAAATCAATTTTTATCTCACAAATACAACTGACTGATTGCACAACTTGAGGAGGCAGGCTAATATCTTTCAAGATCATTTCCCAAAACCTAACAAACAACGTGATGACTGGAGAGCTCCCTTTCAAAATCCACATCTTCCGGGGCTATGAAGTTTTACATCAACTACAGCTGCAAATAGGATAGCAATGATTCACATCAGGACCAATTAGTGGACAACAACAATGATGACAGTGTATCCACTGGCCCATATGAGTTATTTATTATGCAGCATAAAATGTTTTTTTTTTTGTTTTAATTTTTCGCAATAATTTGCAATTCATAAAAACAAGACGACTATCACAATGATCAAATGCCGTACGAGTAACTACACAATACTTTTTCAGTTTAACTCGCCATAAGTGTGTGTAAATTTGTGTGCATGGATACCTCATTCTTGCATTTTCTATATTCTTCTGGACTTTTTACCTGCAGTGAGATTGACCACAGATGCCGTTCCAGCAGTGATGGCGTCAACCTGAGAGTGGATTTCATGTTTGGATTCATCCACTTTATTCTGAACCCACACTCTGGATGCCTTTTAGTGGAACAAAAGGAAAGGGCGCTTTAGACACATTAGGAGACCCTGATCCCGTATAAATGCTGGCATGCGACTGAACATTTGTGGTTAATATCAGAATGCATTAAGAGGAGGGGGGGGAAAAAAGTGAAACAGAGTGAGTTTGAGGACATGATGGGATATTGCGCAATCAGGGGCAAAGCATTTTTCATAGAAAATGTACTGAGTGGACCCTTCATTACGCCCGACTGGTAATACATCTCATAAAAGGGTGGTATCAACAATTCAGCTTTTTTTTTTTTTAAACAAAACCCGGGCATTATTATTATTTCTAAAGGCAGATTTTTTTGCTACAGCTCTTCTATGGCATCTCATCACAATACACAGGTGGTCCTTCTTTTGTGGCCCGTGAGCATGTTGAGTATGAGGAGAGGACACACCAGGTCATGGCCAAGAGGAGGCAGATTATCGACATGTCCCAGGTCAGCCTGGGCCTGCTGCACGGCATTCATGCTGCTGTTGATTGTCCCCATCAGGGCCTGCTGGGCTAGATTCTGACAACCAGGAAAAGAGATGTTTTGTGAAGAAAGCTCAATATGAGGACAGTAACATCAACAATGAAGAACACTTTTACTTGGCGTCCATTTTCCTTCGACTTTTTCTGTGTGCACAAAAGGTGGACAGTACAGTATGTCTTTTAAATATTGCTCACATAGTTGAAGAAAGAAAACATGAACACTCAATGGTGGCCATTGCTGCAGCAAGCACGCGCGCCGATTGCGCATCCCATCAAAACCTGCGTCAAAATCTGTGGCGCACCTTAAAGTGTCCTTTTATGGCGGGCAGCCTAAGGCACACCTGTGCAATAACCATGCTGTCAGTAATGCAACCAGCATCTTGATATTTCACAACGGTGGTATAGACAGATTGGCGAACACTGTGAGAGAAATGGGTCTTTTGTTCCCATAGAAAAAGTCTTTGATTTTGTTGTTTGCCAGTTCATCGCAAGAGAATGGAAGCAAAAAAAAAAAAAGGTTCACATTTTTGTTTTCGTTTATAATGCACAAAACAAAGATGAATCCTCCGTTTTTTTCCACAGATTTTTTTTTCTTTGAATGAAAATTGTACTGACAAAAAGCACAGAATCAGAAATAACATAAGAAAACGCGCTACTTTCCCAACCTATACTGGGCAAAGGCATGTGATTACATTAAAAAACATCAGGCAAAAATGTGACAAAATGGATACACAGGTTCATTATTTAGCTTCGGGCATCTAGTGGAAAAGCATTGAATTGTTTTGCGTGGCACTACAAAGTCAGTAGATTCTGCTCTTTCATTACGGGATCTTGCTTGTGCTGCTTCTGATACTGCTGATCGCCACATACTGTTGGACGGGCTTAATAATTGAAAAAGATACACTGTTTGGAGGAAATGGGTCTTCTTTGGACCAAATTAGTGGTACTGGATATATCATTTCCTGCGGCACACCCGATGACACTAATGTGCCCAGCGGCATTTATCTGAGGCACTTAATGACCTTAATGGTAAATAATTATGGACTCACCAGCGGTGGCATATGTCCTCTGTGCATCTGTCCAGTGGTGATTTGTTGTTGGGCAGAGGGCATGGTGCCTACATTGAAAGTGTCAGAGTTGCTAGCGGACCCTGAGCGAATTATACCTGGTAGGGCTACTGAGCCATGCTCCACCCGACCCACCCGGTTGAACTGTTGCTGTAAAATTGTGGACCTTGAGACAAGAGGAGAGAGATGAGAGAGCGGCAGTAAGTGGTGAACATAATAAATACAGACACTACATCATGGCTGCAGTGAATAAACATTCGGCATTCTGATCAATTGAGCAGTTTTTGGGCATTAACCCTTTCAGGGACAGCAGCAACTACAGTGGACCGATTATCGTGTTATCAGGTTACAGGGTGCATGAAAGGGGTAAAATGGAATTTGCAGCACCAAGTAACCCTTAGTTTTTGAAAGGTTGCGATACCCTGCGAATATATTCAACAATGACAATAACTGCATATAAAGCGAGTGTCAAATTGTTGCGCTCCAACCGGTGTTAGTTTTCAGTCATGCTTGCTCGATGGAGTCATTGTTTTGGCAAACGCGGAATGTAATGTCATCAAACAAGCCGTCACATAAATGGCGTCTTGTCGGAGGGCAACAACTGAAACGCGGGCTGAAAGCCCTTCTTGTAAACACTTCATCTGTAATTAAAACAATGCTTACACAAATGTACTGTTGCCATGGCGAGTAAGCATATTCAGATAAATTATTTTAGCACAAAAAAAAAAAAAAGAACAACGTTCTATGACTGTTGTATAAATTTTTTTTGGGGGGGTGGGGGGGAGAGAGAAACAGCAATTTGTTTGGGAGTGAGAACATCCGAGTCAACTGGCCCGAACGCAGCAGGGGCACGATGTCCAATTGTACCGGAGAACCCTGGTGAATACAAATTTCCAGAGTGTGTGTGTGTGTGTGTGTGCGCGCGTGTGTGTTTTGATGAAGGGTGTGATCGAGCACAAAACAAGCATTGCATTAGTTTCCATCAGTCAGCAGGGCACATGGGAAAACTGGGAGAAGCAGCAACCAGCTGGGAAATGAAAATGACTGCATAAATCTATTTCCAAGACATGATGTCTTAACCTTTGTGATATCGTAAGCTCCAAACGGTGACGTTTTTCTTGTGATGAAAAATAAGAACGGCGGCTCGTGCAGTTACTTTGCGGGGATGTTGGGATTTTCGTCGACAGCACTCAAATACTACAAAGAAATAAAACAAAGAAATACTACAGCCATACTCGATCAAGACAAAAGTATTGAGACACTCAAGCCCTCCAGAATAAAATACTCTTCTAAATTTGTGGAAATAGTTTGGGAAGACCTTCAAAATATTTTTGTGGAGGAACTGACAAATCTCACAGGGTGGATAATGTGGGACGCGACTCCATATTTATTCGTGACTCCATTTTCATCGACTATCCGAATAATTTTGTCCACATCGTGTAGCAATGCTGGAAACAGATGCCAGTCATACAGAGACAACAAAAATCAGTGAAAGAGAAATGTCTCTTACTTCTTAGGGGAAACAGATTCCTCCAACATGGTGGCCTCCTCATCTCCCTCAAGGCCGAAGCGATCCTTACTCTGCTTCTGTGAGCGAAGGAGGACGCGGAAAATGATGTTGAGCAAAATGTAAAGTCAAAGCAGGTCCTATGGATTAAAACACCAGTCGATTTTGGGCTTGCCTTTTTCAGAATGATGTCAATATATCCGGCAATGAGTTGGGATATTTGTTCTCCCTCTGTAGTCTGGACAGAGTAATAACTCTCCTGGTACTCACCAAAATCCTTTCAGGCAAAACAGAGATTCCAGGCCAGTCAAATGGTGATTGAATCGGAACATTTGAATGTCGACCAAATATTTCTTGCGCATTCCATATAACGCCACCCTTGAAGCAGGCTCGCAGATAAATAATAGATACATAAAAGCCTTCATTAATCCAGCTCTAAACCAAAGGAAAATCAAGCAGGCTTTGATGTATGTGATATAGGACTTGGGGGGGGGGGGGGGGGGTAGCAAAAATACTGATGTAATCCACACCCACTAAAAAGCTTAGAAAAACAAAAAAGATGCAGATTCATTCACATTTCATGCATTTTGCACAAAAAAACAGGGGGGAAGATGTGGAGGAAGACAAAAAACAAGCTTTAAAATAACAAAAAAATCTGAAAAAAATAATTGACAAAAATCTGGGAATATGCAAATCCGTCAATGTCAAATATGCGGGTTTCCGCTGTAGAGTTGATTAAAAATAAGAAGCGCTGAATCTAAAAATTGCTGCCTAAAAAGTGCAAAAACACGGTATAATACGAGTCTCCCTCTTCTGGATGTGCGATGGTTGGCACATCTCGACATCTCTTTCAAGGAGCAACTTTTTCAAATATGCTATCTGATAAAACAAAAAGAAAAAAAAATTTTTTTTGGGGGGGGGATAAATAATACATCGAAAGTCTGCACAATCCTCCCAAGGCTTCAATTGTTCTTTTTGATGAAATAGCCAGCCAGTAGATGTTGTCTGAACAATTTAATGAAAGCTCAATCTGCTGTAAATGATCGGAAAGGTTGAATTTGAGATTCATTCACATCTCACGCAAATCTGAGCATGGAATGTAGATTAGGCGCACGGGATTAGAAAACGGGAACATGAGTTTGTGCCGCAGATGAGATGTTGAGAGTCCAACATTACCAGGGTGAAGCTCTTAGGGGAGGCGGCCCATCTTTTGACCGTCGTCAGCGGCCACTCCTGCACCACATCTTTCGTCTTCTCATCTACTCGCATCACAGACTCTTTGGTTATCCCCAGCAGGCGTGGGACCAATTTATTTTTACCCTTCATTTTTTCCTGTCGGATAGGGAAAAAAAACCCCATCACATCATATTCATGCCGGTGCTAAACACCTCCACAAGATGATTCATTTGAGACGTGGACGCCATGTTAATGCACATGCTGCGCCGGTAGTGTTCTGAGCCCCCCCCCTCGACGGATCGGGAGGGCAGCTGTGAACTGACCCAGCAGATTTCAGTCTTATTTAACTGCTGCTTTATCGAGCAGGGTCTCCACAGGCTTTAGTCACCGTCAGCGCTGCAGCGTTGTGCTTCAGCCGGCACTCTGCCTGAGCAGCTCCACTGACTCCCCTGCCCACTGGAAATTCATTATATTGGAGCCTACTTCGCGAGGGCAATAGACATCCACTGCAGACCTCCTTCAAGGCTTTAACGTTTGAGTAAATGGCTCTCATTTTGGATCTCAACAGCCAAAAGAGGGAGGTTTCATCCAGACGTTAATTTTTTTATTTTTTGCAGGAGTTGCAAGAAAACAAAAATGCAAAGATTCACCATTAACCCTTTCATGCACTTTGTAGCCTGATAATATGATAAACTGTCCACTGTAGTAACCATTGTCCTTGGAAGGGTTAAAAAAAAAAATGTAGTCGGCAATATAGCCTAGTAGGAATCCTCCAATGTGACTTAACACTCAGCTTTTAACCAAAACGAGCACCACAAATGAAATTGTTACCTTTGTTTTAAATGACAACAACTGTCCACTTTGTAAAATGACACTGTTGCAAACACACTGAATTTGCAAGTGAGTCAAATAAAACCGTAAGGCGTTAAGCATGTGCGAAGAGTGTTAATTAAAATCATTGTCAATCGCTAAGTCTGGCTCAGGCACAAATGAAACGTGGTTTGGCAATACAGCTGCTGGCACAGCATACGCACAGCCAATTCTGTCAAATTGGATGCATGACAGGTATAGAGTTGTTGTTTTTTTTTTTGTTTGGTAATTGTTAGCAAGAAAGATTATTTATTCATATTGCATCTACTTTCCGAATTCACCCCAAAGAGATCAATGGGATCAATGTGGCATAATACCAGCCATTCATTCGAGAACCCCCACCCCCCCCCCTCCAAAAAAACAAACAACAAAACTAAGATAATGAACGAAATCGGCAGAACCAGTCATTAAAGACAAATATCGCGCTCGGCAGAGATAATTAGCGTGCTGTGATAGAGGCAGTTTTGAGAAAGGTCAGGGTAATCAATTTTTATTGGACTCTTTAAAAAAAAAAAAAAAAAAAAAAAAAAGAGTTGTGAGAAAAGCAAAAAGGTACTTCATGGGAAAACCTCAAGGTCAATGACTCAACAAAACCCAGAAACTCAGTGTCCATGATATTATCATAAACAGGTTTGTTCAAAGCATTTCATTCACTCAAGCCCTGATTCAATGTGATTTTCCGATTTTCAGTTCCTGATTTCGATTCCAATTGATTTTTAATATTTTTTTTTTATAAACAAAATGACTCATTTTAACACCTGCATTTTGTCTTTGTTACAAACAGTAAATTTTTGTAACTTTACCAAAAAAATAAATAATCATAATTATTGTGACTGCTTCACTACATTTTTATCTTATCTGTGTTTTGTTGCTTTTGTTTTGTTAGTACCAGAACTAAACATGAAAATAAATAAATGTACGACATAATTGACTGTAGTGCGTCGACCTCACAGTGCAGAGGTGCCGGGTTCGATTCCAGCTCCGGCCTTCCTGTATGGAGTGTGCATGTTCTCCCCGGGCCTGCGTGGGTTTTCTCTGGGTACTCCAGTTTCCTCCCACATTCTTTTCAATTCATTATGACATCCCTAATTCAATTTACATGAGTTTCGATGTCAATTTTCTATTGACGCAGGAAGTCCGATTTCTTTCTTTCCTTAAGTGGGCAGTTATTACAAAATGGGGAACTTTGGTCAAGGTTTTCAAACATGCGCGTGCAGGAAATCCCAATATAGGGGGATTTCATTTTGCGCTGACACTCACAAACACACACACCGCTTGTGCACACTATTTTCACATCCGGGATGTTTACGGCCAAAGAGCACCTGCCAAACAAAAGCCTGTGGTGATTAAAGACTGACAGAAGATAAATGGAAGATTAAATAAACTCTCAGCCGCCATGTCAACAAACCCAGGTGTGTGCTTGAGCCTCTGTTCGCAACAGCAGCAGAGTGCAGTTGCTCTGAATTATTTAGCAGCGCTTCGAATCCTCCATCACTATGTTTCCTCATCGAACACAGAAAAGCGCTTGTGCATTTCGACGCGCGCGCCCTTACGTATAGGCAAAGCAAATCTGAACCTTGTGATGTGCTTCAACTACGGGGCCAAAAGTGCAATTTAACGTCCATTACGACGAGCTGCAATCCAATATTGCTACTTCCCTCAAAGTTCATGAAAGAGGCCGAGGGCAGCGAGTTTTTATGATACCCGCGGGTGCAACTTGATTATGGTCTCACGCAACACTGCCACAAACCACAAAATAACAGAACTGCTACCGTCACCAGACGATCAGAGTACGGACTAATGCACAGCTCATTAAGCTTGTAATTAGTTTTAATAAGCCTGTAATGTTTCGGATGAGGGTCGACACAGTTTTTTCCCCACATGAAATATACACTTGATGACATTTTCGATAATAAATACCACTTCGTGACATCTTGCTCAGGGCAAAAGTGCAAGGAAGATAGTTTTGCTTTCATTCATCCACTTTATAGAACGCTTGTCCTTGACGGGTGATTTGGTGTCCATTCCGGCTTACTTTGTGGAGTGACCAAAGAGCCATACATTACATCTTGGTGCCTGGCTTCTTGGGGTTGAACTGACTAGTCGAATACTTTACCATTCCGCATTGATTAGAGCTCCAAGATGATTAATGGGCAATCACGGGTTTTGGCATTAACAACATGGATGCTTTGCTGATGGGAACGGGTGGCGGGGTTACGCAGAAAACTAGCGACAGTGTCTCAAGCCTGTGGAAAGAGTTGACTAAAAATGACATTAATATGTCAGATGTAAAATACTATTATGCTAGTCTACCCTAGCTATCTGATAAAAAGTCGTAAGTCCTCAGCTGTCAATAATTTCACCAAATGGCCTCCTGTTACAGGGACTTTTCCTGCTTGCACTAGCCCCTCCCCCCGTGACTCGCTCATTCAATCCCAACTCAAAGACACCTTCATGGTCCTACAGACAGTGAGATCTTGAAAAACGTTCAATTTTTATGAACGGACTTGTTTCAGTATAGACTGCAGGAGGTACATTAAATAATACTGAATAATATCTCATAAATATTCAAGTGCAGAGTGACTCTCAAAACACCCCGTGAAAGACAATATTTCCAAGTGAAACCATTCGGTCATTTATGTACCAATTGCAATTGCAGTACATGACTTTTTAATCTACATTCAAACAAACAAACAAAAAAGTATCCGTATGTTACACTGTGTGCTTTATGGGCTTAGTGTACAGCATTTGGTCCTTACCTTCACCAGGAAAAAGGACACTCCATATGTTTGCAATGATCTGGCCAGTTTTACATATTTCACTTTTGCTTCTATCTCTGTCATCTCTCCACAGTTTTTATGATCCTGCGCACAGAAGATTAAAAAAACATTCTCCAGCATCCAAATAATTCAAAAAAAAAATTCAAATCAGAGATTCAAGTAAACTTTTGTGGATCTTTTTTTTTTTTTTTTCGGTGACTCCGAATCTGTCTTTGCTTTTCTCTAGCACATCAGTTTTTCATTAGAAAACCCCCCCAAAACAATACAACCCCCCCCACAACAGCAGTAACCACAATAATAATAAAACTAACTAATAATAATAATAATCAAGTAATATGTGGTACAGTAATATATTTAGTAATATCTATGGTTTGAGGGTTAGGTTCAGCAACAGGTGGCCTTTTTTTAAGTTTAATTAAAACACTGTCAAATCCGCACTGCAAACTTTTATACGTCAAACTTAAAAAGCAAAAATGAAAATATCTCAAAAACCTGATGTGATAGAAAAAAAGGCATTTTTCAAATCAGCGACAAAAATACGTTGAGGGACATCAAAAGTCATCTCTGATTAAAATGTACTGCTGACTAGCATTTGTTGTTTGCGGTTCAAACACACTGTCAACATATAACAACTCTATTTTAACCGTTGTCCAATACTGACGATACGACCACTAAACAATGTAGCGTATACGTACTTGGAATACTTTTTTCTCTGACCCTCTTTGCTTGATGTATTCTTTCGGCAAGAATTCCTTCAGGCTATGGAGAGAAATGACATTTTCACATGTTTGCTGTTGGTGACCGACAGGCATTCCTCTCTCTCTGAGCATAGCTCAACATATGAGGTCATTCTTGCTCTACTGCCTCGAGAGCCGAAAACAGTTGTAACAGCTGACACCCCCCTGGAGTTTTCCAGGAGGGGAAATAACATACGTGATGGAAAACATCATCTTACATGCACAGCTGGAAAGTGAATATTTAAAAGTAGTACTAGCGTACAGAACCATTGTAATCATTGGAGTTAATGCATCTGAGTGCAAACGCTTACTCGAGAAATCCAGGCTTGTGTTTGTGCTCCACGTGGGGTCCAAACTGGATCTGAGCCTGGATCCCTGCAAACTCACAGGCTTTGTCAAAGGAGACGGGGTGGGATCCATTCAATATGTCATCCCTGGCCTGGAGGAGAAACGAGGAAAAGGAAGGAAAAGTAGTAAAGAGCATACCGCCACAAAGGCAAAAGATTGGATTCCAAATGCGCAATGTGCACTTGATCAAACAGTATGTCTTGAATGTCCTCCTGGCACTAAAGTCAGATGATTTGGTTTCATCTGCTTATCACGGCACATTACATACTGAACATGTCGACACGAAATTACACACACATCAGGCTTTCACAGCATCCTCCCTTCACTGCATTGCGCAATGACCATTAATGAAACCGAATCCATTTTACAGCTGTGTTTTTCCATTAGGCAAAAAGGTGCATTTCAAAATTCCGGTGTCTGTTTAGCCAGGCTGTCAACATGACAATAAAGGCGGCTAGAAAGGGCGAAGCTTTTGTTGACATCCTTGAAAGGGTTTTGTGTGAGTGTGTATGTTGGATTTTCTCTCCAGAGGCAAGCAAGCTTTCTCTCTTGCTTTCTAGTTTAGTGCTGCAAAATTAATGCTTCAGAAGATGAGAGCATTGCAGATAGTGAGAAAGAGGCCCCATCAGTGCTTTTAGTATCGGCAAGCCGACTGTATGCGCACAGAGCTCCGGCTTGACTCGTTCTTATGTCTCATTACTTAAGTGAACAATTAGTTGGCGGCTTACACGACTGTAATGAGGACAACAATCTCCTGCACTTGTGCTCATGAGTCCTTTCCCCAGTGCGGTGCACAGTGGAGCGCATAAGCTCTTGTAGACTGGGATGTTCGAAAATTAGCCCTCACGCATGCCATCATCTGCGACGTGCTCGCCAGTGCAATGTTGTGTGTGTGTGTGTGTGTGTGTGTGTGTGTGTGTGACAGTGAAAACAAGGGGAAGACACGGTTTAATGTTTGCATTAATAGGGCTGGACAATTAATCAAATTCAAATACACATCGCAAAGGCTACAATTTGGGCAAAAAACAAAACCTATGCCTCGATTCGGTTGGTCTTTAGTCTTTTCTTTTAAATATACACGTGTAATTTATTGGGTTTTTTTTAATATCGTGTCTAGATAAGTGCAATGCTTAAGAGGTGCAGTCCAGTTCGTTTGCATTATTGTTGTAATCCGATTTATGATTTACTGATTTATTTTGACACCACATTTGTTTGGTTGAATTTCGCAACGTTGCGGTCGTGAATGGTTAAAAGTCAAAGTGCTGAATAAGTTAACGATTCTAAAAATCATATTTGGTAAAAATAATTACATGATAAGTCGCAATCGCAATATTGAGGGAAAAGTGCAATTCGATTCTTTTTCCACATTGTTCAGGTGTTGCATCGTCAACTATGCAAAATCGAACACTCAGGAAAATCAAAATCAATTGTGGTTGTCGTACTAAAGTGTAGAACTACAGTACATTTGATCATATCAAAAAGTGTTATTTTGAGCACCTTAATCAGCTACAACTATTTAGGAAAATGTCAGTGGTAATCCACTATGACAGAGTATTGTATTGGATTTCATTAGAAGGGGAAGAAATTATACCAAGTTAACATTTAACTCTTTGTAGATGTGCTATTTCAACAAAAAAACAAACATGTTATGGCATTTTTTGTGTTCCAAATATTTGCTTTGAAGCGTTACAACGCACCATATAGATACTATTCATTCGCCCATTGCTGATGCTTCCCTTTAAATGCTAGCATTAAGCTAGCATGCTAATGGCAACATTATGTGGTTATTGTAAATACACAACATGTAATTTATTTTGTATTGCGTTTAGTTTGACAGTAAACATTAACTGGGAACAGCATTCAATTGCTTGAAGCTTCTTTTTTTAAGATGAGTTCACAATGTCAAACGGTTACTTTGTTGTCAGGTGAATTCAGTCACTAGACACTGCTCGTTTTCACTTGTATCTGAAGGGGTAACAGTGGCAGACTGAATACTAAATTGAATTATGTGACTGATGAAGATACTGTATTCCAAACCGGATCAGAATTCTCTCTTGGCAGATGTGGAAAGTGATAGACAGCTCTGGTTGTATGGCTTTTGACCCGAGCTTCACAAAAAGAAGCGTATGTAGCACGAGACGTCACAAACTGTGACGCAAAACAGCCTGAGGTCACCCGGCCCTCTGTGGCCCAGCACGGTGGTGGACAAATATAGAAATGCTTAAACAGGGATACCCGAAGCAACTGACAGCGGTGCTCACTAAGCATACTTGCTAATGCAGGAAATAAGCATGTAAAAGACTTCAATATTTAGATTTTGAAGTGCATATACAATAGTTTGAAATTCCTTTTTATGTTTTTCTATCTAGCAGTAAAGCACCTTGTGTACAAATTTTACTCTCCACATAAACTTGCCCTGCCTATATACTGTATCAATATGCCTATATATTTCTATACAAGTGAAAAAAAAAAGGATTTGTTTAGCTATTATTTCATTCCTTGTTAAACTCTCCTCAAGCATTACAGGACAATGATAACGATACAAAACAGTACCGGTGCCACAGTGAAAGGAAAAACAAATAGTAACATCGAAAGAAAGATGTTCTTTTCTACAAGTAGC
Organism: Hippocampus guttulatus; assembly: GCF_054856545.1. Taxonomy (NCBI): domain Eukaryota; kingdom Metazoa; phylum Chordata; class Actinopteri; order Syngnathiformes; family Syngnathidae; genus Hippocampus; species Hippocampus guttulatus. Next base: position 19,770,471 of record NC_141264.1, on the reverse strand, counting down.
CCTTAACACACGTTTGGAACATTAAATGATGAACTGTGGAAAAAGAAGTTATTGTTAGCTGACAAATTCCAGCAGTAATTCCTCATCTGGCCCAGCTTTTCTAATAAAAGATCTTGTCACTACCAGTCTGCTTTGGGAATTGGCTAAAATTAGGCAATAGAGTGGAAGCTGCAGTGTAGTACTATTGGGTGAAGTTATTCCCATGGTGGCTTATTCTGTTCTCAACGCAAACACGTGACAGAGAGGGAGTGGTTGAGTAGGAGGAGGGATGAGGCCTACGCTGGCGATGTGTCCGATGTGTGCTGACATGGGACAGAACAAAACATCTTACCTAATCATTGAGTCATCACAATGACGAGGCAAAAAAACAAACAAACAAATAAAAAAAACCCACACCAACCCAAATTTGGAATCTTGATGTCAAGGGGAGAAAACAGAGGGAGTGATTGCTTGGAAATTGTGTAAAAAAAAAGGTGCAGCAAAGAAAAGAATCACAGTCATGGAAGCCTGGGGTTGGTTAGTTACACTTGGATAATGATCTCTCTTCTGGGTCTTTCTGGCATTTTAACACTACGTGGAATTACAGCCTCTCCGATGTGAAGAGCCAACGCAATCTGCCAGAGTGTGTAACAATCAGAGTGTGATGTAGACAATGAGGCAGAGATAAATGGAGAAGGGCAACTATGAGGCAGGGGCAGGAGGCGGGGTTGTTGTTGTGAGAGGAAATATGACTCTGCGTTAGCAGCATGATCGACACAGCGCAGTAGTGTGTGTGTGTGTGTGTGTGTGCCAGAGTGGGGATATGTGTGATTATGCCAGAATGTGTGGGAGATAGAGAGGGAGTGGACACATGAAGTGATAGGGAAGGAAGCGGAGGGTAAGAAAAATATTGAGACAAAAACATGAGAAAGAGAGATGCGAACAGCAGGCAAGCTAGCTGAATAAATATATATGAAGTAATGCCTTTGGTTTTCTTCCCTTTAGTTTCACAATCATGCTAATGATGTTGACGTGGACATTTAGCCAGTTTAAGTGAAGGCTCAATAATTGTCATGACAGAGACTTGGAAGTAGTAAATTGCATCTCTGTCTTTGCTATGACATCACTTGATTACCTGTTACCGGAGCATAAAATAGCAGTGAAGAGCCAGTACACATCTCATCTTATGTTAGCGCTAGCATACGTGCTTATATTATTGCATGTTGCGTAGGCTACATTGTAGCTAAAAGTCAAGACAGTGTTTATTTATTTGTGAAATTTGTAAAGTGGAACGTGTCAATGTTAGCATGTTTTGACGATCTCAAATTAGCAAAGGATGGCCATATGTTTCGGACTATCAATCACTTTTTCATAGTTTGGCTTGTCCTGCGACTTATATTCAGGTGCAACTCGAAAAATCAGAGCTCGACAAGCATCCAAAATCCCCGGTCCCTTATCGTGTTTATGGCAGCGAACGAATTCCGTTTGGATTTGAAACTTCCACTTTTAAGTACGTAAAACATTTTATTTTTAGTTTAAAAGGGCTGACCTTTGCTAGAATGCTGTCTGTGTCAAAGCACCAAAAGTATTTTCCAACCGCCAAAATTAAAGTCGCAGAGAGCAATTTCTTTTTCAGCCAGCTTGCCGTGTCAGATTGTGTTCAACCTCAGACGTTTCATACAATAGATTGAGTGGCTTAGCTTCTTTTGCTTTTATTGGTAAACTTTCATTGACTGCTGTTGTATTGATGACATTTGCACAAAAGCAAGGAAAGCTGTGGAGCAACAAAATAAAAATAAAAAAAGACAGGAAAACAACGCTATTCACAACTACAGGCTGTACTTTCACTTTACTTTCAAGCAGAAGCTTTTTTTCTAGTCCTTTAAAATTGTGCGTTGCAACTATTTGTTCCATGCATGAGTGTCTGATGCTTTGTGTCAGTGGGATACTCTCCCCGGAGAGGAGAAGCTAATGGGAGTGTGGTGATGTGAGCAGAGCGCAAACACTGATGAGTAGCTAACAGCCCTCAGGGAACCCTTCAGTGACTGCAGGGCGCCCGCTATTTATAAGCAGTTAGGTCGACCCGCACTTCTAGAAGAATAGAAAAAGAAATACAAAAAAGGAGTAGACTAACTTAGGAAGCTTAACTTCATCCTCCAAGATTATCTTCTCAGGCATCCACAAATAACAGTACATCTTCCCCACAAGATATATTAAACAGTCCATCACACTGTCTGGCAACTTTATTTTCTCATCTGCCCATGTGGTACTCCTAACTGTCTATTTCACCGTTAATGTGCTGCTGGGTTAAACTGTCCTCTCTCATGGCATGTTGTTATTAAACCACATGGGCTATAAATGGTATAGTTTCTCTTTGACTGGAGTTACGCGGTGGGGCTTAATGCCCAGCGCGGTGCCTATCAAGTTCAGTCTGTAAACATCTGCGGAGCTCGAACCATGTTGTGATAAATACAAGTGCTTCGGTATGTTCCACTCCTACCTGGACATAAAGCAGGTTGAGCTGGACGGGGTCCCGCGAGTCCACATTCTGATCCGAATAGAAGAACTTGCGCCTGAGTAGCAGCGTCTCGCTTTCCTCCACCCCCTGCTCTCTGAAGGTCCTGCTGTGGTCCAGCCAGTTCACTGAGCAATCGATACACATTGTGTCGGACCACACACTCAAATAAGTAGTTGCACACTTAACCAACGTGCTCTTAGGGAAGTATGCCGAGGGTGAAATTAACCAGGCGGAGACACGCTATCTTAGAAGGATCATCCTCTTGATTAATAGTGAGAACGTCAAAATATTTTTCCGGGTGCTAACAGGGTTGTTTTCTTTCTGAGGGAATGAAAAACAAGTGTCTTGTTATTCATTTTGTCGTGTGTTGCATGTTTTGTAATTGCCGTTGTCTTGGGAAATGAAAATAAGGTACGGGGAGGGGGGCAAATATTAAGTGTACAATGAATTGTCTTCACTGTGGTGGTACCGTTGAAGATTTTTGGATCCTTAACCCAAAAGTTCATTTTTTTTTTCACTCAGGAAGTATTCAAAATAATTTGAGGGATAGAAATTGACTCCCATACAATTCCAATAATGATGACAACATAGTGGCCGGTGTCGTGCAATAATCGCATTGAATAGGATGCTATTGATGGCCAAAACTTACAGTCATCATCTGTATGCAGTTTGGCTTTGAGCTTCTCCATCTTCCTCTCGTCTCGCAGTAAAAGCGTTCTGTCTTTTTTCAGTGTTCCCATCCCGTCCTCCTTCTTGTCCTCCGGCACCTCCTGAATGAGTGAGTACTCCTCATAGTTGGTGATTCCTGAAAGCAGGAAGCAAGTCAGGAGGATTCTCAGGGGAGGAGATGCCTTCAGAAGCTTGTGTTGCGGATGGAACAAATTCTCAATCTTGTTCTTTTTCCAATTTCTCTGGGGTTTTTGTTGTTGTTGTGTTCTTTAAATATGGGAGAGGTGGGTAAACAAATTGAGTGCAGCTTTACAAGCAACGTTAAGGTAGAGGCTAGGGCAGAGGTGGGCAAACTACGGCCCGCGGGCCGAATCCGGCCCATTGGTCTTTTTAATCCGGCCCGCCGAAGGTTGGTCCACAATTAAGGTTCGATGTGAATGATTGCATTCATTTCAATTGGACTAGTATTGACAGGCATTTCACCGCCAGGTGGCGCATTGACTTGAAGTTGCAGAACACAAGGGGTTGGGGGGGGCTTTTCGACCACCTAGGACCTCTGTATCGCTCTACTTCTACTGGTCTGATCACAACCCATCTGCAGCAATGCACAAGCTAAAATAGGTAATCAACAACACTGTTGTCATTTAAAAAAGTATATTAATACAGTACTTTCATGCTTTTGTTCTGTTGATGCTTGATATGGACTGTCAACAAATGCCTTTTTTTTTTTAATGTACCATAGCTCGTGCTGACCTGGCCCTTCTGTCAAATTTTAAAAGTCAATACGGCCCCCGAGCCAAAAGGTTTGCCCACCCCTGGGATAGGGTTACAGCTACATGATAGACAGGGATGATATGATTTAAATTTGTTTTGGACTGCGGACGAGCTATAAAGACATTGCGGTGTGGTGCTGAAAGGAATCAGCATTGCCAAGACTGCGAGCCAGGTTGCTTTACCAGCAGTACAATCTCAAGGACATTGCATACTAGGGATTGTACAGACTAGTCGACTTGTTGTCAAATGTCCTTTTTTTTTTTTTCACCAATTAGTAAGATATAATGTTGATGTTTGGCCGCGATTGAAATGGAGTAGTGGCTCATGTACAGCCTTTGGGCGGTCGGTGAGCAAATATGGGACAGCCGTTCTCGACTCCAGCCCGTCTGCAAGTGAACACGAATCAGCCGAGTCGGATGGTGACAGTCATCGCTCGCTGTCGGCAGTTGGGAAATGACGCAAAACGCGCAATATGATGTTTTGCCTTTGAGTGGCGCTAGACTTGAGTGGAGCCTCGGGAGCGCAAAACACAACAGCCGCTTAAGTCCTTAGGAAAATGCGCACACCGACAGATTTTCTGACTTGCATACAAGAGAATATGCACTCGCTACATCTCGATCATGGCCACAATTCAATTGTTTTTCTTCCCATGTCGTGTAGGGCTCGATAGTTTTGTACACAACAAGCTAATGCAAAGACACTGAACTCAAAACAGACACTTTCCAATGTTGCTATTTGCCAGATTCACGGTCCTCTGTGAACTGTAATTAAAAGTGACAAGAGAGGGGAAAGAAAATTAGTTTTGAGAGGAGCCTGGGCCATTGGAGGAATGCTTCATCTTCTCCATGTGATAAATGGTACCTATTTTCCAAACAAGAGGCGATAAGAACTTTTTCCATTGTAGCGACAACACTTTTATTACTTAACAAATGCTGCTGTCCAAGTATAGACTGAACACCACATGATAAAACACTCCGTATGTGCTAACTGCTATGCATCGGACTAAAAATAAAATAGATCATGAATAATTTAAGTCTTGGACGATGGGCAAAAAATATTCTTATCAGCTGCGGTGGGAGAGGATGATCACTCACCTATTCGACTGCATATGGTAACAAGAAGCTCCCCGACCGTTTTGGAGTCGTCCACCATGATGGTCTTCACTGCGCCGTCAAGCATTTTGATCTTCTGCGGTCTTTGTTTCTTCTTGTACTCCAAAATATCCTGCAAGGCAGAAGAGGAAATGGTTCTCAGCAGAGGAATACCGCGCATGCCGCGCTGTAACAATGTAATCACATTAACAGATACGTGAACACTGACAGTTCTCCACCTCACGCTGTACTACTTAATCTTACTCCGTTTCGTAGCATGTAGTAATCCAGGGTTCTTCCAGATTCCAGCCATATTCCTTTCCTGGGATCATCGTCAGACAGGAAAAGACCATAATCGGAGGCTGGAGCACAGCACAAAAGGGGAAGCGTGAATGTAAATGATGATAAAAATAAACATTCATCATTAAATTTGGATGAACTCAATTGTCCGTGAACCTTGTCCGGACTGAGCTTCTGGGACACGTTCCCGGATGATCCTGCAGGCGTCGTACACAGGCGTGGATGGCTCAAATTGCATCGTCTTGACCACATTGCATTGGCGCACGCAGATCTTTAGTGACAAGGCCACCATCTTGGGGGGTAAAATGGCCTCACTCGCCTACACACCTAAAACACAGAGTGGAAAACGATTCCGCATGATACGGCAACCACTTCAACCTCGCATATTGTCACAATAAGTCATTGAGAATTTGACGAAGAACATTAGCTTGATGCTAGCCACGGAATTTATGCTAACGGGCTGGAAATTTTTGTTGAGGAACTCAAAGGGAAAAACTTAATGTCGTAACGCACTTAACTTTTACAATAGAGCCTTCAGGCCTACTTATCCGTCGATGTGCGTTCCCCGTAGAGAAGAATTACGGTCCAACCATGCAAGCTAAACACATAGTAAAATCAGCTAGTGAGAGGGGCTTAGCTAATCAATTTATTATGCTCTCTAAACACCAGTATTTGTTTTGTTTTGTGCGCCCGGATGAAATTGATGGGCGTTTGAGCCCCTGAATGACATGGCATGCATATTTGAACATATGAAACAGAGTCACAATACAAAATACCACAAGGCAAAGAATCTCATTATTTCAGTTATGGCCCTGTAGTCATTTTTAGCTGGGAAATTGAATTTGTTGTGTACCTAGATGCACTCCCCCTCCGCCCCCAAACAAGGTAAGTAACATACAGATAAAACCTCTATAATATATACAAGAATAAGCGAAGCGAAAACAATGAAAATGGCATTCCTCCTCCACCACCACCACATCATTATTTGCTGCTGCAGCCTGCTCACTACCCCACGAGCAAGTCTGCGCGGTGAGACAAATTAGTGGGTTGTTTTGTCACATTCAGCAACACAGGTCAAGCGGCTCAGGGGCTTCCGAGACTTATATGGGCAAAAAAAGGAGCAGAAAGAGCTTTTTCTCCTTGCCCATCTTTACCGCAAGCGTCTACTTTCATGCACTATAACACTTGTTATTTTTACTATACAGGTACTTATCCTGATCCCAAACACTTTACAGCCTTAATTTATAAAATGACGGAGCGGAATATAGTTGTTGTGAAGTTTAGCTATGACTCCCTAGCAGCCATATGGAAACTATAGGGAAGATTGTTTTGCCACTGAAGTGAAACGATGATTCATTCTGGATTTATTATTTTTGGATCACTTGGGAAGTTGTGGTACTAACTTTTGGTTGTGCTCCTGTGCGTTTTCTTTTTACTGTTGTTTGACGGGAAGTCAACAGCTAAATAGTGTGGGTATTTGTTTCGTGAAAAATATTAAATGTTGATTCATTCTTCAGGTGGAAGGAGAAAAAAAATGAATCTGACATGTTCTCAGACACTTTTTTGTACACACATCATCAAGGAACCTTGCTGAGTCAGAGTAGAAAATCTGGAAAGTCCATTTTCCGTCATGATGAAGTTGTGAACGAGGCTGCCTGAGCCTCTGTCATAGTTCCTCTCCGACAACCCTACTTTTTTTTTTATTAGTTTTTCTGATTTCAAAGTAGGGATAGCCAACCACAAAGAAAGAGGAGGTAATAGCACTGCATGAGATTTCCTTTGCACAGGATTGCTCAGAAGTCCCACAGAGTTTTTGTCGCACGCAGTGCTTCCGCAGATACTCCACCAGAGAAGCAGCAGAATGAAAACACAACATGGGCGAGCACTCAGGCTTGCATTCAGTCTCACACAAAAACACACAAATTCTCTTTATGGCCAAACAGACTGCATATGGACAAATGTTTATGAGGCCTGTCTACTCATAAGCAAGGTTATTTTGTGATGGTATCCGTTTAAGTTTACGGCTCCATGGGGCATTTGTAGATGATACTCTCGGCATCATCCGTCACTTCAAAAGAGCGAGCACGGCACAAATCACACGATGCAACCTTGGTGGATAATTAGAATCCCTCAGCATACAGAAGTGGGAGAACATTTTTCACCAGCATCCTGCTGTAAACACTGTAATGTAGCAAAGTACATGTTCAAGCCTGGGTGGCAATTTGCATCCATCAATTTTCTTTGGCTGATTGTTTTCAGGGTAGGCTGAATCCAATCCCGTCTGACTGTGGGAAGGAGGTTAGGTCCAATCTGCAGGGCACATATTGAGCAATAACCATTCACATTCACATTCAGACCGCAGGCTTTGATGAACCTCACACAGGATTCAGTGTCAAGCTACTGGAAGTTCACCGATGGTGGCCCTGTCACCAGGAACAATTTGATGAAATCGACATGTTCTTGCTTTGTCAAGAAACAAAAAAGTTCTACATCTTCCCTGCTGACTGCCAATGACTCTTGCATACGCATACCAACAATGTCATCAGTGATCCTTTGGTGACCCAGGTCAGGTATAAGAGCCAGTGCCACCAGAGGATTAGTCTCTCTTTTCTTCTTGCGTGCCGTTCGCATACCATTGCTCTCTACCCAGCAGATCAAATGATTTGTCTATCTACATCTGCATTCCGTCACTGGGAGCCTTGTGACTGTGCCGGTCAGCCCTGAATGTTTTTTTTTTCCACTCTTCAAAGGCTGCAACGGTGTTTCAGTTTGTCTGTGAGGCGCCGTGGCTGGTGTATCGCCGCTGTGACATTCTTTTGGTTCACTTATATTGATCAATTACAATCAATCTTTGTATTGCAGTGCGCAAACTCTTTGCCCGTCAGGCTAAAATCCGGTTTGAGCAAGATGAAGGAAATGTCAAATTTTAATTATTGAGTAAGATTTTACATAAAATCCATCCATCCATTTTCTGAATCGCTTTATCCTCACAAGGGTTGTGTGGGGGTGCTGGAGCCTATCCCAGCTGTCAGTCGGTGGGGGACACCCTGAACCGATTGCCAGCCAATCGCTGGGCAAACAGAGACGAATAACCATCCGCGCTCACACTCACACCTAGGGACAATTTAGAGTGTTCAATCAGCCTGCCATGCATATTTTTGGAATGTGGGAGGAAACTGGATTACCCGGAGAAAACCCACGCAGGCCCGGGGAGAACATGCAAACTCCACACAGGGACGCCAGAGCTGGAGTCGAAACCTCTGCACTGTGAGGTCAACATGCTAACCACTGTCCCACCGGGCCACCCTTTAAATAACATGCAAAAAAAAAAGGTTTATGAAAATTAAACAGTTAATTAAACAAAGCAAGTCTGCAAACATTCACACGACAACAATATTTCATCCGTAAAGGTACAGACTCGCATAGGGCCGACAAAATCTATTCACACAGGCCGGCGTAAGTGAAAAGACTTAAGACATCTTCAGTCAGACGCGATAATGGTGTCATCAAAACCTCAATGATGACACCCATTTTCAGGCTGCAAGGACAGACAAATGAGTGGAGATATTTGTGGCTTCAGGAGAAGTTGAAACCATTTTTTTTTTTGCAAATCAGTTTTCCAAATGCTGTTGCGTTAATGTCTCCAAAAATAGCAGAGATCACCTTGCTGAGGACCAGGAAGCACAGAAGCCATCTGGAGAGAGAAAAGCTCTAATGACTGCACTATCAGTAGTCGTGTGGTGCCTGATTACACCACCAGTTAATCACCCTACAGACAAGGAAGTGGCTCGACAGAACACTGAAACCACTTCGTCTTGGTCATACTCGGTCTCTATCCAGGGCTTGTTAGATTTTTGTATCGGGAATCCGAACGCTTCGAAGCGGACGACAAATCAGAGCACGAGCTGCGCATTTGGATGGCAAACATGAGACAATGGCTGTCTTACATCATATGGTATGATACAGAAAGCCTGCATAGTTATTTAGATTGTACGAAAAGCGTGTCCTTTGATTGACGTTGCTTTGTGAGCTTTGAACATTATTGCTGTAACCAAATAAATAGGAGTGCACTGGACAGAGAATAAGCACAGTGCGGGATTATCCCTCCAATTTCAATCCATCCGCACAATTAATTACAATCATCAAGAAGTTATGCTTCAGCATTAGATTTGATTATTACTGGTTATTGCGAGTTTGAAGACATACTGCACCTCTCCGCTGTGATAGGAGCTTGCCAATGAATTATACACCATTTAATGAGATGGAACGGCTACATAAGAAAATCAAAGATAATAGGAGGTTTTGATTGGCATGTCAGAGGCGTTAGATGTGTGAAGACTTGAGCAATCATACATCTTGAGTGCATGCCAGAAATATTTGTGTGAACACCGATCAAATGACAAGGATGCAAGGATTCACATAAATCCGGTTGTCCTTTAAAAAAAAGAAATACACACACACGCACACACACACACACACACACACACACACACACACACAGCATATTTGTATTATTTACTGTTTAAGTCAGGGGTGTCAAACTCATTTTTGTCGCGGGCCACATTGTAGTTACGGTTTGCCTTGGAGGGCCGTTATGAATTATGGGAAACCATACAAATGTTTAATCACCTCCACATAATACATGTGCAGCGCACAACAAATTGATGACTAACTAGTTTTAAAATCAGAAGTCAAGAATAATAACTGTTTTTGTGTATTACATATGACAATTTGAAATTTTGGTTCAGACTTCAGCGAGCATCATGGAACTTGACATGCTTGATTTGCTTTTGCGGGCCATATAAAATGATGTGGCGGGCCAGATCTGGCCCCCGGGCCTTGACTTTGACACCAGTGGTTTAAGTGAACATAGTGATTTAGCACTTTGGACAATGAGCATTGCAACACAATAAAATATTTCTAAATGTGTGAGGGGGCAAGAGCATGTCTGTTCGATTTTGTTGCAAATCCACCAAATGTTGCGCGTCTATGAATTCTTTTCTGCTATCCCACCCCCACAGTGTTACGTGGTTTTCAAGGTTACCCAGAGATCACAGTATTGATCGAATAGTAAACAAGCATCTTTGTGCATGATGCATGAATGAATAAAATGTTTTCCTGATGCACTCCAAGCAGTGATTACAGAGAGTATAAAAGCGGCCCTGGTGGGATCGCTTACAAGCATGACTGACATTGATTCAAGCGCAATTTTCACAAGCAGTGCGGTACAAGTGCAAAAACATCCATCCGTCCGTCCGTTCTCCGAACCGCTCATAATCATTCAACAGGCTCGTAAGTTTCAGCTTTACGTCCTTTATGTTGTGTTATGCTGTATGTCACCGGCATCAAATGACTGAATTCCATCCCAACCTCAAAGTTTGTCCAGAATGATAGAATAGCATCTAGAACACTGCCAATATGTCAATAAGGTTAAACTGCTCCAAGCCTTCCTTTCGAGTCTTTTCAACACCCTGACTGAAGGTCCAACAACGGCCTTTTATCCCCTTTCCGATTGAAGGCAAGGCCAGCTTCCTGCACGCCCACTGTGCCTCCCCCGAGGCCGAGATGTCTTTACAGGAAAAGGCACTCAGGTGGTGAGTCACACGGCTGCATGAAAAGGTTTGCTTGCTATATGTACGGTTCAGGTTTTGGTGGACGCAGAGAATAGTTTGTTCTGTCAAGGTCAGGTGTGTTATTTTGATCCGAAGTTTCATGACCGACTTAACGAGTTTTTTTTTTAAAGCACTTTAGAAAGTGTCCCATAATTGTATGCAACACTTTTGTGTTTTAATCAGCTCCCGTTAATAATATATCTTAATTACGAGCATGAGGCATGCTTGATTTGTGGCAAATAAATAGAAAATCATTGGTCACGTATTTAACAGCTCCAACTTTAATCTATATAAATAGCACATGAGCTCGCAGAGACATTATTCTGTCATCTTGTCTTTACCCCATTAATAACGTCGGGGGAGGAGTTTATGGTGGCACACTGATGAAAAAGTGAAAACACTTGCATGCGGCAGCGTATACGATTATTACAGTGGATTATTATCACTGTTGTTTTTTTTTTTTTTTGCTGCGATCAACGCAGTGCAGCAAGTGCTTGCAGATTTATCTTTGTGGAGATTGTGTCGGTGTTCTTCCCCTCGAATTGAAATGAATCTGGAGTGTTTGGTTCCTATAGGAAACAGATCTGGCCATGAGGTTAGACCAGGTTGTGCTTTTAAAAATGGTCTTATTGATTACACGGGCAAATCATGAGCTCCAACACTGCAATCCATCAAAAGCTTTTTTTTTTTGGAAACCTTTATTGTGGAGTTAAACAATATTAAGAGGATGTTTCCATCCCTAATCATCCATTATGCAAATGATTGAGCTCTCGCTCTAGTAGGCAAAAGTCACGACTGGACGGCGCTAAGAATAAGAATTTAAACTGGCATTAGCGACAAGCTCATAAAGGTTTTTTTTTTTTAAGACACACAGCCGAACCTCAAACGTTGAACACCCCTGACTTCCGTGTTTGAACCTCTGTCAGACCTCCGCTTCCCGAAGAGCATCATGTCAGTTCATCAAGCAGAAGAAAATGTCATCTTTGCGAGCTGTATGGCATTTATAATATCTATAAATGATTATTACTCAACATTTATTATTTGACTTTGAGAATAACGATGACAATGACATTGTCTTGTGATTACCGCATTACATCCGACCGACTACAGTATACCATCCTACCACCAGGAAGACATCCTTCACTATGCATTATGAATTACGTTATGTTTATGTACATCAAGGCTGAGCTTTTCAGGGGTCATGTGTGCAGACGACACATGCAATTCAGTCGGGTAGAAAACACACATACACGTCTTTGGTCTCCAGCATTTTTTGTGTTTTGAAACATCGTCCCTCTGCGATCCTGGACAAGTCGTCGAATGATATGAACCCTTTCAGGGACAGCGGTTAATACAGTGGACAGTTTACCATGTTATCAGGTTACAGGGTGCACGAAAGGGTTAAGTCAGATATGATGCACCTGCAACACAACAGTATGCCCTAAGTAATTCATGTTAAGACAAACGGATCTTGCTCTGTGAAGGGTGTAAATCCTGCGCAGCGTCAACTCGACGCAGGGGCGGGTTAGACACTGTAAGTTCGCAGATGAACGCAGGCCGGCAGTTGTGAGAAAGAGGAGGGCTGCGCCACTGTGGGAGTGGTCACAGCTGACTTCGATCATGGCCAATCTCCTTCCATTCACTTTAAATGTGGCGCACTAGTCATGCATTCGATTTTTGGTGGAAGCACATCCGCGCCGTGAGGGAGGCACTACCCCCCAACTTTGATCATTCGTGTGAACCCAAACGCGCCACCCGGTGGAATGATTTTAAAAATATAATACAATGATTCGGAGGGTTTGATGGACAATGTTCACACATGAATAAAATACATTGCGTTCGACTAGCTGTCGAACACTGCGTGAGTGTGAGATGTGATCTGAGCAAGCATAAGGTTTCGATCCTCTACTCCTACAGCTGCGCTGGTCCGCCATGCTTGGCGGAGACTGGTCTGCCAAATTGGTCTTGGGCTCATTTAAAAAAAAAAAAAAAAAAAAAATCTGAATCTGCTGGCATTTGCGCCACAGTGGAGATGCTATGTCTACTAAAATAGCGTTTTGTTGTCTTAAAATTGTTACTTGGCAGTGAGGAATATATATTTCTAAATATAAAGTTTAGAATGGGGACAATGTGATCCTGGAATGGATCATTTCCCATGGAAAAAATTAAGTTTTTAAAAATCTGAACAACTAGTGCCCCATAATGGTGCGTTTCATCTTCCGTTGTGTAATCAGACAGTACACCGAAAATAATTCGACATTAAAAAAGGACATCTTTTAACAACAACATTTACAAAGTGTTGTTGGTGCTATGACTGCATACCGCTTTGCTCCTGGGCTCCACACTCGACCGTAATTCAATTTAAAGGGTGAAGACACGGTCAGAAATTATGAATGTCGCCCTTGTCATGGGGAAGGAGAGTGCAGCTCGTCTTACACTAAAAATATCCAATAAAGTGGAGCATCCCCTAAGCAGCACACCCTCAAAAGGATTCACAACGCAACCGGCACAATGAATGTGACTGTTTCTCTCTTGTGTCGATGACTAATATGGAACAGCCGATAAAATCATTTGTATTGATTGTAGTCCTAATGTCTTAGAGCAAGATAGATATCAAATCCGGTAATAAAAGGCACACACAACAAAGTGATTGCTATTATTAAAGCTGTCCAGCTGTTTTACGAGACACGCAATGGTTCTGTATGTACCAGCTCTAATTCTGTGATTTTGACAAATGTGCTTCCAAATTGCTGGAGATAGAGATTGCTCCTTGAGGATGAACGCTCGCTCCGCCTCGCTTCCGCCTCTCGAACGCTGTCAGCGGTGATCCAAAACCACTCCCCAACACTACAAATCTTGAACTACACAAATTGGGAGGGCAGGTAGGAACTCAAGGATGGCTGCCCCAAATTATTTGAGGAGTGCTCCTGATTCTGCATCCAAATCCAGTACAATTTTGAGAAGAAACATGCTGGGAATGAGCATGTTCATTTTCGTGTTGTTACGTGTTATTAATTCTACCATCAGTACGGGAATACAAGTAGTATCAACAGAGGTGGGTATTCCATCCCTGGGACGGAATGTGACGGCTGGACGCCCCATTTGTGGGACGGAGGACTGAGGATGACGTTTTTTTTTTAAAAAGGACGCACTGAGCAAGGACGGAAGTGGGTTTTTTGTCCGTTCCTTTAATCGTCCTGAACCGGCTTAAGTATGTGGTGTCCGGAGGAAAAATAACAAGGCCAGAGTGTAGCCATACACTGTATTATCTTAACAGGCTATGAACAGGACATCCTTTTTCCATCTCAACAGTATTTTTATAAAAAACACTGCCAACTAGTGGACAGTCAGAGAACATAAATTACCTACGGACACCCACTTCATGAATAATCAGTCCTGCCGGTTAAGAAAGTCGGCTGTGTTTTCATATATAATAATAATAATAATTATTATTATTATTATTATTTTATCATAGTAGCTATTTTTGTGTTGTCAAATACGAATAGTTGCTTATCACTTACACATTAAAAATATAAAGAAACAGTGATGTCATTTTTGTTTGCTGGATGTCCAGACTTATCTGCACGAGACACGGCGTGACTGAAAATAAGGTTTGGTACACAGGCTTATACGCGTTGAATATGTCAATATTTGCATGCGAGAGTCCTGCACATTTTTTCGTGTGCGGCATCGTGTAATATGGCAAGACGTGTCGTGTGTTTTGTATTTTACGGGTGACGCATTTCTCTCGTGAAGTGACTTACGTTTTGTAGTGATCGCCTCTATGAAGAAGAAAACACCCTAAAATCCCAAATACTTGGGCGATCATTCGAATATTTTCAGAGGTTGATGTGAGCATTAAATAAAGATGTACCTGTATATGCAAAAGAAAATTGTATATGCATAATAATGTGCTCAATAAATACCAGATGCACTTTCAAGCACAATAATGTCGGATTTCCCAAAGCAAATATGTAAGAGGGAATGTATATTAACCAAACGCTTCTCTGTAAAATCTAATTAAAAAAACACTTTACTGCCATGTTACTCAAGCTGGATGTGAGACAAAAGCAATTTCCGGGCGATGCGCAAAAATGCCAGCAATACATATTTGCAATAATTAAAATGCAAGAGACAGAGCATGGGAAGATTAAGGCCTTTCAAGAGAGGATTGTTAAAACATGATGCTAATGAATTCAGTGACCCAGTCACTCTTGCTCGGTAACAATTTTCAGCCTGTTCACAGAATTTAGAGGGATTTTATGAATAAAAAAAAGAATCAACTCCAATTACGGGAATGGAAATGTGGAAAGGTTGTCTGCATAGCAGCTACGGCTTTACATCAGGGCAAAAATGGAGTGTTTTTGTGGCAAAATAATGCGTTGCAATGTGCCTGCCATGTTTGCAGAGTGTTCGTATGGGAACTTTTTGGAAGGTGTATCAACAAATCTTTCTATGAAAAGACTTCCAGGCCCTGACGATGAAACAATCAAATCAAAAAAGTGCTGTTTACTGAGCGTGCCTTCTTGTGCCGTGTGACAATATATTCTTGCGCGGCTGTGTAAATTTGTTCTACATAGTCTTAAAATATGATTTCCAAATAGATTCTTCAGATTCTTTCTGTCAGTCTTTCTTGCTTTAAAGGATCACTCGCCGTACAACAGGGGTGTAAAACTCATTTTTGTCGCAGGACAGATTTAAGTTTGCTTCCCTTGGCGGGCCATTTTGACTGAAACCATATAAAGAAGTCAAGAATAACGGTTTATTCACCTATTGTTTAAGTGACTGTAATGGGGGGGGGGGGGGGGTTGGTAACAAGAAAATGCTTACAGTATCACTCTTATTTATTACAAATGAGAATTTGAAATTTGGGTAGCGATTTTAGGAAGCATCGTGAATGTTGACATCTTTGATGTGCTTTCGCGGGCCACATAAAATGACATGGGGGGCCAGATCTGGCCCCCGGGCCTTGAGTTTGACACCTGTGCCATACAACTTACTGTTAAGTATGCAGCCTTGTCTAATTTGGGATTGTTTATTTATTTTTGGGTTGAGTGGTATTGTGCAGAGGATTTTACGGTAATCATAAAAAGCTAAACAATGTGTGGACAATTATTCGCCTCAACTGATTTTAAGAACAGATCTGAATGGAAAAAAAAGCTTGCAAAAAAGTGCGCATGCAAACAACGCCACAGACATCAATGCAGGAATATGTGCATTCACGAGGTGTATCACAATCACCAGTCTCCAAGCACAAACCAATTCGCTGACCCTACTCTTCAAAAGAGACCAACCATCGTTATTAGATGTCTGAGCTCTCATGTGCATTTCAGGCTCCCACAAACGGAACATTCTGCCTCAAGAGTCGCGACCTATAAATCAGGTGACTCCAATCTCTCGTCGGACCGCCCGGGCAATGAGCCCCCCCACCTTACGTTCTTTCTTTTACCCCTCACTACACTTTAACTACAATCACTTGCTCGCTGAGCAATGGAAAGTGACACAGGCTGGAGGGTTGCGATACACCGAGGGGCTCTATCAGCAATTTATAGCCGCCCGTATGCTGAAGTGAAACGCACTTGCTTTTTTTAAATTTACGTTTTCACAAACCAAGTCGCAAAGTCAGCAAAAGTGCATTGGTTTCGGTGTACCAGCATTTGTTTGTCTTGCAGTCTTGCCTTTTTTTGTGATGAATATCATTGTTGTACTTTACTTACATTCTCTGTGAACTGAGTGGAGCATTAAAAACAAACACAAATGTGATCAAATCTGCCATCTTATGTGATTGAAACCACTTAGCTCTACGCTAGGAGGTTCAATGAGAGGCCATGTTTTCGGCCCATTGTTTCCAGATCAGTGGCTCGGCCCTCGGTTGCTATGGCTGCCGCTGTGCCCACCTTTTCCTGGACATATAAGGCAGGACAGCAGCACCGACTGCTTCACGGGACCACGTGAATGGAGAGCACGCTCTCCGCATAGCACTTGTTCATATATTTCAGCAAGTGCCAGCTTTTAAGAGTCAGTGAGAGACCTTGACGGTGGTTCGGGTTCTCTTTATCTGTGTGCTGTGCGCAATCCTGAATTCATGCAGAGGGCCTCTCAGCCATCCTGTCAAAAGTACAGAGATATGCCGAACAGAGAAAAGTATGTGAGGGGGCTGATTTTGATCCACTTTGATAGTGCGTGTTGGAAAAATGAAAATACCTTTCTGTGAAAGCGTCACTTCGGTTTGACAGCTTTTGAAGGGTCTGCCGGAAAAAAATTAATTAGCATTTTGTGATTTTTTTTTTCCATTAACGTGTACACATTGACTGAACATAAGCATCAGCACTTTCATGGACTTTGACCAAAACCGGTTTCTTCTCATGATGATAATGTTTCAAACCAAATAAGGCAAAAAAACTTAAAAAAAAAAAATCACACAGTGCAAAGTAAAACCACATCAATGAGCTTGAGGGTGCCTTACAGCATCACGAGTATCTCTTTGCAGCTTTGTACATATCTCCCAGTGATAACGAAAGACACTAAAGTTGTTCACACTGGCTGAAGAAAGAAAGAATAGACAGAAGAAACTCAGAGGAAAAATGAAATGCCCCTCAAGTCACAATTCATAATGGACTAATTTGTCATGCAAAATGTTTGGCATGCATGAGTTCGATGCGCATGTTATGCATGACGTCCCAGTGAGTCTCAAAATGTCGTACAAGGACCACTAGTGGTATGCGGACATCCTCCAGTCGTACGCAAATAATCAATGTTCACACTGTCTATTATATTCAGGTCGCTTTTTTTAATTGTATGGAAAAAAAATTATTTACACAGCCATTTTTTTTTTTTTTTGCACAGTTCAGTTATATTTAACTTTTAGGCACATTTGGATTTAAGCTTTTCGTCGTGTTTCATTTCATCATTTTTCATTTAACATGAATGTACAATCCAATTAAATTTTCACTAAAAAGTGAAAGTGTGACTGCATGAATTCACCAAACCTTCAGCAAGCTTCCCTCTCCACTTCACTCAATGCTACACGTACGTCACATGTTTTACTACACAGTGTTTTTTAACACTTCTATGAGTGGAAAAGGCTTTGGGGAAATGTGCCTCCAGCTGTGAAGAAATTGATCAAGCAGCGTCCTGGAATGGATTATGTTTGACCTCAGAGGTTCACAACGTGCCCTCAAAGAATGACTGTACACTGACAAAAAAAGTTAGTCACAAGAAGTGCTCGGTTAAAAAGACTCAGATTTGTTTGGGCCTCAATTTTGGAACCAACAAACATTATGCATTTAGACCTTTGAATGCTATTAATTCAATGAGGTCATGGAACATGCCCTGCACATGGTGCAGCAGATGGCCGAACATAAGAACAAAACAAAAATGCAGCTTGTAAAATTGTGAACAAAAGTGACAGTGATGATCATTTCTCAACATTTTCTGACATCATTCTTTGCTTCTTTCCTCACCCTCCAAACTAATTTCCCCACCGCCCAAGTTTTCCTGATTGCTACACACACAAAAAAAAAAAAAAAGAAAGAAAAAAAACACTCTGGCTTTCGTCTAGCTCATGAACATCTGCTCAACTAAAGATCCACCCACATCCACCAGCATCCAGCAAACAGTATAGTGTGTATAGTTCAACGGGGGTCAACTGACAGGAGCCGGACAGTCTATGTTAAATTATGCATGACGACCAAGCAAAGCTTGAGAAGGCATTATTCAGCCGGGCTGGATGAGCCATATCATACAGAGTGGAAGCATCTAAGGGATGCTGCCATGTTTAGCGAAGAACTCCCGTGCACTGTGTTCCTTTCCATGTCAATGGGTTGCCATAGCAACTCGGGTTTTGGATAATTCCCACATCAGGTGGCTTTTGTCGCAAAGAATATAGGGAAACAGAGCAGCTAATCGATGATGTTCTGGAGTTCCGTCATGGTTCTCTCATTGATGATGGAAGATAGTAGCAGTAGTGACATATGCCCACTGGACACTGGATTAGGTACACCTGCGCAATCGAATGAGATCCTGAGTTGCCTTACGACATGAAGAGTCACTGTCAGGTCCAACTGCGAGTGAGATTTGAACGCAGCTTCACTCCACTAACCTCTCGCCCCGTCTGAGTCTCTGACCAAAGCCACAACCCTTGCCGACGTGCGTTCGACATCTGCCACAAACGTAACATTCACTGTAAACAAAATGACGTAGCTATAGCTGCTACGCTGGTAGCATGATTTCTTCATAACGGAGCCTAACTATTACGCTACATGCTATCAATTTGAAGTTTTATTTTTGATGTGTACGGTCAATTAGTAAACAAAACGAGATGATAAATTTAACTGTCGGGTACAATTGTTGTCATTTCATGACAATTATTTCCCTGATGATCACCCTTGTTTTGTCTCGTGGATCTGTACAAATTTTGGATATTCCGGAATACTTTCTGCAAAGCTCCTCAAATCCAACGTTAGAGGTGTGACAGCTGTCAGAGTGCCCACGATGACACAAGGATGATTGATACCCTGTCAGTCACGCCTTCTCTTATGGATTGGTTGTTTTTCCATGGGTGTATTTTCCGTAAAAAGTATTTAGAAGTACAAGAAGAGACCAGCTATGGCTGATTTCCCCCCCCCCCCCCCCCCCACAGATCATTTTACGAATGTACTACTATCAACTTATACTGACAATTCAAACAAAAATGACCAAAAGTATATATTTTTTTCTTTCTCAAATTGCAAACTGACCCCTAAAGTACAACTGAGGAGATGAAAAACATTTTCGAATGATTTTAACGCTGCAAGCTGGAAAACAAGAGCATGGTTGCAGGTACAGCCCCCCCTCCCCCCATCGTGGGTTTCATACAAACAAAAGGTGGTGTTAGTTGATCATTAGGTGCAGCCGTATCGGACAGCCGGGCCTTAGCCGCTCAGTTGAGAGGTTCTCCATCTCAAAGGGGAAGTCAAGAGGAAACAAGCCCATAGGCAAAATGATCCTCAGTTCCACTCTCTTGAACCTGATTACTGTAATGAGCTTATCAACTGGTGGTGGACGCATAGTACACAAATATTATGCATTCACTCACTCACTCACAGCTGAAAGCGCATCTCACCATCATATTTTTATGAAGACCTTTTTGTTGTTTTGGCATTACAAATCAATGAATATAAACCGCAAAGTTTATTTATTTTTTTCCAGACATCTTTTACACTTAACGTCTAAAAAAATGCATCTGTATTAATCTGGACAATCCAATGCATTTTAGTGGAAATATTCAGTGAATTAATTTTATACTATATACCGGTGTGTATATATATATATATATATATATATATATATATATATATATATATATATACTGTATATATATATTTTTTCACACATTTTATGGTTCATCGCTGCCAAAACAATATAAACGAAATCTAACCTTAATCCTTCAGAAAATGGATACCTGACAGTGTCGATTATTTTTACCCGAGGCAATGGAATTTAATCAAACGTGTAGCAATGATAAACCATTGACTATGATGATGACAATTATAATTCAAGCAAAAAACCTCTTAGAGAGATTCACTCTCAAACAGCTCCACATGAAGAAGTCAAGCGAGGAGGGCCGACTCAAGGTCACTCTTGTTGCGGTAAAGGGGGAGGGGGAGACGCCGCTTTTTCACTTGCACCCACTACTTTGGACCATGCTCAAAGGTTGGATCGATCGTGGAGCTCGATGACATGGGAGCATCGGGCAATGTGCAACGATAAAGACCTCCAACCATTTTCCTATGATTTAACCCAGTACTGTCCCAGTAAAATGAGACACAAGACCTTTATAACGACCCAATTGTTTTTAGTGGCCCATTTAATGCATCTGTCTGTTTCACGCTTGACAGGATTAATGAAGCGCAACTACAGTGTTGTTCGCCTGCCTGCAGTAAGCCACAGAGATGTGAAACAAGCCATGTTGAATGAGGTGCAACAAGCTTCCCGGTTCTCAGTACCTAAGCATACCGTATTTTTCACAGCATAAGGCGCTTCGGAGCATAAGGCTCACCTTCAATGAATGGGCTATTTTAAAATTGTTTTCATATGTAGGGCGCACCACATTATAAGGTGCATAAAAAAGAAGCCACAATGGTGGCTGGAGTTGCTTTATGCATCCACTAGATGGAGCTACGCTCAAGGGAATACAATACAGCTTTATTTATATAGAGCCGTCACAACCGCAACAGCTTTAACAAAGCGCTTGACAGAACATTTAAAATACTACGTCCAGGAAATCAGAATATTGATCAGTGTATAAGGCGCATCGGATTATAAGACGCACCGTAGGGTTTTGAGAAAAGTGAATGCTTCTAGGTGCGCCTTATAGGGTGGAAAATACGGTAATCATCTTCCTGTACCTCGAAGGGAAGTGTGTGGCGTCGTGCGGCTAAGCGAAATTTAAAAAACAAAAAACATGCAAGTCATTTTCTCATTGATTTTGCAACGAATGGGAAATTAGCAGAAAAATTAAAAACACTGAAGGTTTAGTACAGCACTGTAAATACGTGCTCACACCCATGCGAGGATGCACTCCAAAAATGATCATTAAAACAACTCTGCTGAGTTCTACAATAACCGGACAAGCCATCAATTACATCAGTGCAGCTCTGCAGGTCTCTGACAAGGCTGGGATCATCTGACAGGAGTACTGCCTGTAGCAAGCAAGCAACCTGCCAGTGTCGACATGCGGTTCGCGTTAACAAGACAAAAAGATACACCATCCAAACATCTTCAAGAAGCAATAAAAACAGCAGCATTGACCCGCAGCCCCCCTCAGCTTAAACTTCGATCTAACGGTGAGACTGGCTACACAGCTGCGGCTCTGCAGTTTCTTTTAATCTCTCCTTTTTATGGCATCATCATGTAATCAAGATCCGCCCACCCGGGGAACAGCGCAAGAGCGAGTGCCAGAAAATGAAATCATTGTTGTGTGTCCTCGCTAGGTGTTATTTCATAGCATGGCATGGGCACAACAGACGTCGCCGTAAAGCGGATTTATGAAAGCCCAACGCTGGAAGTAGCACAGAGAAAGAAAGGTGGTTCATATTGGCCGATGATGACGGTGAAACGTTTCATATTGCTGCTGTGATCTGTCATCTACTGTGGATTGACATGTGTTGCATTAGCGTCAGAAGCTTTGAACGCTTTTAACTGATCACTATGATATGGATGGCATGGATCAGGAAGATGGGAATGAGAACCCAAAATAGCCTCTAGTCAAAATTGTCAGGAAAAGAAAATCAATCCTAACCGAGATGCTTTCATTTATACTCGCCGTTCACTGTGCTGATTGGTTTGTGCTATTAGTATGCTCCTCCACGGTCTCGTGATACATAATGAATATGTTGATGAATTTTGTATAGGAGACGGAACAATTACATAAAACGTGTTTGATTTCATGAATTGAGGGTTTCACCATGCTCCTCTTCAGACTGAGCGCCATCTGGGAGCAATGACATTAAGCAGTAGTTGTCAAGTAAATGGCCATTATTCCAAATAATGTGCCTGTAACGTGTTCCAATATAATACCAGAAAAATAAGCCCCCCCCCCACCTGTTCATTAGACAAATTAAACAATCTTTGCAGGATTTTTAGCATCATTCATTTTGAAACTGAATCATAAAGCAACACCTTCCTATCGGAGACCCTTTATCACAAATGCATGACATCAGACATAAATGCAGACTTTATTCTGGCACATTATGGTAATGTATCAAAATGCCCGCATGAATAAATGAAATGAGTTACATACCTTTTTAGATCAAATGCAAGTTGGATACAAGTGACACATCGACATACTCTTGTGCTTGCCGAAAAAACGTGATTCTAAACGATTAGTTCTGCACTCTCTGGGGACGGGAGACAGATGCGCAATTCTATTAGTCCTACGTGGTTCATCTCCAGAGAGAGCAGACAATATCTATATCGTTGAGACATGCAGGTTGTGCAGGCCTTGTATTGGCACATTAGTTGCTGGCATAAATCATTAGCGCTGTTGGTTTCAGTTAGCGATAGACTTGTTCACAAAAAGACAATTTGGGGGAATTTAAAAGCCAGCAACGGTGGGCGCATGAGCAGTGTGTGCAGGAAGGCCAAATTCAAAGCGAATGTGTGAAGATTGCTGTCTCCGCAAATTGTCATGCAGGTCACCTTAACATTGCAGGCCACCCTCAGCGGTTTTTCCCCCCCTCCCTTGAGGAATGCATATTTTACACAGGATTGATAGATGTGTGTCATTTGAGGTTTTTTGGTCAACTTTGATTGCAGGTAGGCAACACAGAGCAGGCACCCCCCAATAAATGCAGGCCAAAATGAACAGAACCTAAATATGGCCCTGCAAATCCCTTTTTGGATAACCATGCTACTTTCTTGTCTTTCGTCACAGCGCATTGCGATCTTTGGTTTAAACTTTTCATGGTCTCTGGTCACATTTGAAACAACATAAATGAGTCACAAATGTGTCAGCGTAAAGTGCATTACTTATACAGCGTGGGAAGACCAGCTTGTGATATTTGAGCATTCTTGGCATGTAATGTATTCTATACGGGGACATCTGGACATTAAACATACAGGAAGTGAAAATGGAAGAAATGAAATGTTGTTCCCCTTTGCGGCCAGAACAGCTTTCACTCTTCTGGGAGTATCCGAGAGAATATCTGTAGAATGTAGTGTAAAGACCCTGTCAAGTGACTTCTGAGAATTGTATCTTAACACAATAGACAAGTTTGAAGATAATTGCTGAGAACGTGCCAAGACTGAACGCTATGTAATACTCATTTATGGTGATACAGCATTCTAGTGTTTTTCACCACTTCGGTATTCCTGATTTTTGGGGGATTCCCTAAAATTGTACCAGGATGGACTTTGTTCATACCGCCCTGTCATTATTACAACTCCTTTCATACCAGAAGTTAACTGGTGCAATTGCAAAGTACAGTTGGCTAGCTAGCTATGCCTCCATCTCAAAAAAATATAATTTCTATTCTGCATGTCACACAGAGAAAGGCCACAGGGCAAGGCGAGAGGATTTTTATGCTATATTATATATGTTGGGTTTTTTTTTTTATGTCCAACTTAAAAGGCAGTTGGTATGGTATCTTTAGAGTGCCTTTAGCATGCCTTGTTGTCTGCCATGTAACAGGAACCCTAAAAAGACTAATTTGATTTACTAAGCGGCTCAAAGAAATACAGGGAACAGCACAATCTAACTCCAAGTGTTCCTTTTATTTTTTTGGAACCATATATTTTGTTCATTGCTCTTAAAGTACAACCAGCCAGTGTTGAAAGGTTGGCCCTATTTCTACACCAAACTCCATGCGTGCCTTTTCCAAACGGCAACAGAATCATATAATTGTGCAAAGTGTCTGAAATTAATAATTTCAACGAGTGCAGTACACCACAATCGGTCTATTATATAAAATGATGGCCTTTTTCATTATGTTACTCATATTTCCACCATGATTGGTTGTCCCAAGAATCAAAACACATTCATATGCAGTGTGACACATGATAAAAAATGACTGTGAAAAGCACATCCACCCCCCCCCCCCCGCCCCAAAAAATGCACCTGGTGGGCTGCTTGTGTGCCTCTCACATCAATGCAAGGTACCATCAAGGGAGAGGAGCCGAATGCTAGTGGATTGTGCTACGAAAATAAATGTGCTTGATTTTTATTTTTATTTATTTTTTGCTTTTGCAGCACTTTGCCCTCAAAGGTATCTGATTCACTCAATCAAAATGTTTTATTTTGCAGCAGATGAGGCATCCGTTTCACTTCCCAAGCTTACCTTCGCGGTGGCCCCTCTCTCTTGAGATACACTCCATTTTTCATGACAATGGCTCGGCACCAAGAAATAAACAGTAATGAATATAGTGCATGCTTCTCCATATCAGCTCTTATCTGAGCTCATACATGCCAGAAATTATGCGAGTCATCCAATAATAATGTCATTAATCCCTAATGTGACAGCACAGCATTTGATACCGGATCACGAACCAGGCAGAAATAAACACAACACATCACGTCGGTGGAAATGTATAATCAGCCACTTCAAACTGAAAGCGAGGGGCTGTTTTAAAAGACATCTGACCCCGGACAAAGCCAGGGAGCAGCAAACAGCTGTCAGGATGTGACAGACCCTGCAACGGCAGAGAGTACTTTATGTTCAACATTCTGAAGCTGCATCACTTTGAGCAGAAGAAAAAAGAAAACGAAATAACCTTGACAGGCAGGAATATATATCTGTATGTATATATAGCATAATGGATTTCAAATACAGTGCTTAGCAGCGGTTCAAAGACACAACAAATTCCCCATGAGAAGGCGCTTGGCAGGAGTGGGAAGAAAAACTCCCCATTTGCAAACAAAAGACAAACTTGAGCATAACCAGACTTGGGGTGGGGCAGCTATCTGCCTCAAGTGGCCAGGCTGCAAAATAGCATCCAACAGCTCTAGCGTTCAATAGCTTAGCATTGACAGAAAAAAAAAAAAGGATTACTTTGATGAATGCCCGTTGACAGCAGACACACAAATATTACAGAACTAGATTCAATATGGCCACAAAAATAACACCACGTTCCTCACCTCCACCAACTACATCCATTTTCCTATCCGCTTTATCTTCACAAGGGTCGCAGGGGGGGGGGGGGGGGAGCAGTGCCTATCCCATCTGTCAACGGGCAGGAGGCGGGTGACACCCTGAACCAGCTGCCAGCCAATCGCAGGGCACACAGAGACGAACAACCATCCGCGCTCACACTCACACTTCGGGACAATTTAGAGTGTTCAATCAGCCTGCCATGCATGTTTTTGGAATGTGGGAGGAAACCGGAGTACCAGGAGAAAACCCAAGAAGGCCCGGTGAGAACGTGCAAACTCTACACAAGGATACAGGAGCCGGAATTGAACCCGGTACCTCTGCACTGTGAGGTTGACGTGCTAACCACTGGATCACAGGGCCGCCCACCAATGACAAGTCAAGTTTATTTCAATATCTCGCATGAGGACGCGGGAGCAGAGCTTAAGTTGCTGTGATGCAAGCTGACTATTTTCATCTTACTCCCCGCAAGTGTGAGGATGTGCCTCGAGGTGCTCGGAGAATCTGACAATATACCAGATACAACAGAGTCCTTGGAAAACTCCGGGAGTGACCTTTGGTGTGTCCATTCCACGGACAAAATCACAGTTGCTCCAGTCCCATGCAGAAAAGCCTCCCGCTACGAAACCACATATGAATCCAACTGACACTGCGTTTGTTTTAGTTTTTTGACACACGTCTTGATAAAATAAACATTTCTACGCTTCCAATCAGAAATGAAATACCACACATTCGTCTATTTTCCCTTCCGGCAGCAGTAATAATGCCTTTGTGTCCCAATACTTGTGTCCATGTAGCGTACACACACATGTACTGCCGATAGACAATCCATTTAGGGCGCCTGCAGCATAATGTATCATCTTCCACAGAATCCTGTTCCGCGGCATTGAAAAGGCGATGTATCATAAGAACAACGGGCGCTTTGTGTTGATGTCTCACTGACAGCCAGCAAACATCCCAGAGATCAAGATGAAATACTTCAACCTTGTATACTGTACATTTCCCGACTGCTTGGCTGAAATACTTTCTTTTTTTTTTTTTTTAATCTCTTTACTGTTCCACACGTTTCTCAGCAGTGCCAAACTCGATCGCCAAAGAATAGCCGAGGGGAAGAAATCAGAGCACGTAATGGAAGGGGGGGAACAATGATGTCTATTTTTGGTCTATATGCTGTAATCTTTCGCATCTTTTCCGCGACGCGTTACATGCATCTGAAAGCGCGCTGACTGGTGGAGTGGAATTACATGCGTTAAAAAAAAAAAGAAAAAAAAGATGAACCTTGGCAGAGGCATCTCTTTAGACGCTAAGCTAATGCATTCTGATATGCATGCAAGATGTACCGCCGACGGGCCGAGGTTGTCCAACCATCTGCTTGACTTCTGGGGTCTAACATGCTCGCGAGATAATCGAACAAAAACATTCCTACTTAGCTCTTGTTCAGCTACTGAGTAAAAACAATTGTGACAGGATAAAACACCACGATGTGATTTCAGTCACGCCTGGTCCAAAAAAAAAAACCCCAGACGTCTACATTTGTTCAATGAAACCAGGTGACCTTTTTACTCCGGTAAGCGCTTAGAATGGATGCTGCGCTCAACCAAGAGACACGACATGATATCTGAAGAGAAGGTCACCTCATTTACAAGGTCAGATTCATGTTGGAAGATGAACAGATGGTAGCTTGTATGTGAACAAGCCGTAGCGGAATGCAGAAATCCTCTCGTATATGGTCACCGTAGCCCTTCCCGGTAGTTAGTGTTGAAAGATCTGGCGGATCATATCACGTTAATACCACAACGGGGTAAGGGAATAGTACAAAATACATAAACGGCGTGACAGCTTTTCGGTAAGTGCGATTGTGGTACAGGAAATAAAACTAGCAGCATTTGAGTATTAGATGGAAATGAGAAAGCGATTCCCCGAAACAGGGCGGAGCGGAAGAATAATTTTCGGCTGTCACATTTCCAACTCCTGACATTGGGACACTGAGGCTCACCAATGTAATGCCCTTAAATTAAACAAGTTGGTCTCTTGGGTAGCAAAGTATGACCGTTTCTTTTAGAAACAACTTCTGACACCACGGATACGTTTATACTCGTGCCCACCAGCATCCGGACTGGTTGAGTCACCGGTAATGGTGTGACCTAGCATGTCATCCTCATCACCAGTTTTGTAATCTACTCATTGATTAGTATTATGAATACTAAAATGGAAACCTTAAAAGGGAAAAATTGCTCCTGAGACTACATTCTCTTCAACAGACCATCACAAAGTTACATCGCCAACACGGTGGACATTGCTCAGGAGGCATCGCGGTATTCGATAAGGGACAGCTTGAGCTTAACAGTGAAGAGTTACAGTGCTGGTTTTAACTCATACAGAAAATAATCAGGATATCGATGCAGAATTGCGCAGACGGGGAGGGTGAATAATAGCAGGAACAACTCAGACCACAAATCAACTCTGATGGAGGTCAGGCCAGAATTTTGCAGTGAGAGGTGCTCTAAGGCACGGTGGTCAAGAGTAGATTGCACGCTAACACCACACATATAGCCACCCGGCACGACTACCGGTACTTCCATCTCCAGAACCACAGTAATAAATGGAACTCAAGATTCTGATCGACTGAGGGTAAAGTTGTCACTTGACCCTGAATAAGGTCAAGGCATGGCTGACGAGCTGCATATACAAGGCTAAAATAAAGTAACACAATCACCATACATTAGAGCATTCCGCGGGACAAAAAACAAAAAGAATCATTTGGGAGAGAAAGTGTCAGCGCCGTCCACAGTTATCGCGCGAGCATCTCAGCGGCGACACTACAGAGCGTTCTCTCTCTCAGTCAGCAGCACTCAGCCTGCGTGACATCCCAGTTGAAGACAGCAGGGATTCCAGTGACGCTCATGAAACCTCCACCTTCCCTTCCGGCTGCCGCATGAAAAGCCAAACAGACCCTGGATTGACTTTGACGTCAAAATATGAGCCTGTCATTTTTCTCAAGACGTGGCGGACTGTGCCATTCAATGACAATATCATTGGGTTTCCTTCATCCCCGCCCTCCATCTCTGTCACACCGCAACTGACCTTTGCGTCTTGATAAAAAGCAGCATGTTAACCCTCAAATCTACATTGGCAATCTGTAGTAGTGACTTAACATCCTGTTGAGCTCATTAATGGCAATTCTAGAGGAATGTACAATGGAATACAGCGGCACCTCTACTTATGAAATTAATTGGTTCTGGAAGAAATTTCTTAAGTCGAAAATGTTGTAAGTAGAGACGTGTTTTCCATGTAAATGCCCTAATTTGTTCCAAGCCCGCCAGAAATAGTTTTTGCCTGGCGTTTTGCAAAGAACTGAGCCAAGGACGTTTGCTGTTGTCGGGTTTTTACAATCCATCGAAAATGTCCAAGGCAAACATCAGCATTGTGAGCGATCGCCCGACTGGTGAACACTTTTTCTGGATGATTCACATTTACGTAAAAGTATCGAAACGCCTCTTGGCCCGAGGGGCGAATGACGAGGACGCTGCATAGACACTTATCTATCACCACACAAACACTTATGGCAGCAGTCCCTTTTAGCCAATGGGATGTCGACCCTGGTGCTCTTGGAATATTTGTCAAAAAGAGGTTAGAACAAATTCCAGGTCCACGCACTGAGTAAAGAAGTGTTAATCCGAAACATTAAAAACACCAACACACAATGAACCAACCGACCTTCATCATGCTAGATTGTTGGTAACAAACAAGTGTCGAGACATAATTACAGTGCTGATGACATCAGGTGTGTCACCTACGAACGCTCGCAACATTTCTGTAAGCCGCAAGTCAAACAACACCCGATATCTTGACTGTCAGCGGCGATTAAGACGAGACGTATCGCTTTCAAAGAAAAAAACAAACATTTCCGAGCTGAAGAAAATGTCAGCTCAAGCCTTCCTAACAAACATCATATGTAAATGTAAATTGTGACAACATGCAGCAAAAATGAGGAATGAGAAGGATAAGAGGGCGCCAGAATTTACTGGCAGACGTTTTTCCACATGTCCTGGTTCCAGCCAGGTACTTAGGCCATAACTTTATACCACTGGAAGGCAGCGCATGGCTCCGTGCAGATAACATGTTGAGCCTCCACTTGGAGAGGTGGGAACGGTTGGAACAAACCATAATGAGGCAAGCGGGAGGTGCTTTGTATTTCTTGTGAAAATATCACATTTCAACCAAACATTGTATGGTTAGACATTTTTCTAGCTTGTTTGAAAAGGGACATACAGCACCGCCCAACCCCCAATTAAAAAAATCGCTCATATTTGAAGGAAAAAAAAAAGTTCGTTTGAAGTGGTTTTCTGTGCGAGCACGTCCCCCGTGGTTACCTATATTTGGCAGTGACGTATCGCGGATGTGGATCAATCACTATCGATCACTGGTGCCCTTGTCACCAACCTGTGACACTTGGGGTATTCCTCAGAGACGCCATGAAGCCTGCGGCGCATTTGACATGCTAATGAAAGGGGCAAGCCCCATCGAAGCCTTTGCCAGAACATACTTTCTGGAAATACTGTTATCTGGAATTACACTTCTTCTTCATTCAGAAATAATTGGACATTACCCTCTGTCTACTTTAGAGAGTAACCAAGAAGAATGGAAGCTTTTGAGCATTACTACGGACATTATTCACATTTTATTGGAAAGAAAAAAAAACCACCAGGTGATTAAATGTTCAATGGATGGTGTGACTAACAAGACCCGGAGTGGCAGTTTCAGCTGAAAGAGAAAAACGCAATGAGAAAGTATTGACTTGAACGGAAAGGCATACATTACATCCCCAAGTGTAAATGACGCAGCTGACATCCTCCTTATTCATAATCATTCCATGTAGAGGACGCAAACATGTCGGAGACAAAAGAGGTTTTGGTTCCGCCACCCTGCACGGGCTCCCT
This sequence comes from Hippocampus guttulatus, assembly GCF_054856545.1. NCBI lineage: Eukaryota > Metazoa > Chordata > Actinopteri > Syngnathiformes > Syngnathidae > Hippocampus > Hippocampus guttulatus. The sequence continues at coordinate 19,739,961 of NC_141264.1, read as the reverse complement.
CCTCCTCAGGCTATCACATGATCTTCGGGAAGACATCGCATGATCTGTAATGCTGATAATCACTTGGCTTCAAAGTGAAGGTGCAGACTCGTGTCGTCAGTCTTCAGTATAACGCATCCTCCAAAATGCATCCTCCGCATGAATCTCGTTCAACAAATCTAATACATTAAAAGCGTCTTCCTCCATTTTTTTTTTAATTCAGCACATTCTTCAGAACAAATCGCTACGCACCCATGTCACCGTCATCCTTCAGGATGTGCTCATATTCAAAAGTACACAACCTCACATCATGTATCAACTCCCTTTGCTAAATTATAGTCGACGATGCAATCAACTTAATGAAGTTATCCTCCCGCTTAGTTAAGAGCACAAATATTTATGCAAAGATTTATAGCTAAGAGCATCCTAGCGTGAAAAAAAAAAAAAGTAGATTGCTATTTATCTAAGCCGACATCTGGCGCTGGGGGAACCCTCAGTCATGTGCGGGCTGCTAACCTACTTTGGGCCCACGGCCCCAGTCCAGGACGGTGCAATAGAAAACCTGTCGTCTGGTACTCACACTGGCGTGCCATCTGACCTGCTAACGAGAAGCGCCACAGGCTAGGCAAGTGCCGCTGACCTGAACCGCACCGTGCTTGCATCTACTGACCTACTTCTTGCTAATGCAATGCTAACACTGCAGCATCCTTTCAGAACGACGTGCGGTAAATATCAGATATCATTGACACATTTTTTTGGGGGGGGTCTGTCTTTTCACATTTTATTGTTGACCTTGTGTATGGATTGGAATATGAAAGGATGGTGGATTGTTGTGCCTGTAGAGAAGTGTGCTTTGAAGAAAAGAAAAAAACCCGACATTGACAGCAATGATTATTTTGCTTTTTTTTTCAACATTTGATTAAAAACATAATAATAAAATAAAAATCTAATATGCTTTATTTTTAGCACAATCTAACATTTTCAATTACAACCACATTTTAAATCTGAACGTAGGGAGAGGTTGCTAATAAAAAAACAAAGTGGCCCATGTGCAATAAATCCCTCCGCCCCCGCCACAAACACACACACACACACACACACACACACACACACACACACACACACACACACACACACACACACACACACACACACACACACACACACACACACACACACATTGACTGGCTGCAACATCCATCTGCTGGGAAATACACAGGAAATCATGAATTCCGATTGATGGAGCAACGGGGAAGAGAGAGTGGCAAGCCCGCGTCTATACATCTAACCGGTGTTGTGTAGAGAAAGCTCTGGAAGAGGGCCAGGCCCTGAAGTGATCACAGAGGCAGCAGTGAGAAAACGCTACAGGATAGCTCTATTTCAGCCGTAAACATAGAGGCGGGGTCACGTCCGCAGCACGGGCTGTGTTTGAGTTGCCACCTCCTACACACTCATGCATTAAATATGGTTCAACAATCACATTCTCCGGTGACTGCTTAAAAAAAAAAAAAAATCACTTCCCACCCTCCAGCTGAATATCAGGAGGAATTCCAACCAGGAATGTGTTCATGATGACAGAGCGACAGTTGAGAGGAATCTCACTTCCTAATGACTGGAGCAGAATAACGTCACCTTGCCTTTTCTCACAGCAATTCAATACAAAAATTGTATGTTCTATATTACCCACCCAATCATCCATTTTCTAATCCGCTTATCCTCACAAGGGTCGCGGGCGTGCTTATCCCAGCTGTCTTCGGGCAGTCGGCGGGTTACACCCCGAAATGGTCGCCAGCCAATCGTAGCGCACGCAACCATTCACGCTCACAATCACACCTAGGGACAACATGGAGTGTCCAATCAACCTGTCATTAATGTTTTTGGAATGTGGGAGGAAACCGGAATACCCCGAAAAAACCCACGCAGGCATTGAAAGAACATGCAAATTCCACACAGGAAGGTCAGAGCCGAAATGGAACACTACACCGTGAGGCAAACGTGCTAAGCAGTCGGCCGCCGTGCCGCCCGCACTATATTACAGTTATCTCGATTGCACTACTTTTTCGTATGAAATTCTATGGAATTAAGTTGAGAGCAAAACAAGTATGAACTAGATCCAGACATTTTTGAGACAACTTCTTCTCATTTGGTCCACAGGTGAACTGAAATTGAACGAGCTGAATTTGGCTTGTAGCCAGTTGACAGGGAAAATATGGTCAACATTCCCAGTCACCTGTGGGCGATTTATAGGCCTCAATAAACCTAACATGTACAGTATATTTTGGGAAATTGGGAGGAAGCTTGAGTACCTCGAGAAAAAAAAAAAAGAAACCCTCAAGCGCGATGTGAACACAAAAACTGCACATAGGAGTGCCTCAGCTGAGATTCACACAGTGAACCTGTTAACTGTGAAAGAGTCGCGCTAACCCAGGGGTGGGCAAACTACGGCCCGCGGGCCGGATCCGGCCCGTTGGTCTTTTTAATCCGGCTCGCCGAAGATTGGTGCACAATTAAGGTTTGATTGCATTCATTTTGTTTGGACTTGTAATGACAGGTATTTCAACACCAGGTGGTGCAGTTACTTCAAGTTGCAGAGCACAGGGAGGGAGGGGAAGACGAAGAAAGAGGCAGAGAGTAATGACCATGGAAGGGAAAGTGATATGTATCTGATTAAACGAAGCGGGTAACAAAGTACGAAACATTCAGGAGACGCCTGGAGTCGGAAAGACTCAAATCTACGAGACTTGGAAAAACAAGGAAGCGATTCTTACTCAGTCCGATTCTGGCCATTTCCATGCTCAGAGTGAATTGCTTGTGGCTCGAGTAAATGAACATTTCCTAGAATGGTTTGATTGTTATCATGTTAAAAACTTTCCGCAAACTGGACCGCTAATAAGAGTCGGAGAGCAGTCAAATGTGTAGAGGTGAACAACAGGGGGCTCAGTACACATCCTTGAGGAGAACCGGTGCTGAGTGTGATGGTGGAGGAGAATGTTACATTATTACTGGCATACAAAGACATTGTGCTATCTTCTTTATTTTCTATTTCTATTTCTAACTTTCGGCCCGGCCCTCCACAATATTTTCTGCTTCTCATTTGGCCCCCCCGGGAAAATAATTGCCCACCCCTGTGCTCACTCTAACAACATGCTGCACATGAAGTTAATCAACACCCAACAAAATGTTACTGGCGATGACCACAGTCACAAACAACTACTTATATAATTATTGCAAATGAATTGCCTTGTCCTGAGCTTCAACCCTCAACCTCCTCACTGACTGAACATTGCATGCCGACCCGTGCTCGGTGCAGCACTGATTTTCCATGCTTTATGATTTCAATAAAATTTGATTTAGTTGTGCAGATAGTACGCCTTTGCTCTGGCATAAAAGCAAACATACGTTGCGTGCACTCAAAGCACATCTGTTATTTATAGTCGGGACAGGTATACATTAATCCCGCTGACAATGCCGCTCATTTCAATTATAGTAAATAGGCTTCGGAAAAAGCTTTCCAGCAGAGTTCAATCTCGGTAATATTTTTGGGTCGCATTTTCTATTCAGCAAATTACAGACAAATGCAAATGTCGGTCTCTCTAGGTAGAGTTGCAGCTCGTGGACGTGTATCTTCAGTAACTGGATTCTCTACTTTTTCAGTTGGAAATATGTGGGGATGGTAGTGTGTCTCTCTCCTCACCAGCCACTTTATTTGATACAGCTGCACAATCCGGGATGCATTACCAGAGATGTTAATAAAAAAACAAATCTGCCCCTTACAAAGATGACAATGCTTAGTTTTGATTGACACGGACACAAAGTATAACAAGATGGTGTGGTTTTAGTTTGAAGTGTTTTGGGGGTGAAGAAACTGCATGACTTCATAGCGGGGGCTGTTTCGAATAGCCAGCTACCTACTGTAGTTGGCTACACGAGGCAAAATATTAGAGCATTACACATTGTGCCATGATACCGAATGTTACATCTCCAGGGAGAGGTTCGAGCAAAATAATGATCACAGATGGATGGCATATTAGCGCTTTCATCAAGTTACAGCACAATTAAAACGCTTTTTAGCAACGAATGGTCTAAATAGAGGCTGCATGTTTTGCTACATTTCTTAACCACGCTATTGTGGAGCTCCCACATTAGTCCGAGTCCTACATGGTGTGGTCGCTTCCATTCAGCAGACATACGGTATCACCGAGGCAGAGCCTTTTCGCAAATCGCCCTCCCACCCGAGATCCGGAGCCTTAAAGCTATCCGAATCGCAGCTGTCTGCATCCTGCTGAGACAGCGTTGAGTTTCCTTGGTTGCATCACTTGAGGGGGGGAAACGTGCCAGATTTGACTTTTCTCTCTCCCGCAGTCCGAGTATCCTTGAATTGACCCTGGATATCCAGGAGATGATGTCACAGCAGAGAGAGAGTGGGTGGGGGGGGGGGGGGGGCAACATTTTTCAGCAGCCAAATGAATGTCATGACAGGAAGATGCATGGCCAGTGGAGGTTGGCATCGCAAATCAGCCCTATGCATCAGTTCCATAAAACAAGAATGCAGTCGTAGCTTCAAATCCAAACACCCCAAAGCATAGGCCTCCAAACTAAACTCCACAACTACACTTTGGTTTCTCTTTATCAGATATACTTGACAGTAAGTTGAAATATTGGGATGACAAGGTCAGATATAATAAGCTTTAATGTGAAGAGAGTCTCCTCCCAGGCACAAGCAGTCATCTCCCCGGGCAACATTGTCCTTCAGTCAACTTCAAGCATTGAGTCTTGTGTTTTTAAATGCTAATATACGGTAATTATAATTCGGAAATTATCTTGGGGGAAATTTGTTTTTGGATTACATGATTCAAATAATTGATTTTAAAAATGTTCAACAGTGACAGGTCTATTCCACATGGCTAGGCCTCATTAGAATTGGTGCTGAGATGCATCTTTCTCAGCTGACTTTAGGTGGACTGATGGACAATCGCAGGGCACATATTGTATAGACGAGCATTCACATTTGTGGATTTTGCAGAGCAGATGTGTCAAACTCAGGCCTGGGGGCCAAATTAGGCCTGCCATATCAGTTTAAGTGGCCCGCAAATGTTAACCATGTGCGGCTACTTCGTGGTCCTGATGAACTCTGCTGCAAAATTGAAAATAGTTTTCAGTTTTAGTGATACTGAGATACTGCACAACTTTTTTTTCTTTTAACGACGAAACCCCCTTTCAAAATAAATCGAACAGGTGTACAAACTATTATTCTTTGGATGTTGTAACGAGGCCATTTTCGATGCGGTTTATTCTCATTAGGGATGATGGCATGCTCGAGCGTATATTTAAACTGAATTTCAGGTGGCAGACACAGTACCCCTTGGACTGGTCGCCAGTCAGTCACAGGGCAAATATAGACAAACAACCTTTACCATTCACATCACACCTGAGGACAATTTTTAATCTTCTATTTACCTAATAATGCCCATGGGCAGTTTTTGGCGTATGGTTACTCGGGGGGGGGGGGGGGGACCTCAAAGTATTGGGAGAACATGCAAAGCTCCGCCCAGCAAAGCCGAACCCCCAACCTCAGCACTGTAAAGTGGATGTGCGAACTACTAGCTCAACATGTTGTTCCAAACTATCCAATCCAATTTGTTTTGTATCTGCCAATTATATGATTTCACTGTCATAACAGCCCACTGAGAGAAGCCATTACAATATATATAATATACAATGTGGCCGGAGACAAAAGACAAGTTTGACACTCCTGATGCATAGTCCTTAATGAGTCTAACATGCACGTTGGAAGGAAGCTGGCGACCCCCCCCCCCTCCCCCGCCCCTTCTAGGAACTGTGAAGCAAACGTTCTGTCCACCTTTCAAACTTGACCCAAGAAACCTGGAATCACTCGTGATATCAGTACACACGACTACAACCACAGCCGTACACTGCCCAAAATGTCAGCTGCGATCCACACAACATCCAGGTCAAGTCCAAGTTAGTAAACCATGACACATTTCTTGTGCAGGGCAGCGAGGATGCTGAGCTGAGGGGGCTGCAAGCACCGTTTTGCCTCTACCAATGCGAGGACTGACTCCACTTGCAAATGCGACGAGAAAACAAGTAGGTCACTCATATATTCAACTGAGCAGTCGGTGTCAAAAGCGGCCAGTCCTTCAATTCGGCGAAGAAACCCACTCGAGAGGCTTTGAGATTCTAACCTTAGATCCAAAGCGAGAAACAAGCGGTGAAGTGAGCCATTCAAATCCCGCTAAGCACGGGGGAGAGGTCGTCCGCGGGCGAAGAGGAGGATGACATGTTTCCAGTCCAAATGTTACCGGACAAAAAGCACCGGACTCCCCCGAACCTTCCACGGAAAAGAGTGAAGGTGAGTTCCTACCTGCTGTCGGTCCGCGTCTCGTTGGAAGCAAGCGAGCTCACGGCGAGGCGACACACACACACATCACATCACACACACAACGCAGACACGCGTGCGCGCTCACACGCGTTCACACAGACTCACACAGGGACACACACACGCCTGCCTGCTCCTCATCGTCAAGCCCCTCCTCGTCCATCTACACATGCAGAGATGGGGAAGAGGAGCGCGTATATTTGCGTGTCGTTTTTAAAAAGACGGATCATCACTGTGATGGGGCACACGGCAAGATTTCTATGATGGAAATATAGTCAAGTTGTGTCACGTGACGCACGCGCATACCCGGACACAATTGACTCGATGTGAAAAATGCACCTGCCAAAACTGTGGCGATCCACAGATAAGATGTGACTCCGTGCAGGAAGTAGAAGGTGTCATACCAACACATACAGTATATATATTTTTAATTGAATCAAATGAAAAATTCAAAAACATACTATACTCGTGCGGTTTACAGATTTAATTCGGGGAAACCAATCGAATATATTTGATGTATGTGGATGTCAAAAAACATCCTTCCTCTCAGTTTAGCATCGCAGTGGGTGGACAGTGTCACACTAAAAAGGTTGCATACTTCCCCCTGCCGGAGTCTAGTCTGAACTGTCACAGCGTTTTTTTCCCAGCATCATTAACATTTCATTTGAGCACAGAAAAATAGCAATAATTGATTTTAATTGGATTCTTATCATATTTTAAGTAGTAATTCAACCCATAAACGTTGTTTAAAATAACAGCTTACATTTGTGGAATATGAGTTAAACAGCAAAATTCACCCGTTTCTATCCATCTCTGGAGGTGGATATTTTAACGACACCAAGTTGCCCGGCGGTCGGGTAACAATCAATCAATCACGGCTCATCTTCAGAAAACAGGTGGCCGTGATTGGTCAAAATAATAATAATCAGAATGCCGTATTTAGGCTCGTGGGGCTGGCAAGAACATATTATTGGGAAGAACATTAACTTCCCCTTTAAGAGTTTACATTTTTATTGCAATATATGATTCAGTAACTTGGAAAACGTTTGTAGTAATTTGTCCTTCAGTGCACGTTCTTGGTATTATTTAGTATAACAACCAACTTCATCCGCTTGAAAATTGGTCTTTGCCGAGAACAGTTGTTGGTCCAATTATCACCTGAGATAGACAATATTTACTTTTCTAATATCATTTCGTTAGTTCTAAATCAGTTTCAAGCTTTTTTTCTGGAGAGTGTGTATAGCATCGGTGCCCAAAGTCGGTCCTCAAGGGCCGCTGTCCTGCCTGTTTTCAAGCTTTCCCAGGAGCAACACACCTGATTCAAATCATCAGGATCGTTCTAATGCTGCTTCAGAGCTGGCTGATGAGCTGATCATCTGAATCAGGTGTGTTGCAGAGAGATGGAAAACAGGCAGGACAGTGGCCCTCCAGGACCCGAGCTGGACATGCCTGGTGTATAGTATTAGCACTGTATTAGGAATACCGACAGTCCACTGTCAGATTCATCTTTAGAGACAACCATTATCTGTCCCACCACAAGAGGGCAAGCATTGGCAACTGATTTTTTGGTACAGAATAAGCAGTGTTTCCCAACCGTTAGTGACCCAAGTCGAATATTTTACATGAGAAAAAAAAATAGTATTTTACACTACCAAACAAAATTGAGCGAAAAAGTGGATACAATGATCTAGTGCATAGGTGGCAAACTCAGGTCCTGGAGGGCCGCTGCCCTGCATGTTTTCCAAGTCTCCCTGTTGCAACACACCTGATTCAAATTAACATGTTCAATATCAGGCTTGCGCAGAGCTTGCTGATGATCTGATCATTTGAATCAGGTGTGTTGGAACAGGGAGACTTGGAAAACATGCAGGACAGCGGCCCTCCAGGACCTGAGTTTGACACCTATGATCTAGTGGAATATCATGTCATTGTTTTGCGTGTGAATATAATTTGTGCTATTGAAAGATGAACAAAACTCCCCACTAGGTGCTTCCAAAGTTAATATTGACTCTTCAAATCAGAAGGTCATCCAAATGCCAGTTTGTACTCCTCAGAGTTTTATCACTTCAAATATATTTTAGAAATAATCATAGGTATTCATCAAGTCATGGCCTTATACCCACAATGGCCGATCGTAACATTTTGGAGCTTTGTTGAGCTTTCGGATGTTTCCCGGGCAACTGGGGGCCGAGGACAGAGGGAGGATCCAGTGAGAGAGCAGGGGGTGTGTTTTACATTCGTTGGTTTCTTGCTTGATTTAACCTGTCTGCCTCCCTCAAACAGACCCAGATGGTCAAACCCGCCGTCTGCTGCCTGAAAGAGACTCTCAGATTTCACACTGACCTTTTATCTGGAGCTTTTGATCAAATTTGCCCAAGGAAATCTGTATCGTAATAATACAAGGTAAGGCAATACTTCCGCCAAGTTTTTTTTTTTTATGCTGGATATATTTATTTTTCTAGACGTATGCTAACAATTGTATTCTTTCAGTTGTGGTGACTTTGAAGAAACAACAAATCTATGTGGGTAGTGGAGAAGATCCGCGTTTCGCTGGAGAGCTCCGCCCAGCCTATGCCATCAACTGAATTCAGCTTCAAGATCAGCGACATCATGTTTGGGGACAAATCGGACAAACACAAAAAAATGTCCCTGTTCCCTAATGTCATCACCCCTGACAACATACCGGAGTTCTGCATCCCGCCTACCATCCCGTCGTCCCTGCAGGAGCTAAAAAACACGGACCACAGCCGAGCGGTTCGTGTCGCCAAAGCAAGCCACTGTGAGAAGGTTGAGGTGGAGGTGGTGCACCATGAGGCCCTTAACCCGCACATAATCCAGGTGGAGAGCGTGGATGAGGGCCCCTACGATGGCTGTAGTGATGAGGAGACAACAAACGCAGATCCTCAAAGCCAGGCTGCCTTGTCCCTCCCCCATATGGCCAAAGCTCAGACCTGCTACGGCTTTTGCACCTTGCTGGAGAGCCCACACACCAGGAGGAAGGAGTCCCTCTTCCACTCCGATCCGGGTTCCTCTCCTCTGCTGCTGCCCAGGAGCCGATCCGCCACCTGTTCCAAAGTCACCTCGCCCCCTTTATCCTCTCCTTCCTCCTTCAGCCTCAACAGTCTGTCCTCCCGACTCTCCCCGAGAGGACACAATCTCAACTGGCAGGGAGTTCCGGACAGCGACACGACGTCCTCTACCGAGTCGTCTCCCTTCAGTTCGCCGCTTCTGACCAGATGCCCCGCCAAGTCGTCCCTCTTCAAGGCACTGAGCCATGAACTGCTGCTATCGCGGAACATAAGGAAGGCCATGGTGTCCAGGAATAATTCGCTGTCCACAGATGAAGGCAGCTCGACTGACAACAGTCCCAACGTGATGAGGAGGGCATCGGAAGGCTTAGGTGAGGGCCTCCCCGGCTGCTGTCGTCTGGCACCCCCGACTATCTTCCCCATGGATTTGACCCTGCATCGGGAGCGGGTGATGAAAGAAAAAACGGTGCCGATAGGGAAGGACGGCAGCCTGAGACTCTCAGGGGAGCACTGCCCAGACAACCAAAGACTGAAGGTACGACTAATCAGCGCCGACGGCCTGTACCCTCTGTCCGTCGACTCCAAGATCATTAACTGCAGTGTCAGCATCTCACTGGCTCCGGGGAAAGTTCAGAAGCAACGCAGCACTGTCATCCGAAAGAGCCGCAATCCCATCTTCAACGAAGATTTCTTTTTCGATGGCATTTCAGAGGAAGACCTCGGCGTGCGTTCTCTTCGCTTCAAAGTGGTCAATAAAATGTCCACCCTTAAAAGAGACTATCCGCTGGGTAGCTGTGATTTGCCTCTTAGGACCCTTGTCACCTTCAACCATTAGGTCACTCACATTTGTTATTCAGGTATTAAATTATTTCTCTGCATTTTTTTGGGGGGGGGGGGTTAACTTGAGATGATTTTTTTCCCCTAATGAATAAATTATGGGAACCCTCAATTGCTTGACATTCAATTCTGTGTCATTTCTTGAACATGTCATTGATTATGTAAACACTGCAAATAATAGATGTTAGAGTTTTGATTCAACAAGTCAAACATCAGGAACTAATAATAAAAAAAAGGCAACGCTAAATGTCCTTAAAGTAATGCTCAAAACATAACCGAATGCCCGCTTTCATGTTTAGAAGTGCTAAAATGGCTGCCGCACCAGGTGTGAGAAAACAATAGTCTCATGTTTCTCCCCAAGCCTGTTGTTTTCAACCCGACCTTTTCCTCTGATTGAAAATATCACTAGAAAGCAGAAACCTTTGTATGTTTTTTCCCCCTATTGCTTATGCATTTAGTTTTGAACACAGTAAACAAACAAGGGTCTGTTCTAATGTCCAATTACTGCGAAAACAACCGAGTAGCCCAAATATGAGAAGTTGCAAAAAGTTGCCAGACACTTCAATTAGACTCAACACAGATAGAACAGATACAAACTGTATTTTATCTTAGATTGGACGAACTATGGTCATTGCTATTATTAAGAAACATTGTCCCTGATGTTATAAGGAATACAACCACTTTGATTTTATTCAAGATTGCTATGTTCAGAGAAATTGAATGTGTACGTGCGCATGGTACTGGATGTTTAAACAACTGAGCAGGGCCGCAGAGCCCAACGTACTCTTCAAACATATCCTGCAGCTTGCGGCAATAAAGTGCAGGCTTGGAAGCTGCCACCGTAGCTGCTGGTTAATGTTTAATAGGTTTCCCCGCAAGGCTCGGAAATGCTGTGATAGAGAACTGACACCTCACGGTAATGAAACAGCATAATGTGATTATTGTACGTAAATAGCTGTTGCTACTTAATCTGTCGTAAAAAAAACAATATGACACTTTGTCATGCAAATGATGATGATACTAATGCAGCGTGTTATACCGGAGACAAATTCCTTGTGTGTTCTACATACTTGGCCAATAAAGATGATTCTGATTCTGAAATACTTCATTGCGGATTTGATACTTCGGATTATGCACTTGTGAAAAGGACAGACATAACTCGTCATGATCCACTTTCTAGTCTGAACCGCTCATTCATGCAGCCGCAAAGAGCCACAATCCGGCCTCAGCCATTATGATGGAAATTAAGGGCTTGTCTTTCTGAGGTGCACGGCCCGATAAATCACCTTTTGTGTTATTGCAATAGAGAGCAGAAGCAAGTAACTAACAAGGAAAAGGAAATACGGACCATACAAGCCGACGGCGTGAATTTGTCGTCAAGAGCTCTTTGCGCAGGATGTGTTTTCGGGGTCCTCTGTGGAGGCGGATCCTGAAGGACAGGGGTGTCAAACTCATTTTTGTCCCGATCCACTTTGGAGTTACGTTTTCCCTCGGTGGGCCGTTACGACAGTGAAACCGAATATATCATCTCTTCGCATAACTTGTACACAACCAATTGATGGATGACTAGTTTTGAAATCACTCAACTATTTGCTTGTTAAATTAGGTTTAAAGTTCCTTTTTTTTTCCCAGACAACGGTCTTTTTTGGTGAAGTTTCTCTTCAACTCTTACCTGGCTGACAGTTTCGGCTGTCACTTTAGCCTTCATCGGAGCTGTCTCTGCTTCCTTGTGACGTGTCTTAAAAACAGCTATTGGTTTGTTGTTTGTCATAAATAGGGTAACAAAATGATTGCAAAATCTCAACGTCATTTATTACACATTTCACATTTCAGTACAGATTTTCGCAAGGATCATGCAAGTTAACACGCATGATTTTCTTTCGTGGGCCACATAAAATGATGTGGCGGGCCCCGGGCCTTGACTTTGACACCTGTGCTGTAGGACAACACTCAGCTCCGAAATACTCGTAAATAAACGTAAATTACTTGCGATTCACCTTGCTGCTCCACCACTTATACCATCTGTGGGATTTCGACTGATTTACACTCCGAAAGAATTGGGCACATTGGTTTCAGCCCGTCGGCCACAGCTACTTTGGAATCACTAGCTCACAGCTTGCTATCAACTGAAAAAGTTCTTACCAAGTAAGTGTCAAGCGATCAAAGGATCCATATCAGATTTATTCAGCCATTTGCACTTTAGCAGTGCATTCCGTGTGTAAGTAGACTTGAATGGCTTCAACTTGGAGACACTCGACTCAACTTTGTTTTTTAGACCACAAAAAAAACCCCAGACACAATTGTAACAGAGTCCTGGCATACAGGAATCTTCATACCTCCAACATCATCACTTTTTAGGAGACCCCCCCCCCCTTCCCCCCCAAAAAACGGTATGTTTGTTCCACCATTAACTTGCGTCGTCAAAGAGGGCAAGTGAATTTCAATTCTTTCGATTGGTCGACAGTTTGTTAAAATAACACCCAGATGTGTGGACTGACCTATCGGTTTGTTAAAAAAGAAAGAAATAAAAAATCTGAAATTGATCAAATGGTGACCCCAGTGATTTACAAAGGCGTTATTGCCACTCCTTGGGGCAGATATAACAAAACTCAAGTCGTGAAATCATAAAAGACAACCAATAATAAATTGTAAAATTGATAATCATGGCGGTGTTTACAAAAATACAGCATATATATATATATGCAATGTTCAGACATAAACATCTTCGTCTAAATAGTGTCCATCAAAAGGGCAACGTGTGGCACTTAAAGCAGATCATGAGACGTGATAATCTATTATCTGCAGGAAACATCTGTGCGTCATAAATGTAAATGCGCGAAAGGGGAAGTGCACTGGGTTAATCTTGAGTATCTGAAAACAGTTGCTTGGTTACCTTCAGTTACCCGGATGCCTTTGCCATCTCCAATGCATATTTACAAAGCAATTAGCTGGAAAGAAAAACAATAATTACATTTTGAAATTTTTGTAAACGTATTTTGAAATGTCAGACTTGCGCCAAACCTCTCTGGTTGCTCGAAAGCAGTGTGATAATGTTTTCATGCTGAGATCAACAAATTTGGCTCCTCTGGAACGATCTCAAATCCACTTTCCAATGCAAACACTGCGCTCACACCGGCTCTCTTATCGGGGGCTTGTGTTTTACCAGGTTTTCTGAAAACGTCACTTCGAACGTCGGCGTAAACACGTGGGAACCGATTAAATCAGTTGAATCTTTTGTTCTCAAGGCGAGCTGTTTGACATTAGAGGGGAGGGGGTATTGATAAAGGCTTGAGAACAATGAGTTGCCATTACCAGGATGCATTGGGACACCATTGTTACCTGGTGACATTCACTGCACGTGCAATACCTGATCAATACCACCGAAGCAAATTTATCGAAACGTCTCCGTCAAGCGCTCCGCTTTTGACCTAATTATGAGACAACACAATATTCCATGATGTCACCGGTGTCTGCTCGGAGTTGTTTCAGGACCATGAGATCACTTTTTATGGCTTCCCCCCATCCATTTGGCAAACATGCTCAGCTTTGGCGATTAGTACAAGTAATGTAAATAAGCACACGGTACAATATTAGGAGTGCGTCACAAGTCAGGTTGAGGACATGTCTCTGGAGATGAAACTATGCGTGACTGAGACATTTAAATCAGCAATCTGTCTTAGAATGTCAGTATCAGTGAAACTGTGAACAGGATTCAAACTCTCTCTGGAGCTAAAGGAGTAAATAAATGTTTAAGTTGAGGGGTTCGTTGTTTTCGAATGGATGGCTGGCTCTACTTTACGAAACGGCAAAAGGTGAGATGGATTCCGTTTGAACGCAGCTTTATTTCCAAACGTCCGCACCGCAGTACGATCGAGAACAGACTCTCGGCAACTAAAATCACTTCCTGCTTTCCCTTACTTCACCAGCCAATCAGAAGCTATCAACATAAAAACACGTCTAAGCAATTATTAAACGACAGAATGCAAATTAGGTAATCTTAAAATGAAATAATATGATGCTCAAACATAAAATGATAATTAATAATATAACCTAATCTTATAAATGTTTGAGGTATGACTAAACAATTTGATGACGACTCAATGTGAGTGTCAACAGGAGTCCCCAGGGCGCGCTGTCTCCCCCACAAAGCAAAACAAAAATGCCACCAACAACAAAGCTGAATAACAGACCGAGGAATTCAATTCAAGGATCTATTTTCCAGACAACTTTTATCGCATTCGTGGCAGCTGGGAACTGGAGCCTATCCCAGCTGACTTTGAGCAAAAGCCAGACGAGACCCTGAACTAGATTCTAGTCAACAGCAGGTCGAGACAGGCAACCATTGTCGTTCGCATCCGCAAACCGACACTAATTGGCAACTGATCCCACAGCGACTGGAAGGAAGTCAAGCAGATGAACCACTACAGCATCAGTGACTCATTTGGGAAATTTGAAAGAATCAATGACCCCCCGCCCCCACACCCCCGGGGTGAATCACCTTCTTGGCATAGGTCTGCTAAAAGCTAGTGTCGTCCACTTTCAACAATAGAAATATGGAGATCTCGGTGCATCGTTGCAGAACTGTCAACACCGCTATTTTCATGTCAGGTGACGGATTTTAATGTAAACATTTACTGGAACTTCCTCTTATCTCTCGGACATTGATGGCAATTATATTATTATTCGTACACCTGCCTTGCAGAGCGCCACCCACTCATTCCCCTTAGGCGCTGCAATGAAATGAGTCCAGGTGTGATCTGTTTGCGACAAAGCAACCGCACACAGGTGGAACCGGACCTCCTCTCATTTAATCACGCTTGTTAAACAGAGTTGTGACGCTTGAACTCTTGCAACCCTGATCTGTTTTTTTTTGTTGTTTTTTCTCAGTTCACGAGGTACCCACGATCAGCCTTTACGTCATGTCAACATGGAGGCTAATAATATCTCATCAGGAGTCCGTCTGTCTGTTTCCCCTTCATCCCAATCCCATGGCAACAAGGCCCAGCTTCAGGGGGGGAAACCATGGCGATCCTGCCTTTCATGTGCGGGATGCTTTTATTTGACTGATACATTGATCCAGACTGCTCTTGTGTGAGTAATTCAAGTGCTAGTGCTACATCCCATCCAACACCAGCTGTTAGTACATCCTGCAAGCAAAAAATAAAAAATAAAACAACGTTTTATTCTTTTCATTCCTCGTATGCAAAACGTAGTTTAATCTGATTTACAGTTGTACTCATTTGGATACAAATTGTTTATATTTGAAAACATTGAAGTTGGTGAAAAAAAAATATTTGGGTGACATAAGACAGCTTTCCACTGAGGTGGTGTTTCATGAAACACTGAAAGGAGTTTTCCTTGTTCCTGAGAGGAAAAAACTTGCATGCAACTGTTGTTGCAGAACAGATTAAACTACGTCACCATGTTATTTGGTATGGTCGAAAATCAGGTGTCAGCTGGTTTTTGATCTTGCGACGCAATTAAAAATGAATATGTGAGGTATTGGGTCAAAGTCGCAGATATTTCCAAATTTCTGAGGAACAACAACTTATGAAATAAAAACTACTTATTTTCCTACCTTTAGTTTGAATTTTAAAAAATGTAAATGTGTGTGACTTGTCTCGTCCATTTCAATGACCGATACTAAATACGATCTAGGCCATAGGTGTCAAATTCAAGGCCCGGGGGCCAGATAATTCGATGTGGCCCGCCAAAGCAATTTTGTTTCTCGCTAAAATACCAAAAGTGCAAATAGTCTTCGCTTTTAAAAGCATTCAGATATCGCAAGCATTTTTGTTACCAATCCCTCTTTTAAAAATAAGGTCAAACTTGAACAGTAATGGCCTCTGATTACAAAACTAGTTCATCATCAATTTGCCGTTTATAAAATATGAGGCAATTTGGGGTTCAGAGTTAAAACAACCCCCCAGAGGAAACCCTAACTACAAAGTGAAAAAAATGGAATTTGACACCCCTGATCTAGACTCATTGTCAGATTAGAAGTACAGTGACTATGCTTACAAAAAAAAAACCTCTTAGCACAGCTTCAGGATTTTGTTGAAACTGAGCGTCCTACCTAAAATAGCCTTCCATATGAAATTGTACCAGGTGTAACAGACGTGACAACAGGATCCCAAGTCCTCTGGCCACGGTGTTCAGATGTGGGTAAACAAAGAGGCGACATGATGACTCTTTTGTTTGCCAGTCGTGTGTTCGGGCCAAGCGACTGATACACAACCACGTAACCACAGTGTGATATTGCACCTAACGTTTCGACACCCTTTGACACGAAGTCTTTGCTTCAGGAAAGAAAGCTGAGTTCAACCATTAAACGTTCCTCGCGTGCGCCTTCAAATCAGCACGATGCTCGTTTTACCAAGCTGCCAAGAGGTCGAGTTCAGAGCTGTCAACCATCCAATTAGGAAGGTTCTGTCTGCTTTCAAAGCATGAATAACTCTCATAAATGTCCAAATGCTGAAAGTTTGTTCCATTGCAGGTGTCTTATAGAAAACATTTTTGGGCATATGAGAATCCAAGTCTTATTTTAATTGAGTGTATGTGACATACCTGCATGTCATGAATGGAAATGCTGATATCATGTTTGGCCAAGTAGTTTTTCCACAACTTGGTGTTCTCTAACAAGGCAGTGCTCACAACAGGTACCGATTCATTTAATAATGGTATTAACACAGCCTACAGCAAGCACACTGCCTCTTTTTTTGGGAGGGGGGGGGGGGGGGGTGTAATGTTCACTGCCACAATTTAGGGGTGGTGGTCGTGGTGTTGGGGGGGGGCGCTTTAAAAGCAGCGCCATTATTTTGTCCCTGATATGGGCCAATGTCAACTGTCTCTCAGAGTCCCCCTTCAGCTTGTGGCTCTCAACAGTTGCCCGAGTTGTCTAGCTACCCTGTGACAATATCTCTGATCTCTACAGTCTCTTCATCTGCATAATGCTCACTCAACCCCATAGCTCAAAAGCGCATCATCTCCGGCTGGCGTGGCAGTGCCAGTGAAATACTTATGTAACGCTGCACACTCCACTGGAGCCCAAATGCTTTCAACGGCAGTCTGCTTACTCCCATCACTTCCGGTGTATATTGAAGATTGCCCCCTCCTTTTTTTTTAAAGCTGTGTCACAAAAAAAAAGTCATCTGACAGGAAATGATGACTGCTCCTGTGACATCACACATGATGGCGATATGACTTTTGAAATACATGTATTTGTAAAATGCAGGCTGCGTTTGAATTTTGAGGTTCCACATAGTGATGACATAATCGCTTGTGATGTATAAGTACCGGTGTTGTTCCAAATAAATCACAACAGTATCTACGCATTGTGAATTTATGACTTCCTTTTAATTTAGAGTAGGTTGTCATATCCAAAACACTTGGTGAATTACTTGTACAGGTTCCCTTTTTCTCTCTAGCATCTGGAAAGCTTACCGTCATACAGCGAGTGAAAAAGGCCACACAGCTGAGATGTCAGCAGGACTCGTGTTACTCACCATGTGACATTGCAGGTGTTGGTACAAGTCCGTGTTATGGTACTTGACAAGGGTGTGTGTTCTTATGTTTACACAGACCCATGCCTGCATGAATGCAGTGATTCTTTGGACCAGTTTTGCGTGTTGATACGTCAACTGCAAGAGAGCGTAGCAACAACTAGGGCATAGGAATGTCAAAGAACATTAGAAAAATATCACAGCACGCCACAAAGCAAAAATGCCACAAAATGTATCCACAATACACTGAATTAACGATCTCAATTCAATTTACAGGACACGTTTGCTATTTAGTTGAACACAAAGCTATTCCCGTATTTTCCCAACTATAAGGCGCTTCGGCGTATAAGGTGCACCGTCAATGAATGGCCTATTTTAAAACAGTTTTCATATTGGATTGGATTGGATACAACTTCATTGTCAAATGTGCTGTATGTGTAACATATATGGGGTGCACCGCATTATAAGTTGCATACAATAGAAGCTACAATAGTGGCTGCGGTTGTTTCATGCATCCACTAGATGGAGCTACGCTAAAGGGAATACAATACAATACAGCTTTATTTATATAGACTATTTGAAATACTACATCCAAGAAATCTGAATTTTGATCCAGCACTGTCGGCGTTTGAGAACAATAAATGCTTTTAGGTGTGCCTTATAGTGCGGGAAATACGTTATTCTTTTGGACAAATAGCTACAGGTGCACACACAGGTCAAATGCACATTCTCCAATTTGGAGAAAGAACATTTCATTGTTCTGCTCGTCACTATACACTTCTGTCCTAGACAGATGGACAGAGAAGTTATTTTTATAAAATAAATAATTTGGACCAAGATATAAGTGAAATTGTACAACTTACTGCAGAATATCTAATGATCTCTTACGGATATTAACCCTCCTGTTGTCCTCATTTCCTGTACACACCCTGTGTCCTCCGGGTCAAAATGACCCATAAGCGGCTAAATTGAATTTTAAACACCAAATTTCATATTACTTGAAGAAACAACTTGTCCTTCACCACATTATGTGTGATATAGTTCGCCCTCTTCACTTGGATTTCTATAGCTTAAGAAAAGGAAAAAAATGTGCGAAAATGAGTTATGGATGCATTTGTATTCATTCCAATGACTTAATGCGCTGCAGCACAATGGTTATCAAAAACTGCCCTGCTGTGCTGTTACCACCACATACTGGGATTTGTAAGAAACGCCCTCATCATGATAATCAAACATGAGACGGCAAGCGACTGTTGTAGGAGGGCTGGTGAAAGTCATGATATGATGGGATCGTCTGCAACACAGAGCTCCACCTGTCTGGTTTGGCCGGTTGATCAGATGATGTCTGATATGCGTCAGTCTCCGTAATTGCCTTTAAATGTAATCTCCTACATGCAGCAGGCTTCGTGTGCAGGTAATTTTAATGCTGGCTCATGCCATTTGCTGGACGCGATGAATATGGACCTTAAGTCAGATTCGCTTCGATCTTTGCTGATGGTATTCTATGGTGAACATGTCAAAGTTTAATCTATCAATGTAAATTTCCCCAGTGTGGGACAAATAAAGGATATCTTATCTTATCTTATCCGTGTATCTATTTTTTTCTACTTTCTTCCCTCCAAATTTTGCTGCTGTAGATTGCGAATTTCTCCATTGTGAGAAATTTGCATCAAAATTCTTATATTATCTTATCTCTTCCACCGGTGCTACACGCGCACAATCACTGCCTTTTTTTCTCTGGCTCACAGACCTCATGGTCACAGTTTCCATGTCCGGTTTTGGGATAATCGAGAGTACCGGTAGTGCCTCCGGCTCCACCACTGATTCGCATGCTTTAAAAAGGAAAACGGGGGTGGGAGGGGAGAAAGAAATGACCTGCACCTTTGCCACCTAAATGCAGAACTGCATAGAGACACTTAAAGACACATCATTGAATTCCGGTATGTGACGTTCACAAGGTCAGCAGTGACTGGTCGTCACCAGAGTCAGAGTAACTGTGATGTCATTTTCAGTCGACAAAATGGATGGAAACGGGTGAATTTTGCTGCTTATCTATAATCCACAAAAGCTATAAAAACGCCCAGTTTCAAAATTCTGGCCACAGTCAGAAAGGAAGCAAGCAAATAAAGCTTGGTTGTGCTGCCATCTGCTGGTGTACCTCCTTTAACTCAGTTTCTCTTCAAACCTGAGGAAACAAAATGAACAAACGATCTAAACGTTCATATTTCTGTCCAGAAACTCGAAACACTTCAGTTCTTAAAATCTAATGCACAAAGGCTGCGTCATGATGACTCACAGAGACATTTTAAAGGAGCTAAATTAGGGCACGAACCGCGTATCTCTATTCTATTCCGGTCCGGTCTAATTACTGCAAGCACCTGAAAATGAAGTATGTTCTCCTCACCGAGTCACGCGTGCACAACCAATCATGCACACAAGGACTCATGCATGTTTAGGAAACAAACAGTAAGACCCTTCCTCTCCCTCTGCTATTTTTAGTAGACACCGATGCCTTCCGGCAAAAATCACATGAATATGGATAGCGTGCAAGGCTTTATGGCGAGACAGCAATGATTCAAGCAGACAAGCATACTTAGATTTGGAGCCACATCAAACGGATGGTCAGAGGTTTTGATTTTTTGAAAGCAAGGGATCGAAATCACTATTCCGCTATTCATCTAGAAATTATGATGTGTTAACATTAAGTTAGCAGGCTTTTGGAAGACATTTTTGTGGTCTTGCTAAACACAATTCACTTTGTCTTATGTTTAGTTTCACATTAAAATTCAAGCGGGAGTGGCAATAAAATCTTTGAAACAAGGGTTTAATTAATGGTGTTAAATTCGCACCCACTACCAACTAGTCGTACCTCAAATCATAGCTTGGAACAATTGGCAAAAAATTGGCAACAATAGCACATTCAAGTGAATATTGCACATTTTGTAACAACGGTAAAATCATGTAATTAAAAAACAAAATGGCATCAACTGGATTCGAAATTTTAAATACAGCGCTACTGCTAAACACAAAGTGAGTGTTTACAGTTGTACTTTGTATTTTGCATATTGGAAATGATCATAGAATAATGAATAGTGTTTTCTGCTTCACCGGCCAAACATTTGAGCTTTTCCCAAGCCTGAAAAATTACAGTTTTTCAGGCTTGGGAAATTGAATATTTTGGCCTGAGACTTTTTACTGGCACTTCCATGAATCCAAAACATAACTGGCGGTCTTTTCCATCACATTCAAGCCCGCTTGCTCTCCATCTTTCCTATTGTCCTTGACCTCAGCATACTTTGCGAGTGAATATTATTCAAAGGCTGTCCATGGTTATTTCTTTAAATAGGCCAATTTAGGCTGCGTGGACATGCATCTTGCCAGACAGGTTTATTTTAGTGAGGCTCCATTTTTCTCAGGTCTCCTTGCCACCAGGAAACATCCTTGAGAAGGAGGCCACAAGGCTGTTATAATTTCCTATACAGATGAAAAATATATCCTTACTTTTTTTTAATTATTGTTTTTTTTTTTAAATAAAAGATTAGGCCCTGCAAATTTTGGCAACAGCCAGCAGAGAGAGCCCAAACTCCATTTAAGAATCTCTACAACGAGCACGGAACATGGGGCAAGATAGTTACCCTCATTTGCAGTTCAAAACATTTGAAAAGATGGATTGAAGTAACTAGTTTAAAGGTTTGCCAATGGTTTCAATTAAACTTCATTCTATTCGGAGAATTGACGACGACTCCTGTTTTGAGATTACATATGCACTGTAGTTATATTTCCTTCTACGGAAAAGTCAATTGACTTATTGTTTCTTAGTTTCATAGTTAACGAAGCATATAAATGAAAGCATTGAGAGGTCGGCGTCTCTCTCTCTCTCAATCGTTTATTTTTTTTTTTTTTACCTCTTTTAAGGATTTCATCACGAACCTCGGAAACTGGTCGGAGAAGTTAGCTTGTGTCCAATTCGACAGCAAGTGTATTCTTCGGCGGATGACATGCTACGTTTAGCGCCGCCTAGAGACCTCTTTCTCTATTGCACCATGAATTTTTCACTTCTTCACTTTTATGTGAAAAAATAATTTAAAATATTTATTTTATGTATTTATATTCATTCATCCATCCATTCATTCATTTTCTGATTCGCTTATCCTCACAAGGCACGTGGGGCGTGCTGGAGCCTATCCCAGCTATTATTTTTCTATAATCAAATGTTTTTCAAACTTTCTTGATCCGATGAACCCAATTCACATGAGAAATTTCCCACGGCACATCACCAAACAAAAATATTGAAATAATGATGACCTTGCATAAATTGACTCACAAAGGGGTTTACTCGGTGCGAACGTGAACAATTGAACTTTGGAATTTAATTGTAATCAATAATTTTCATCCACATTTTTTTCAAGGTGATTATTGGCAAACCCATTTAGAGTTGGCTGTCAAACGGCACATGAAACAAACCGAATCTAACATCGCACATTTCAAACATCCACATAACTGTGATAACGTAAAATACGAATTGCCATAGATAGGCAAACAAATAAAATCAAGGTTGGAGTGTTCCAAACCTTTAATTAAGTGACACTTAAACATAAATGGTGCAGCAAAACATGTAAGAAAACAATATAAAAATCTTTATCCTTTGCAAAAGCAACAAAAATTACTGCCGCTTACTGAGCAATTGTGACCATCTGTCTTGTTCATGTATATCCGTATATCTGCACTCACAATTAATAATGACAGACAAACTGATTCTTTACATTGTATTGACTTACATTATCACTGAATGTGCTATTTTTAGTGTTGTTTTATGGAGCTGGAATGGATTAGTGGCATTTCAACGAGGAAAGATGATTTGACATTTGAGGACATTTGTATTGTGTATTTGTAACCAATTCTTACTCTCATTGAAAAGAAGACCAATAAAGTGCTCGTAGGAGGCCAAAGGTAAAAATTCTCTTCTCTGCTCATAGCTCTACAATGCTCTTATCTCCTTCACGCTCTTCGTGTCGTCCTCTCCCCACAGAGTGGTCTTGTTCTCCTCACTTGCAGCTGATGTGCTCGGGGCGTCCGGAGCTGATGCAAAGTGACAAGTCTCTCCATCATAAGAGAGGAGCTGAGGCTGGGCCCCTCTTCCCCCGCACTGGGCTGTTTTTGTTCGCCGCAGCTCATGCGGGTAATTTGCCGGGATGCGGCGGAGGGCTGTCACAAGGACTTGGCTCAAGGGGTGTGGGAAAATAACAGAAGCGTCTTCCATGCTTCGGCCCTGCCTTAATGATGAGCATTAAATATGAACATCTTTGTGTAACCGATGCATTAGGCCGCTCCGGCGTGTCCTCCTCCTTGCGTTGGCTTTTAATCTCTTTTTGGGCCCCTGTGCAGCCTTGTCTCGACTCATGTTTGCAAATCAGTTGACTAATGCGACTGACAAGCCGCCTTAAGGTCATTGCATCTCTGTTTGGAAAATATTCTCATTCTTTATGAAAGCGCAGCACAAACACGGTTGTGGGACTGTGCTCATGCTCCCCTATGAATGCATGCAGTGGTTTTTGTTTAAGGCATCGCGTAGCATCAAAATTCATCATTCAAATGTTATTTGAGAGACTATCGTGTCGTTTTGCATTAAATGCAACTGCGAATGTGGTTATTTGGAGGGAATCCTGCATCTTTGTACGAATTAGAATGACATCAGCTGCTTAAAAGAAAACGGAGAAGGCAGCAGGTGCCCTTCATCAAACATCCGTTACATCGAAAAGTGCAGATGAAGTCATTTTTAAGTTGAAAAGACGTCGAGCTCCTTTAAAATAAACCTCCCTGGGTACAGAGCCAAAGGACACAATGACTTTGTGAACGCTAACATCTGTGCAGAATCTTGCTGTAGCAAATGCCTCAACCTCAAGTTTGAGCAGACTCTGGCGACATTCTCCAAGGAGCAGCCTTTTTGGAGGGCTCTCCTGGCACAGATGTTGCATATTTAAAAAAAAAAAAAGACAAGAGGAAGCACAATGTCGAGAGGAAGGCTGTTCCTCAGTGGGGGTTTACCTGTGCCTTCATCCGAAAAGCCAATCCAAGAGGGGCTACGGTCTAACCAACCAAAAATAAATTGATATTCATGATTAAGTCACCCTGCAACCATTTTGACCCTGCAAGGCGTTCGGGGTTGTGAACAAAACATATCATGAAAAAGATCCCTCGTAGACATGACCAGTATGAAGATGTGAGTAGCTCTGGCACAACTATAAAACACAATTTCTAGTACCTAGTCAGCTTGAGGATATGCAATTTTATTTGTTTGTGACCCACAAAATCTATCCAACCAACAAGTGCTCCAAAACCAAGAAAAAGAATCGGAGCCATTTTTTTAAATCTCCTTTGCTGCGCCTACGAGCGCTAGCAGACTACAATGAATGATGAGATTGGTCAGGTTTTGGAAGGAATCACATTGGTTGTTGACTGACATTGCTGTTGATATAAATATAATTTACAGAGGGCAAGAGTTGAAATCGTTTTCATAGAAACATTTTCCACTTTGGGGCAATTGTTTTTTTTCCCTCGCCACTGCATTACCTGCTTGCTGCATAGGACACTGCCACATTTGCACCCCATGCAAAATTTCTACTGTACTGAAAGAAAAAAATGGCTCGATTTACTCAATTTGAAAGTGGTTGCATGACATAAATTCATCTGGATCCGGTTGCAAAATTTTTTCTACTTAAAAAGCGTATCTCGATCTCGATGATTTTTATTTTGTGCAACCACTAAAATCAAGTAAATTCAATACACCATTCCTCCCCCCCCGGGCTACATTAGAATTTAATCTGTTAATGTTGATGACCATTACCTAATAGAATCCAGGAACACTGTCCACTTTGCATCTGGCTCAAAATGACATCCACAAGATGGAGATATTCACCAGTTTAATGCAGCGATCCCACATGAGAAAGACAAGATGAGCGTGAGAGATGCAGACAGAGCGATGCTCTACATGCCCAAGTGTGACAGACTGTGTTCGTATTGAAACAGTATGTTATGCCCGGATAACGTCTGAGTGCGTCTCTTTATTTATGTGTACAGTCGATGAGTCAGAGCGGGGGCGCGTTTGTGTGCTTCGCTTGCCATCGGATGCACTGAACGGGCAGACTGTGCTAACAGGGAGGTCCCAAAGCTGATTGGAGCGGGTCCCAGCGGCCCAATGTGGAAGAAAGGTCAAAACAGGTCAGCTCCCATGTTTGTGGCTGGGTCCCGAGGCCGGGCCTGAGTGCGGAAGAGGGATCAGATGTGCAGCTACCCTCTGCTCCATGTAAGTAGGGTTCAGGGTCCGCTACTTTCATCCAAGGGGAAAGATGACCCCGGAGCCTCGGCACGGACCTCCGCGTATCAACTTTACCTCCACCTTTAGCGCCAAACAACCAACAGAAGACACAAACAATTGAGATAAATGGTGGTTGCAACGGTGTTTCAGAGGAAGGACTAAAAAGTCCGCCAGTGGGAGGAGGTCATTCAACTTGCAAAAAACGGAAACCGTGAAAATGATATATCTCTTAGCTTTTAACATCCATCTGTTTTCTGATTTGCCTGATTACAGTAAAAATAAGATTTATTAAAAATTCTGGTTTTACAAACATAATCAAGAGGCGTTTCAAGAATGTATGCATTTAATTTTGTCGTGCATCTTGCAAATAAAATGGCGCAAATATTAGGCGCACACATTGCGTTTTTCACCACAATACACCAGGAGCACAATAGCAAACCCATTTTTTTTTCTTTAAAAAGAACATTAGTATCCTAGCCGTGGCAGAAATGAACAATTCGATTGTGCAAGTGTACCAAATGAAGTGGCAGATGACAATAGAAGACAATAAAGAAGGAATAAAAATAGACAATAAAACGAACGTCAACAGAAATAAAATTAACTCCATTTTTTTATTTGGCAAACATATGAAACGTACGAAATGTTTTTTTCACATGAACGACCAATCAACAACGTGAGTCATAGTCGTAATGCCGCTTAGGATTTATGACTGAGACAGAAGGAGTGGTTTCTTCCATTAAAAAAAAATAAAAAATTAAGAGGTGAAGCAATGCAAGTACACAAATCGGATGCGATCTGTCATTCTACTTGTATGAATTTCCCCTTTTTTTGGGGATGAACTCTCTTTTTAACTACTCGGAAAACAGTACACTCTTTAAGTAAGACATAAAGATTTCATGTAGCAATCACAGTCATTTCTTTGAGAGAGCGAAAGATGGAGAAAAATCATGAAAGAAACTCGCTGAAAAAAAGTTGGCGAATAAAACGGACATTTCCTTCCGTTCCTAATGATGAAGACGCCGTTGTAATGATGCTACAACCGTGCATATTTTTGTCCCGACTGGCACTCACATATTCATCTCTTTCCCATTGTGTCTTCATGTGACTCATTCAAGGGTGCCAACCGGGCTAATTCATGATAATAGTTGATGCCTGAGCTAATTAACATGCGTGTTTGAAAACCCCAGCACTGAAAGCGCCGTCGCAACGCGAGCACCACAATAGCGAATGCTCGCCAAATGGTATCACTGCAATGGCACCTGGTGCTCTAACCGATGTGTTTGGCAACCTTTTCGTGCTCATGTACTGTGACTTATTGCCCTCCAGCCCGGACCATCTGACCAGAGTAGAGGGCTCGAAAACGCCAGACTAATAATAAGAGTGAAAGCCAGCCGAAGGATTTTAGTAATTATGTCCCACTGAGGGACATGATGGCTGAAGAGAGCAGAGGACGTGGCTGGGAGAAAGAAGACAAAGGAAAAGCAGCACAATGGGGGCCATTAGATGAGTTTCTATACGTGCCTCAACTTGAGAGAGTTTATCTGATGCAAGTGTATGACAATTACGGGACGGGCTGGATTTAGGACCGCTCAAGTATCAGTGTAAGGAGTCAGCGAGGGCTACTGCGGTACACTGTGCTCACGTTAGGTGTAAAACCAGCTTGGCTGTTTTTCGGGATCGAAAGTCTCAATGTGGGACTGAGGCAGACCCGACCTTGAACTGCCTTAGACCCTTTCTCTCTTCAAACGCGGAGGAAAGGAAGCTATTATCCGATGCAGCCTGTGGAGGAGACATGATAGAGAACTCAGCCAGGGAAAATTAGGCCGAGGCGGACCACCGCACCAAAGTTTGTTTGCGGAGTGACTTTCATATTGTTTGTGTATTCGTGTGCGCTCGACGCCGTGGATGCGCGTGTGCTTAATTTGCTGCATCGCCGTGTATGTGAGCCCCTCACTCGGAGCAAAGGAAGGATGCAATTTACATTTTCCCTGCACATGCACATACAGGAGCGGCAACAAATAAAAACCTGCGCCTAAAAATAAAATGACTTGAGGATTAATTAAAGTCAGAGAGCGTGCGGCAACAAACAGTGTCGTCCTATTTAGGGCTAATATCAACTTCAGCTAACTAGTGTGGGGAACTTGTGATTGATGGCGTCTGTCACTGTTCCTTCTCCGGCATACCTTAATCCTGCGCGGTAGTTGCACAGCACCCGGATACACAATGCCTGATCTTTTATTCCTTTATTCAAATTCCCATCGATTGAATGGAGTGATCAGAGGCGTTGCCCTCTCTGGAAGAGCTTAATCTCTGGCTGACACTTGGAAGACTTGCTGGACTTTGATGATGCAGCTGCATATCCTTTCGGGCTTTCAAACAACTCGGCGTGCACCGCTACCTCCGTCAGCTGTCTGGAGAACAATCATTCAGTACAAAGCACTGTCAAGGCTTCAGCAAGCACAAGCCTCACCCCGCCAGCCTCTGATTCACCCCCCACCCCCGCCCCCCAAAACCCCACCCCACCCCGCCCCCTCGCCGCCTCTCGCTCAGCTGCAATGCACGGTGGGATTGGATAAGCAAATCCCTTATGCAATTAGTGGTGCTTTCAGCGGCCATGGTTGAAGCAATGTGTTGGGAGTATGCTACCACAGTGCTCTTGCGCTTTGGCTTGCTGGCAAGTGGTTCCTTCAGGAGTGCATCACGACGGACATTTGAAACTCCAGTTTATGTTGTACAGAAACATTCATCGTCTTCATAAAGTATATGCAATTACTTGATTAAAACGCATGCACGGAAATTAATCCATGAAGCACTTGCAAAGGCAGCACTTTATAGATTAAGGTTGTGTTGCACAAACGTTATTGAGCCAAGGCATCCATTTGAGACCACTCCACTAAACAAAAACATCACACAAAGTATGAATCCTAAAATAATGATATCGTTTTGCAATTTATTCACACATTTATTTACTCATTGTGAAGTCGGGGACCAAAAACAAAGTTCACACAGTATACGCCCACAAAACCATCATTCATTATGTTGGACTAAATAGTATAGAATTTGAGTTTTAAATGGGTGGAATAATATAGAAGTATTACAATATAAAAATAAATACATACATAGATAAACGTACCAAAGTAAAAAGTAGACCGCAAAAAAAGGGGTGGGGGGTTCTCTCACACAAAGTCAGCTGGGATAGACTGCCTTACATGCCACCTTAATGACAACAAGTACCATAGAAAATGGATAAATACTCTGTGTATTCCTGCTATCAAAAACAATCTACATTTCTTGTAAACCAAGAATCTAGCTTCCGTGCTAAATTGTTGAACTTTGACCTTTTCTAGGATTGAAAATGTATGGATAATGTTTGAAAGCTTTCAAAGCTGTACATTTGAGGGGGACCACCCATTTAAAATACATTCTGTATGTAAAGCTACATTTAATGTACTTTTTTTCTAAGAGTACACACTCATGGTGCTAAATGAAAGCAGTCTGGGGATTTTTATTGATGGCTCTTTTGCTTCTTTACACTCATTAAGGGTAAAATAATTACTCTCTTCATTACCCCTCTGTGGTTATGTTAAAGAGGTTCAGCATATGCGTGTGGATGTTGCTAAAGCTCACTGCTGTTGTTTACCGAATGATTTGTCATGTCCTACCTATTGCAGCGATAGTTTTGAGCCATCTTAAGGCATTCTTCTGAAAAGAATCAGCCCTGAGACATTCGGTCGAAGTCCAATGAGACGAAGATATATTTATCCCTCAAATAATCCTCAGGTGTGACTACTTCTCCATTAGAATGATAGATTTGACTTGAATAACACCCACACGCCAACGGATGCCACGGCAGAAAAATGAGCCCGTGTTGTCACAGCAGGCATAGAATGTCATCTGTGTATCAAATGTGATCATCTTCATGGATGTGTGCACTGTGTGTTTGTGCACGGGGCCTTGTGCAGCGTCTCCTAATGTCTTTTGACAGCCGCGCACAGTCCATCTCTCACAGCGCGCCCTCCTCCACCTGGGAAATGACCATCGCCATCTCACCGGCCCCTGTCAACAACTACTCGTTGTCATTGTTGGCTTCTATCAATCTATCTATTTGGTTAGATAGATAGATAAGCTCATAAACTATATATCTGTCTGTCTATCTATCAATTTAGCTAGCTTATGACCTTATCTGGCGATCTAGCTAGCTAGCGATCTAGCTAGCTGATATATCTACAGTATCCTGGTTCTTTTCACTCATACAGTATGTGGTCTAATTGTAGCTTAACATCACAAAAGCTTGGACGTTGTACATTGTTTTGATCATTGTCTGCGTCTGGGCACATGTGTGGGGGGCATTAAGTCAACGCAGGGGGGAGGCCCGAGGTCACATTCTGCCGCGCAATAATACTCTTTGGAAGAGTTGAGCCGATGAGTATGGACATTTTTCTACATGCGTTTGCGTCCTTCCACTTATCTGCATTTTTAGGTTACGTCTCTCCAGTTGAATCAACTGGGCCTTTTATTTTATGGAAGATTGTGCAGCTGGGGCCTGAAAGCTTGTTTCTCAGGAAGGAATTTTTGCATATTGCTGTGAAGGTGTCACAGGTTGGGCATAAGTCTGAAAGCAGACCAAATATAAATGATTAACACTGTTTTTCTTTGGTTAAGAAAGAAAGAGAGAGAAAGAGAGAGTTTACTGTTTATTCACTGATTGTTGTTGTTCATTTGGTATTGTGTTGCTATGTGCTTAACTTTCGTTTGAATGCAAAGCTGATAAACAACGTTAGCCTAAAAGTTTCATTAACTGTTAGT
This sequence comes from Hippocampus guttulatus, assembly GCF_054856545.1. NCBI lineage: Eukaryota > Metazoa > Chordata > Actinopteri > Syngnathiformes > Syngnathidae > Hippocampus > Hippocampus guttulatus. Next base: position 19,710,093 of record NC_141264.1, on the reverse strand, counting down.
CTTGATTCATTGGTGCTTTCTTCTTTCTCGGGTCAAATAAAGTATATACAGGATATTACATTTTCAGTAAGAATAAGAAAGGGATTGTTGACTCCCATTGAATGTTATTTGATTATTTGTTTCCATTTTTTTTGCTGCGCGTTTTGTACATTAAAGTGTCTGTAAAATAAAGCAGTGACAAGCAGAATTACCATCTGATAGCCTGACAATATTTGGAAGCAAAAAAAAAAAAGACAGATTGTGGGCATGTGAATCATTCTCTGATAAGAAGTGAGGAATAGAATAAATTACAATAAAACAACTAGAAATCCAATTTTACTAATAATGGGAATACATAATTGCATTTTTTTCTGGCAATGTGCATTTTCTATGTAGCTTTTTTTTTTTTTTTTGCAAGGAATGCATTTCCTCTTATTAAAAGCAGCACTTTTCTGTTTCCCCACCTAACAGGTGACATTTTCGGATACTGAAAAAAAAAATCATATTTATTTTGTTGTTTTCATTTTGCAGTGTTGATCATATTTAAACATCCATTCCAACAACCTGCGCTTCTTCTGTCAAAGAATTTAGGAGCATTGTGTCGGGCGATGCAAAACTAATACCCCATCCTTTGACTGCGTGCTCGGTTTTACAAAATAAACAAGTTTCTCTCGGCTGCAGTGGTAGACATCGTCTGTGCTGACTTTCACTCTTTTCAAGGGAATTTTGCTACAATTAAAATTGCCTTTTTTTTTTTTTTTTTGTATTAAGCAGTTTGCCTCCGGGGCTCAAAGTGGGAACCTCAGCAAAGTTGTTGTTTTCTCAGTCTCCACCGTTTACCTCAATTCTATCTTCATTGACACAGTGCTCGCAAAACTTCAAGGCCGGGTGTGCATAAAACAAATCATTCCACCGTGTCAGCAGATAATGTGGGCTTGTGATGCAAATCTGGTTGCCACTTACTTTCCAAGTACATTAAAGTTGCTTTTGTGGCACCTTGCTTTGATGGCACGTCACTGAGCGAAAACCAAGAAGCGAGCACGTGTGTGTATGTGTGTGTGTGTGTTCTTATAAGGAAGAAAAAATGGCAAAAGAACATGGCAGAGAACATGATTAGGTAGCTGGATAGGCTCCAGATCCTTGTGAGGATAAAGTGGATCGGAAAATGGATGGATGGTTAATTTGACTTTGTGATAAGTTTTGGGGTGGTAGATTTTGAGTAAGTACGTGTTTTTTTTAAGTTTATCACCATATTTCTGAAGGGCAAGGAGAATCTGGATATTGATCCGGATTTAGAAAAAGTAAAAGTAATTATGCCATTAACTGAGACACTACCACTCACAGATGTGCAATCCATTGAAAATCACAGGAGGCAAAACTCCTCCCCTTGGAAAAATGTGGAAACATTTCCAGAACTCGCCACTGAGCTTGGTTTCATCTCGAAGTGTTTCTCGTCGAGCGGTCTGGTTCGCCCTCGTGTTCAGCCGCCTGCTCTTTAATTATGATTAGGCTTCTTCGCACCGCTCGCCCTCCTCATCACTCAATTACCGTACAATATTGATTTGTTCCCGCAATAACCATCAAGGATGCACGACCAGGAAATCACTGCTACGTGCTATAATATGATGAATGAGCTTGAATGCAACGTTACATTAAAATGCCATCATACACCGCTATCTGTCACTGAATTAATGATCGGAATGAAGTAGCTTGGCAGGTGGAACAAGACTGGTTCTCCTGTTTGCTTTAAAACTTCTCAGAACGACTGAGCCCGTTTGGGTGAAGTGCGCTTCAAAAGTGTTGCTGCAAATAAGATGCTTTTTTTTTTTCTCCGCTTAAGATGGAGAGAATGCACAATGTAGTCCATTTTATAGTGTTCTTATGATACGATCCTGTACAGGCTTGGGAGCATGTGGCATTGTCAGCAGCCTGGTGTGCGTGGCCAGCTTTCCTGGGGCGAGGGCTGTGCTGGGCTCCATACGGAGGGCCCGCGCCGGCAGCCCGGGGGCCATGCAGTCCCAGGTCAGCAGATGGGCCTGTGATTATTATTTCCAGGCTTGTCTTACTTGACCACTTCCTCACTCCATGAACAGCTGTTTCACTCGCTTCGGTGAGACGCTACACAACCGGCCATTTTTCTTCTCTTCTTTCCCTTTGTGCGTGAAATAAATCTTGACTGTGACCCCGCTCTGGGCTCTGTCCTCAGGCGAAAAGTTAACCCAGGAGGGTAATGTCCTGCATTGTATCCCAAAAAGATTACGGGGACGCGTGGTAACTATTTTATGACATTGCTTTTGAGTTTCATACTGAAAGAGTCTCTGGTGGTTTTGCTCTAATAAAACCATTTTGTGATTAGCTCAAAGCCGAAATTTGGCCTTGTTTTTTTTCCCCCCAGGTCTGTGTGAAGTCATTTTTTTCCCTCCGAGTTTTTCCCACTTAGTACATTAAAATGGCCTAAGATCCAGAATGTCAGCTTTTGTCAGCTTTCTGACCACTTCAACAGCTTCTGGGAGGAGAGCGGCATTGGTGAGCTATGCCGACAGATGCTTACTTTTGGTAACAGTCAGTGGCAGTGCCATCTCTGAGGTGGGGCCAGAGACGGATGATTTGTTGTACTGCTTTTAGGTCACAGAGATAGCATTATATAATGTCAAATATGACAAAAAGTGTGTGTGTGTGGGGGGGGGGGCTTTGGATGGGGGATGATTGCAAACTCCCCATTTAAGTGTTGATATAGTCTTGTGTCAATAAATAAGATATAGAACGGATCTAAAGTCAACGATTCCACACAACATTGTTCATAATCACCATCGTCTTATTCACTTTAAAAACTCGACGATGAAACATTAAAGGCCACAATGTAGCTTTCGCATTGTGCTGGTAACCAAAATACAACTTTATGGGTGTAATTATGGAGATACTTTGTCATACAACAGATTAAGATGAGCTTTGTTTTCCTTTCTTTTTTTTATACTTGACAGAATGCTCATGCTTCACTGTGATGCATCAGACATAGGAAGAACATTATGTTTCCCCGAGTTTCTGTCGGGTCGAGCAATGGCGGCATGGATGAAACCCCTCTTTAGTCAGCCAATTCATCACACCGCAGGGGATATGGTTGTACAGCACCTGGTGTTCGCACTATTTCTGTGTTCTAAGCGTGCTTGGTACAAACCATTTGTTCTCCATCCCACAAAGATTGCAAGGCCTCATTACTGCTCCAATATTCTTTTTCAAGGTTTTCCTCCCATCTTGTTTCATATTTTTATCCCCCCTTTTGCCATTCTAATTGTAAAGTGGTAAGTCATTTGAATGCTTATTTGAAATTAAATTGGTCTTCTCGTTGTACGGTAAAGTAGGACATGAACAAAAAGCGTCAAACCACCACTTAAAAACACCCAACCAGCTTGAATTTTTCATGACATCGTTTCTGAACCTTTGGAGATTCTTGTACAATGGAGCATATCAGGCTTTGGTGTAACACGCAGGCACACACAAACACCCTTTGGTCTGAGAAAAAGACATCAAAAGTCATGTCTGCAATCCATGAGAAAAAAAAAAAAATTCCAGAGAGAATATTAACAGAAAAAAAAAAATCCCAGCATAAAGTGAAACAACAAAATATATACAATAGATACCACACTTAGAGACACACATCCTTCTAGCGCTCTTGTTGATAGTGACGGAGGAGGTAGAGCCTAGCTCAGCTGACTTTGGGGAAGGGGTGGGCGACAGGGATGAAAATGACAATTGAGAGAAAAAAAACCCGGAATAACATACTTGTCCAGTCTAGGAGCCAATAGTGGCTGGGAATCGACGTATGACAAAAAGGGTCTTGCCTTGGGATCCTACGCGATGCTACCATTTGCCCTGACCGGGATAGCTGTCTCAGTCGTCAGCAGTGTAACTCACTGAGCCATCCACCAACATTTTCTAAGAAGCTTGCATTAAATTACATCAACTTCAATATGCATTGAAATGGTCCAAAATGGTGGCCTGCTTCACCCCGACCGAATCTTATCTTAAGCGCATCTGCTGGGTCAAAATAATGAATGCGATCTTGGTAACCTAATTTGCTCAAAATCCACAGCTAACCGGCCAGGGGGGATAAGAAAACAACCCAGCAGTTTTTTAGGATGTGTCATGTCTCCAATTTGAAGTCCCCAAAAACTAGCATATCAGGGAATGGAAGATGAAACAGGAACTGTTGGAGAAAAGCACTGTTTAGAACAGGCGTGTCAAACTCATTTTTTGTCGCGGGCCACTTTGGAGTTACGTCTTCCCTCGGAGGGCCGTTACGACAGTGAACCCGAATAAATGTTTCATCATCACATCATATTATTACTTGTACACACACACACACACACACACAAAAGATGGCTCACTAGTTTTTAATCAGTCAAGTATTTGTTCAATTATTGTTCAAGTGAGTGTAAACCGGGTCACAAACCTATTACAAAATGTCACCGTTATTTGTTACATACGACAATTTGAGATTTAAGCAAGGGTCATGGAAGTGGACACATATGATTTGCTTTTGCAGGCCACATAAAATGAGGTGGCGGGCCGGATCTGACCCCAGGGCCTTGACTTTGACACCTGTGGTTTAGAACATGCAAACAATAGGAGGATCAAACCTAGATTTTTTTTTTTAGCTGCAAGGCAAACATGCAAGGAACATCACAGGTCAATACACACAAAGGAGCAAAGTTGTTTTATTTATACTGAGAATGCAAAAGGGAAAACTGGAGCTTTTTGGAAATAGTTTAACTGTAAAAACCCATTGAAGATGAGATGCTGCGTTAAAATCAAAAACAAAAAAACCCCCGCACTTGTGGAAAGATAGACTACACCTGTAAGGTCGGGTGGCGGCCTCAGCCACAGAGCTGTTGATCCAACGCTTCTTTTCACGCAGCCGCTACATTTAGATTCCCGGCCCCTCCCTCAAATCCCACAGTGCGCTCTCAAGGAAATGTGTGGAAATGAATTATGGAAATTTTTGATGGGGAAACTCAGTGCATTAGTGTTTCATTTAGTGCGTTCGTATCCAGAAGCGCTGCTCTAACCTGCGAGGGACCGGCCTGGAAATATAGCTCCCCGTGGCAGGGGAGCCCACGGGGGTGCATCTCCCAGTCAGGGCACGGACCGGTCCATTTATCTGCCAGTGGCCTGTGCCTGTCTGATACAAGCTCTCTTGCAGGTGGATTTATCACCGCCGCCCGCAGCTGCGGGCCTACGAACTCAATTCGGGCCTCAATATTTTATACCGGCTAAGCATGGCAACCTCTGCGGACTCTCCTCAACCTCTCCACCTACGGGTTCCCTCCACTGGACTTTTTTCCCCGTCTGTTCCATTTTACAGCAAGCTTAAACAATTAACTGCTGTGAAATAACCGTTTGCGTTGTTTGCCGAGAATTTGTGCAACTCTCCAATGACTAAGTGTTAATGGTTGAAGGTTTTTTTTAATTTTCCGAATACCATTGGAAAGGACAATTAGTGGCCCCAGAGACACAAAGAAAAAACTGCACGTGATGCCACGTGCAGTACATTGTACATAGTACAATGGAGTACTGTAGGGTAGAGAGGACAACGTTTGATCACTGTATACCGTACGACAGGTTTCTGCGGTCTTGTATGTTCACCATCAACCCACCTAATCAGTTCATTGATCCACCAAAGTACACTTCCACGTGACCACTAATGCACGGACCCGTCCATCTGCTGAAGAATCCATCCAATCAATCCACCAAGCCGCCCAATCATGCATCTATTGATGATAGTCGCTCGCACGTTTCAGGTCCTACAATGCCCTCCAACAACCAAGCTTTTGTTCATTGATTTTACTATCCACAGTATGTTCACAACAACCAATGCGTTAAATCATCCGCGGATTAAATAAATAAAAAGGCATGAAAAATACGACTCACCATCGTCGCATATTATTTGGGGTGGGCTTGTTGCGTGGGAATCTCCTCTTGAGATAAATCCACATTTGAAGTAGGACTCCGGGTACTGTCTATTAAATGCAGCCTTCTTTTTCTTGAAAGTCATGGGCTCCTCTTCTGTCTCCTGGCTGGGCCTGTTCCCCTTCCCAAAGACGTTTGTTTTTTTACTCATTTTGCTAGCTCCTGGGTTTCATTTTAGCGGTAACCTATCACATGACCGGGAAGCGGGCCTTGACCTGCGTCAAAAGTGACATATGTAGACAATATAACAGAGAATCCGGTACATTTTCAAAATAAAACATCTTTCAGATTCCAAAATAAATAAAAAGTAAGTTGTTGTAATGTAAGTTATTTATTCTTTCTGTGCGGCCCGGTACGAAATGACATACGGACCGGTACCGGTCCGTTCCCTGGTGGTTGGGGACCACCGGCCTAGTTCATTCCAATTCGTGATATGCTCATGTTCAGATGCTATCAAGAAATACAATTAGGAGATTTTGTGAGTATAGAAGATAGAAGCAGGAGTGTTTTGTTGAAATAAAAAAATACATTTGTGTAAAGGCGTTCTGGTCACACTATCCAGGATTTTAAATTCAGTCTTTCAAGCAGGCACATGACGGCGGTCATTTTATGAGAAATACTACACAATGAGGGCAGAAAAGCATTGTGACTATTGCACTTTTCATTTCATCATGTCAGTCACTGCCTATTAGGACAAGCCTGATAAGGAGACAAAAAAAATGTAAAGAGCTTTCATTTTAAAGTAAGCTCGTCATCTTCACTGCAAGCGTGAAATTCCAACCGCTCATGAGAATGTGCCATCAGCTTGATTTTGATAACAAATTCCTCTTTTGCGGAATATACTGCTACAGCCAACTGGTCCCCGTGTAGGAGGCATAGCCATCGGCCAGTGGCAAGCTGGTCTCAGCCTGCTGGCGCTGGAAACAACGTGCCCTCTTCATGCTTGAGCCCCAACCTCCACTCTCAGTCCGTTATGCCATCCTGCCGTGCATACCTGGCAAACGTCACAGCAGCGTGCGGCGGAAGATTTATACCTGGTGTTTGACCTACTTGAGTTTGGGTCTATATTAGCAAAGGGAAGCGCTTGATTGAGGGGGAGGGAAAGGTCACCGAGATCCCGGGTCTTCCTCTAATGCCTGAAGACGACGGAAGCAGCTAATTTAATGAGCAACAGTTGTCCCCTTGGCTGCTACAGATTGCGCACCGAGACTGAGCTCGAATCCATCTGGAAACGTTGGCTTCACAGCAATACACATCATTCCCTAACAGCCAGCCTCTAATTCTGCACAGACGTAAAGTTAATTTGCTCTAAAATGTTCGGAGAATATCCAAAAAAGAACAAAGTCCATATTTCATTGAGATGCAACTATTGCCAAGCAGCATGAGCAGTAGTGTTATCCGCATGCTCAAACCGTCACAGCAAAATAACGGCAGGCCACGAGGAATGCAGAAAAAAAGTTGCAATGAGCAAAATTGAAAGAAACCGCATTTTGTGGAGTTTTTACCTGCCACCGAGACATATCTTGATGAATTGGGGTTTCTTCTTCATTTTCCGTCATTTACTCTCACCTGTGCATTATGTTAATCCTCGTGGAAAAGCTCCCGCTGGCACAAATACAGCATTATACACTGTGTGTGTGTGTGTGTGTTTACATCTGAGATCAAATTTGCTACAGTGAAAAAAACCCTGTTGTGAAAAAATTCTTGCTGCAAACATGATTTTGTTGTAGAAGAGTTTCACTGTACAGTATATATATATATATATATATATTTTTTTTTTCTCAATGGGAGCATTAAATGACTACAGGTAAGTCACTTGGCACTGAGGCAAAAATAATTCGATGTCTGCAGAATGAGACACAGGAGAAATGTGTTGGTGCACTGCCTAATTTGCATGATAGAGTAACCTTCCTTGTGTTTGGAAGCAAAAGAAGCTAATGTATTCACTGTATTTGTGGTCATGCTCCTCAGTTTTTATCACCCAGAGACTAGCGTTAAATCACTTCACTGGGGGAATGAGTCGCAGGAAAGGAGGAAGAAAAAAAATGAAGCAGCTTCTGGATCTAATGAATTCCACGGGGAATAAACATGCCTTTGAATAAAGCCCTAATCGCAAATTAAGTGGTTGTTGCCGTCATACCTTTGTAGAACATACCCACCGACGCGGTCGCCCCAACATGCACGCTCAAATTATTTCCTTAGCTCAAACAACAATCGAAGCACAGATAAGAAGTAAGCTAGCCAGTCCTCAGCTAGTCTGCGTTGAAAGAAACGACGGCGCTCATTTCCGAGCTAATCCCTTGTTTCAATCCCCACTTCATTCGCCGTGCGCAGACCCAAGCTTGGAGGGTCAAACCGAAATAGGGAAACTGTGGGAAGGTCACCCCCGGAATGCCTCCGCTTGCCTCTCAGATCCTCCAAATATGCATGGGATTGCCGCGCTATGATGAATCACCTGATATTCAGCAACTGTAAAGTGCTTCTTCATTATCTTGTTTTGTTTTTTTTTCCCCCTCAGCAATATTGCTACATTGAACAAGGTAGCGCAACCGCTGGAGCAAAGACTGGGCTAAGTTTCTCTTCGTGATATAATCCCACTGAGCCTTCTTTGAAGGAGTTCTTACACCAGGAAGGTGGAGAGGGCAGATTTTAATCAATACAGGAAAACAAGGAGCTCAGGGGACGTGAGGTGCCTACGAGTCAGGATGAAGATTAAACGCCTCTGTCTAAAGCACGCTCGGTTGATGTCAGAAAGCCGGGGTAACTTCAAATCCATCTATCAAAGGTGTATCAAACTGTGTTTTTCAAACAACGCAGTGTTATATGACATGTATTCTCCCTTACAGCTGTAGGTGAGCGGGCAGATCATAAATCATAGCCGACAAAGCTCAGCTTGACCTCTAAACGTTGTTATATCGGGCTATTCTCATGCAGCGTGGATCGCTTTTGGCCTCAATAGGTACACTTGCGTGATTTTGAACAACAGAGTCGTAATCCCACCGGGTTGATTCTACATAACACACAATCTGCGGTTTGCTCTTTTTCCTGTACTCTTCGGTACCTTAAAAGTGACGCTGCACTGTGCCACTTCTCAATTTTCAACAGGGCATGAAATCATGCAGTTTGGATTGCCCTCTAAAAAACAGGTTTCCACCTGATGCAGGTTTACGTACATCATGCTCAATAAACATTTTTTAATATTATTTTTTTCACTAATTCACTTTGGTAACAATCTGTTTTATTACCAAAACATGCAAAAAAATTATGGACATACACACTTCATCGCGCTTCCAAAAAGCAAGCACTCGCTCTCATTTTTTCCTCTCACTCTCTCACCCACACACGTTCAATGTTATAAACTGATATACCAGGGCGTGCTTTGTAAAATCAATTCAACACAAGGCTTAGCTTTAGAAGAGTTCTAGGTGCCAGGGGTGGTCGCTTTTATAAATTTGTGATGACCGGTGACTGCATTTTAATGGAAAATGACACTTGGACTTCTTGCCAAAATTTTCAATCCACCACAAAATGTACTCGGTCACTTTCATGAATTTTCTGTTATCCTGCAATCTAAAACAGCAAACAAATAAAACTTGATTAAAAACCTCTCTGGCAAGGAGTAACAATGTGGATCATAGGCACGGAAGTTCTCGCAAATTTAGACATCACATATAAAGCTATCAGCCCAAAAGAGCAACCATATCTGGGCACATAAGAATATTAAGATACAGTGATTGAGACTGTTTAAGGACTTTGTGCAAGCACGCTGCCTTTCTTTTGTGTTAATTAGAAGCTTGCGGCCATGTTGGCTCCAAGGCTGGATTTGCCTTTGATTAGGCAGCACTCATGAGAAGAAGGCCCGTGTGATAACGCCACACTCAGGCTGGTGGGGACCCCCCAGCTGTATAAAAGCAAACCTTTCTTCCTTTATACTTGTCTCCACAGATAAGTGTTGAGCAAGGAGAACAACCCAAACAACCTCGCCACCTTGATTTGTTTCACCGGCTGATTGACAGGAAGTGAAATATTTGAACCCGGGTGAACAGCATGAGAGGATCAAACCACGCAAGCCGCAGAGCCCGGTGCAATAGGTGAAGATGTCACAGACCTGTCTTTGCAGAGAACCGGGGGTCACACTCTGAGGGGGTGCAGTTGAATAATTGATCAATGAAGGCCCAGTGAAAACAGAAACACAGCTTAGCACTATATTTCCCCCTCTCCCCCCATGTAATGTGCATCGAATCCCACGGATCCATCAGCTACATGCAAAGCTCCGCTGAGCTGAGCTGAAAGGCCTTCAAGTTCACTTCAATTATTCAACATCCCTCCAAGATTATGAATTATTGAGCTAAAAATATGTTCTATATACGAGCATGTGCTGGTGCTTGCTGTCGAGAGGGGCCCGAGTACTCTGCAGCTATGTGGGAAGTGTGTTTGGGTGAAACGGCAGGCAGACAGGAACCATTAAAGTCAAGGAGAGACTCAAATGTGGATGAAACCTGCGTCCACCCCGATGGCTTTCATATCAGCAATGATGAGAGAATTCTGTCCAATTTTTTTTTCCCCCAGACCTTGGCAAACGTATGCACTCCTGATTCAGTCTTCTAATAGGGGCCCAGAAGTAAAAGGTGTTCAATTTTAGCTGACAGGTTGCATAGCCAGTTTCCATTCCGATCATCCGTTCCGGTGGTGTAAAAACCACCCAGGCCTCAATTTGAGAGTTTTTTTTTGTGTGTTTTGGATTTTGGCTAGTGCAAAGGGGGAAACAGATGATGTGATTAATTATCAATAATTCCCTCAGCAAATCAAAGCCATTTTGGCAGCCAATGACAGGAAAATCAAGCAAAAGCGGCATCTGCGATTCGTCGCCATCTCTTCATTGCCCATTCTCAACAACTGCTCTCTGGCCACCCGCCTCGAGTACCATCCACAAGGTGTTTGAATAGATTGTCCAAATATTTTCATTGCTGATTTTCACTTACAATTTGAACTAGAAAGGCACTTGGTAGAGCACAGACCTCCGCCATGATGCAAAGATTGTGGTCTGCCTAAAACACATTTTTATTCCTCCTCTTACATGTATAAAAATGAAAGACTATTTATTAGTGAAAAGGAAAAATGATATCAAGGCACCTTGCCAAGTCTCAAATGGGGTAATGAATCTAACGGACAACTTTTGCACTAAAGGACCATAAAAGGAAAATACCAATGAGGTGCGGCGCGGCCTATGTAGCAGCAGTAATGTGAAGTTGCAGTTGAATATCAGGGGTGCTATCAACTTTTGAGTGACCGCTAACAGCTATATAGTAAAATGGTAAAACAACAAAATATGACACAATCACCTTATACCGGGGGTCGGCAACCTGTGGCTCCGGAGCCGCATGCGGCTCTTTAGTGCCGCCCTAGTGACTCCCTGCAGCTTTTTCAAAAATGTTTGAAAATGAAAAAATATGGAAGAGGGAAATATATTTTAATATGATTTCTGTAGGAGGACAAACATGACGCAAACATTCTTAACATTTTCCATTGCTGTAAAAATGTGTTGAATAAATATTACATTTCAACATTTCTGTCAACAAAGATTTGCGTCACGGCCTGCGACACACATTTCTATTAGCAGGGCGGGGTACCAGACAGGTGGCTGTAATTTAAAAAAAACAAAAAAAAACAGCGTTTCATGAACAATTCACCAAGGGTCCTGGCAGAGAATGGGAATCTGAAGGGCAGAGAGGAGCATTTTTAAACGGTACACGTGAGCAACAATAGTTAACATGCTGATTTTTACATTTAGAAGACAAGTGAACAGGCCAGACTGATTACATTCGGCCCTCTGCCCATCATACAGGCGCTAATAAGCCGGTCGAAGCATGGAGGCAGGCATGCAGATAGTCGCTCATTATCCTCCCTCGCGGTGCTGGCCTCGCACTTGCACCGTTTGCGGTGAACCTCTTTTCTTATTGTAGGGTAAACATTTACCCAGTAGAGACAGGCCTTGACCATTAGGCACTGGGGAGCTGCAGTAATTGAAAGACGGCCCTCTGCAGTTGTGCCTACACTCCTCCTTAACATTAGAACTCACTCACGCTCACTTTGACATGGATCTTTTTAACGGAATTTACAACTATCCGGGGACGTTTCCTCAGCAGAGTTTGAACTCAAGCTTTACCCTCACAAAGCAGAAGGCCATTAAATGTGTTTTTTACAAGCCTGACACACTTGGTGGGCAAACCATGCATTTTAAAACTGCCACGGTATATGCGTTAGCAATGTTGTTAAACGCAGAACAGCCTCTGATGCCTTTGCATATCTTTGATGGACAGAGCAGTAACATTAGGGTACTTACTGTGAAATCAATTACCCCTTTCCTTATAAATACGTAGCGTCGCATCAGATGGCGCGTGCTTTGTGAAACACGTAAAGTACAGGGCCTCAGAGAGACCACACTTCACAAGGCTACCACACAAGGAAAATTGTCACAAATAATTTCTAGTATTCCCGACGAAGTAACTGTATTGCATTTGTTACATATGCCGGAGCCATGATGTCTCCTTCGGGTCTCCGTAGCAGAAAGATGACGGCGAAATATGTCAGCCTCCAAGGTGAGACGCAAACCATAATTAGAAATTACTTGCCATATGATTACCGTATTTTATGCACTATAAGGCGCTTTGGAGTAAAAGGTGAACCTTCAGTGAATGGCCTATTTTAAAGCAGTTTTCATATTTAGGGCGCACCGCATTATAAGGCGCATACAATAGAAGCTACAATAGTGGCTGCCATTGCATTATGCATCCACTAGATGGAGCTACAGTAAAGAGAATACAATTTTACCGCTTTATTTATATTGAGCTTTCACAACCGCTGCAGCTGTAACAAAGCACTTTACAGAGCATTTAAAATATTACGTCCAAGAAATCGGAATATTGATCCATAGATGAGGCGCATCGGATTATAAAATGCACTGTTGGCTTTAGAGAAAATTGAATGCTTTTAGGTGCGCCTTATAGTGTGGAAAATACGGTGTATATATTTTTAAAAAAGGATATTGATGTGAGAAAGGGCCACCCCTTTAAAACTGGCTCATTTCAGGAACACAAAATCTACTGTCCTTTGGGCATTTCATTTTTATTATAATTTTTATAAAGTTCTGTAGCGGTGTACAAATATCACACGATAGAAAAAGATTGCATTTTGATCATCTCCCCTGACTGTGTGTTGAAAATGCAACACATGCGATTGTGATGGAGCATTTGCGATCCTTCATCCGTCGATGGCAGGCTCGGGGAGAGCAGCGGGGTGAGCTCTCTGGGGTAAAAGAGGCTCATTAGGCAGCCACTGCCTCCCAATAACCCAGCTGGGTCTGAGTGCCAGCAGAGCGGGCAGCCATCCCGCTCTTCATCGTGCTCCTCGCCCACTATTTATCTCTTTGCATTACGCCCACTGAGCGGCCTCGTTTGTCTCATTGGCCAATCATGTCAGGTTGCAAAACGTTATTTTCCTTTGCGTGTACGAAACATGTACGACTGGCTGAAGTCACATTGGCATTATCAGATAAATGACACCAAAGGGGGAGAAACAAAACAAGATCACCTCTGCTTAGCGCAGTTGTCTTAGCCATCACCACTTTCGTGATTTTTATTTTTTTTCTTCAACGATGGAGTACAAATGTATAGAATTCTCTCTTGGGTGCTCTACTTGCACCATAAAGTGTGTGTGGGGGGGGGGGGGGGGGTTCTCATTTCCAGGGTGAATGATTCCTTAAAGATGTTCTCAAGGAGCCGCTGGTCACATGCTTGTTAGTGCTCTGATGGTGATGAACCACTTTGCCTCCCCTCATGTTCTGGTAATTATATCTTCAATTAGCAGCCTCTTGGAGTCTGTTGCCTCGGAGCCACTGTTTTATTATTGATACTCTTGCTATTACCGCTTCGAGTTACACTGTACTTGAATTCATGACAATAAAGTGATGGGGACGTTTTGGGATGTAAAAGACCCAATTTTCGAGTGTCCTTCAGCAATCTCAACCGACCAAACCACTGATCAGCAGCGATCACGGCAACAAGCAAAGAGACGCCACCGCCAACGCTATAAAAATTGAATACAAGATGACAATAACACAGAATCGAATGGAAGTACGGTGCTCGCTGCGACAAATTCCACAAAGAAGGAACCATGAAATATCCTTGATGCAGCATTCCTGAGGGAGTGCAGTGAAGGGGGCCTTGCTCAAATTACCGCCTCTCGTCTACCAAGGTTAGAGACGAGCATGTCTTCAAATTAAGGCAGCTAAGCGCTGGAGTCAAATTGGAATTCCCATTCTATTAAGAAGTCATGCCCGGCAGCAAATAATGCCAAATGGGCCCCGTGCAAGAGGACTGCAGACCATTACAGCGCAGGAATATGAACATACTGATCTATTTGCTGAAGATAAACTTAGCATATGTCTCCCAATGCTGTCTTTGCAGGATCTGTAACAATCAAAATGTCTTTTTTGGAACTTGATTAAAAAGACACGCTGAGATCAAAGTGTACGCTTTACTGCAGATGTGATGAAATCTTTTTTTTTTTTTTTGCAGCGAGAAAAGAATAATACGTTTCCTTGACAATGGAACATTAAACAATGCAGACAGTCCGTTTCAGCACTTTTATAATTAGTAAGACGCTGTAGTGGGAACACGTGCGCTTGCTATGCCCCTGCACTTTCAGAAGTACGGGTACGGTAGGAGTCCAATTCTGCTTGACGTTCAAAACCATATAACAATTTATCAGCTCTTAAGGTCAATGGTCGGAGCATTTATGGGGGTTGGGGGGTGGGGCGTGAACATTTACTTAAAGACTCCAAGTGCTGTCGCATTCGGTTGTGTTTGTACTTATAATGGCTAGTCTACAGCAAAGTGTACATTTACTGCACTGCCTGATCAACAAATTGAACAAAGACGATGAATGCAACAGGACACGGCTGCATGCGGGCCTCACAGCACGAACCTCAAGTGTAGTAGATATCTGTTACAAGCTTCATAGAAAATAGCAGAAGTACAAAAATGCGATTAATCGTAAATATTTACGGAAGGTTGAAAATTATTTATGCCCGTAGGATCAATTTTGAAAGACATTTGGTCCATAGAGCGCGTCATTGGACATGATTATAGATGTGGGATGATAAGTTCAGTTTGTTACTGTATTTTCTGTCAACACAAAGAGGGATTTGATATTCTTATAAAGTGTGGAAAGGAAGGCACAAACAAGCCACTGTCTTTCCCTCCTGAGACGAGGCGTCCCGGCGTCCCATTGCATCTATTTTGTTCTCTTATGCCACTCTCGTCTTTCTCGTTTAGCTGTTTGGCGGCTGACAGCTATTCTCATCTGCAGACAAAGAGATGCGCCATCATCTGACCACACCAGGCATGAAGAGGCAATCACACCGCCGTGTTTAGTCATGGTGTATACTCTCCCATGACAAGGCCATTGGTGGCGCTGTTCCGGTTGTATTTGTCCATCTGTATTCAACAACAAGAGACGGACATATAGGGCGCTCTCATCCGAAACCATACCCATGCAGTGTTTGACACCGGTCCGCTTCACTATCAGCTTGCACCATGCTGAGAGATATACCTGAGCACTGTCAAACTGGGGCACACGCTACCAAGACACACAGATGGCTAATTTAGTTTGGACGCAGACGGCTGTCAACTGCCTTGTCAAAGAGATACGCTACCGTACTGCTCCAGTTTAGATCAGCCGAGACCTGTTCAATCGTGTAAAGAACCAAAAAAAGATACAGGACCACTAATCACATGGTGCTTGCAATGGGTGCGAGAGTCACGTGGTCACAGAGCACATTTAATTCCAGATTAAGTCCGTGGCAAGGGTAGACCTAGTTAACTGTTGTCTACTGTATCTACCCATTTGTTTTAGGTGGACTGGACTCTGGATTCGTTGCCAGGCAGTCGATTGTGGGTTGTGCTTTGTTTAATGAAAACTCTACCGGTAAATTGTCTGTTGGTATGAATGTGAGTGTGAATGGTTGTTTGTCTTGTATGTGCCCTGCGAACGGCCAGTGTTGTATTACTTTAGGAATTTTCATTATAGTTGGATTTTAGTCTTTTTAGTATAATTTTAGCATGACTGTCTGTTTTATGTGTTGTGATGGCGGCGCGGGCACCCACAGCGGCTCCTCTTGTTGTCTGTTTAAGAGGGAGGAAATTTCATACAGCACATTTGACAATAAAGTTCTACTTGATACTTGACTTGACAGTCTAGCTTTGAGTTTTGCTTTTTAAATACAGTTCATCTTAATTACTTTTCAGAGCAGCCTTGCTAGTATTTTTTTTCAATGTTTCGTTTTAGTTTATTTTTTATTAGTTTTAGTGTGGGTTTTCGTTTTTTGTTTTAAAGTCTAAATTTCTTATGTGCAAAATAATAAACATCACTTTAAGTATTGTGTAGTCAAAACTTCTTTATAGCCATACGGTAAATATAAAAGGCGTTCAAGCAACAGAGGTAAGAGGATACCGTAAAAGTGGTGAAGAGAGCATTTCGCCTATAAAATGTTACCACTTAAGGGAACTCAGATGCACTGCGCATGCAGTGAGGATTTATTTATTTATATTTTTTTGCTATTACCAGAAGGATTATAATTTCTTTCCACTGTAATAGAATAAATCTAGTCGAGCTGAGTCAAAGAGGGAAGGTGGCGCTGGCGGCTGTGTCTTTTTTTTCTGGCAGACCGCTCTATCTGGGCACCGCAGGTGTAAAGGAATATTATTTTAACTGGCTTATTCATGGTAACAGGGCTGTACGTTCGCAGGCTATCAAAGGTTTGCGGAAAAACAGGAATAGGCAAGTACGATTTTGAACGGCGCATGGCCGATAGCCAGGGAGCGTGTCAACACAGTTTTCTGTCTGTGAGCTGTGTGTGTTGCACAGGTGTGTTTTTTCCAGCCCGCTCTTAGGGAGATTGATGATTTTCTGGGAGTGAGGAAATGGGCACAGATGAGAGATACATAAATTCTGTCTGCATACCAAATAAAAGTGACCAAGTATTAAATTAGAGGCTAAATAAACTTCCTCTTTGTAAAGTTTTACCACATACATCAAGTATTTTTTTTTTTACTTGAATTTGCTTTCCGGCACAAATTTACTTCATCTGTTAGCAGATTTATGTTTGACAGATGATAAGGTGCAATATTAAGAAACAATTAGGGCCCTGTGCTCATAGAGTGGCGCCTGTGCGCTCGGCATAAAAATGGCCGCATCTTCATTTTTTGTGCTAGGGCACCGGTGTCAAACTCAAGGCCCGGGGGCCAGATCTGGCCCACCACATCATTTTACGTGGCCCGCGAAAGCAAATCAAAGATGTCAACTTCCATGATGCTTGCCAAAATATGGACTAAAATTTCAATTTCTCATATGTAGTAAATAAGAGAGATATTGTCAGCATTTTTTGGGTGCCAAACCCCCCGTGACAGCAACTTAAACAATAGTTGAATAAGCTGTTATTATTGACTTTTTAAAAAAATGGTTTCAGTCATAATGTCCCTCCAAGGGAAATGTTAACTAAAATGTGGCCCGTGACGAAAAAGGGTTTGACACCACTGTGCAAGGGCAAGTCTAGTTAGACCTAGTTTTTTTCCCAAGGTAACTTTGGCAATACTGTGGGTCACAGATATGATGTCACGCTTTATGTTAATTGAAGTGACTGTCATCTCTGCACCTAGAGAGCCCTGTGCTGGAAACACAGATAAAACCGCTTGGACCGAATCAGATCTTTACCATACGGCACAATTAAAAAAAAAAAATTGATGCAACACACTGTAATTGCAACAGTTGGGAGTTCAGCCAAAATTAACTTAAATACTTCAAAAGTCAAACAAAACCTTTCAGACATTTTCATGCATGACGCCGGGTGGGATGTATGCAAATTAATGTGACCGCAGCTCAATGAGCATCTAACGTAGTAACTCGAGTTGGTGTTCAGCTTTGGAGTTTCTGCTGGACTACATTTGAAGAACTGTCCATAGTCTGCTCTGTGTAAAGAAAAAAAATAAATAAATAAAAAAGACGTTTAACTGAATGGGAGCTTGCACTTCAGATCCTTTTAACAGGCAAATCTACAACCTCATGAAAGCCACCTGGTGAAAAGTGAAAATGTACAATCCACAGACACTCGTAAAGACAGTTTCACTTTCCAAGGCAGCCCATTAGTTGTGGACTGACTTCTTTGTGTAGCTACCTGGGCTCCAGGTTTATTTTTACCCTCCCTATGTCCCTCCTCATTCTTTAGCTGCTTCAGGAGATGGCGTTAGTTTGGCTTCATCTCTGACAAAAGATAAATGAGCTCTGGGTCTGTGGTGATCCACTACGGCTGCCAGGGGGTTCCAAAATAGCAAACTATTTTTCATATGGAGGGAAGCGAAACAGAGTGCCATGGTGCAGCCGCCGACGTTTACCATATAACTACATGCTGCGATGTACTTTTTTTTTTTTTTACCTTTTCTGACTTTATCTCTAAATGTTCTATTTATATTGGCTGGGAGCAGCAATTAAAATGGATGGAGCGGTTTGCCGAGCGCAAGTCTAAAGGAGGTGCCGCAGTTTGCGGTAAAATGAATTGCCGTGATTCCAGATGTAAAATGTCATGTGATGTCTTATTCTACCTGGGTGGTGCAACAATTAAGGGGGGGGGGTTGACTTTGATGTAATCACAAAATTGATCATTAATAACCTCTCACAGCAAGGCGGGAAAACAACCATCATGATGTGTTTATACATGGGTAAAAAAAAATTTTTTTTTAAATGCCGATGTCAACAGGAGATCCACCATTGCTTGCTAGCAGCCAAAAGAAACTTTCCTATTTAAATGAGGAGCTACAGAGCTTCTGAGGCTCTTTGAAGAGATGCGCTTGGCACAAACAAGAGCGGCAGCCTCTCCTGTGTTTTTAACAGGCGAAACATCGCTGACACCTGATGGGTGATCAAACAGCAGCCATCTCTCCCAGCATCCTCGTGGGAGCTCATCTTTGTACTGCGCAGATAAATCTTGCAGACCACGCTGCTGGGACACCCCTACACTCAATATTTACCAAAGGCTCCATCACCTAGCTGGCTGCACTATATTTGTAAAAGCAAATATATTTGTTGGTTTTGTAGCTTTTGCACTTTTTGACGACAAGGCTGTCAGCGCCTGGGATGTGAAGCCACCCACGACAAGGAGAGACGATGATTTGCCGGCTAAATCACCTCGGGGGTGGCAAGGGGCCTCGGTGGCACGTGCGCGCTGGGAGATTCTGCGGTGCTGCCCCCTCTGTGATGCTCACGCAAAGGTCAAAGTTATGCTGTGCTTGTGAGGCTCGAGTTTTTCCTTCCTTTTTCCCCTTCGCGCTTCCTTAATGATGCCTTCCTGGTGCGCTCCGCGCAAACTCGTTGGCGCTGTGTTAGCATGCGTATAAGAGGCAGCAGAAGAAGGCCTACAGAGGACGTGTGCTATGAGAGGACCTTTACCTGTCACTGAGGTGAGATGATTTATGATTTATTTTCCAATAACTCCCAGCCTGTACGCTGCGCTGCGCTTTCGTGTCAACAAACGCAAGGCCTACAGTTTCCCTGTCAAGCTTTTCTTGGGCTACCTCTCTGGGAAAGGCTTCCGCTTTTTAGAATACAACTTATGTGTATATGTACACGTGGACCAAGGGAAATGGTGGTTAAAAAGCAATGAATGACAGAACTGCGGTGGTAGTGTATCTGTGATTGATGCTGGCAGGCTCCACACACCTGGGCCTCTGGGCAGATGGTGAGGGTTGAGGGTTACGTAACACCAGACGAAGCCATATGTCTCCCAACCACACAGAACCTTTAGGAGGCCCGCAATTTGCTTCCAAATGCGCTCCATGAGAGATCGGGGGGTAAAGTGCACCGTGCTCTGAGTCAGACCAGGTGTTGGGCAACTTGCTTCTCTGCGTTTGTTTGGGAAGGAACCAGAAAAACGTTGGCTGGCGGTGAAAAGGTGTTGCTTTTTGTCTTGTGATTGGTTTGGAGTGCAAAACACAGGTTGAATCCGTATTGCCTCTGATATACACTCACAAACAATATGGTTTTTTTTTAAAACTGGGCTCCCAATGACACATGGAAGTTGCTAAAAACAAACAGAGTAATTAAAAAAAATTATAACCAGCTCACAAAAATCGACTTAATACAATTTCTGATAGTATAAGAAAACTTAGCAATAATGTTTTTGGTGGAGTTTTTAATCCTGATTTTTGAAATTAGGCATATAACACAGCCATTGTACAGGACTCGTACTTGAACTTTTCCTCTGAATTGTCTGGCGGTTTTAAAGCACAAAATAATCCATAAGGCCGGCTGTTGTGGCTAACAGGAAGGAAACATTGAGGTCTTTTCACCATTCAATGTGCTGTTTACAAAAGCCCGAAAAAGAAAAGCTTTTTTTCGGAAAAAAATAAAAAATAAACACCTTCAGCAATCGACTTCCCCATTCCTCATTCTCAGCTAATTATCCATGGTAGATTTCCTTATTGTGATACATTTCTTTCACAATAAAAGGCTTAAAGATACAAATGCACACAAGTGCTGTATCTTTCACACAAACACTTTCAGAGTGACATTTGAAACGGCTCCGGGATCGTTATAATGAAGAGTCGGAAACATCCAGGAGATTAGTGAGCTAAATGGGAAACAATAGACACTACAGAGCAGGGACGGGAGGATATGATTCTTCATTGTGTTAATCACAGTGGAACAGACCTGTCGTCTTGGCCAAACAATGCCGTGGGGATGCTAATGGTTGCTGCCAGCCATGACTAAGAGCGTGCTCGAAATGATTGATAGTCAGAATCATATCAAGGTGACTTTCATTGGTCTCCATCAGATTGCTCGCATTGATCAATACTATCTCCTTTTGAAGTTGATTTGAATGAAAAATAAGAAGAATAAACACACACACACACATTCGTCAGCTCCAATATTTGTCCAGAGAACAAAATAGGCAATCTTCATTTTCATTGATCCTAAAATATTTGCCGATGCCTCAAATTAATATTTAACTTTGTCATTGAATATCTACAAAGCTACACTCGTCCGCTCATGAGCGCACAAGTGGACAAGGGCAGCTGCATATGCGAGCGCAATGCCTGCGTCTACTTGGCTTCATGCCCCTGCTGGCACACTCAGCACAGCGAGTCTTTGGGGCTAAAACGACAACAACACACACCAAGAGTGCCCCATGTGCGACATCACAAATGACAGATCAAACATCAATGCTCTCCATCGGTTCGCGGAGCATACCGTTGGTCTCGGCTCGTTCCATCACTCAGAGAGTCGTACAGATTAAATGTGCTCATTTTGAAGAGTTTAGGTCATTTCTATTGGATGTCTCTTCAGTACAGTCTAGAACAAATCTTTGTTAAATTTGTCTCGTTTTGAGTTGAGTATGTACCGTTTTAAACCCAATGTGACATGGGATTAGTTTACAGTCAATTCTAGAGTTTTGATTTTCAATGCAAATTTAGACACCGCTCGAACCCAAGCTCCCACAAACGAGCGTTCGGATGTCCACATTGAACAGACAGCACGATTCCCCTGAACGAATCGTGAGATGCGAGCGTGTCGTCACGTTGAGAGGCTTATGCAAACCCAGGGGGAAGGTGATGGATTTTTTTTTTTCTCACCTATAGTGAGAGGAGCAGATGCTCAAGAATGATTCTGGACGTCACCAGAAGTCAATGATGAGCATGTGTGAATAGATGTGTTGGGTGGAAGCGTAACAAAGCTTAGAGTGTTGCTCAATGTCAAAAAAATTGCAATCAAACATCACCCAAATTTATGTTGACATCTCTACTCATGCCCACTTCAACTTGTGAAAATATTAGAATGATTGTCCCAGTATTTGGGGTTTTCTGGACGTTGCGGCCTTTCCTTCTCAATAGATACTCACTCCAGACATAAAAAAACAAAACATGGGGACATCTGTACTTATGCCAACTTCAACCTCGGAAATTTGAATTTCCCAATATATTGGATTTTATGGACACTAGGCTATTTGCTTATTAAGCGGTATTACGGTTTTGTAGTGAGCACCTATGGAGAGGAAAACTTTGAATGCCCATCAAATCCAAAATATTGAGGCAATCATTTTAATTTTGCAAGAGGTTGAAGTGGGCACGAGTAGAGGTATGCAGATAGAATTTGGTGACAATTGTTTGCAGCTTTCCCCACAGTGAGCGCCTATGGGTAAAAAAAAAAAAAAAAAAAGGAAAAAAAAAAAAGCCTTAATATCCATAAAAATCCCAAATATTGGGAGGATCTTTACAGCATTTGTCAAGGTTGAAGTAGGCATGAGTAGAGATTTGCGCACACATTTTGGTGACAAATGATGTAGGTTTACAACATCCATGATAGTCAGCACCTAGTGAGAGGAAGAGGCTGAATGTCCAAAAAAAAAAAAAAAAAAAAACCTAAATATTGATGGCGATCGTTCTAATATTTTCAGGAAGTTGGCATGAGTAGAGATGAATTTTCATGACCGCACCTTTTGTGAGGGTGAAAAAAAAAGAAAATAATGTGAGATCAATGTACAATGTCTACTTCTTGATATGACCTCTGATGATGTTTTTTTCCCGATTATGAGGGTAAACCACTCTAATCTTCTTCGTGTAAGCATCTATTTAAAATGTGTTTCCCCTCTAATCAAAAAATTTGCTCGACCAAAGCCGTGAAAGCAAAAACTTTAATTAGTTCTCGTTAATCACTTTTTTTTTCTTTTTTAAGGGGACAGAGAAGCAGCTTGAGCATGATCAATCCAAACATTAAAGGACATTATGCAGAATGCGGGTGCGCGCGATGAAGAGAGCTTGATTAACTCGCTCCGCCTCGTGCGCATTCCTCAATGCGAATCACTTAACTTTTTCTATTCATATCTAACCATTTTTCAGCCGCGGTAATGCCGACATTGTTTATTTATTTTTTTTGGAAAAGGTCATTAGAGGCGCGCGGTAGAAGTAGGCTGCGATTTGATGGCGGTAGAGGAGGGGCGCTCTGGCACACTGACTTATGGACATCCAACAGAGAGGGAGCCTCTTCATTAGCAGCGTGATTAAAATTGATGGGAACCGATGCAGCTCCAGCTCCCCCTGAACTCCCTGGAGCATCGCTCTCATTCTGCGCTCATTTATTTGGGATGTTGTGTTGATCAATAAAAGGTGCCTTCTTCTCACTATGGGGTCTGGCTGGGGAGAAAAACTCACCGAGGAAAACAAAGAAAAGACAAACATTACAGAGAACAATTCGGGATTTGGGAAAGCAGAGGGAAGAAAAACAAATCTTTGACTGTTGTCGCCGTGTGATTTTTGTCACGACTTTTGTTCTGTTTTACTTTTCAAACTTTCTAAAAAAACAAACAAACAACCCCCCCCCCCCCGCACATTTCAAAAAGTTGTCTCAAACTCATTAGTAGGGCTGAACGACTGATTCTTCTCTCAGTATTACAAGTGGGATTTAAAATGCGATTCTTTTTTCAAGGTCCACTTCCCATGTATTTTTTTAAAGAACCACAACGAATTAATCTATTACTGTGTCAGATTTATCAGGTATTTACTGAGGTTAGCCTGATGTTAAAATAAAGACAAATGAACCATGAATGAATGAGAAAGATTATTTGTCTTCAGTTGTATTCCAGCGGCGGCTTCCCTGTGTGGAGTTTGCATGTTCTCCCCGTGCCTCCGTGGGTTTTCTCCGGGTATTCCGGTTTCCTCCCACATTCCAATAACATGCGTGGCAGGTCATTGGAACACTCAAAATTGTCCCGGAGTGTGATTGTGAGCACGAATGGTTGTTCGTCTGTGTGCCCTGCGATTAGCTGGCAACCGGTTTAGGGTGTCCCCCGTCTACTGCCCGATGACACCCGCACCCCCCGCGACCCTTGTGAGGATAAAGCGGATTGGAAAATGGATGCAAATAAATGAATAAATAAATAGAGATATGTGTGGGGTTTTTTTTAAACTCATTCACTCCCAAAGACGTTTTTAAACGTCTTTTCAGACTTGGTCTAGAATTGGCTGGTACTGATTAATTGCGTTGTTGATTTGAATTAATATATTGGATATCATCATATTTGGAAATAATACAAAGAGAAAAGCTTTGCTCACTGTCAGCACAAAACCAACAGAAACATTTTATGATAACAAATGCCGATGACTGTCAAATTATGTTCTCTTCAAATGTGAAAAACAAGTGAACAGAGATTGTGATTGGCATCAAAATTGTGGCTCCCAAATTTTAAGTTTCACTACTTGAAGGGAGCAAGAGGTTAACGATGGTGGACAAAACACAACAAAACATTGATGAGGGACAAATAAATGTCAACTTATCTTTAAGGCCCGACTGATTAATTGGCTGGCTTATGTAATTGGCTGATATGAGCTCTTGTAAATTCAAATGCAACTTCAAATATTTTTGTTTGCAGTTTGTTTTTACATCAGACAAGGATAATGATATTCAAACACCGCCATACTTATCTGAAAAAAGTGAGCGCCCACGTGGCCATGCCACATAAATATATTGGGACAACAATAGAGTATAACATCTTAATCAACCTTGAGTATATACAGTATATTTTCTGATTAAATTCTCACAGTCTTCTTTTATCAACACGACAACACAGTCCATCGGAAGAGTTTCAATTAAAGCCATAAAAAATAAATAAGTGCAGTTAGCTAGCTGAAAATTGGTGATTAGTTCAATTCTCACTCCAGATCCAAAATATTGGCTATTCTAGTTAGAATCAACAGTTTCATTAATTTCCCTCGAAAAAAATGATCCATTCAGATTGCTCTGATGTCATCTCGATATGTCTCACAGCCACCAGGGCACATATGTGCATGATATTCAGGGTTTGCTATGATATCTCGGATTTGATTAATCTGCAATATATTCCCCAGTATGCAATTAAGCATTTGCTCAATTTAGAATTCTGTACAAGTTATGTGTTATGTTTGGTTGATGTTTTGTTTTTCCAACATGAAAATCATTCCGCTGTCGACAGATGTTTATGTCAGTTTCACATTAAAATACATCTTGTGATATTTGTGACATATTGGAAATGAACGTACTTCGCTGAGTCAATATTTCTCTCCAGTCTAGGCGAGTTATATTGGTTTAGGGCATGTTAATTAAAAATTGGTGGCTCGAGTAATATACTAGCAAGACCAGAGCGCCATGGGAATTAATTTCTGCGCACTGGGCCGGAGCCAGATAATATGCAGACATGATGAACCTAAGCCGGACTGTCTTTGTCTGTCCACTTGTGCTCATTCAAGTGTCCCGTCACTCCCTGCTGCTGTGGCTAAAAAAAAACACAGATGATCAGGATCGTAGGTCAGATGATCAAAGGTTGAGGAGAGGCTGCTTTTGACACGGTTTTCAACATGAAATATACGAGCTGCGGAATTTGGAATTGCGGGTCCCTCTTAAAATGTAGCAAAAGTTTCGGATACAAATTCACTTTATTAATATTAATGACATATACGACAAATTGAATGTGCTCAAGAAAGCTCGAAATCGCCAAACCAAGAATCCGCAATTCAGTGGACTAGGGGTAAGCATGTCTGCTTCACAGTTCTGATGTTTCTGGTTTGAATCTCAGCGACACGCCTCTAGACCGTAAACAAACACAGTGGTGCTCAGCTGGAGATGTCCTGCTTATCCATATGATTAGAAAAACAACTAGCACCCTCTTTTGGACTCTTCAGGTGGAGGCAAAAAAAACATTCCATTTTTTTGGGGGTTCCTGTAATAATTTACACTCTTCGAACGGTTACGATTGCACTTGTCTGCATCCTTCATACTAACGAATTCATGAGTAACGATTGACATTGGACATTCCTAGTAAGACAAGATTTACCTTGTTGATGTTTTATTTGATTACATTTGTTCGTGTTTCACAACATATTTTGCACAATTGTTGCCTTAAAATCAAGCTAAGTACCGAACAAAGATTAATGCAACAAAAAAAAAAGAAAAAAAATTGTAGTAGGAACTTTGATGAACTATACATTTACATGGGACATTTACAGTGTCGATAAAAAGTTTACACACCCCTGTTCAAAACCCAGAAAAACGATTCAATGCGACCCTTGAGATGTTCAACAACAGCAACAAAAAAATAAATACAAAAATTGAGAGGGGGGGGGTAAAAATAAACAACTGATATCATGTGGTTGCACAAGTGTGCACACCCTCTTGTAACTGTGGATGTGGCTATGTTCGGAATGAACATGTGCCTCGATGGGATCACCACCTTATCGTGGTGAGGCACTTTGCGCGTCTCCATGACCCCTAGAGCTATGTCGGCAGGAGTCCCGCACTCCTGGCAGGGTCACCCAAGCCGAACAGGTCGAAGGGTAGAGGCCAGACAAAGAGTGATCCCAAACCGGCACCTGGGGGCAGGCACAGGCGGAGTCCAACAGACCGGACTACCGGCAGCCCCCTGCAACTCTTGCCAGGAGAAGGTCGTCATGGGTACCCTCATGCCACCGGAAACCACCTGGCAGGAGTGAAGATGGTGGGAGTGAGGACTGTGCACCCACACCCTCACCTTAATCCGAACCTCTGTGCAAGCTTCTTGCCCCAACCCCACACCCAATCCCCCACCCTGCATCCCCCTAATCCCCCAAAGTCCTGTGGCGATGTGGAATGGCGGTGGGCACAGGCCAAGGATGTGGCTGGGAGTGCCTAGCCAAACCATGCACACAGGCGGCAATGGAGTGATGGTCGTTGACACTGCGGGATGGAGCAGCGCATCTCTTCGGCAGCTTCCATTGTGACTGAGCAGCTCCACACTGCTCACCCCTGTGATGGGGAGGGACCTAGAAAAAATGGTCTAAAAATTGTCTGCTCTCCACACTCCGGACGGTAATCCGCAATCGTCGGAGCATCCCCCTTGCTGTCGAAAGGATAATAAACGAAATAGAAAAAATCTATGCATAGCTTCGTGGAACGTCCGCACACTGCTGGACCTGGCTGAAACTCCTGACAGGCCCCACCGGAGGACAGCACTTGTGGCCACAGAGCTCGCGAGGTATAACATCGATATCGCAGCTCTCAGCGATACATGGAGAGGACTCCCTGACAGAAGTTGGTGCAGGGTATACCTTCTTCTGGAAAGGGGTCCCTGAAGGCACTCGTCGAAACCATGGAGTTGGCTTTGCTGTGAAGTCCCAACTGCTGAAGCGCATCCCAGAATCCCCCACCGGCATCAATGAAAGGCTGATGACATGGCGCATTCCCCTGGCAAAGGGACGCTTCGCCACACTCATCAGTGCCTACGCACCAACTCTGAATGCCGAGCACAATATAAAGGAGGATTTCTACAGAACTCTGGACACCATCCTGCAGCAAACACCGGCTACGGACAAGCTCATAGTCATGGGAGATTTCAATGCTAGGGTGGGCACGGAACACCTGGTATAGAGTAAAGTTATTGGCCAGCATGGAGTGGGAAAAATGAACAACAACGGCCTTCGGCTCCTCTCTCTCTGTGCAGAACATCAGTTGGTCATCACTAACACCATTTTCCAACCGAAGAACAGGTTTAAGACCACCTGGCAGCACCCCCGCTCCAAACACTGGCATCTCCTGGACTATGCGATTGTCCGTCAAAAGGACATACGGGATGTCCTCATCACCCGTGTCATGCGCGGAGCCGAGTGTTGGACTGACCATCTCATGGTCAGATCCAAACTCCTCATGAGCATTCAACCCCGTCATCCAAGGACAGCTTCCAACAAAAGGCTCAACTGTGCAGCATTGAACAACCCCACCACCAGAGCCAACCTCCGGCGACTCCTTGCTGAAAACCTTGACAAGATCCCGGAGGAATCAGGTGACTGGCCAGCTCTGCACCAGGCTATCCAGAGCACAGCTTTGGAGGTGCTTGGCCAGTCAAGGAGACGCCACCAGGATTGGTTTGACTGCAACTCAACCGAGATACATACACTTCTGAAAGCAAAGCATGAGGCCCATAAAGCTCTCCTGTCCTGCCTTACATCTCTCACCCGTAAAGCCACCTTCTCTGCAGTTAGAACAGTGACCCAGCGAGCACTCCGTATCATGGAGGACACCTGGTGGGTGCGGAAGGCAAATGAGATCCAAAATCTGGCAGACTGTAACAACACCCAGGGCTTCTACAATGCCATCAAAGCACTGTATGGTCCCAAGAAGCGGGCAATTGCTCCAGTCCGATCAGCTGATGGCTTTGCACTCCTCAAGGACCACCATGAGATCCTTGCCCGTTGGGCAAACCACTTTGAACATCTTCTCAACCATACCAACCCTGTCAACCCACACATTCTGGACAATCTTCCAGACCTGCCAACAATCATGAGCCTCGACGCCCCACCATCCTATTCTGAAACCCAGCAAGCCATTGCGGGCCTAAAGAACAACAAAAGCGCTGGACCCGATGGCATCCCTGCAGAGGTTATCAAACACGGAGGTTATCTCCTCACGCGCCGACTGCACCTCCTGATTCAAAACATCTGGGAACATGGGACCGTCCCGCAGGATTGGAAGGATGCTAACATCGTTGTTATCTATAAGCAGAAAGGGGACAGAGCAGCCTGTGGGAATAGCCGAGGAATCTCTCTCCTCTCCACCGCAGGAAAGATCTTGGCCAAAATCATGCTCAGCAGGCTGGTCGAGCACATCTCAGAAGGTGTGCTTCCAGAAACCCAGTGTGGCTACCGGAAGACTAGATCCACCATTGACATGATCTTTGTTTTAAGACAGCTAATGGAGAAAAGCAGAGAACATCACAAGGACCTGTACATAGCCTTCATCGATCTCAGCAAAGCCTTTGACACCATCAACCGTGAGTTGCTCTGGAAACACCTCTCCAAACTTGGGGTGCCACCCAAGTTTCTCTGCATCCTCCAGCAGCTGC
Organism: Hippocampus guttulatus; assembly: GCF_054856545.1. Taxonomy (NCBI): domain Eukaryota; kingdom Metazoa; phylum Chordata; class Actinopteri; order Syngnathiformes; family Syngnathidae; genus Hippocampus; species Hippocampus guttulatus. The sequence goes on along the minus strand of NC_141264.1, from coordinate 19,681,196 downwards.
ATGATGGGATGCAAGCCAGAGTGCTCATCGGAGGACTCCAGTCAGAGCTCTTCAAGGTGAAAGTCGGGGTGAAGCAGGGCTGTGTCTTGGCTCCAGTGCTTTTTAACATCCTCCTCTCTGCCACCACGGGCCTCTTCAATGGGACATGAAGACGGTGTCCATATGGAATACCGCCTAGACGGAAGCCTCTTCAACATCAGACGGCTCACACAAAGACAAAAATCTGTCAGATCTGTGAGCTTCAGTATGCTGATGACTGCACTATACTAGCTCACAGTTCAAACTCTATGCAGCACGCCCTGGACACCATTTCCAATCTGTACCAATCCTTTGGTCTTCAGATCAACATTGAAAAAACTGAGGTCATGTTCCAACTCGCTACCCCAACTTCCACATCCCCCAGCTTTCACATTAATGGCACTCCACTAAACGTAGTGGACCATTTCACCTACCTTGGCTCCACTTTATCTTCAAACTGTTCCCTTGACACTGAAGTCCACACCCGTATTAATAAAGCATCATCATCCTTTGGCCGCCTACGCAGCAGGGTCTTTGAAAACCGAAACCTGAAGACCTGTACCAAGATTGCTGTGTACAACGCAGTGTGTCTCTCCACTCTGCTCTACGGGTCAGAGTCATGGACTCCATATCGCCGGCACATTACTACCTTGGAAGCCTTCCACATCCGCTGCCTGCAAAAGATCCTTGCCCTGTCCTGGGAAGATGGAATTCCCCATACAGACATCCTCAAAAGCACCAATTCCATCTGCATGGAAGCGGCCGTGGCGAAGAAACATCTTCGGTGGATTGGACACACCATTCGCATGCCAGACAACCACCTGCCCCGCCAGGTCCTCTATGGCCAACTGAGAGGTGCAAAGCGTTCTTCTGGGGGGCAAAAGCGGCGCCTCAAGGACTACAGCAGGGACCTCCTAAAGCGAGCCAACGTCAACCCCACGCAGCTTGAAACACTTGCACTCAACAGACCAACCTGGGAGATCACTTGTGCCACTGCAATCTCTGAAATACACAAAATTAACCAAGCCAGACGAACCGAGAAACGCATTCAACGACACCAGCGGGCAGCTGGTACCCCCCTGGTATCCGGTTTCCCTTGCTCCATCTGTGGTCGAGTCTGCGGCTCAAGAATCGGTCTCTATGCCCACGAGAAGTGGCACCAGCGACAGAGTCGCTGACCCCCCCCTACCCATCCTCCCCTCCCTTGGAGCAAGTGTCATCATCAGACATGATGGACAGCTAGAAAGAAAAAAAATGTTCGGAATGAACCAATCACAGTCAAACTCATGCTAAACGGGAGTCAGCACACTGCTGCCACTATTTAAAGTGCCTCTGTTGAACCCCAGATACACCTCTGATGTTCTAGTAGGCTTTCCCAGACATGCTTATCGACTGCACATTCCCATACAGAGTTTCAGCATCAATGGCTACCTGCGGGCAAAACTATAATGTGGCGTGTGGTAAAAACTGAGTGTGAGTGTGACTCGTTTTTTTTTTTTTCTTTTTGTGCTGTGCAATTGACTGCCGACCAGGCCAAAGTGTACACCAATAGCGAGCTGCACCCTGAATGTTATTCAGGACATTGGGCTGTTTGAGTGACGGCATCGAGGAGGTTTGAGCACTTCGCTGTTAGCTAAACTACATCCATATTCAAATATGATCTGAAATGATGAAAAAAACATGCCGCTCCAAGGTTTATGACATCTAAATTGTGAACGAGGCTATTTAAGAGAACAAAAATGGCTCCTTTCGACTTGAGCCCTGTGACTCCTCCGTGTGGACAATTCAAGCCTCGCAAAGCCAGCGGGTTCGACAGAGAGAGAGATAGACGGCCTGCGAGAGAGGGCTTTGAGGAAAGTCTTTTTGTGTTGGAGCCTTTGAATGTCTATTCTTTAAGATCTCTATTCCCTCTGCTGAAGTTCACATTGTGTATATGTGTGTGTGTGAGCAGGGAAAGGCGAAGGGTGGAAATCATAACACTGATGATGAGATGACACCCACCATACTTTGGAGAGCAATTTTGATTCTTTACACCATTTTTCCTAAAGTCAGACAAATATATCCAGAAGCTATGGCTGTATTCTTTAGGGCGGTCGGATCGGTTGTTATGACAGCGAGCCGTGTCAATCAGACACGGTGGCTTGAAGAAGTAAAATAAACATGAAACGAGCCGAGTTATATAAAGCTCGTCTTGATGTTCGGCATCATACCTCTTTACCCCAGGTGTGTGTGTTCTATAATGGCACAAAGTAAGGACGGCTTGGCGCCGTCTTTTTCATCTCTCTCTCTGCCTTTTGTTAGTTGCGTCGAGAGCGGCAACGAGCCAGAGAACGGAGAAGGAAGACGAAGAGGAGGCTGCTTGGGATTGGACCCGGTCCCTGCACACCCAATTAAAGGCATCTTCTGCTCAAAAGACAGTCTGGCAACATGTGTTCTGACATTTGTCTTCCTGAGTGTTGTGATTTACCGTACCATGGAGCTAAAGGCTAAATTAGCAGCCGCCCAACATCAGAGACCGCACAGCGACGTCGGATTGGAGAGTATTGTCGGAGAGGATCAGAGAGGCAGCCGGAGCGCCTCTGTCTTGTTTTCATCATCGCGTGCAGCAAGAGAGAGCGCCGACGACTCTTGGTTGATGAGTCCGAGTCATATAATACAAATCATGCTCATTGAAATGACTACGATAACAATTGATCAAGACTTGATCAGGAAGGAAGATATTCAATGACTTTTAGGATGAAGCTTTCCAATGAGGTCCAATACAAGAGGTGCATCAATTGCACAGGGTGATTGAAAAATAACATCCTATTTTAAAATACAGTATCTATCTATAACAACATCATCGCATTTTTGTGGGATCTATTCTTTAGTGTATAAATTGCACTGGGGAACGATTAAAAAAAAAATAGTCTGTTTAATTTTTATGGTGACTAAAACTAAAATTGACATGCTGCTTCCAAAATTGCAGTCATATTTTTTTTTCTTGCAAGTCAACTTTTTTTCTCAACAGCTTACCAAATAAGCAACATTCCACCGATTTGCAGTAGTAAAATCTTGCCAGTTTATTACCGTCGGACTGATCTACAACTTGTTTGTCCAGTCACAATTCAGACGGTGCAGTGAGAAATGTGTGCAGCTCCCCATTACAATCAATATCTGCAAACCAAAAGCTAGCATAGAAGGGATTAGGAACCATTTTATGTTTTAGGCTCCTTTTTTTTTAGTTTTCAAAGTTTGTAACTCTTCCCACCGAGTGTTTTATCGACATAAATACACATTTATTTCAGATTTAATTTTAAAAAAATTATATTACAAAAACAGGGATCCAATACCTCAAAAATTTAATACGGTAGAGAAAAACTCAGATCAGTTCTGGATTGTGCACCAAAAAAAAAAAAAAAAAAAAAAGTCCTAAACAGCTGTCAAAAGCTCAAAAAAAAAAAAGTTCCCCAGTGTTATCTATGATCATTTTATAACTTTTGTGGGGTTTATTCTTTACTTTTTTTTTTATGAATGTTTGGGCGGCATTGTGGTCTACTGGGTGGCATGTCCAGCTCACAGTTGTGAATCCAGCCTGCACCTTTGCTGTGTGGAGTTTGTATGTTCTCCCCATGCATATGTGGGTTTTCTCCACAAACTTCATCTTCCTCACATTCAATAACGTTAGGTTCTCGACTATAACTTGCCATCGGTGTTCATTTCAGTCTCAATGGTTGTTCGTAGATACTGTACCTGAACACACTGTCTTGTCAGTAAGAACATTTTAGACTTCAGCTAAAAATGTTTTTACTTTGTCCTTATGAGAAACAGCAAACACACACACATTGTGAAATATTTCTCCATGTACAGTATATTCCAATTAAAAGTGTGGCATACCTGCAGGGCCAAAATAGAGCTGTCACGTTCTGCGTGATGGTAGTTGTAGGACCCCAAAAAGCAGGGAGGAACAGGGTGGATTGACCAAAATGTATTTAACAAAAAATACACACAGCAGTACAATGGAAAACAAAAACACCAAGTCGAAGTACTCAAAAAAAATGCCTGGAAATCACAAGTATCAAACCAAACTACAACAGGAAACAAAACATGACAGGAGCACACGTATGCTCACATACTCACAGCTCACAATGACCCAACAAAGACTGGCAGAAACTCAGGGAACTAAATACAAGCTAAGTGATGAGACAACGAGAAACACCTGGACAACACACAAAGGGTTGAGGGAGCTAATTGGTTACACACAAGGAACACTGATAACGAGAACAGGTGGCAAAAAAAGGGCACATGAGGAATCAAAACCAAACGTAACCAGATCGAAACATAACAAGAGCAATGAGCAAAACAGAGTTGTGTTCCAGCTAAAGTGACGTCTCTGTCTTGTAAAGTTTTGGCTCTGTCTGAAACATTGTGTTGTGAATATGGGATTGCCCCCCCCCCCGCACCCCTTCCCCCTTCTCCCTACCGCTTCAGCTCTAATAGAGATCCTTCTTCCCCAGACACTGCTTTGATGTCTTCCTGTGGGACGTGCTTGTGCCACACAGGATCCTCTGGTAAGTCTTAGAACCAGGCTGTAATAATGCTACTAATTACACAACTACAAAAAAAAAACCCTTGACCTTGCACTCGATTTACCTGCCTCTTTGCTAACCCGTCTCTGTCGTCAACTTTTGTCGCAGTTTTCACACAAATTTGTGAAAGTGGAACACAAATACCAGAACGTGAGTCCTCAACTCAGAGAGAAGATAGGAGTTCGGATTGGCTGGCGGTAACATGAGAGCGAGCTGGCAAGGTGAGAGGATGCTGCAGTAGCAGAAGGCTGCCTTGCGGTCAGCAGGGGGAACAAGACATCGGGCCTCAGGGAAAAGCTCTTAACTTCTGTCAGGCACCAATAACCACGCCATTTTTCACCTCTGCGTTTTTAACAGAGAAAATCATCCTGCTCTCAAGTCATAAGACCTCGACTCGTGCGCCATCACGAGTCAATTCCAGCCCCGACTTCAACGATTCCTCTCTCAGGCACTAATCTCTACTTCTTATTTCATTTTATTTTTACGTGAGGGGTTGATCCTCTCACTCACATGCATGCACACACACTGGTCACTTCATTAGGTACATCGCTGTAATGCGTTGAAACGGAAAGTTCTTTTACGTCGCGAGTTCCAGGTTAATAATTATTTTGGGCTAACTCAAGGTTATATCGGGTGTATTCCACAGTTGTCCACTAGTGATGACACACTTAGTTTGAAACTAGAAATTTGAAAGGTATTTCAGCACACCTAGTTTCTGAGGAAAATTATCCAATGTCTTCCGCTGTAATCTTGCTATTTAGGGCTTTAGAAAAAAAGATCTGTTTATTGTAAACACATAGAGGTATCGGTCGACTTTCAATGTTTGTACAATCTTTTTGTGTCGTCAATTGCTGTTGCTCTGTGCCAATATATTATGCATGTTCAAAGCCGTTAAAAAATAAGGTGTCATACATGGTAGAACAACCTAGAGAGCATTTAAATAGCGTATTTCTATAACATGGATTTTACTTAGTGCGGGCGTGGTCTGGAACATAACACCTGCACAGGTAGGGGGATTACTGCATTTACCTTACATTATCCCTCAGTATGACATCATAATAAAAGAAAACCATCAAATTATACATTAAATAAATTAGATGTAAAAATATATTAAATCATTATAAAATGAACAGGTAATGATGTTGTGCACTCACCGGAACTTCAATATTAGAGTAAATGAATTATAATCTTCAGTGTCAAATTTTTGACACAGCTTTTGCCTTGGATCATGTGCAGGTGAATCTAATTTTGTGGCCAGCAAGTGCATCTACGATGAGGAGCTAGCGCAATTAAAATGGTGCAACATCATATTATATAATAAGACAGCAGCATGCATTAAGCCCTTGTAAAATGTTACTTTTTACTTACTTTCCCATTAATAACATTATTTCATGTCAGAGAAAGTACAATATTTCTGCTCATATATTTTAATACCTGGTTACAGTATATGCTGGGCTGGAAAAGTTTTTGTGGTGATCCACTGCGGTCAGGCTGCAGCTAGGTGGTGCTATTGAAAGCCGGGCCTTTGTGCGGTAAAACTACAAAGTGCAGTAGAGCTCACAAAAATGAATAAAAAAACCCCCCAACACATTCACATTCACTAAATATCATTAAAAAACAACTCAACTGCACAGCCGACATTGATATGCACAATGTGTGATAGTCTCCAACTGTTCCTCCTCAAATGACAGCAATGACTATTGCACTCTCACTCTGACTGCAGGTCTGCACCCAAAAGGCTCAGACTCTTAAAGGCTCACAACGCAAGAAGAATATGTTGCCATACATCACAATGTTTCACCCTTTGAACTGTCACCAACATTTCACTCAGCCTCTCTCTCGACACGTTCATCTGTCAGGCTGAAATCATAAATACAATCATTTCTCCAACGTCGTCTCTTTATTCCGTCAACTTTTTTCAGATGTGACTCTGCCTCCTCATTTCCGACGTATGAATAAGTGAGAGGTCATTAATATGTCTCTTTCATTATACTGTGGAACTCAGCACTGCTTGCCGAGACATGCGTTTGCAGGGTTTGGGCCACTGATGTCCGATTTGTATGGCTATGCTACCGCATCCTTGTTGAAATAAATTACCGTACATGTATCTAAAACATTTTTCCTTCACTCCTAATGAAAAGCTAGTAAGAACGTTTGACAGTGTTGCATCCTTTTAATATTACATTGATGAAATTTGAGAACATGTTTGTTCTGAGGAAAATCAATTAAAGATTAACAACCTAAATGTGACAGTTTGGATTTACATACTAGCTAATGTTCATATTTGCTAGTTTCGCTAACACCAGCCTGAAACACAATTAGAGACATTAAAACGGAATTTTACTTTAGTTAACTCAACTTTATTTTGTTTCCCAGGAAATACTAGCTAATGTTAACATTAGCTTACTAGTTTGGCTAACACCATCTTAAACTAAATTTAAAGCCATAAACAAAAATATTACTTCAGTTAATTCAACTTGTATTGTTTTATTGTAGGTTCCTAGGAAGTGAAGGGCCAAACTGTTGCCTGTAAAACATGTTCGGTAACACGATAACATACGGCAGCACAGTGAGCTACGCAAGCCTCACAGGCTCCGGAGGGTATGCCGGCTTCCTCCCGCATTCCGTGTTAGGTGAACCAAAGACTTCCAATTGTGACTGGTGGTAATGGTTGTTTGTTTAAATGCATCCTGTGATATGTTTCACCCCAAGTGATCTGGGCAGATTTTCAAACTAATTTTCAGGGGTTGCTGCCAGGGCCTATTTGTTGCTCAAAATTGCTACAGTAAATGGCCTTGCCATTGCCTGATGTTCTTGGGTAATTACATCAAACATTTTGTAGGTTGCACAGTGGCATTATTTCAAATTGGCTGTCCATCCCAGCATGAAATCTGTGAAGAGTAATTTCGGGTCATGTTTTAGTTGTAAAAGTAAGAACAAAACAACGCACAATTCAAAGTAGGTTGGTTTTATTCATAGTTAATTTACATACCGCTGGAGTCAGGTCAGAACCTGCGGTGTCAAAATTAGGTAAAATTCATATTTCTACATTTGTCAGTCCACACATGGAGGTGTTATTATTTTTACTTATTTATTTATTACAAATTATTGACTAATCTGAAGCGTTAAAAATGGCTTGATCTCTTTGATGATGCAATGCTAATGGTTGAACAAAACATGCAATTTTTGGGGGGATGATTTTGGAGGTACAAGCATTCCAACCGATGCCAGTGATATACCATTGTATCTGCAGTGTATTTGATTAGTTTTAACTGTAGATGTTTCACTTTTCATCATCTTAAGTACAGTTATCAAACGAGCCAACAGAGAAAATCCACATCTCATGAAATCAAATGTTGAGTATTTTGCAGGACGAGCATGATTTCCATCTGGAGTGAGTGAGTGCATTGAGTTTGAGGGAAAAATGTATCGTTTTAGCTTTTGGCCCACTTTTTAATAGATGCTTACATTCCTAAACACATTTGTAAAGTACATGCAGTCGCTAAATTTGTTGCAAGGTGTTTTTTGTGGGGTGGGGTTCGGGGGGCTGAAAAGTTGCTAAACCTAGCAAAAAAAAAAAAGTGCTAAGTTGGCACCAATTTACCTGGGCTGGACTCCAGCTCACCTACAACCCACACGAATGGATGCCCGACAGACTCAGCGTCTCATCCAAAGACACTTCAACAGTGGATTCAAACCGACGAGCTTGGTTACTGGACCGGCCACCCGGGTCTGGAAGAATCCAAAGCGTGCTAGGAAAAGTGCAGGGGTCAACGGCAACGTCTCAGAAATAAGAGTGCTATCCGCTCCTGTGTGCAAGGGGCAACAGGAGGATCACGGCCCTAAGTCCGATAAATCATACATACTAATGCCAAACAATCATAAATACTAAAATTGTACAATCCCAGAGACGCTAAACTTAATTTGTGTGTTCTGTGTGGTGGTCAAACTTATATTGAGAGTTTTTTGAAAAACATTTTGGTTGGTTACTTCTCTCAGCTCGCCAGACTAGATTAAAATGGAAGCTCATCAGTCTCCTTGGCCGTTGTCTGATAAAACTTTTTATTTGAAGGGTGTCCTATCTGCTGTGTCTCTTGTGTCTTCCTCCAGTGCGCAACCTGATTTGAAATATAGCCTTACATAATAAGGGAGAAAAATAGAGTGGTGTTGCGCCCGAGAGCCGGTGTCAGCTTAATCAATCATTTTTAAATGCGGGTGGGCGAGCTTACTCCACTCTCTTCACGTCCTTCCTCTTCTAAACAAAGTGACAGCAGCATAATTCATTTTTACTCAGAAATTAAAATTTGTCCTTGTGTCTTTTTGGTTCAAACCCAGGGCAATGTTATCTGCGTATTTGTGTGGATGTGGGTGGATGTGTAAGACTCGGATACAGACTATCAGGATAAATTTGAGCATTTTTCCCACTTTCTAACATCAGCACAGGCCCAGTTGTCCACTGTCTCTGAAATGTTGTCCTGAGAGAATGTCAGCAAAGTTCACAGGTCAGTTTAGGCACTTCAACAGAGATCCGGTACACACACTGTAGAATCAATAATAAAAACACATTTTCCTCGTCATGTGGGGTCTCATACTGGTAAAATGTTGAAAAAGGGGTACGTGTGTATCACGCTTAGCTCTGGAATAGTGGCTGTTATATTCCCTAGAGTTCCAGGTCCTCTTAGATTCAATAGGTGAGGAGTGCACAGGGTGAAAAGGTCAAGGCAATTTGGAGGAGCTTAAATTAAGCAGAGGGAAAGAAATTTGGCCTGCTTGCTTGGCAGTCAGAGCTACCCATTGGCTCCCTGACAAAAAGTCGGCCCTCGCTGTAGCGCAGCTCCGGAAGTTAGACAGTGTTATAAAATAGTCTTGTTGCTGTGCTATACAAGCTGCGGTGGATAAGTGAAAAGCATCGGACAGGCATATAGATCCTCTCTTGGGGTGCTCGTTTTCATTTTCTGCATCACTTATAGTACATCACTGGATATGCAATGAGTACAATAACAGTCTGATGGGATGTTATTCAAGAATCCTATTGAAAAAAAAAATCTGCATATCCAAGAGTGATCATGTTCAGGATTAATGGACACTGTCAGAGTGGTAATTGTGTCACTACACTTTAAGTTCAATTCTGTTATGAATCTTGGATATTACATTGATGAAAGTTCTCAGTCCCTAATGAGAATTTGAAGACGTGGTTGACATCAAAATGGCTGTGACGACGGAGCTGCCAACGCTCCTGTAAGAATCCCACAAGGTGTGCATGAAAGCATGGCAAAGAAGTCATTTTTAGCTTGGATTTGAAATATATCATTTGTGATGCCGTTCCCGGAACTTTTCTGACACACCTCCGATAAACTGGTCTGAAGTACAGTAATAGTATATTCAGATTATTATTTATATATATTTGTATAATATATAATATATACAAATATATATATATATATATATATAGATATATATATATATAATATAGATTTGTAAATTTCCCCAGTGTGGGACAAATAAAGGATATCTTATTTTATTTATGATATATTTTTAAAATTAATCAACCAATTAATCACTTATCTGAATTTTATTCAGCCAGAATCAGCATTAGCCTAAAAAAAATCGACATTAGTTGGGGCCTAATAATTAGTTAACGTTATGCTTGATTAATCAGACATCTCAGGGAAGTCAAATTTAGCAATCAAAAGGTGAATTCTGATAAAAACGGCAATAAAGCACAGTTGACGTTCTAGAAGAGCTACATCTTTTTTTACCATGTCGTACAAATGCAAAAAAGATGGTCAAAGAGCTCCCAGGGGGCAGACGCATCTCACAGTCCACGTGTGCGTGCTGAGATGGGCGTTTGGGCCCTCGTGATCACATGCGGCAGCACGCTGGTTTGAACCGTAGCAACAAGCCGAGCAGAGCACGCTGGTTGCCGCGGCGACGCTTGACGGCAGTCGGTTTACGACCGCCTGTCTTAAAAACGAGAAGTCTCCTGTCAAACTGTTGTCAGTCGCCGATTTTAGTGGGGACGCCTGCGTCTACCTCGTGAACACGAAAGTCGCCGCGATTTTACACGCGTTTGAAATGACTTGCTGCACTGCCGCGTGTTTTGAAGCATTCACAGCCACTCTGAGGAGTTGTTACAAGTGCAGCATGCAGTACCCTGTAGGTGGCATAATGGCAACCTCTTCACCTTTGAAATAACACGATGCATGGGCGAAAAGAAGCGTTCAGTGGTGCGTAAAGGTAGTGACAAGGTGTCATTGCCGAGTAAAAGTGCACCGGTTCGATCAGCGTGGATTACTTACGAGGCCCTGTGTATTCCTCCTTTTGGCAACCTCTCCCTCCTTTTTTCCTCCTCCAGTTTGCATGAGTGGAGCGCTCACTAGCGCTGCCAGTGGACAATCAGACCCGCACACCCACCTCCACACAAGCTCGCATTTCTCATTTTGTTACTTCTACTCCAAATTACATCGCTGAGGCTTGGTGGCGCGGAGAGGGTGAAAAAGCGGAGAGAATAGTTAGAAGTGCACGCCGCAGCGAGGCAGCGAACCACCACATCCAACATGGAGTCCCCGCCTGATCCAGCGAGCGACCCGGGCAACAGCGCCTCGGAGCCGGCTACCCCGGTCAGGGAAACCCCGGTAAGCCTGGAGACGCTCCGGAAAGCGGACCACCCAGCCCCGGTTCGAAGGCAGACCTGCTCGAGCACCAACAGAGGTGAGTAAGGCTGTGGAGAAATGTGACGAGCGTTTTGGGGGACCGTGAAACTTCCACATGAATTAAATAGCTCCGGTGAAATAATTGCAGTGTATCAGCATGGAGCTGCTTTCATTCGAGTGGGCGCAGCGGTTTATTATTTCTTTTTGGAACGCGTTAATAGCGTTCATTCATCACAGCTCAAAACATATCTGATATAACCAGTCACATGGATAACCAATTACGTTCTCGTTATTTTTATGTGGAGCAAATGCGTTCCAAGCGGGGTGTCAAAAGTTTACAAACTGTGGACCGCTTTATCGATCGAGCTTGGCGTGGATGTGGGCTGTGAGCCAGCTCGCGAGCGTTTGACTGAAATGACATCTCTATATATATATATATATTTTTTTTTTTACTGTGCGTTAAAAAAAATACAAAACACGTCCCGGCTGCTGGATTTGGTTGTCTTTTACGCACCGCGCCTTCTACGTGGAAAGCCTTACACACTGGGCCTTCCATTAAAAATAATGTGTGTATTAGTTGCGTGGACTGTCTTTGGATTTATTCGTGTTGTACAGTACAAGAGACAATTTAACCACACCCCCACGGTAGTCCTCTTCTCGTCCAAGTTAAAAAGATGTTTTTTTTTTAAACTGATTCCTCTAAGATGAGTGGGTGTCCATACGCCACATAATTGAATATAATGACGTGCTGCCCACTGACAATTAATTCATTTGACAGTGTTTTGTGTACATGTGCGCGCGCCCTCGTCTTCCTGCCGTGTATATTTAGAGTGTGATATGGGGAATGTGGAATGTGAGCTGTTATGTAACAGGTTTAGCCATAAACACAGGCGCACAAGCCGAGGGTTAGAAATCATCACATAATCGTCAGTTACAGATCTTTTCCTTTCTCACCACTTTACGGGCACTTTTGGAGCTGATGTTCGGTGAAATAAAAAACCACCCCTCCGGTATTTACACAGCAACAAAGGAGAGGGGGAAAAAAGTGTGTGACTTGTGGCTTGGCAAAGGCTGACTGCTGTTATGTAATAGCGGGGCAAAGACAGGTAGTTGGGAAGCTCAGATTGATTTTTTTTTCTCTTTCTCCTCTTCACGAGTCTGACTTTGAGAGTCTCCTAACCTGCTGACCCACATTCACCCCCCACCACCCTATTTTATGCACACGATTAAAGAGTGTCTGGGAAGGAGAAGGAATGACAGGGAAAAAGAACGCCTCTTGTCGGTTATGTAATGCCGAGTAGGGAGAAAGAAAAAGCAGACGCATGTTTAACCCCTCCTGATTTGAATGAGTGGTCCCGCTGTTCGGTTTCTAGTAAGGTTAAATGACTACAAGAGAAAAGTCACTTTGCTTGGACAACTTTTTAAAATTTTTTGGGGTCCAAACTTGGCACGACAACTCTTATGTGAAATAGATTGCAATAGATCCTCCGAATTGATTGTTTTGCTCACAGAGCAGTTCATTGAGCATTCCGGTCAATCAGTTTTTTTTTTCCTTTTCTTGATGCTACACAGCTTCGGGTTTCATGATTTCGTGGAAAAAGTAGACAATTGATTCGTAGCTCATTTCAAATGATCTTTAAGTAGCTGTCTGCAAACTTGATCGCTGTAATTACAATCTGTTGTTGTTGTGTCACTGCCACCTAATCAATAGCCTCTTAAATGTTGGATTGCGGACACAAAGCAAAACACGCATTGGTTTGAAAAAGGGGCCTCTCTAGGATTGGGACGCAGTGAAGCTGAAGAAATCTTCATTCACAGTACAATGTTAGGACAGATGTACAAAATCAAATAATTCACGTTAGGGGCCACCGATCCCATACCATTAGCAAGAACCGATACTTGACAATTCCATTATGCAGGCCCCAAGCATGTCGGGGGCCCCTTCGAAGAAGCCCACCTGGTTGATACATTAGTTATAAAATCTTATATTCCTTCATCCCTGTCGAACAAAAGTGGCAGGGGGGGGGGGGCCCTCCCGGTCATTTAACATAATATCATTCACAATATATTTAATTTCTGTCATCGGGAAAATATCGGTTACCCTTTGTGACGATCACTGCAATTACGGGGGTCCAGATTTTGGTTCATTGTCTTGACATTACATCTTGCAATTTTGCTGAGAAATTATTTTCATGAAATATTTAAAACTTTTATTGAGCATGTCTTAAAATTCATTCAAATATGACTCTTTTTGTATTTGCGAATATGTGAATGTGCTTCTTCGTCAGGGTTTGTACAAGATCGCAAATGGCCGCAAAGAATAATTTTTATGGTTTCAAACAGTTTTTCTTGTCGCAAAGAAATTTTGAACATGTTCGCATCCTATTCCTTTAAACACAAAGAGTGATTTACAAACTAGTCTCTGTCCACATCATTGAATAAGAAGAAAAGAAAGAAAGCAAAGCACCAGCCGTTAGACAACTTGCTGTTGCCAGCTGGTGCACTCGTTGCTAGCACCTAGCATTTAACAGCTAGCTGCTGGCCAGGAACGGTGAAGACTTGTGTCAAATCATACACCGACAACGTATTTTACTCGCGAATTCATGGCGTCCTAAATTAGCCATTGAAAACCGGGATGACATTGCGTTAATGTAGCTAGCAACTGTATGATAGCCATAAAAACTGTCATAAGGGCAGCCGAAATGTTGAAAAAACAAGTCAAACTAGCCGTCACGCCATCACTTGGGCCCACCCTCAAAATAAAAGCCTGTTAAGGCTATTGCATTGTCATCAGGATATTATTTGGTAAGCTTTTATTTTGAAGTTAGCCTTGTGTTACGTTGTACGTTTGAGGCTTCGTTGACATGGGTAAATGACGGCGCACACACCAAATAAACCACCACCATACCAAATCCTCCATTTTATTAATTTGTTCATTTATTTATTTTGAGATACCCGAATGACTGATGGAGTCATATAAGTATCACAAAAATGGAAATAGAACAACAGAGGTTACTGTGGACTCATGTGAAATCCGGGTATGCCATACTCAGTCCCGGTATGCCAGAGGCAAAAATTGAGACGTGCTGGTACTCCTTACCACTGCGTACTGGCCCACTTAAAGTACTGACTGTACTGTATGTATAAAGATTCTTCGGCTGTGAGAGCCAGTTAGTAAGAATGGCGAGGGTGTTGTCTCTGTTGTGGCATCAAATTGCATTCTTCAGTGTAATTATCACATTCCATGTATAATTATTATGACGCATCGTTAGTCACACACACACAATTTACATTTATCAAGATACTGTCCAGAGAGGTATGCGTTACACAAAAGGTTTATTATTCTGCTTGTCGTGTGCTGTGGCGTAACGCATCACTGTACGACATCGACAGTCAACTACAACTACGATGATATTGATGTCATTTCTTTTGGAAGAAAAAGAAATCCCTCAGCATACTCTCAATTGAATCAATCAATGTGTTCTGTGCTTAACACCAGCTTGTAGTTCATATTAATATTTCAGAGCTGTGGGAGGGTTTTTAGAAGTGATTTGCTTGTAGAAAACAAATCAAACCTGACATTACAGCTTGGTGTCTGATTGAAACTGAAATCAGCCCCTGTTAACGGACGTATTGTCAGACTTTCTTTCATCCAGCGGTTTTATTTTTGGACTGTGAAATGAGAGATCTCAGCTCTCACGGTGGCAGCCTTTATTTTGTTGTCGCCGCTTCTCAGTGGACGTGGTGCAGCCAAGCGAAAAATATTTTTGAAATAAATATATGTACAGTATATATATTTTTTTCTCTGAAAATCTTTTAAGACCACAGAGGTGCCTTGGAGCTTTCATGCTACTTGAGCGGACATTGCTTCACTTAGTGACTTCTCAAATTTGATGAGCTAGTGCTAGAAAATGATACAGGTCGTAGGCGCTCAGCCTGGACTGAGCCCCGATGTCTTAGTTATTTATTTATTTTTTGTCTTTCTGTCGATACCATCAATATTGAATTTCACCCCTCCTGTGTTTTCATTTTACAGGTGATAATCTCACTTATTTAAAGCTCTTGTGCCACGCACTTGTTCCTTTTTTTTTTTTTTTTTTTTTTGAAGGATTGATTTGTGAAACAGGCCAGCAAACATCTGTTAGCTCACCTGACAAAATGTGTTTCTCTTCTGCTCACTGTGCGGGCAATGACATCTGGTCCCAGTTTAGACTTTGGCATTGCTCCTGCGGAGGAATATAAGGTATTCTCGTTTTATAGATTTCAAAGGTCAATTTGCATTTGAGCGTAGGAGTGCTTATCTAAGGAGGCGGTGAGTTTCAACGTAACATCAGAATGAAATGTTGCTCGGATCCACCTTTTTTCTCCATACGAGAGGCACTCTCGGTTCTCTTCCCGTGACTGTTTGAAGACACAAATTTAGAAGTCTTGTTTGTGCGTCTGCTTATTTTGCATTCAGGAAAAGCATGGCTTTTCTGGCTCACAAGACATTTTATTAGGCACACATGCAGAATTCAAGGTAATGATGCTCACCTTGGATTTGAATTGTCAGATAGGTTTTCATGTTTTTTTTATTTATGTGATGTAGAACTTTACTGCTCTTTTTTTTCAAACTAAATCAGAGGTTTGAAACAGTCAATGAATACCTCTCAGTATATGATGTAGTGCTGCTGTACAACTTATAAACACATTGTTGGCTCGATCCATAGCATACAGGTGTGATCGCGGCACACGTAGACGAACAACCATCCGCGCTCACACTCACACGAAGGGACAATTTGGAGTGTTGAACCAGCCTGTAATGCATGTTTTTTTGGAATGTGGGAAGAAACTGGAGTATCCGGAGAAAACCCACGCAGGCTCGGGGAGATCATGCATACTCCACACAGAAAGGCCAGAGCTGGAATCAAACCCTGCACCTCTGCACTGTGATGTCGACACGCTAACCACTCGACCA